>NC_064615.1:1088456167-1089081167 GCF_023898315.1 Schistocerca nitens | reverse complement strand
TCTTCTGAGTGTTCTGCCAATAATATGCAATCTTTGGTTCCCTTTCCCGACGATATGATCTATAAGACCGTTGAAATTCAGGTCATTTGCAATATTAATCCCTAAGCATTTAGTTGGATTGACAGCCTGAGTGATTTATCGTATGAGCAATACTTAACGGACTTTTCCTAGTACCCACCCCTTTGATTTGTTCCACTTGTGTTGATGTTCATGCTACAGCCTCTTATTAATACACTATTTGTGGTGTCGTCTGAAGTTGGTGCCACGGGATGGACCACAGATAAGTCTAGTCGCTGCCGGAGGAAACGACTAATGACTGACGTCTGCATGGACACCGCCCTGAAGAGTTCCATACACCATGTCTGCAGAACGCTTACTTACTTCAGAGCGGAGTGCATTTCATATGGTGGGGTACCTGGAAGCATGGACTGCCGATGAATATCTTTGTATTGTGTTCAGAAATGAATCGCAGTTCAGCGCTATCCCAGATAAGCATTGTCGCTGAACTCGGCAGTGAGCCGGGAAAAGGACTCATTCGTCCAGTGCTTCGGATAGGCACAACGGTATTGCTCATGGCATCATAGTGACGAGCCATCGGGTATTACTTTAACTCACGGCTGTTAGTGACTGAGAGAGCACTGAAAGCACAGTGGTACGTCACGGACGTACCGCGTCCTAGTGCGTTACCTCTCATGCAACAGTATCTTAGTGCCAGATTTCAGCATGACAACACTGGTTCACACTTGTTACGTGTCTCCACGAACTGCCTGCGGGAGGTTGAGGTACTCTTGTGGCCACCAAGATTTCCAGATCAGCCCCGAAGAATACGTGTGAGGCCAGCAAGGATGCAAACTCCGTCCCAGTGCCACTATACAGATGTGATGGATCAGTTACAACAGTTGTGAGATAACTTGTCTCTGCAAAGGATACACCTGATTTTTGACACCATTCCCGTCCGAAACCGTGCATGCATCCAGGAGAGACGGGGTGCAGCGTCATACTGACGAGTGGCCTCCTACGCCAAGTTCGCTTTAAAATTTACTCGGTAATTTAATCACCGAGCCAACACATGTTCTCTCAGTCTGTGAGGCTTCATTTCATTTTCTTCTCCCCTTCTGGATTCTTCGCGCTTTTAGTCAGGCTGTGTATTTATTGCCATCAGGAATGCTTCAGATCCTGTTAACAGTATGCCCTGTTCCTTGACTTCCGGAAGGCATTTCACACCTTCGCGCACTGCTGTTTAGTGAAAAAATTTCGTTTGCAACTGTCAATTTTGTTCCGTTACGAGCGACGTGTTGAATTCTATCTGCAAGCAAGTCTTGAATCGAGTCGCAAATCTTTGCGACTGGATTCAATACTTCCTTGCAGACAGAATTCAACACGTCGCTCGCAACGGAACAAACTCGACAGATGCAAAGGTAATTTGAGGAATACGCCAGGGAAGTGTGATACGACTGTTACTGTTTCCAACATACGTAAACAATCTAGTATAAATCGTCGGATGCTCTTTACGGCTGTTCGCAGATGATGCGGTTATTTATAAGAAGGTAGCAACGTCAGAAGCTAGTAACGATTTGGAGAATGACCTCCAAAGATTTGATGAGTAGTGCAGGCTCTGGTTGCTGATCCTGGACGTAAATAACTGTAACATACGGTGTATACATAGGAAACGATATCCACTACCGTACAGCTACACTACTAATGACAAACCGCTAGAAACTGTATCTACTGTAAAATATCTAGGGGTGACTATCCAGAACGACATTAAGTGGAATAACCACTTAAAACAAATAGTGGAAAAAGGAAAAGTCAGACTCAGATTCATGGGAAGAATGTTACGGAAATGTATCTCATCCACGAAGGAAGTGTCTTTAAGACGCTTGTTCGCCCGATCCTCGAGTACTGTTTATCTATGTGAGAGTCCTACCACGCATGGCAAAGAATAGAGAAGATACAACGAAGAGCGGTGCGTTTCGTCACGGGATCTTTTGGTCGGCGAGAGAGCGTTACAGCGACGTTCAACAAACTCCATGTGCAGAAGTTACAAAAGAGGGGCGTTGTACATCAAGGAGAGATTTCCAGAATGAGATTTTCACTCTGCAGCGGAGTGTGCGCTTATATGAAACTTCCTGGCAGGTTAAAACTGTGTGCTGGACCGAAACTCGAACTCGGGACCTTCGCCTTTTCCGGGCAAATGCTCTACCAACTGAGCTACCCAAGCACGACTCACGCCCCGTCCTCACAGGAAGGCAAAGGTCCCGAGTTCGAGTCTCGGTCCAGCACACAGTTTTAATCTCCCAGGAAGTTTCATATCAGCACGCACTCCGCTACAAAGTGAAAATCTCATTCTGGAAACATCCCCCAGGCTGTGGCTAAGCCATGTCTCCGCAATATCCTTTCTTTCAGGAGTGCTAGTTCTGGAAGGTTCGCAGGAAAGCTTCTGTAAAGTTTGGAAGGTAGGAGACGAGATACTGGCGGAAGTAAAGCTGTGAGGACGCGGCGTGAGTCGTGCTTGGGTAGCTCAGTTGGTAGAGCACTTGCCCGCGAAAGTCAAAGGTCCCGAGTTCGAGTCTCGGTCCGGCACAAAGTTTTAATCTGCCAGGAAGTTTCAAGGAGAGACTTATAATTGAAATTTCGAGAGAGCAATTTCCCGGAAGAGTCGTACGACGTATTACATCCCCCACATACGTCTCGACTCTCGGGTAATGACCATGAGGAGAAAATTCAAGAAATTAGAACAAATACAGAAGCTTACCGACAATCTTTCTTCCCACGCGATATTCGCGAGAGGAACAGAACTGGAGGGCTCAGTTAGTGGTACAAAAAGTACTCTCCGCCACACTCCATGAGGTGGCTTGCGGAGTATGACGTAGATGTAGAAAGGAATGTTATTCACTGAAATTAAAGGGTAAGTAGACAGACTGTTCAAATTAAGTGAGCTAGTCTGCCTGATTGTTATGGCAACTATAACTGAATGAAATAGATAGAACAGCAAGGAAAAAATTATTCATTTCGAGAAGATTCAGGCTTTTTTACCTGAGCCATCTTCCCTTATTTTGCTTTTTTTCTTAATCACCCTACGTTAAGCTCCATTTGATAAAATATTACATATATAACGATATTATTGTTGCTTTGTCTTGTTTTCAGTATTTCGTGGTTCACTACTTTACAAGTGCTTTTTACTTGTTTAAGCAATAATGGGCCAAGCGACAATTTCAATATCTTGTTATTTGCTCTTTTGATTTTCCTCCAATATTTTTTTAATAATTTCTCCTTGTCTCTTTGTTCTTTCTTCAGACAACTTCACACTTGTTTTCTTACTGGTAAGAGTGGCTGGCATCCATCTATAATTAATGTCTTCTTCCGGAAAACATCCTTTTCTGCTGCCTCTTTTACCTTTATGTCCTATATTTCTAAATCCTTTAACTTGCGTGATCCAGCTTATAGCTAATTTATTTTGCCAGGGATATCCGAAGACAACTTTCGTCTAACTATTGTCATTCTTCCTGTATGAATGTGCAAAACATACATCTTATTTAACTTCCAGTTTCTGCTGTTTCTTCTATATTTTGATGCATTTCATCATTGCTTCTTGATTTCCAGGTATCTTCATTATTTTATAGTTCTGATTTCTTTTCGCCTTAATAAGTACTCTGATCTTATGATAGAGAATCAGAGGTATAATACAATACGAGGGTAAGTTAATTATTATTCGCAAAGTAGCTATAAAATTTTATCGTAATCAAAAAGGAAACTTACAAGAACATCATTTTTCGACATAGTCTCCTAGCGGTTCAACGCACTTTTTCCATCGTTGTACAAGCTTCCTGATGCCCTCATAAAAGAAGGTTCTCGGTCGAGCTCCGAGCGAAGAATGCAGCGTTTCTTTCACTGCTTCGTCAGAGGTAAATCGACGGCCCCTTAATGCCTATTTGAGTGGCCAAATAAGTGATAGTCAGAGCTTGGTCGGAATTTGTTGCAGATTACAGTTCGCACTGATAGAATGTCAATTCTGTGTATTCAGCGTCCTAATCAATCCTTCTTGTTGTTTTTATATCGCTAAACAAACGCAAGTTTTTTAAAAAAACCATCACTCCATAGATATTATTCCTGTCAATACAGTTCCTTTATTTTGATTCATCTCTTTTTTATCTAAACTTTAAATTAGGTATGTGGAAAGTGACGGAATACTACCACGTCAGTTTCCCAAGCAGTACATGGTATATCATCCATGTGAAATGAGGTCCCATACTCCGAGGAGCGTAGGAAACGATGCGGAAGACCAGCACCGGCGACTAGGCAAGGTCGTATCGGAGGTGGTTTGCCATTGCCATCCGCCGACCGTAATGGGTATGAATGATGATGAAGACAACACAACAACACCCAGTCATCTCGAGGCAGGGAAAATCACTGACTCCATCGGGAATAGAACCCGGGACTCCGTGCGCAGGAAGCGACAACGCTACCGCAAGACCACAAGCTGCGGACTGATATGTGAAAGAGTCCGAATTAAACGTCTCTTCATTCGGGTCTCTGGGAGGGGAACACATTGAGAGCAAGCGTATAAGAAAGGAAGGAGGAGAGAATGAAGGAAGGAAAGATAAGTATTGGAACGTGGAATGTCTACACATCGCTGCAAGCAGAGACACTGGAAAATGCAAATCAGAAGTTGAAAAGGAAACAGATTAGATGTCCTTGGCATGCTTGAAGTAAGATGGAGAGAGAACTGAGTGGTAGAAAGTGGAGATTGTAAACTTTTCTGCTCAGGGGAAATCAAGAATAGTGAAAACAGTGTAGGTAAACTGTTAGGACCGAAACCAAAAAATAATATAATAAAGGTGCAATATGTTAATGGGAGATTGATAATTACATGACTGCAGAGAAGTTCGAAATATGTCGACCAGCCAGCACAGAGATGAGGAGACGGAAGAAAATAATGAGAAGATTCAAGAACTTATCGAGACAGGAAGTAGAAATGCCTGCATTATTATTATGAGGCACTGGAATGCAGTGCTGGGCGAAGAAAGAGATGAAGATCAGTGGGAAAATTTGGATTAGTGATAAGAAAAACGAGAAGTCAATGCCTAATGAGCTTCTCCAAAGCAAAGTCACTACTAATGGGTAACACATTATTTGAAAATCACAAAAGCAGGCGTTGCACGTTGATTTCATATTTGCATGGAGAAAGGTATCTCATACAAAGAAAGATTTAAGAACTGCATGGAAAATACCAAAGCTTACCCAGGACCAGGCATAGACTCAGACCACTACCTCGTAGTGGAAGAAATACAATTGAAGTTGGAGAAAGTATGGAGAGGTAAAGCAAAAGAAAGGTTAAACTTGAAGATACGCAAGGTGGTAGGTAAAATTTCAGAGTTGTAAGACAGGTTTATGGAAAATGGGAGGGAGGTAGAAAGGGAGAACGTGTAAATGACAAATGGATATAAATGAGAGAAGGACTGATGGCCTCTCCTAAAGAAGTATTAGGAATTAAACTGCCCAAAAGTATCAAGAAAGAATCGGTAACGGGGAACATGCTGAAAAAGATGGGAGAAAGGAGAAACTGGAAAAATGTGGAAAATGAAGAAGGCAAAAAGAAATACAAGAAACTGAATAATGAATTAAGAAGAGAACATGAAGACGTAAGAGAAAGATGGGCAAGAGGGAAACACGAGGAAAGAGAGAGAGTGAAAGTATGAAATGATGTTCAGATTAGCTAGGGAGTTTTCGAAAGTAGAAGAAGGGAGACTAACATGGAAGTAGAAAGACTGGACAGTACAATTGCTGTAGAACCACAGGAGATTCCCAAGAGATGGCAAGAATATAAAGAATGTCTGTATATAATGGATCAAATACCAAGTGAAATCAAGCTTGAAGAGGACCAACGTGTGGCGGAAGATGGAAATGGGTACAGCATCTTGAAAGCAGAAGTAGAAAAGGCGACGAAGGAGATGAAGGATATGAAGAATCTGAAGGCACGTGTAATCGATAACTCGCCAGAAGAAGTGTTAAAGAGTTTGAGAAACAGGGCAAAGAAGGGAATAGTCTACCTCTGTAATGAGATATATGACAAAAGGAAATGGCATGATGACACTCTTGCAACTGTAACGATACCAACTGAGAAAAAGAGAAATACCAAAAATGGGAAGAACATAGTACTACCAGCCTAATTATTCATGCATCTAAAGTATTGCTGAGAGTGTTCAGTAGAAGGCTATATGGCAAGTTGGATAGATGGACTGGGGATGAACAGTTCATATTCAGAAGAGAAAAATGAGCAAGATGGCTAAAAAATGGCTATGAGCACTATGGGACTCAACATCTTAGGTCATAAGTCCCCTAGAACTACTTAAACCTAACTAACCTAAGGACATCACACACACCCATGCCCGAGGCAGGATGCGAACCTGCGACCGTAGCAGTCCCGCGGTTCCGGACTGCAGTGCCAGAACCGCACGGCCACCGCGGCCGGCAGCAAGAGATGTATTCGACTGTTAAGTATCACAGGGTAAAAATATATTGAGAAATTTATAGAAATTTATGCTGTTTTTATTGCTTTGGAGAAAGCTTTCGATAGAGTACAATGGAGCAAGCTGATGGATATTATGAAGAAGAAAGCAGTAGACTGGAAGGAGAGACGATTGGTACAAAAATATATCTACGACAGAAAGTAAGATGGAAATGAAATATCCGAAGGAAGCAGCATTGAAAGGGAGGTTAGACGTGGTTGTGCCTCTCCTCTTTATTGTTCCATTTGTAGCTGAAAGAGATTGTTGCAATAGGCATGGATGGAAAAACAGGAGTGTGTGTTGGTAAAAAGAGAATAGAACAAATACAATTTGCTAATGACATGGGGCTTGTGGCAGAAAGTGAACGAACTGTAAATATAAGGATAAAAAACGTAAATGATGCTTGGCTGGAATATGGGATGCGAATGAATGCAGCAGAAACAAAGAGTATGGTGACCATTTATGTATTTGGAAGTACTTGAGAGGTAAAAACTCGCATTGCTATCGCGAAGAAGGCAATCAATAGAAAGAGGCAAACTAGGTGAAGAGGCAAACTGCATAAAGGGGCAAAACAGATAAGTATCTGAGGAAAGGATATAGCAGGTGTTTTATCTGGAGTGTGGCACTCTATGGGTCAGAAACATGGACACTGAGCTTACCACCATAGCTGTAGACAGCTGTGGTGGTACTCCCCCCCCCCCAAATAAGTAAATAAATATATAAATATATAAATATATATATATATATATATATATATATATATATATATATATATATAATTTTTTTCGCTTTGTGACAGATGGCACTGTAATAGTCACAAACGTATAAGTACGTGGTATCACGTAACATTCCGCCAGTCCGGACCGTTCGCCGGATGGTTACGTTATTTAAGGAAATAGGAAGTGTTAGCCACATGTGAAACGTCAACCACGACCTGCAACAAATGATGATGCCCAAGTAGGTGTTTCAGCTGCTGTCGCTAATCCGCACAGCAGTAGCAGACAGCGCTAGAATCGGGAATCTCAGAAACGTCGGTGTTGAGAATGCTACACCAACATCGATTGCATCCGTACCATATTTCTATGCACCAGGAATTGCGTGGCGACGAGTTTGAACGTCGCGTACAGTTCTGCCACTGGGCACAAGAGAAATTACGGGAGGACGACAGATTTTTTTCACGCGTTCTATTTAGCGATGAAGCGTCATTAACCAACAGCGGTAACGTAAATCGGCATAATATGCACTATTGGGCAACGGAAATTCCACGATGGCTGCGACAAGTGGAACATCAGCGACCTTGGCGGGCTAATGTACGCTGCGGCGTTATGGGAGGAAGGATAATTGGCCACCACTTTATTGATGGCAGTCTAAATGGAGCATTGTATGCTTATTTCCCTCGTAATGTTCTACCTATTTTACTACAAGATGTTTCATTGCATGACAGAATGGCGATGTACTTCCAACATGATGCATGTCCGGCACATAGCTCGCGTGAGGTTGAAGCATTATTGAATAGCATATTTCATGACAGGTGGATTGGTCGTCGCAGCACCATACGATGGCCCGCACGTTCACCGGATCTGACGTCCGCGGATTTCTTTCTGTGGGGAAAGTTAAAGGATAATTGTTATCATGATCCACCGACAACGCCTGACAACATGCGTCAGCGCGTTGTCAATGCATGTGCGAACATTACGGAAGGCGAAGTACTCGCTGTTGAGAGGAATGTCGTTACACGTATTGCCAAATGCATTGAGGTTGACGTACATAATTTTGAGCATTTATTGCGTTAATGTGGTATTTACAGGTAATCACTCTGTAACAGCATGCGTTCTCAGAAATGATAAGTTCACGAAGGTACATGTATCACATTGTAACAACCGAAATAAAGTGTTCAAACGCACCTAAGTTCAGTGTTTTAATTCAAAAAACGTATCTGTTACCAACTGTTTGTCTAAAATTGTGAGCCATTCGTTTGTGACTATCGCAGCGCCATCCATCACAAACATTCGTATTTCTTTACGTACTACACGAATATGTAATAAAAATGGGGGTTCTTATTTTAAAAAGCGCAGTTGAGATCCGTTTCACTTATAGCAGCGCCATCTAGCGGACCAATCATAGCGCCATCTGGTATCCCCCTTCAAGCTAGCCAAATTTTGTTATATATATATATATATATATATATATATATATATATATATATATATATATATATATAATTCTCTTCACTAGGCCACCAGAACTGCCGAAGAGGAATCATGTACTGTCGTAATGAAGTTTCTGTTATTATTACCCCTAGTTCTTGCTATTTAAGTGAAAAGAGTCATGAATAGAAAGTACCTATAACATTCACTTGCCTGAATGAACAACGTGCAAAAGTATGCGTCTTTGAGTAAAGGGAACCCTTAAATACGGATGAGTTCCAACAATCGAGGTCAATTTTGCTCGTCTCTGCTAATTAACTCCGTAACTGGAATGAATCTCAGCTCTCTGCTCTCTATAGTGCCAACTTCGCAAACTCGAGCTCTGTTCCGTAATCGCAAAGTCGGCTCCAGAGCTCACGATTCATTTGCGGCGGTTATCCCCAGCCTCGCCAGTGGTGCCTGCCCTCCTGCCCCCCTCCCGTCCCCCCTACCCCTGCAGTTGATGAGTCCTCGACTGGTGTTGATGGGGCGTATTAACGCGGCGGCGCCGGCGTTAATTAAATTAGACGCACTCGCTCCGCATATTAATGGGCTGTTGCTGTTCGCACAGGAGCGCCTCCCCAATCACTGGCGGATCAGACAAGCTACTCTGCTTGATGACGTCTCCGCGCTAAGACAGCTAAACGCGTATACGAAGGGGGAGATTGCTCCTCTACGTGGAGCGTTGTGGTCAAAGACTAGAATAGCTACGCCAGAAGCCCCACCGGTATTAACATCACGCACAGTCTTATAACGTGCTTCTCTGGAGAAAAACGTGTGCAAGGTTTCTTCCGCGGACCTTCACTCCCGAATTAACAACGACGCGTGGACACCTGCAGCGACTTGGCTGAAATGAAAAACGCGGACAAATCTTTTCTGAAAAAAAAAAAAAACATCCCAGGTACCAAGACTTGGTGTTATCAGTACGAGCCTACCAAAAAAAAAAAAAAAAAGACGAAGTGCAGAAATTTAAATGAAGGATTAACACCGCGACGTCATGACCGACATTCAATCCAATTCACGAGAGTTTATTTATTTATTTATTTATTTATTTTGACAGTTTCACGTGGTTGTTTGAACGGTCTGCGAGTGGTACTCAAGTGGATGAGGAATGGGGAGAGTATATAGAGCATCTGAAGCGTTAAACCCACAATCTTAATTTTTCTCTACTCTTTATTAATCCAGTCTCGAAACTTTTTGGACTGACTGAGTATGTCGCACAGTGCTTCTCATCTATCTGAAGAGCTTTGGATGATGAAATTGCAACATGAAGGTCATCTAACTGTCTTGTGTCTGCTGAGTGGGTACTGGGAGCTGGTCTACATTGTCAACCACAAGACTTACAAACGAGTCAATGTATTCCCACGCCGTTGGAGCGGGCGCCATCAGTAAGTTAGTCTCATACCATTCCATTGTTGTTTTACAACTGCCACCCCGTACCTGTTCGTTCATTATCGCTTCAGGTAACGCAGTGTTAAGTTGTACTGCATACGACCAAGTGAGCAGTAGTAATATAAAATAAACAGCGAGCTATATGAGCAAAAAGCTACGATCCATGCAAGAAAATGACCCAGATTCGGAGCTAGCTTAACAATCCCTCAATGAGGCAGTTGTCTGTGGGATGATTAGTAATCGAATAAGCGTTAGTTGTAAGGTCAATAGGCTTCAAATCACTGCCAAATCAAATAAAAGTTTTCATTGTCTTCTCCAACTAGCTTAAGGCAAATGTCAGTACTTTTCCTCCGAAAAGACCAGTTGGTTTTTTGCCATCATTGTCCAGTCCAACGCTGAGCTCTGTCCAAGAGACATCATTGTCGGTGGGACGTTAAACTGAACTTGCCCTCACTTGTTTTCTGTCCATTACCGTTATCATCTAAAAATTCTGTAATGCTAGTTGATTTTTGACAGGCCTGGAATATGGCTTTAATAATCACTAGTTAATGTTGGATTAATAATGTACTGGTCACAGTAGTTTAACTGCAAAATCATTCCTTCAGATAAACGCGTTTGGGCTGTATGTGGCGCTGTCACTGGACATAAAGTACACATTCTACTGCCACCAACATAAATTTCACGTAAGGACCGCTAAGACGAGATAAGAGAAATTTGGGCTTCTACAGAGGCATACAAACAGTCGTTTTCCCCTCGCTCAGTTTGCGAATGTAACAGGGAAGGAAGCGACTAGTAGTGGTACAAGGTACCCTCCGCCGTGCACTGTTATGTGGCAGCTTTCCCCGAAAACTGCCAAGCTATATATTTCATGATATTAGATACTTACCTCCTTGGTCAATGTAGTCGATCTCTTACTCTCCATCAACTGCAGATAATTTCGGTACTACCAGTGATTGCCCAACTAACTAGCTTCTTCCCTTCTTTTACTGCGATAGAGGCATTGTTATTTATCTGCAGAGTTGAAAGCTACCAAGTTAGCTAGGGAGACAAATAATTTACTTTAATGGGCCAGGAAAGACCATAAACATGTTCAATACTGAGGGCTGCCTTTCAATGCAGGTAGACTAAAGCGAAATACTCTTTGCCCGCCCTCATTCTCTGGGCGGTCCAGGGGACCAGCTATTTCCTCAAAACGGTATTGTTTAAGACGCTGGACAGAATCCTTTTAGATGAGATAAAAATTGAAGTTCTCCAGATAAAGTAAGATGTAGCAACCACTGTTTTACTGGCACCCACACCGTGGAAGAATGTTCACTTTAAATCTTTGTAACAGGCTTTCTGATCGATCTATAGTGTTTATTTCTTTAGAGTGTGTGCTTCCTCAGGTAGTTCTACGTGTAAACCTTTCAGTTCGTCAACTTCAGGAGCATGTTTTGGAGTGGAAGTCAGAGGACTCCCTGCACCATTGCACCATTAGTTAATAATAAAAAAATCCCCCGGATTAGGAGTTTGTTTAACTTATTTACAAGATGATTACTCGACGGAATTTGCAATATCTGCTGGAAGATAGAGACGACTTGCCACTGAGCGATTGAAGAGTAAACCCACTTGCAGCCGATGATCGAAGAGGGAAGACTTGCAGCCAGACGAGACTTGCAGAGATGCAGGAAGATGTTTCCTTTTTAGTAATGAGTAGAGAGGGCAAGCTGAGCACAAAATCTCAAGTCGTTTCTGCCACCTCCTTTCACCTCCATGCTGTACGAGCGTCGTAAGAATTAGCTGCCGCCATGCGATGGCATTTAACTCTCATCCGGGGGTAATTGCACAGTTTTAAAATCTCACAGCCGCCCAGTTGCTTCTATCATTCACTCTGGCATTCTTACTGATGTTTGTACTTGTCTTGTTTTTTCCTTCAGTTCACTAACCATTCTTCAGTCACTGATCGTATCAACGATTTATCCTCATAATTATGCTTTTATCATGTCCAGCCGCCTCTGCCAAGGTTAGATTTTACAATTATAATCCGTTGTCCGTTTATTAAACGTTCATTTGCTTATCTCAGTGGGCGATTCGTATGATGATGCTTTATTTCTTTTGTTTTTATTTTATTTATTTATTTAACCTGATCAGGTTAGGGCCATCAGGCCCTCTCTTACGTCTGACCAGTGTTCCACACATGCAGCATTTCACACATCAGAGTTACATCATGATAATAGTTTAAATGAGAAAATTAGATTACTCTAGTGACAATATGAATAAAGAGTAGTGACTAAGACCTAATAAAGTAAATGCAGCAGTATTTTTACAACAGGTGCTATACATACAGATTATGATAAAAGCAATAATAATAACAGTAAAAATCAAATAATAATGATAAACATGAGAAAAATTGGCAATAGTAATGAAGATTTGTGCAGATGTACATTAATATCTTGGTGTATAAAGTAGATGTTTACTACTATAGCGAGTTTTGGGAAAAAGAGATTTAAGGAGGGGGAAAGAGGGAAGTAATGACGTGAAGTGCATTCATGTACAGAGGAAGGCATTACTGTTGCTTAAGTAGATACGTCATTAACTGTTTATTGAAGCCGGATGTGTTTTTAACTTCTCTAACATAACGAGGGAGGTTATTCGATAGTCGGGTTCCTGCTACTGTAAAGGACTTGGAGAAGGTGACTGAGCGATGCAGTGGAACAGAGAGGATTTTATTATAATGTGAACGTGTGTTTCTGTCATGTTGTTCCGACATGAGCGTTAGGGACGAGGAGAGATATGAGGGACAGTGTACATTTATAAGGCAGTATATGAGACAGAGTGTATGGAAATCTCTGCGTTTGTCTGCACGCAGCCAGGACAATTTTGCATATGCTGGTGAAATGTGATCAAAAAGTCGAACGTCACAGATATATCGTACGCAGGCATTCATGACCAGTTCTAGGCGTCGCGAATTTTCGTGAGAAAGGCCTTGTAGGATAATATCGCTGTAGTTAATGATTGGGATTATAAGCGTTTGTACTAACTTCTTTTTCAGATCGAAAGGGAAGAGTTTTTTATATTTTTGTAGGACATGAATGGATGCTGATGCTTTTTTGCACACTGCAGTTGCGTGCTCTGTCCAATTTAGATTTTCATCTATTATTACTCCCAAACTCTTTGCTGAGGGAGAGAAGTTAATATTTGTTCCATTTAGGATAAGAGATGGTACGGATTCCCGATGTTTTGGGCTAATGAGCTTAGAGCGACCAACAAGTACCGCTTGGGTTTTAGATGGGTTTAGTTTTAGACCTATGTCCTGTGCCCATTTTGACAGTGCATCGAGGTCGGTATCGAAATTTTCAATAGCTCTCTTGAGATTGCTTGGTTTCGCACTTAGATACAACTGAAGGTCACCAGCATACATATGATATTTGCAATAGGTCAGAACCGATGACACATCATTGACATACAGAAAGAAGAGTATAGGACCTAATACTGAGCCTTGGGGAACGCCTGACACTACCTGCCGCCATTGTGATTTTATATTCCCAGACAGGACGCGTTGCTGACGAGACGTCATGTATGAGCGAAACCATTGCACTGCACTTGGTGAGAAATTTAGATCGCTGTTTGGCTAGTAAGATGTCGAAGTCGACAGTATCAAATGCTTTGCTGAAATCTAAGAAGCAAATGATAGTCGCTTCTTGTCTGTCCATGGCACGTTTCAGGTCATCTGTCACCTTTATCAGTGCGGATTTTTTGCTTCGATGTTTACGGAAACCAGATTCGTATTCGTCTAGTAGGTAGTTGGTGAGCTGGTCATGAACTATTTATTGTAAGGACTTTGATAGTGCAGGAAGAAGGCAGATGGGGTGGTAGTCAGAGGGTGCTGTGGCGATGTCCTTTTTAGGCAGTGGCTTAATTTGTCCCAGTCTCCAGGCCTCATGGAAAACACTTGTAATTAATTAATCGTTGAAAATGTCTGTTATAGAGGGCAGTAGTTGGTCAATAATAAGTTTTACCATCTGGATAGTGATGCCATCATGTCCAGTAGATGCTGATCTAATCCGCATTATGGCTTTCTTGACAGTACATTCTCTGTTTTCTTTTGCGGCTCAATTGTGGTTGTAGGTAATGTGAAGAATCGGTTTATTTCTTCAGCTGGGACTATGGGATTATAACAAATCTGATTTATATAGAGAACAGTCGTTTCTCGTATAGGAAGATGATCGCTGCTATCTTTAAAATATCCATATTTGGTGTGTTACCCAAAATTGCATGCTTGACAGGGCCTCCTCAATTAATTACCATTCAATAAGACCTTACCGTTTGTGAGACATTGTCATTACAATAAAGTCTACATAATCATATGGGTGCTTCCCTCCTCTGTAGATTACCAGAATCGGACTACAGCATCTTATTGGTATGCTAAACAGCTCAACTGGGACCAAGCAGCACCATGTGGTGGCTTGCAGAATGTGTAATCTGATGTAGATGAAGGTATCTGTTAGATGTATTCATACTGAACCCGAGACATTGATAAATACGAGTCTTGTCTTCTCACAGGACAACCCAGTCCAGCTCGAGTAGTAATGATCCATGCTGCCAATGCATTTACGTTATTTCTTCCACAGATGTTAATGCAAGAAATTTTGTCATCATTGACTCAATATGACCCTTCATCTGCATCAATGTCAACAACAGTGAATTGCACGGATTAGGGTGCTTCCCAGTGTATTACGTAGTCTTTCCCTACTTTTCGCATATGGAGTGCAGGAAGAACGACAGCTTGAATGTCCCCCTGTGCCCTGTAATTTGTACAACCTTTTCTGAGCCATTCCTAATAAGGGAGCGATACATAGGGGCTGGAGTACACTCCTAGTTTCATCAATTAATACTGATTCTTGAATCTTTGTAAGTGGACTTTCGTGGGACAGCCGGTATGTCCCAATTCAAGTATTTGAGTATTTCCATCATCTCCTCGTTGCATCAAACAAACCTGTCAAAATTCGCGCTGCCCTTCTCTGTATACTTTCAATGGGCCCCCTTAGTCATTCAACAGTGTGCAAAACTTAAGAAAGAGAGTAACTTTCGCATTATGCGCCACTGCTAAGTAGTGTAGCTCAACAAAACTTGGACCATACATAGAGAATGTGTATGAAGGCCGCTCAGTTAGCCGCGCGGTCTGACGCGCTGCTTCCCAAGCGGGAAGGCGTGCCGACCCCCGGCACGAACCCGCCCAGGGGATTTGTATCGAGGTCTGCTGTGCCGGACAGCCTATGGAAGGTTTTTAAGGTGGTTTTCCATCGGCCTCAGCGAATGCAGGTTGGTTCCCCTTATTCCGCCTCAGTTACACTATGTCGGCGATTACTGCGCAAACACTGTCTCCATGTACACGTACACCGTAAGTACCATCTTACACTAATATTTGGGGTTACACTCGTCTGGTATGAAACTTTCCAAGGGTGCGGGTAGCGGGGGAGGTGGAGGGGGTGGGAGTGGAAACACGCACAGTAACCCTGGGTTCCGTGTGGAGCGGCGGTGGGGTGGGTGGACTGCTATGGCCTGTTCTGGAGTTGTAAACCACTGTGGGCTACAGCGGGACGAAGGCTCTCTGTTGTTTCTAGGTCCCAAGTTCGATACAATACAATAGAATGTGTATGAAGCTGCGCCAACACTTACACACAGTTTGTGACGTTAGTACTCATTCTACTGCGTTTAAATTATTAAAGGAGCATTTTAACTCTTAATTAGAGTGACCAGATGTCCCATATTTTGTGGGATTGTCCCTTATTGAGCTTAAGTGTCCCGTTGCGCCCGTTTTAAGTTACGTGTAGCATAAGCAAATGGATAATAAATGTGGTGTCACCGCCAGACACCACACTTGCTAGGTGGTAGCCTTTAAATCGGCCGCGGTCCATTAGTATACGTCGGACCCGCGTGTCGCCACTGTCAGTGATCGCAGACCGAGCGCCGCCACACGGCAGGTCTAGAGAGACTTACTAGCACTCGCCCCAGTTGTACAGCCGACGTTCATAGCAAGGGTTCTCTCACAAATACGCTCTCATTTGCCGAGACGATAGTTAGCATAGCCTTCAGCTACGTCATTTGCTACGACCTAGCAAGGCGCCATTACCCGTTATATTGAGCTTATTATAAAACCTGTACCGTCAAGAGCGATATACACCAATTATGGATTAAAGTTAAGTATTACATCATCTACGTACTTTCTTTGCAATTCTCAAGACATTGTCCTGTTCCAGACCTCACGCCAGTCTGCGTGTAATTAAACGCGTGCATTTCGGCCTCCTCTAGCAACACGGTGTTGGCACTTCTGCCAACACTTCAATAAATATCTTCATACCCGAGGAATGAAGAAAATATATTCTTTGATTAAAGTAGACTGAACGAGGCTTGATTTTAGGAAGTTATTTGGTTGTTACTATGCAGTGCTTCACACTGCGAGCAGTTCTTCCGTTTTCTTTGTGCATTGCCTATTTTTTTCAGGTAGCGCGTTTAGAACCACAGGTTACGTTACTTGATGTGATACATCGCAACCTCTTCACAGAAATGACAAAAACGAAGTGCGTGTTTACCGATGAAATTAGGTTGTGCAGTGCACATAATGTATAATGCAGTACAAACCAGTGCTGATATTTAAGAACCTTCAACATCGAGCCGCATCAGCAATCGTTGGTTAATATATTAAAAAACTAGAAACCCGCCTCGATTGCGAAAAAAGCACCTAGGTTTCGGCGTAGATAACTACACCTTCTTCAGAACAATAAAACCCACAAGCGCCTAAGAAGACCTTTGTCAATGATTAAAAGAACACCATATAAATGTATAGCTGTGGTGTTCTTTCAATCATTGACAAAGGTCTTCTTAGGCACTTGTGGGTTTTATTGTTCTGAAGAAGGTGTTCTGAAGAAGGTGTAGTTATCTACGCCGAAACCTAGGTTAACACTAGGTGCTTTTTTCGCAATCGAGGCGGGTTTCTAGTTTTATAGTGCTGATTTTCTTTAACTGGACGTAGAAACCGTTGTAAACATTTTTGTAATATTTACATATTTACGCAATTCGTGTGGAAGAACTGAAAGGTTTGCGGAAGTGGAATATAAATGGATACTTCACAGTATTAAAAGCAGATGGCCTTCCTTGGAACCGGTTGCTCACAGAAGAACTTACATTTACGAGTGACTAAAATCTGATTTTTTGTATCAAGAAAAATGCATTACTGTAATAAAATCATTCTTTACGGATCACCAGTCGCTGCTTTGGTTCTGTTTTATTCAGGGCCAATTGAAAATGCTTCCATGAGGCAGCAGATATGTCAGCAAATGAAGTTTTTGAGGAGTTGGAAATACTGATAAGGAAAGTGACATCGAGGAAGGACAACTTTCGAAGTATGGATATTCAACCTTTGATAAGTGCTTTTGCAAGCATATAGCTGGCTGAATAATTCTCTTTTCTTGGACAAAAAAATCAAATGGCTCCAAGCACTATGGGACTTAACTTCTGAGGTCATCAGTCCCCTAGACTTAAAACTACTTAAACCTAACCAACCTAAGGTCATCACACACATCCATGCTCGAGGCAGGATTCGAACCTGCGACCGTAGCAGCAGCGCAGCTCCGGACTGAAGCGCCTAGAACCGCTCGGCCACAGCGGCCGGCTTTTCTTGGACATTTCAAGTTTATTTGATGAGGGATTAATTTACCATACTGGAAAATGGGACTTCCTATTTCGTGCTTTGAAACCATTTAACTGGGTTCAACTCAAATATCCTCTCCGTTGGTGGTAGGGTCAGCAAAATCTTAAAACCTTAGCAGAGTTTATTGAAAATATTCTGAGAGAAGTATGGTATTATGACTTTTTGTGCAAGTGAACCATGTTAAAAATGTATGTGAAGTGATACATCACGAATTAGGGACTGTTAAGTGTGCTGGTGAAAAACGGTCTGTCATTTTCAACTTCCTTCCATCTCAAGATATATGCAGCAAAAATTTGCAGCTCGTTACAATGTCTGTTCTAGCTCTACTCGACACTAACGTTGTTGTAGAAAGTGTTCTCAAGCACAAATGCTTTCTGGGCTGATGAAAAGAATAGATTTAGTTGGAATTGTAAATGGAATAATTATGGCTCACTTTCAGGATACTTCATGTGTTGATATTTATAAACTTCTGTTTGAAAATATCAAACTTCTGAATGGCTCACGCTCTTCTGCAAAATATAACAGAGAGTGAGATATAAGTAACATATACAAGTGAAAAACATTATCTACCCTAGTTAAAACACTTCATTATATTAAAGTGACATAATGTGTTTGCGTGTGACAACAATAAAATAATAACACATTTTCTCGGTAAGTAATGCAAAATATTTTCTTATTTTTAATGTGAATTTAAACAAAGGGACACGACGATCTATGTAGTTATAGTATAAACCAAGTATTTTAACACATATGTGCTACCTAACATTAACGAAAGTTTACACAAAATGTCGATTCACTGCAGCTTATGATTTGTGTCCTATATTTTGGTTTTGGAAATCGGGTCACATTATCTTAACGCATAGATTATGACAACATTTTAAATTTTTGAGTTTGGTTCATAATCATCAGGTTCAAAAAATGGCTCTTAGCACAATGGGACTTAACATCTGAGGTCATCAGTCCCCTAGAACTTAGAACTACTTAAACGTAACTAACCTAAGGACATCACACTCATCCATGCCCGAGGCAGGGTTCGAACCTGCGACCGTAGCGGTCGCGCGCTTCCAAAATGAAGCGCCTAGAACCGCTCGGACACACAGGCCGACTAATCATCAGGAATACTGAAAACTAAATGTTTGTTTTCCTGGAAGCTGGTAAACAGGCAACCTGCAACTGAGACAGGGTGACTGTCTTAGACAGTTAGAGATCTGGGTAATGTCACTGGCTTTAATGCCTCAAACTTACCGGTAATATTTTAGTAGGCGGGCTGGTAGATTTGATGAGTGCATAAAAAAATGATATTGGACAGTTTGAGATTATGTGAGGTATCTTTAATTACTGCATATCATACTAGACAATACTCCAGGAGCACTTCGTTGCAGATACTGCTTAATAATGGGTAACTCAATTTATTTTGTTAGTGCATGAGTTACAAATTAAAATTAAAAAAAAGTTCGTTTCCAATCACATTTTTGTGATGCGGCTACGTTGGCCACGTATGTTTCCGCTTTTGATCAAGCGGATCATTTTCTTAAAAAATGAAAAACTAACAAACTGCCTAGATATGCAGTCGACTACGAGGTAATTAGGGCATCTGTTGGCACGGTACCACTCTCGGCCCTCGACCTAAGGATTTTCTCGCATATTGTCGTCCAATACGACATTGCTGTGCAGGTGTTATTCGGAATTAAGATGCAATGTTACTGCGGACATGCATGCACTGTGGTGACTACAGCCGTTATGATATACAAGAAGCTGTATGATGGATTGACGACAATCAAAATTTGTGCCAGATCAGGATTCGAACCCGGATTTCCCGCTATTCGCGAGCGGTCGCCTTACCATTAGGCATCCGAGTACGGCTCTCGGGCAGGCCCAAAATTCCATATGTCGTCAACCATGTGTCTACAACCTGTACTCGTACATCCATTATATATATTTTACAGATGATGCTTATCCATATTCGCAACTGTGAATACATTTCTCGTATGTTGCCCAAGAATTATTTTATACTAGCGAACCCATTAGTGCTTTGGAATTGTTAAATATGTGTGGGAATTGCTTATACATCCTAAATTCCTTGAGCCACCTGTCTCTTACCATCTTCTCATCCTGCCTCTCTCTCCATACATCTCCCCCCACCCCTCTGGGCATAACCTCCCCCCCCCTTTCTTTGTCCATGTACTCCTCCCTTCTTTCTGTGAGTTTGTCAATTTCCGTCTGAAAGGTCAGTAGAGTATCACGTAAAAATGTGAAGTAAACCTGTCAAGATCTTCTCGATAATTTTGGTAACAACGGTTACCCCTTTATATATTACGCATATATGTATTAAAACATCACAGATTTTACAAAAATATATAGCCTGTCTGCCTATTTCCCACTGAAAGAAGTCCAGAGGTGTAAGATCAGGAGAACGGGCTGGCCAATTTATGCGTCCTCCACGTCCTATGAAACGCCCGTCGAACATCCTGTCAAGGGTCAGCCTAGTGTTAATTGCGGAATGTGCAGGTGGGGTATGTTAAAGGAGAATGTGTACCGTGATGTGCCTACAACCCCAGAGGATATGAAACAACGTACTGTGGCAGCCTGCGGCGACATTACACCAGATGTACTGCGGCGTGTACAACATTCATTACGCCAGAGATTGCAGTTGTGTGCAGCAAATGATGGCCACCACATTGTACATCTATTGGCCTGACATGTCGGGACACACTCTATTCCACACCGTAATTGAAAACGGAAACCACGTGTGTACATGTACGTCACCCCTCATGGTAATGTGCATGTGCGTCAGTGAAAAAGACCAATAAAAAGGTGTTAGCATGTGGACGTAATGGTCTGTTCCAGTCTCTTCTGTACCTAAGGTCCATCACCGTTCCCTTTGAATCCCTACGTAATTCGGTGCTCTCCGATACACACGATCAAACAGCGGAGGAGAGGTACTCAAGCGTCAACTTTAGGTTACAATATCTCCGGATGTAATTAACATTTTACAGTGCAACAAACGGCACTGATTACGTATTTGTTTATATGTTCAGATGTGCTAACAAAACTAATGGGGTTCCATTTAGAAAACGTAGGTTCGTGTTAAAAAACATACTTCCGTGCATTTTTTTTATGGTTTGTATTAACCAATTACAGTAGCCCCTCTCCTCATATTCGGTCTGTGGAATCGATTCGTCAGTATTTGATGTGGTTTACGAAATATATCCAGCGGTAACGTTAGGTGACTCACCATATATATATATATATATATATATATATATATATATGTATGTATGTATGTATATATATATATATATATATATATATATATTACAAAAATGTATAGCCTATGTCTGTCTTGGCGTTCATTAGAGTGTCATGTAAAAATTTATAGTAAACCAGTCAACAACTTTTTGAGATTTTTGGTAACAACATTTTCCCTTTGCGAATTAAATATGTTTTTTATAATACACAGTGAAGCTGATTTTTTTTATGGAAAAATGTAACAGCAGAACTCTCAAAATGAGCGCAAAAACTTGAGAGGTGGCATGAGCCCCCTCTCATATTTCTATCCTACTTTGTGTAATTCGATTTTCCTCTCTAATTGCATGCGGTGAAAAGTTGCTATTCCTTCACACGCGGACTTTCCACGCAGCGTCTCTCGTCACCCGGGTGGCCAGGTGACAGGTGGGTTCTGCTGATCTTGAAAGGGTTCAGCCGACAGGTGTGAAAGAGTCAAGTGGATGCTTTCCAGAAGCCGACATTGTCATAAGAGCGGCGGCGACACGCCGACAGGGGCCTGTGGAGCAGCTGGGCTAGAGATTCCGTTACTTTGCAGAAACTTAGTGAAAACACTTTCTGGCGGGCTACCAGCAATGCGTGGGAATGACTTGTGTTCCCAGGCAGTCTTTGCTGGCAAAGTCCCGCGTCTTCTATAAAATCATAACTGTGATTGGCTTGCTCAGGGCATAGCTCCGTGACGTAACAAAATCAGCGCAGAAATTGGCGCTAAGTATCTCCATTGGTGGAATAGTAGTGTGTCATCAATAGAGTGGAATTTTCCGCCGGTTTTCGAGTTGCTGATTGGAACGTTTAACCACGACCACTGTCTTGGGGGCGGGAATGTTCTGTGTTCGGCTTGTGCGGGTGCTCTTGAGAGAGCCGGCTCTCGCCTTTCGGTCAGGGTAGGTTACAAGACTGAGCTCTGGCTGCTTTGGACAGTCTGCCTTCCGTTGGCTGTCTAATATACTTTCATTTAATTGTAACTCTTTGGCGAAGTTGCTGAAGTTTCGACTTCAATGTAACTTCCTGAATACAGTTGGCATTTGAGCGTTCTGCGTACAAGTGGCGTATGTTGTCCGTCTTGAGCGGTTTTGGCTAAAGTTGACTGTATCGGAGTTACTGTGTGACTTCGCTCGTTAAAATCAATCACTGTGCCATCAGTGATTCTGTGGCGAGCCTTCTATGTCTCCCTCAGAGGCGCATTTGTATTGATAGAAAGTTTTTAGTCTGGAACAACCAGACCAGGATAATTTGTTTTGGGCTATACTCGCGACATTATCTTCACCACGACTGGACGTCGAAGCAATTAGCCATCGCTTCCGGTACGCCAAATCGTGTCCTCGCAGTTAAGAAGACAGCTTGGTAATGTATGTCCGCAGCACCGGCAGATTAGGGAATTTTGGTCTGTGATAATCAGAGCTGAGCAGAGCGCGCCTGTTCCCGTCTTTTCTTACGTGGTTCTGTCTTGGATGTTCATTGTCTGAGTTCTCACTACTGCAGCAGCAATTAATGTTAGACTGGCTGCGTGTTTCTCTTAAGATTTGAGTTGCAAGGAACTGGCTCCACATACCACTTGGTCATAAACGTCACAAGCTAGTTTATGGACAACTTCACCTTCACAGCATTTATTTGAGGATCCAATTTGGCGTATTGTAAATGTTTCATGTGTTTTGTTTATTATTTTGAGTTTAGTCATAATAAATCAAATTGTTATTTTGGACAGAACCTTCATTCTGTGGATCGGTAAAGCAACCCTTTCATTTCTCACTACATTAATGAAACTTTCCTTTATCTAATTAATTTCTATCCAATTAAATTATTGCAGGTACCAAACTCTTTTCTACTCCACTTGCAGGGTCGATACAGCCAGTTCGCGTTTCCTCTTAATTCATGTTCAACAGCAAAAGTCGGAGTTAGAAAAGGGGGGGCTTAGAGAATTATTTCCATATGAAGATTCGAGAAGGATTTAGTGTTAAATACACTGCTAGCCCCGGCACCTCCCAAAATTTATTTTCTTTTTCACATCCGCAATTACGAAGACAACAAAAATAAAAATAGCGAAGTCGGTGGAGTTTCCAACTTTTTCGGTGGATTTTCCAAAAAATTTCTTTCACACAAACCTGCTCCTGACAGTTACGAACGCAACAAAGCCAAAAGTCAACAAGATCTGCCGAGCCATTCTTAATTGATGATATTTCATAGTTAGGCATTTTATATTAATTTCCGACTTTTCCGTTGGATTTTCCATAAACGTTTTTCATACAAACCTTAAACTGACAACAACAACAAAAAAAGTCGCTCAAAAGGTTGCGGCAACTGATTTTTATGTATATGGATTGTCGATCAATACAACAAAATTGTCTTAGGAAGACGGCAGGATAACCAAGTTGGCACGGAGAACTATTTATCTCTGAGGAGAGGCTACTGTGTCACGCACATGGGGCGCTTCTTAGACACAGCATTGCGCACTGCTTCCTGGAATGGACAGACGGGTGGTAAACAAGTGGACTCTGGTGTGTCGCCGCTGTAACAATAGGGCCAGTTCTGCTCTGCTGCAGACAATCGACGTACGTGACTCGTCGGGCGACGGGCAGCTTGGAGACAATGCGTGTGTACTCGTACAAGGAGGACGGAGTGGCTCCCAAGGACACGAGGGTATCGCGCGCAGTTAGCTGCAGCCCAAGGACTCAGCAGAGCATTTCGGTGGAAACGAGGAGGACGTCGCCTTCTTTTAAAATTGTGTACGCCCACATATCAACATCTACAGATAATTACTACTCAAGCCAAGACATACTGTAAACAATTAGTACGAGTGTCAGGCACTCCTTGTACGATGTCATTCGTGAACTGACCATTCCAATATAACTTATTTGAGTCCCGTGACACCCAAGCCACATGCCTGGGGGAGGCAGCTGAGTGGCCGCACGCTCTGACATTTGCCTAAATGCATCTGTAAGGATATCGCGAGAAAAAACGCCGCAGTTCTTCCAAAAATTCGCATTTAACTTTGAAATCTAACCGTTGTCTTCAAAGAAATCAGGTGGGCTGATATTGTGAGAAAAGAAGAGGTTATCCACAGAATCGGCAATAAGAGGAACATGTGCAAAACACTGACAAGAAGAAGGGACAGGGTTATAGGACATTTGTTAAGATATCTTTCCCTACAAGTATTAAGATGTCTTTAATTACAATTTTTACCCGCTATACCTCTGTCGAGTGTCATGGCAATTATTCCTTGATATCTTCCATGGTACTTGAGAGAACTGGAGAGGGTAAGAACTGTAGGGAAAGACGGGGGACATTGGTTGCATGGGTACTCTGAGATGAAAAGATTGGCTCAAGAGAAGAAATCATGGCAGGCTGCTTCAGCTGATGAAAGTAAAAGTTAATTTCGTGAGTCACCTATGGGAGGAAGAAATACACTCCTGGAAATAGAAAAAAGAACACATTGACACCGGTGTGTCAGACCCACCATACTTGCTCCGGACACTGCGAGAGGGCTGTACAAGCAATGATCACACGCACGGCACAGCGGACACACCAGGAGCCGCGGTGTTGGCCGTCGAATGGCGCTAGCTGCGCAGCATTTGTGCACCGCCGCCGTCAGTGTCAGCCAGTTTGCCGTGGCATACGGAACTCCATCACACTCTTTAACACTGGTAGCATGCCGCGACAGCGTGGACGTGAACCGTATGTGCAGATGACGGACTTTGAGCGAGGGCGTATAGTGGGCGTGCGGGAGGCCGTGTGGACGTACCGCCGAATTGCTCAACACGTGGGGTGTGAGTTCTCCACAGTACATCGACGTTGTCGCCAGTGGTCGGCGGAAGGTGCACGTGCCCGTCGACCTGGGACCGGACCGCAGCGACGCACGGATGCACGCCAAGACCGTAGGATCCTACGCAGTGCCGTAGGGGACCGCACCGCCACTTCCCAGCAAATTAGGGACACTGTTGCTCCTGGGGTATCGGCGAGGACCATTCGCAACCGTCTCCATGAAGCTGGGCTACGGTCCCGCACACCGTTAGGCCGTCTTCCGCTCACGCCCCAACATCGTGCAGCCCGCCTCCAGTGGTGTCGCGACAGACGTGAATGGAGGGACGAATGGAGACGTGTCGTCTTCAGCGATGAGAGTCCCTTCTGCCTTGGTGCCAATGATGGTCGTATGCGTGTTTGGCGCCGTGCAGGTGAGCGCCACAATCAGGACTGCATACGACCGAGGCACACAGGGCCAACACCCGGCATCATGGTGTGGGGAGCGATCTCCTACACTGGCCGTACACCACTGGTGATCGTCGAGGGGACACTGAATAGTGCACGGTACATCCAAACCGTCATCGAACCCATCGTTCTACCATTCCTAGACCGGCAAGGGAACGTGCTGTTCCAACAGGACAATGCACGTCCGCATGTATCCCGTGCCACCCAACGTGCTCTAGAAGGTGTAAGTCAACTGGCCAGCAAGATCTCCGGATCTGTCCCCCATTGAGCATGTTTGGGACTGGATGAAGCGTCGTCTCACGCGGTCTGCACGTCCAGCACGAACGCTGGTCCAACTCAGGCGCCAAGTGGAAATGGCATGGCAAGCGGTTCCACAGGACTACATCCAGCATCTCTACGATCGTCTCCATGGGAGAATAGCAGCCTGCATTGCTGCGAAAGGTGGATATACACTGTACTAGTACCGACATTGTGCATGCTCTGTTGCCTGTGTCTATGTGCCTGTGGTTCTGTCAGTGTGATCATGTGATGTATCTGACCCCAGGAATGTGTCAATAAAGTTTCCCCTTTCTGGGACAATGAATTCACGGTGTTCTTATTTCAATTTCCAGGAGTGTATGTCCCCAATTCTTCTTCGAACGTTAAGAGCTTCGTTCGTATTTCGGAAGCAGCCCTCTCTGTGACGCACAACGCCTCTCTTGTAACGTCTGTCACTACAGTTTACGATCGTCTCCGGAATGCTCCCGCACCTAGTAAAGATTCAGTGATGAAAATGGGCCGCTCTCCGTTGGGACCCTCTATTTCTTGTATTCTTTCAACTCGTAAAGGCTCCAGTCTGATAAGCAATACTCAACGATCGGTCGAACACATCTTTTGTAAGCCACTGTTTTCGTAGGAGAATTACATTTCCTAAAGATTCTTTGAATGAATCTGAATTTGGCATCTGCTTTTCCTACAGTTGGCGTTACATGGCCGTTGCACTTTAGGTCGATCCAGACGATTACTTCTAGCTGTTTTACTGTTTCCAGCGATTTTTCACTAGTGCGTAATCGCACAGTAATGAAACTCTTCGACCATTAACGAGGAATATCATCACCAATTATCGGACCTGCAGCACTCTTCCTGGATTCTTCTAGAGCCTTCTTGCGTTGCTCTCTTCCTACAGAAGATAGTGTCTTGTGCAAATAGCATCATAGAGCGTCCGCCATTGTCGACTACATAGCACTTTAACACACATCTTTTGATCCGGCTCCCCTGTTGTTAAACATACTTAGCAGCAACACAGGAGTAACGAAAAGTTTATTCTTCGCCGTTGTGATTCGGGTTTCTGCGTTAATGGGCTTGTTGGTTTGAGTGCTGAGGAAAAGTGATAACTCTTCAATTCTCGAACGTATGTTATGCACCTGAAAGGTCACAAGTTTCCTTTGCATGCATCTTCTATGAACATGGCTCACGAAGGTATCACGTGCACAGTCCCTTCCTTATGTGGTTCTCCAACGTGGCAAGCCCTTCATTAAGTCAATAGTATGCATCTAATCTGCATACTAATGGAGTAGCAGTAATAGTTAGTGCGTGCTACTTCCTTATCGCTGTTAGGTGCATGATACACCTAAAGCTTCCCGTTCTTTCACGATAAAAGCTTTTACAAGTCAACCGTCTGCATAACGACGAAGAAAGTTTTCTCAATTTAGAAACAAAATATTCTTACTAAGTGACAGTAACGAGCACTTCTAAGCAACCAGCTCCAGCCGTAGTGTACGATACGCACGTTTGTGTGTTTACATCTTTAGAGCCTAATAACATGATGTACTCCTATGAAACCTCTGGTAAACGACCACAGATTCGTAGATATTTCGCTTCAGCATGCAGTCCGATCAGTGAGAAAGCATTTATATGTCACTTATTTCACTGGCTCACTTTCTAATGCAAGATTTCCTTTTGTTGTGGTCTTCAGCCAGAAGACTGATTTGATTCGGCTCTCCACGCTAGATACCTCACGGAAGCTTCTTTATCTCTGTGCAACTACTACAGTGTACAGTCATTTGACTTTCCTTACTGTATCCGTCCCTGTATCTCCCTCTACAGTTTTTACCCCCACACGAATGACTGACGCCTTAGTATATGTGCTATCCACCAGTTTCTTTTTGTAGTCAAGTCGTGCCATAAATTTATTTTTCCTTTAATATTCAGCATTCTTCTGTAACAGCGCATCACAATAGCTACTATTCTCCTGTTGTCTGCACTGTTTACCGCCCATGTTACATTTCCACACAAAGCTACACTCCAGACGAATAACTTAAGATTTCCGCAGACATACTCCTACTCTGATTTTCATAATAAATTCGCCAACCAAGTAAAACCGGAGTTGACAGTGTTAGTGGACGTGAGCCGTTATATCAAAAGCCCATAGTACTGGGCGATTCAGCAACAGATTCCATACCTCCGCTGATTTCTCAGTTCTTTACAACAAGAAAATTAATTATATTTATTCTTATTAACAGAATACGAGCACTTCACACGAATGCCAATCAAACGAGTTATTTATTAAAATTAATAGTCTCTCCGAGCTGTGATTCCTGTCACATTGATCAGGTCATTGCATTTAGAAGAATATAATGTGATAAATACAATCATCGGAAAACAGTTACATAGTTCAATATTTTAAAAATGAAGGATTAATTTTTTGGAGTAGCGTTTAGGTCCATAGATAGGTCCATAGCCAAATGTATTTGTCGTTTCATCAGTCTTTGTAAAGGGGAATTTTAAAAGTTGAGCAGTTTTTGTTATGTTATAAATTGTTTGCTCTTCTATTAATTTTCTCCCCTTTATTATAATGGTGCAAATTGACTAATGTCTTTTGTAGACGTATTACCTCGCACAATTGTGTTTTAATTTGCAAATAAGTCAGACAAAAGTCTTTTTTATATCACTATGTGACATAATTGTGACTGGTGAAAAGTAGTTTGCCTAAAAACAGTAAAATAAAAATAGTACCTCCAGAAAAGACTAGCTAACATTCACTTTTATATCAGATGTTAACAAATTCCTCTTTCTTACAAACGCATTTCTTGCTATTGCCGGTCCGCATTTTATAACCGCTCTACTTTGGGCATCATCGTTTATTTTGCTATCGTAATAGCTAAAATCAACTTATGGTTTTAGTTTCTTATGCCCTAATCTGATTCCGTCAACATCGCTACATTTAATTCGACTACATTCCATTAAGCTTTTTTCACTTTTGTTGATGTTCATTTTAAATCAAGACGCCATCCATTCTATCCAAATGTTTTACCAAGTACTTTGTCATCTCTGACGGAGTTACAATATTAGCGACAGATCTAAAACGGTTTCTTTCGTCTTTATGAACTTTAGCCCCCTTCTCAAATTTATCCTTCGTTCTGTTGGCGGTATGTTCAAGGTACAAACTGAATACTGTCAGTAGAGCCCTGATTTTATTTAAAATCAAATGAAGAAATATGTAAATAAATATATAACCAAAATTGTGAAATATGTAATGAAGGAATCACATGTAAAATCCAAAATTTTATTTTGTGGCAGAAAATATGCGTTCATAGGAAGACTAGTGAAATATATAATTCTTAATCAATTCACTTCTATTATAAAGTACTGAAGTACGTCTCCTATTCAAGCATTTACGTCAGACTGGAACGGGATGCATGGTTAATTATAATATACGAGGGCCGTTCAGAAAGTAACCTCCGGTTGATTTAAAAAAATACACCAAGTTAAATAAAAATATTTTAATATATACATCTTACAACTACATCTTTGCACTATTTTTCTACATAATCTCCATAGCGATTGAGGCACTTATCGTATCTCTTCACAAGCTTTGAAATTCCTTCTGCATAAAAATCACCCGCTTGTGCCTGGAGCCAGCCTGTGACCGCATCTTTGAGCTCTTCGTCGTCATCAAACCGCTGTGACCCGAGCCATTTCTTCAAATGCATGAAGAGGTGATAATCACTTGGCGCCAGGTCTGGGCTGTAAGGTGGATGGTTGATAACGTCCCACTTGAAGGACTCAAGAAGGGCCGTTGTTCTGCGAGCAGAGTGAGGACGGGCGTTATCGTGCAAAAAAACGATACCGGAAGTCAGCATACCACGGCGTTTGTTCTGTATAGCCCGTCGTAACTTTTTTATTGTTTCACAGTACACGTCTTGATTAATGGTCGTAGCACGTTCCATGAATTCAACCAACAACACCCCTTTGGCATCCCAAAACACCGTTGCCATCAGTTTTCTGGCAGAAAAATCTTGCGAGGCTTTTCTTGGTTTGGTAGGCGAATTTGAATGTGCCCACATCTTTGATTGTTCTTTTGTCTCAGGGGTCACGTACTTAATCCAGGTTTCGTCACCGGTCACGATTCCGTTTAACAATGGTTCTCCTTCGTCCTCATAACGTGACAGAAAGTCTAATGCAGAGGCCATTCTTTGAGTTTTGTGGTGGTCGGTAAGAATTTTGGGCACCCATCGTGCACAGAACTTACGGTAACCCAATCTTGCTGTCACTATCTCGAACAAGAGAGTCTTAGAAATCTGTGGAAAACCAGTAGACAACTCCGACATTGAGAAACGTCGATTTTCACGAACTTTTGCATCAACTGTCTGAACGAGTTCGTCAGTCACCAATGATGGTCTACCACTCCTCTCTTCATCATTAACGTTTTCTCGTCCACTTTTAAATAAACGTACCCATTCACAGACAACTCCTTCACTCATAACTCTTGGTCCGTACACGGCACAAAGCTCACGATGAATAGCTGCTGCAGAATATCCTTTGGCTGTAAAAAACCTTATGACAGCACGCACTTCACATTTGGCGGGGTTTTCTATTGCAGCACACATTTCAAACTGCCACAAAAACTAAACTAGCGCAGGTACGACGTTCACTCGACCACGGCTTGATGCCGACTGACCTGTTGAGTGCGTGAACGCACAGATGGCGTCGCTACTCCCCCCACAACCCGCACTGTGACCAATCGGAGGTTACTTTCTGAACCGCCCTCGTACTTTTCCAAATGTTGTGTTGCCATGCACAGTCTTCTGCCTGCAATATGGTTTTTATAAATCGAAAAAGATAGCTCAACTTCGCAAGAAGCCAACGGTGCACATTTAAACAGGGGATTGTGTTAGGAATGATATTCCTAGGGGGCTCTACAATTTCACCACTGAAGAAGCGAGAGAAAACAATAAACTTTGAGTATCCATGACTCCTATTCGGCACAGACGGCAGCTTGCTGGAAAGTACACCATCCACTTCACTGGGACAGCACTTACCTTCCGACTACATATTCCCACAGCCTCTTGGAGCGGCATACCTGAAGTCTCCAGTTTCTTGATATCGTCGGGAAACCAGCTGAAGTGACCTGTGATGAATGAAAGTGAGCTGAACGCTTTACATCTGTTGAATGTCGACAAGGATTCATTCACTGAAGGATCAGAAGAAAAATTCTCCGTCACTGACTTCACAGCTTCAAGTGCTTACTGCAGAGAATTACAGTTTAGAACCATGTTGCTCACCTTGTTATCACTGGTCCTTGAGGCAAAGGTATATCATGTAGCTGCTACATGTAGCGCTGTACACGATTAAGTCATTTCAAGGAAACCTTCTCCGTTACCGATGGGAATTGAAGTCAAACTGTCTCTGTCGCTCGTTACAGTGCATTAATCGTACATGTAACACGCACCAAGTTCGGATAAAATGCATTAAACGATTTCCACACTTTCAACATGTTTGGAGCTGCAACTGTGTACATCATTAGAATTCCCTCTTCTTTTATGCCATCTGTCCATAGTACCTCAAGACCATCATTAATGAATCTAGAAAATGTTGAGCTATTTGTTGCCTCCAAAGGTTTACAATAAATTAAATTCGGTTTAGGCTGAGTGTCCAGTGTGTCCATAGATCAGCGATGAAACGGTCTACAGCATCTGCCGTCTCATTGGCAGAAATCCATATATGAGTTCCCCCTATGTCAGCCCCAATTTTTTTCTGATATGGCAACTTAGCAAGAATCCAAGTAATTTTTCATGAGAGTGGACTCGTCGGGAATGTTGAGGTTGCAGTGGCTAATTAAGAAGTGTTTATATTTAGATGCGTTCCAGTATATTTCCTCCGCAGCTAATGTCTCTGCAACCAATGCAAAACACAGTTCTTTGTAAAATTCACTATTAGATGATGTGGGCTGTACCCGAAACTGTGTAAGTGAGCCTATTTCTTTGAAGAAATTCGTTGTTTATTCGTAATATGTAGATTGCTTTGCAAACGTTGATCAGTCTGATTTCATCGTACATCCTGCACGTTTGTCACAAGTTTGACAGAGAACGAATTTAAAATCTATGGTTAAAGCACTGTCAACAGAGGTCCATGTTTCCAGCTTTGATGACAACGAAGAAGCAATCGGTCCATGGTTAAATTAAGCGCAACTGACTGTTACACATTGTGAAGCGTTTGAGGACTAGAAGGGAAAGTGTTTAAAATGAGTCATTGTTATCTGCATCGAAGTTGTGCAATTTAGCTCTGTTTGTGACAGGACTAACGACAGTATGAGAACCACATTAACCAAAGTTAATTTTTTCCTTTTTTTAATGTATAACAAAAATGTACTCGTATACAGGAATTTACGAACATGTATAATAATTCTGCAGTAAAATAACGCAATTTTAGAGACTTTACTGGTCTCATACAGATATGATTTTATACACTCCTGGAAATTGAAATAAGAACACCGTGAATTCATTGTCCCAGGAAGGGGAAACTTTATTGACACATTCCTGGGGTCAGATACATCACATGATCACACTGACAGAACCACAGGCATATAGACACAGGCAACAGAGCATGCACAATGTCGGCACTAGTACAGTGTATATCCACCTTTCGCAGCAATGCAGGCTGCTATTCTCCCATGGAGACGATCGTAGAGATGCTGGATGTAGTCCTGTGGAACGGCTTGCCATGCCATTTCCACCTGGCGCCTCAGTTGGACCAGCGTTCGTGCTGGACGTGCAGACCGCGTGAGACGACGCTTCATCCAGTCCCAAACATGCTCAATGGGGGACAGATCCGGAGATCTTGCTGGCCAGGGTAGTTGACTTACACCTTCTAGAGCACGTTGGGTGGCACGGGATACATGCGGACGTGCATTGTCCTGTTGGAACAGCAAGTTCCCTTGCCGGTCTAGGAATGGTAGAACGATGGTTTCGATGACGGTTTGGATGTACCGTGCACTATTCAGTGTCCCCTCGACGATCACCAGTGGTGTACGGCCAGTGTAGGAGATCGCTCCCCACACCATGATGCCGGGTGTTGGCCCTGTGTGCCTCGGTCGTATGCAGTCCTGATTGTGGCGCTCACCTGCACGGCGCCAAACACGCATACGACCATCATTGGCACCAAGGCAGAAGCGACTCTCATCGCTGAAGACGACACGTCTCCATTCGTCCCTCCATTCACGCCTGTCGCGACACCACTGGAGGCGGGCTGCACGATGTTGGGGCGTGAGCAGAAGGCGGCCTAACGGTGTGCGGGACCGTAGCCCAGCTTCATGGAGACGGTTGCGAATGGTCCTCGCCGATACCCCAGGAGCAACAGTGTCCCTAATTCGCTGGGAAGTGGCGGTGCGGTCCCCTACGGCACTGCGTAGGATCCTATGGTCTTGGCGTGCATCCGTGGGTTGCTGCGGTCCGGTCCCAGGTCGACGGGCACGTGCACCTTCCGCCGACCACTGGCGACAACATCGATGTACTGTGGAGACCTCACGCCCCACGTGTTGAGCAATTCGGCGGTACGTCCACCCGGCCTCCCGCATGCCCACTATACGCCCTCGCTCAAAGTCCGTCAACTGCACATACGGTTCATTTCCACGCTGTCGCGGCATGCTACCAAAGACTGCGATGGAGCTCCGTATGCCACGGCAAACTGGCTGACACTGACGGCGGCGGTGCACAAATGCTGCGCAGCTAGCGCCATTCGACGGCCAACACCGCGGGTCCTGGTGTGTCCGCTGTGCCGTGCGTGTGATCATTGCTTGTACAGCCCTCTCGCAGTGTCCGGAGCAAGTATGGTGGGTCTGACACACCGGTGTCAATGTGTTCTTTTTTCCATTTCCAGGAGTGTATACAGGGTGCCGCGCAGGGTAGCCGCGCGGTCTAAGGGCGCCTTGCCACGGTTCGAGTGGATGCCCCCGTCGTAGGTTCGAGTCCTCCCTCGGACAGGGGTGTGTTTAATTTATATTAAGTAGGGTGTAAGCCTAGGGACCGATGACCTCAGCAGTTTCGTCCCATAGAAGCTTACCAGAAATTTCCCAATTTTTATATAGGGTGATTTTTTTTCGTCTATATACAAACTCCAGACATTTACTGATGAGAGGATACAGAACAAAAAAGGTTTAATGAACTTATTTTTAGAAATGCATGTCCCCCTGATAGAGACCATTTATTCAATCACACATTGTTACAAAGATTGCAGTCTAATAAGCGCTGTATCGTGCAGCCACATATACACTATGATTGGTTTCCTGCTGGATGGTGGTACTGATATAGTAATTGGCAACGATGTGTTGGATTCACTTCTCTTGCCGTATCACCTTGTAGTGGATGTGATACACAGTGTTTCCGTATTTAAACAGAGAGCTTGCCGACACGGTGTTTACTTACGCAAAGGCAAATGGTAGCTGGCGGCGGGCAGTAAGGCGTATCAGGAGACCTACCATGCCGATGACAACAACAACAGGATTCAATGTTTGCAACAATGTTTCGCCGTTTGTCTAAGATACTGCCGTTCAAGAAGCAGGCAATCATGAAGGATGTACCCGAAATGTTCGGACACCAGATTGGAGGAAAACGTGATTAACACTGTGGAAGGCGACCACCGTGTCAGTACCAGGGAGTACCAGTGCAGGGAAAGCCAATCGACTGTGTGGGCAATTCTCCACGACAATTGTTATTACCCATATCACTTACAGCGTGTTCAGGGCTTACTAGGAACAGAATTAGCACATCGGGAGCAGTTTTGTCATTGGTTTCTTCACCAAGCAACCACGATTCCGGGATGTGTGTGATCCATCCCATTCACAGATGAGGCCACCTTTGAGTCGTGTGGTATTTTCAGCTTTATTAACAGTCACCTGCGAGATAGTATGCAGAGCCCCTATGGTATGGTCACAGCGAATGATCAGCATTGGTGCAGCCTAAATGTGTGGGACGGGATAATTGGCGACCGTATTATGGAACCAGTCTTCCATTTCGCGTAACAGGCCTGAACTATCGGCGTTTCTTGCGGGTGACTTTGACTCCCGTGCTGAAAGAAGTGCCATTGATGATTCGATAGGTTGTGTGTCTGTTACATGATGGTTCTCCAGATCATTTCGCCGTTAACGTCCGGACGCATCAGTCGTGTCTTCGCTGGTCGATGGATCGGACGAGGGGGTCCAGTTATATGGCCTGCTCGATCTCCACCCGTGCCTTTTCTCGTCATGGGGCCATCTCAAAAGTTTTGTGTATACAGAGCCCATTCCAGACATGGAGCGACTGGAGAAGCTTATTAACGCTGTCTTTGATACTGTTCGGATGCAGCCTGGCCGATGTGGTGTAAGATAGAACATGCTACCTTCGTGATGACTGGGTGTTGTGTGCTGTCCTTAGGTTAGTTAGGTTTAAGTAGTTCTAAGTTCTAGGGGACTGATGACCATAGATGTTAAGTCCCACAGTGCTCAGAGCCATTTTTAGAACATGCTACGGCGCTTACACGCATGTGTTGTGGCACAAGGAAACCATTTTCAACACATACTGTAACTGCGGCTGCGTGGTACAGCGCTTATTAGACTGGAGTCCCTGTATAATTGAATAAATGATATCTAGCAGGGAAACCATGCATTTCTGAAGTTCATTAGATCGTTTTTGTTCTGTATCTTCTCATCGATCAGTCCCTAGATTTTGTACGTGGTGGGAAAAATCACCCTGTATATATAGACTGAAGCGGCGAGTGAAAATTTGTACCAAGGGCAGGAATCGAACACGAGTCTCCTGTTGAATGCCGGACATTTTCCACGCCGGACATTTGCCACGCCGGACATTTGCCACACTTGCCCCTACAACAGGTAGCGATCCCTTAGGTAAGGGACGCCCTTCCTCGTACTACTTCTGTCCGGTTTCAAACCAACGTCTCCACATCTTACTCGATACAACCAGTACGTAAGGGACCTTCTTCTTCGATATCTTGGCCAAATACAGAGCTTCTTTTCCGAAATCGAAATATTTATAACTTTTGGGAAACGAAAGCAATACCGACGATTATGTCAGTTTAAATATAGATTCCTCAGTCTGTACGGTAGCTTCCTTTCACGCTTACTGATTGCGATAGAAACAGTCCATTGCCATGGGAGCAACAAGAAAGAAACGATGTAAAGAGAATGCGAATATACGCTAATCATTTCTTTTTGATCACTGCATTTGTGCCTACTTTAATTACTACAACTGCATGCCCAAAACACAACAAGGAAAGAAGAAATGTGTATGTGAATGTTTGAAAAGAAGAACGACATACTCTATATTAATTTACTCTCTAAAATGCGATATCACTTGTGGTGCAACATTAGTTAATAACGTGTAGCGGGACAATGTTCAAAACATGACTGAAAATACTCGTACGTTCACTAAATTAGAAATAAGAACATCTATGATTGACAGATCATCTAAATTCGACGTACAATTTTAAATGTAAGAAATAAGCAAATGAAGTAATACAGAATGCTATGCTTGTAACGTACGTTGTTGTTCTACATTGTTTATCTCTGGTATTTACAGGGTCACAAAGAAAACACCCTAGGTTTTGGAGCGAAAAGCCGTAATTGTAATGATGTGCACTGCAACAGAAACAAGAAGCGCAACTTAAGTAAAAATAATATAATGTGTATTCCAACTCACAAGCTACATTGAAGCAGAAAGTTCCTGTGACTTAGTACAGGCAGAGGTTACATTCGAAAACCGGAATAAATTAATAACTGGCTCCCTTTACTGGCCCCCCCAATCTCAGATGAAACAGTTGCTGAACAGATCAAACAAAACTTGAGTCTCATCACAAATAGGAACCCTAATCTACAATTATACTTGGCAGTGACTTCAATCTACCTTCCGTAGGTTGACAAAAATACATTATCAGACCATATTGTAGATAGAAAACAAATTCTGTAATTGTTCTAAATACTTATTTTTTCAAATTGAACAATTAGTTCACGAGACCATTCAAATTGTAAATGGTTACGACACACACTTGACCTCTTAGCCACAAATAATCCTGAGCATCACGACGGATACAGGAATTAGTGAACACAGTCGTAACGAGGCTCAATGCCGTAATAAGGAAATTCACCAAAAGTAAACGCGAAATATACCTATTTATAAAAGCAGCTAAAAATTCGGTTGACTTCTTTCTAAGAGACGGTCTCCAATCCTTCCAAACTATGTAAGTGAAGACCATATGTGGCTTAAGTTAAAAGAAATAGTATCAACAGCACTCGAGAGATTCATACTGAATAAATTAATAAGAGGCGGAACTGATCCCCCATGGCACACAAAACACGACAGAAAGCTGCTGCAGAAGCAACGAAAAAGGCACGTATAATTTAGACGAACGAAAAATCTCCAATATTGGCGAGTTTTTACCGAGGCTCAAAATTTGGCGGGCATTTCAATGCGAGGTGCATTTAATAGTTTCCACAACGAAAGTCTCTCTAGAAATGTGGCGGAAAATCCAAAGAGATTCTGGTCCTATGTTAAGTAAACCAGCGGAAAGGCTCAGTAAGTACCTTTACGGCGCGACGGTAATGTTACTGATGAAGTGGAGTTACTAAATGCACTTTTCCGAAATTCCTTCACCGAAGAAGACGAAGTAAATATTCCAGAATTCGAAATGAGAGAGCCGGCCGGAGTGGCCGAGCGGTTAAAGGCGCTACAGTCTGGAACCGCACGACCGCTACGGTCGCAGGTTCGAATCCTGCCTCGGGCATGGATGTGTGTGGTGTCCTTAGGTTAGTTAGGTTTAAGTGGTTCTAAGTTCTAGGGGACTTATGACCACAGCAGTTGAGTCCCATAGTGCTCAGAGCCATTTGAACCATTTTTTTTGAAATGAGAACAGCTGCAAACATAATATAGAAGTAGATATGCCTGGTGTTGCGAAGCAAATCAAATTACACTATCAAATAACTCATATTGCAGAGGAGCCTGAACTGTCAGTGACAGAGGAAATCATCAAATATCTTTTCAAAAAGTCCCTAATGTATACGAAAAGTAGGTCTAATACGTTTCTGATGTTCTTCAACAACAATTAATTTTCAGTAGTAGCTCCTTGCCTAGTTTCAGTTGCTTTTACTGGCCTGTTTAAAGATAATCAACAATTTAGTAAGGTTGGTTGGTTGGTGGGATTAAAGGGACCAGACTATTTAGTAAGGAATTTTAAGTTTTAAAGGACTATATCTAAATGTACTTAAATAGATTTACATCTACTATAAATGTTTGCAGCTAAACTTAAATAAAAAATATTTGAGATGCCAAAATTGTCAAACTTAGGATCAGATCAGTTTTGGGATGTCAATTTTAGGTTCAATTCAAAGGTTCAGTTCCCATTTTCTTTCACAAACCTTATACTATCAAACTTCCTGGCAGATTAAGACTGTGTGCCCGACCGAGACTCAAACTCGGGACCTTTGCCTTTCGCGGGCAAGTGCTCTACCATCTGAGCTACCGAAGCACGACTCACGCCCGGTCCTCACAGCTTCACTTCTGCCAGTATCTCGTCTCCTACCGTCCTCCCTTCCAAGGTTCCGAGTTCGAGTCTCGGTCGGGCACACAGTTTTAATCGGCCATGAAGTTTCATATCAGCGCACACTCCGCTGCAGTGTGAAAATCTCATCCTTATACTATCAGTTTAACAAATCATGATATTTTAGGTGATAGCTGCGACTCTGAAGTTTAAGAAAATAATTTTAGAACTCACAATTATTTAATAGTATGGCCATAATATTAGAAGGTAGTAAAAAGTTATCTTAACGTGACAACAATAGGAGCTCTTACTTAAAAAGGAAATTGCTATTGAAAAAAACTAGATGTAACTGTAAATTATGGTTACAGGAGGATCATTTGAGTGATGTTTAATGTTGGCTTCGTTAATTCACTGCTTCTTGATTATGCGCTAGTAAACCTAGCCGGGACCAGCTAGTTACATCGTTAAGCTATTTAGGGATACTTTGTGAGGCTTGAAACACTCTTTAATTTTTACAATAAAGGCTGATTCCCATTACACTTTGCTCAGGCTTTGGACTGTCAAAATGATAAATGACCATTTACCATTTTGGCATGTTTAAAATCAGCCTAAACAGGCTGAACTAATGTACACTCTATTTACAATTACAACTTAATATTAGCGCCGGTAATGCTGCTTCAATGTTTTAGTAATTTTAACTCAGTAATCTGCGAGGTCTCAGTGGTATTCATAGTTTTAATGCATTTTTAACGTATTTTAGTCCAGTTTCGGAATATGGGCAATGGCTTTCAAGCAAGGCCTAATGTTGCCAGTCTCTTCATAATTCTTTACAATTCTCTCTATCCTGTCGTCCTGCTTCAAGTACTTCTTCTTCCTCTTCTTACCTTCAAGATTCATTTCCAATTTCATGTACATGCTGTTTGTGAGCTCTGCTTCCTTTTTCAAGCACTCCACCAAATAGGTGATTCTAGGGTGAGGGTTTCCAATAATGCTATTTATTTTGTTGTGCCACCCTTCAACAGCATTCGTCGTTCGGTGCCTTTTTCCATAGCAGTTCCACATTTCTACTGGGATATCTTCATTGTCTAGCCAGTTGTCCACGAAGTAGCCAAAAAATTGAGCATTCCGTTATCAGAAGCTTCTGCATGAATCTCAATCCATCCATTGCTTATGTCCTCCGGTTTTACAAATGCCAGCGCTGCACACATGCTGACGTGAAGTCTTAAATCCTCATTCTGGCGGTACTCCTCAGTTAGACCGAGAACTTGAATTCTCCTCCATAAACTCTTCTACATGTGGAAATAGCATCCATTTATTTCAATTGTGGGAAAAACTTGACGAATGGCCGATATCGCAGCTGCCTCAAAATCGACATTCACTTCTTTAGGACACCACTCAGGGATTGCCTGTTTTATCAGACGAAACAGACGAACGTATGTGTCTTTCTTCTTATTTGGGAGCAGTGCAAATACAATAGGAAGAGTGTTTGTTTCTTTAATTGGGCCTCCTAAGTCTACGTGTATGTTGTAGATTTGTGCGAACTGCTTGCTGCAGCTCTTAAATGTTCCATCCATAAAAAAATGGGAACATGTTTTTAAACTTCTCTCCTCTAATCTATCGTCTTCTAGAAGAAAATCAGTGCCATCTCCCATTTTTAATAGATCTGCATGAAGATCAATTTCATAAGAGTTCGTAGGCTCTTGTTGGTTCCCCCGCACTTAACCCCGTCGACAACGCATGGTTCTCTTCATAGATTCTGAATTCGGCATCACTGTAACAAAGTCATAACCTTTATTATGAAGATTTCCCATTTCATCCGCGTAAATCTCCGATAACTGTGTAGTTTCTTCTTGAGACCTTCTCTTCGTTCATTACTTCTAAGTTCCTCGAAAGCAATTTTCCCTTGCAATGATCCGCTTTTCGGCGTAAGCACATCCACGTAACAACACCTTCTTTCGATTCCCTCTGTTTAAGATACGCGTAACCATTGTAATGAGCAGAAGGCGTTCCCTTGTTCGTTGTAATAACTTCCATACTGATGGTCACGCTAGGAACTTCGAAAGCAAACTGAGTGTAAGGACTCTTGTTGCGACCAGTGTGCGGGTTTGGTGACCGTCCACGGGCATTCCTGGGGTTGGGCGGCGGGAGAGGAGGAGGAGGAGGAGGAGGAGGAGGGGGAGGAGGCAAGGGACCCGACCCTTCGGAGCAGGTAAAATCGTGGCAAATGTCCGGCGTGGCAAATGTCCGGTGTGGCAAATGTCCGGACACCCTCCTGTTTACTACACAGGTGTGTTAACCACTTAACCATCTTGGCACAGGGGTTCGGTCGTTCAAGGGTAATCCGTACAGTTGTGTGAACCACTATGCTAATATGGCTTAGGGGCTAACACACCTGCCTAATTATCAGGAGATCCGGGTTCGATTCCCACCCGCGGTACAAGTTTTCACTCGCCGCTCCAGTGTACACTGGAGCTATCGCGCCGTTACCCTGTAAGTTGGTAAGCGTGCTGCAAACAGCGTGCTGAATGACCTGTAGGTGGCAGCATAGTGCAGATGCACCCATACCACAGCAGTATCAGTATAAAGATGACCGCCCCACTTGCGACTTGCACCAGGGAAGAACAGCGTTATGTTATTCGGTTTTTGCGTAGTGAAGGTGTGAAACCTATTGAAATTCATCAACGAATGAAGGTTCATTACGGTGATGCATGTTTGTTACAGCAGCAAGTCAACGAATGGAGTAGGAAGTTCACAAATGGTGTGACTTCAGTGGAAGATGCTCCTCGTCCAGGTCAGGCACAACGAGTTGCGACCCCACAGAACATTGCAGCAATTGAAGCCATAGTGAAGGAAAACCGCCGAGTGACACTGAATGACATCGCAGCATGTTTACAGATTAGTCATGGGCCAGCACACCACATTGTACATGATGTGCTCCAGTTTCACAAAGTGTCTGCAAGATGGGTGCCACGGCAACTGACTCCTGAAATGAGAGAACGACGTGTTGATGCTTGTGAAGAACTTCTTCGGCACTTTGAACGAGAAGGTGATGGCTTCCTTGCAAGAATCGCTACTGTGGACGTAACCTGGGTTCACTTCCACCAACCGGAAACGAATAGAGCGAGCAAGGAATGGCGCCATTCCTCATCACCAAAACCGAAGAAGGTTGTGCTGACTCTCTTTTGGGACGAAAAAGGCGTCGTTTTGGAGCATTACATGCCTAGAGGGACCACTGTCACCAGTGCATCATACACAGATCTCCTAAGAAATCATCTGCGACCTGCAATCAAATCAAAGCAACGTGGATTGATGTCAGCAGGTGTCCTTTTCCAACATGACAATGCAAGGTTCAAATGGCTCTGAGCACTATGCGACTTAACTTCTGAGGTCATCAGTCACCAAGAACTTAGAACTAATTAAACCTAACTAACCTAAGGACATCACACACATCCATGCCCGAGGCAGAATTCGAACCTGTGACGGTAGCGGTCGCTCGGCTCGAGACTGTAGCGCGTAGAACCGCACGGCTACTCCGGCCGGCTGACAATGCAAGGCCCCACACTGTCCGTACAACAGTTGCAACAATAAAATACCTGCATTTTGAGTGTCTTCCTCATTCACCATACTCACCAGAACTTGCCTCAAGTGATTTCCATATGTTTGGACCACCCAAAGACGCAATGGGGGCAAAGAAGTTCCGTTCTGAGGAATAGGTACGCCACGCGGTTTTTCTAAAGGATTTAACACACTTTGTAAGCACTGCAGGACTTGCATTGAGCGTGGGGGAGATTATGTTGAAAAGTGATACAGCTTTGTACCACTTCTGCACAATAAATAATATTTAAAAAATATTTAAGGCTTTCATTTGACTCACCCTCGTATTACAGAGTGAAATATGCATCAAACTAAAAATCTGTAAAACTATGCAATTTAAGACTGTGAAATGAGAGTCTTTTCAGTATAATTCTCTGAAATTTCAGTTTTTCTTATGATTACATGTAAAGGTACAGAATATGTAATTACGCAAAATCCGGGTTCTGATTATCAGAGATAGGCTACAACTGAGAGGCTACAACTCAAGAACTGAAGAATGACAACACAGGTAGTTAAACTTTGCGAATTAATGAAATTATTTGACTGGTTGTGACCGTAAATATACAGGAGCTAAATTTTAGTGAGTTACGGACAGTAAGGAGCTAATACGGACGGACGGCTCTCATAGCTTTTGTGAGCTTCACATCCACTGTTACGTTTCTAGACAGTCATGTTGTTTTGTTTGACAATGGCTCTTCTTTCAGCTGATTTGCGGCCAGCCCGTAATCCTGCACCGCAGATAGCGAGAGGAGCGGTGTGTTAGTCTGGTGACGGCCGCCGGTCCGCTATCGCAGATCTGGGCCGGGAACGGCGGGCAGCTAGCGCCGCCTCCACTGCGCCGGCTCGGCGCAGCGCAGAACAACGCAGCAGTTTGGCGGTCGCCGGCAGCGTTCCCTCACGTCCGGCCGTCACGTTCTCGCTGTTGCTGTTCCGCACGAGGGCAGCCTCTTTAAAGGTAGCCTCTTACAAGCTATTGAGGCAGGCCATGCGCGATACTCAAGTACGTCGAGATGAAAAACGTGGCAGCGCACTCACGGCCAGTGGCAAATTACTATCTGCGCCCGGAATTACTGCAGGCAACCCGAGGCCGATATGCATGGGAGGGCAGGGTTTCCAGACACCGCAAAGCCTACAAAGCGTGATTTGAACACGTATTAGTAATCTTAAAATTAAATAAACTTTTGCTTTCATGTTCAATCCAATTACTTTGTAAGCATGCATAAAACAAATGATCTCAGCAGGAATTTTTGTTTGCAGGTAAGTTTTGTTATATACTTTCCCTGAACATTGTAGTCATTGAAATAATAACATTCAGCAGAATCTTCCACATTTATTCCGCTGTTAGTCGCTTTGCAAGCAAAATTGTTTACCGATTTGCACATTAATACTGCCACACTTCCGTGTACTGAAATCAAGTTTTCGGAAGAAGAGCCTACACTGATGAGCCGAAACATAACACCTGCTTAATAGTGTGTTTACCTTTGGAACGAAATACATTCTCCATCTCAGCCAAACGACTATGGAACGCGCTCCCCTGTGATCTGCGTCTTATCCGGAACCACTCAACATTCAAGAGTGAACTCAAGACTTACATATTAGGGACGGTATAGCCACCATTGCTGGGCCCCTCTCATCTCTTTCTTTCTCCTCTCCATCATAGCTTCGAATTTTACCATTCTATTTCTCTTCCTCTAACCTATCTACCTCTTCTATATCTCTTTCACCCCATTCTATCGTCTTATGTCTCTGCTTGATGAGAATAACTCACAAGCTGCAAGAATATAACGAGAAAATTCCCAACTAGCAATAGGACTGACATTCATAAAAGAAAAGTATGTTTACTTTCATATACATAGTCATTATTATTATTATTATTACTATTATTATTATTCTTGATTGTTATAATTAATTTTTGATTGTTATAATTGTCATTGTACTACGTTTATAATCTCTATTTTTTTTTCTTAACATTAATACTGTATAACATTTAATATGTCCTTAATGTTCTGTAGAAACTGAAATTTGTTGAATATGAGTATGCCTGGTTAGGTGTAAGAGAGGGCCTGAAGGCCCTAATCTTGCCAGGTAAAATAAATGCATAAATAAATAAATAAATAAATACATCACTGATTCCGCATATCTGGTTCCACAGTCTACTTTAAGTTCCTCCTAACACACGAACAGAATTGCTGAAACTCTCCTTGTTCTGTAATCTAGTTCGAGAAGGGAGATGTGCCAGGGTAATCCGTGCAGTTGTCTGAACCACTGTGCCAAGATGGTTTCGCGGTTAACGCACCTGTGTAGTAAGCAGGAGACTCATGTTTGGTTCCTTGCCTTGGTTCAAAATGGTTCAAATGGCTCTAAGCACTATGGGACTTAACATCTGAGGTCATCAGTGCCCTAGACTTAGAACTACTTAAACCTAACTAACCTAAGAATATCACACACATCCATGCCAGAGGCAGGATTCAAGCCTGCGACCGTAGCAGCAGTTCGTTTCCAGACTTAAGCGCCTAGAACCGCTCGGCCACAGCGGCCGGCACGCATATCTGGGACCCGACAATTTGTTGGTAGGTTTGTGGAGGTATGTGGCATCAGATGTGTACGCACAGGTCATGTAATTGACGTAAATAACAAGCTGCTGATTTTCGTACGTGGTGATGGTACCCGGTAGAGACCCAGTTGGGTTCCATACGATTTACATCAGCTGAATTTGGTTTCCGAGACGTCAACGCGAGTTCACTATAATGCTGCTCAAAGCATTACAGCACGGTTCTGGCCCACAGACACGGACAGTTATACTGCTGAAAGATGACAAAAGATGCAAGCGCAGGAGAATGTCTCCCATAGCATAATGCTGCTCCCACCAGCCTGCGTCCGTGGCAGCGTGCACGTTTCGAGCTGTCGTTCACACTGGTGACGCCATTTGTGAAGACGAGCCTGCGACCTAGTGCAGCAAAAATTTGATTCACGCGAACAGCCGGCACATTTCCATTGATCGACAGTCAAATCCCGATGGTCCCGTGCCCACTGCAATCGTAATTGACAGCTGTACTTGAACATTCGACCAGCCTCACCGTTTTCGATATACACGTTCACAGTCTCTGCATAATAATAATCTGCCCTTTGTCAAACTCGCTTATCTCAATGGATTTGCCCATTTGCAGCCCACATCGTCGCTAGTGTGATCCCCCGTCCGTCTCTGCTCGGCTTACCTACTTCTGTTACTGCGTCACGTGCCCGCAACGCCACCAGGCGGTATCTATCGTCGCTGTCCGCAGTGGTCATAATGTTTTGGCTGATCAGTGTATGCGCGCATGAATCACACGATTTCAGTTGGAATATTTGATTGCAGGTAAATTTCGCTCTATTTGATGCTTTTCCTAAATTTTAATGTCACGGAAAGTACTTGCCTCCCCTTCTAACAGCCGTGTACCGTAAGTCTCTCGAGGAAAGGAAGGTTCCAAATGATTGGAAAAGAGCACAGGTAGTCCCAGTCTTCAAGAAGGGTAGTCGAGCAGATCCGCAAAACTATAGACCTATATCTCTGACGTCGATATGTTGTAGAATTTTAGAACATGTTTTTTGCTCGCGTATCATGTCATTTCTGGAAACCCAGAATCTGCTCTGTAGGAATCAACATGGATTACGGAAACAGCGATCGTGTCAGATCCTACTCGCTTTATTTGTTCATGAGACCCAGAAAATATTAGATACAGGCTCCCAGGTAGATGCCATTTTCCTTGACTTCCGGAAGGCGTTCGATACAGTTCCGCACTGTCGCCTGATAAACAAAGTAAGAGCCTACGGAATATCAGACCAACTGTGTGGCTGGATTGAAGAGTTTTTAGCAAACAGAACACAGCATGTTGTTCTCAATGGAGAGACGTCTACTGACGTTAAAGTACCCTCTGGTGTGCCACAGGGGAGTGTTATGGTACCATTGCTTTTCACAATATATATAAATGACCTAGTAGATAGTGTCGGAAGTTCCATGCGGCTTTTCTGCGGCTTTCCGCGGATGATGCTGTAGTATACAGAGAAGTTGCAGCATTAGAAAATTGTAGCGAAATGCAGGAAGAGCTGCAGCGGATAGGAACTTGGTGCAGGGAGTGACAACTGACCCTTAACATAGACAAATGTAATGTATTGCGAATATATACAAAGAAGTATCCTTTATTGTATGATTATATGATAGCGGAACAAACACTGGTAGCAGTTACTTCTGTAAAATATCTGGGAGCATGCGTGCGGAACGATTTGAAGTGGAATGATCATATAAAATTAATTGTTGGTAAGGCGGGTACCAGGTAGAGATTCATTGGGAGAGTCCTTAGAAAATGTAGTCCATCAACAAAGGAGATGGCTTACAAAACACTCGTTCGACATATACTTGAGTATTGCTCGTCAGTGTGGGATCCGTACCAGATCGGGTTGACGGAGGAGATAGAGAAGATCCAAAGAAGAGCGGCGCGTTTCGTCACAGGGTTATTTGGTAAGCGTGATAGCGTTACGGAGATGTTTAGCAAACTCAAGTGGCAGACTCTGCAAGAGAGGCGCTCTGCATCGCGGTGTAGCTTGCTGTCCAGGTTTCGAGAGGGTGCGTTTCTGGATGAGGTATCGAATATATTGCTTCCCCCTACTTATACCTCACGAGGAGATCACGAATGTAAAATTAGAGAGATTCGAGCGCGCATCGAGGCTTTCCGGCAGTCGTTCTTCCCGCGAACCATACGCGACTGGAACAGGAAAGGGAGGTAATGACAGTGGCAGGTAAAGTGCCCTCCGCCACAGACCGTTGGATGGCTTGCGGAGTATAAATGTAGATGTAGATGTAGATAAATACATTCAGGTGCCTCTCCTAGATTTTGTCCATTGCTTATCGCTTTCCAAGCAAATTTAGTTACGCATTTGTACATCAATGCTATGGTGACACGTCAGCATATTGAAATTCAATTTTCGAAACATTTTTGTATATTAGTATATGGAGATCATTTTGGAATCCCTTTGGATGAGGAGAAGTGCCCGTTTACCGAACACCTTGCTGGTTGAATGATAAATTGTTATGTTCAACTGTGACGCAATGTACCTATCTAGGTCATGACTAATACAACGGCTATCCACAAAGTACATTACGTTTTGGAATTAAAAATAAATAAAGTTTTGGAATTTTTTTTATTATATACAGATGAAAGCCACACTTAAATACTACTTTTCTACATAGTTGCCATTTAAATTAAGGCACTTATCGTAGCGATGGACGAGCTTGGAAATTCCTTCGTCGTAAAATTCGGCCGCCTGCGCCTTCAACCACGTGGTTACCTCTTTTTTTGGGACAGAAAAGGTGTGATTTTTGTGGATTTCCTGGAAAGAGGCACTACAATAAACTCTCAAAGGTATTGCCAAACTCTGCACAACCTCAGAAGAGCAATAGAAAACAAGCGCAGAGGAAAGTTGGGCTCAAAGATCTTGCTGATTCACGACAACGACCGGGCCCACACGGCAAATGCCACTCGTGATGTTCTCGAATCTTTTAAGTGGGAGTTGTTTCCTCATCCGCCGTACAGTCCCGACCTGGCACCGAGCGACTTCCACTTACTCCCAGCAATGAAGAAGTGGTTGCCTATGCAGCGTTTTGATGACGACGCACAGCTTCAAGAAGAGGTAACCACGTGGTTGAGGGCGCAGGCGGCCGAATTTTACGACGAAGGAATCTCCAAGCTCGTCCATCGCTACGATAAGTGCCTTAATTTAAATGGCAACTATGTAGAAAAGTAGTATTTAAGTGTGGCTTTCACCTGTATATAATAAAATTTTTTTCCAATACTTTATTTATTTTTAATTCCAAAACGTAATGTGCTTTGTGGATAGCCTTCGTATATATTAAAAAAAAAAAACTGGGTAATGTTCCGGAATAGTTGATAAAAGTCGATTCGTGGATTTGACATCGGTCTTCAAGCACCTGCCATTGCTGGTCTTTCAGCAATTCTGTGAGATTCAACCAAACCTGATGCAATGTCCCCTAAGAAAAATTAATGAATTACTGTGCTGGAAAACCTCTATGTTATTTGATTTTCAAAGAGCTGAGCAAAACTGAATGTACTCAGACATTCACTAAACTGACACTCAGTATTTTTAGCGCAACGCAATCTGACTTTCAATAATCCCTAGGAAAGAGTAGCCCTGACTAACAATAACCTATACCTTTCATGAATCACTTATCTCACAAAAATCTTCGTTACTCGAACTACTATATATGACCCAACCTTACAAATTTACTCTTTACCCGTCCAGATCATCCGCTCTCAAAACTCCGCCATCTCACATCTCATTCCCTACATCCACCACTGCTGGTGGCTCACCTCCAACTGCGCAACGCTACGCGCTGTTCACATCCAACTGCCCGATACTACAATAGCAAATATTCCAAAAATGACAACCAGCCACAGACTTCACACAGCACAGTCAGTGATTTTCATACAGAGCGCTACGTGGCGTTACCAACATAAAAACCTAAAGAGCCTACTTACACTAAGATCACTCGTGCTCTCATTGGTACACGTTCAGTATCTCTTAGTCTTATCCATAAAATTGCGGGAAATAAACTTATCGTTGGCAAACTTTTTCTATGACTGAAACCCAGATCGTGTTGTTGTTACGGAATATTCTGAATCTGAAATTACTCCTGTTTAGGCTGCAGCAAGTAAATGCCAAATCACAGAAGCTCCTAGCTGATCTCATGATGAGCATCAGGTAGAGCTTGACTAGGAAGCAGGACCTTCCAAAACTACTGTTCCCATAACCTAAACTGCGACGAAATATTAACCATTTTGAACCACTGCCAGAAGATGGGCCATTTGTGGGAGAACGGAAAAGCTACAGTATGCAAAGTTTTTTTAGTAAGCTCATCTACAAAACCGACGTTATTGATAAGGACAAAGAAAAACTTACAAAGAAAGTATAGTACAACGTACCATATATGACACTGACTCTCCAGCAAAAGAGCAGATGAAGTGTTGCAAAGTTTTCACGCGGTGGCTTGAGGACAGCTTTAACTTTAATGGAGAAAAAAATGTGTCCGATAATTGTAATTGAAAAACACTGATCCGGAATTATGCTGTTTTTAACGACATTAATCCTTTCATTAAGTACTGTGTGGTATTACTGTCACATATCGCAATATCAATTCATTTTTCAGCCACTTTTGGGGGTTACATTTGTGGGGACAAGGAATGTGTACTTGGAGGGGAAGGTCTGCTGCCCTTTCACCTAGTTTCCGGAAATATTGTTGCATTTCTTGTCCGTTACGTTGGCAACAGTTGTCCCCCACGCAATGCAGTCTTTTCTTTTCTTTTTTTTTTCCCCCTTCAGCGATGGACCATCAGAGAAACTGGGAGCTGAGCGCCATCTCAGGCTTTTTCGCAGACTTTGCTGATTCTGAGGAGAAGTTTTCACAAGCCACAATTGTGAGGTCCATAATCTGAGCAGCTCGCATCTCATATGTTTTGGGCACACAACCTGAGTTACTAATGTAAAAATGGTTCAAATGGCTCTGAGCACTATGGGACTTAACATCTTAGGTCATCAGTCCCCTAGAACTTAGAACTAGTTAAACCTAACTAACCTAAGGACATCACACACATCCATGCCCGAGGCATGATTCGAACCTGCGACCGTAGCAGTCGCGCGGTTCCGGACTGCGCGCCTAGAACCGCGAGACCACCGCGGCCGGCTACTAATGTATTTCCAATCTGTATTTTGTTTCTTAATCGTGTATGCACGAGTTGCATAGTTTTTGAACGTAAAAGAAAGAGGAATAACATGGAAATAGAAAGAGCGGATGGTACTCTAGCTGAAGAATCACAGGAGGTTTTGAACAGATGGCAAGAATATATTGAATGTCTGTATAAGGGAGATGAAATGCAAAGCGAAATTAAGGTTGAAGATGGAAAGGGATTTACCATCTTGGAAGCAGAAGTAGAAAAGGCACTGAAGGAGATGAAGAATAGGAAGGCATGTGGAATAGATGATTTGCCAGCAGAACTGTTGAAGAGTCTGGGAAACAAGGCAAGAAAAGAAATAGTCTACCTCTGTAACGAGATATATGACAAAGAGGAATGGCTTGAGGACTTCGCTGCAACAGTATGATACCAATAGAGAAAAAGAGAAATACTAAAAAATGTGAAGAGCACTGGACCATCAGTCTAATTTCTCATGCAGCTAAAGTCTTGCTGAGAGTGTTGAATAGAAGGTTATATGGCAAGCTGGATAGAGGGATTGCAGAGGAGCAGTTCGGATTTAGAAAAGGAAAAGGAATAAGAGATGCTATTGGCCTGCTAAGAACTATAGGGGAAAGATATATGGAAAAGGGTACAGAAATCTATGCTGTTTTTATAGGTTTAGAAAAGGCTTTTGACAGAGTTCAGTCAAACAAGCTGATGGATATCTTGAAGAGGAAAGGAGTAGATTGGAAAGAGAGACGACTGATACACAATGTATATTTACACCAGAAAGTAAGGATAAGGATTGGAAATGAAATGTCAGAAGGAAGCAGCATTGGACGAGGTGTTAGACAAGGTTGTTGCCTTTCCCCACTGTTGTTTAATGCATACCTCGAAGAGATTATTGCGAAAAGTTAGATGGGAAAAGAGGAATATGTATTGGTGGAAAGAGAACAGAATTTATAAGATTTGCTGATGACATGGTATTAGTGGCAGAAAGTGAGCGGACAGTGAATAAAATGCTCAAAGATTTGAATGAAGCTTGTGTGGAATATGGGATGCAAATAAACACAGCAAAAACAAAGAGTATGGTCATCAGTACAAGACGCAGACTGTTCAATATTAAAATAGGCCAATCTACCATTAGCCAAGTAAGTGAATTTAATTATCTCGGAAGCACAATAACTGAGATATCAACAGGAGGTGAAAACTCGAATTACCATAGCAAAGGAGGCATTCAACAGAAAGAGGAGACTCTTATGTGGCAAATTAGGTAAAGGACTAAGGAAAAGGCTTGCCAAATGTTTTGTCTGGAGTGTGGCACTATATGGGGCAGAAACATGGACTCTGAGACGAGAAGATGAAAAAAGGTTAGAAGCATTTGAGATGTGGATGTGGAGGAGAATGGAGAGAATAAGCTGGATGGAAAGAGTGCTTAATGAAAGAGTATTGGAAAGGGTTGGTGAGAGAAGATGTCTGCTGAAGGTTGTAAGAGAAAGGAAAAAGAACTGGTTGGGACATTCATTGAGAAGGGAGTTCTTGCTAGTAGATGCTTTGGAAGGATTGGTTTGTGGGAGAAGACTGATAGGAAGAAGACGATACAAGATGATAGACGACATAAAGGGAAGAGGAAATGATGTAGACCTGAAGAGGATGGCAGAAGACCGGACAACCTGGAGAACTACCATGTGAAAACCTGCCTTTAGGCTGAACACTGATGATGATGATGACAGGAATCGAGTGTGGCGCATCCACCACGAAACCATTGACTTAAGTGTTACTGTGAAAGCTGGTGGCGGTTCCTTAATGGTGTGGAGAGTGTCTACATCGAATGGACTGGGTGGGTTTTCTGGTCCAATTGAAGCGATCATTGACTGGAGACCATTTGCAGCAATTTATGGACACCCTAGATTTTTCTTTTGGGGGGTGGGTGGGTAGGAGTGGGGTGGGGGAGTGGGGGGGGGTGGGAGTGCGTGTTCATCAATCTTCTGATTGATTTGATGCGGCTCGCCACCAATTCCTCTACTGTACCAAACCCTTTATCTCAGAGTAGCACTTGCAACCTACGTCCTCAATTATTTGCTGGATGTATTCCAATCTCTGCCTTCCTCTACATTTTTGCCCTCTATAGTTCCCTCTAGTACCATGGAAGAAATTCCCTCATGTCCTAACAGATGTCCTATGATCGTGTCCCTTCTACTTATCAGTGTTTTCCACATATTCCTTTACGATGCTGCACAGAATCTCCTCATTCCTTACCATGTCAGTCAACCTGATTTTCAACATTCGTCTGTAGCACCACATCACAAATGCTTCGATTCTCTTCTGTTCCGGTTTTCCCACAGTCCATGTTTCACTACCATACAATGCTGTATTCCACACGTACGTTCTTAGAAATTTCTTTCTCAAGGCCTATGTTTGATACTAGTAGACTTCTCTTGGCCAGGAACGCCCTTTTTGGCATTGCTAGGCTGCTTTTGATGTTCTCCTTGCTCCGTCCGTCATTTGTTGTTTTACTGCTTAGGTAGCAGAATTCCCTAACTTCATCTACTTCCGGACCCTCAATCCTGATGTTAAGTTTCTCGCTGTTCTCATTTCTGCTGCATCTCATTACTTTCGTGTTTCATCGATTTACTCTCAGTCCATATTTGTACTCATTAGATTGTTCATTCCGTTGAGCAGCTGATGTAATTCTTCTTCGCTGTCACTCAGGATAGCAATGTCATCGGCGAATCGTATCATTAATATCCTGTCACCTTGAATTTTAATTCCACTCCTGAACCTTTCTTTTATTTCCGTCATTGCTTCTTCGATATACAGATTGAACAGTAGGGGGGAAAGACTACATCCCTGCCTTACACCCTTTCTAATGTGAGTACTTCGTTCTTGGTTGCCCACTCTTATTATTTCCTCTTGGCTCTCCCTATAACTTACACATATTTTTCTCTAAATTTCGAACGTCTTGCACCATTTTACATTTCCTGGTCGACAAATCCTATGAACGTGTCTTGATTTTTCCTTAGCCCTGCTTCCATTATCAACCGCAACGACAGAATTTTCTCTCGTTCCTTTACCTTTTCTAAACCGAAACTGATTGTCATCCAGCACATCCTCAATTTTCTTTTCGATTAGAGTATATATTATTTTAAGCAACTTGGATTCATGAGCTGTGAAGCTGATTTTGAGATCATTCTCGCACGTGTCAGCTCTTGCATTCTTCGGAATTGTGTGGATGGTATGTCGCCAGACTCATACATTCTACACACCAGCGTGAATAGCAGTTTTGGTGCCACTGCCACTTTCCCCAATGATAGTAGAAATTCTGATAGAATGTTATCTGTTCCTTCTGCCTTTTTTGATCTTAAGTCCTCCAAAGCTCTTTTAAATTCTAATTCTAATAGTGAGTCCCCTATCTCTTTTAAATCGACTCCTGTTTCCTCTTCTATCACATCATACTAATCTTCCCCTCGTAGAGGCTTTCAGTGCATTCTTTCCACCTATCCACTCCCTCCTCCCATTTAGCAGTGGAATTCCCGTTGCACTCTTAATGTTACCACATTTGTTTTTAATGTCACCGCAGGTTGTTTTGCCTTACCTGTATGCTGAGTCTGTCCTTCCGACAATCATTTCTTTTTCGATTTCTTCACATTTTTCATGCAGCTACATCACCTTAGCTTCCCCTCATTTCCTATTTATTTCATTTCTCAATGAGTTGTATTTCTGTATTCCTGAGTTTCCCGGAACAGTTTTGTACTTCCTCCTTTCATCGAGCAAATGAAGTATGTCTTCTCTTACCCATGGTTTCTTCGCAATTACCTTCTTTGTACCTGTGTTTCCCTTCCCAACTTCTGTGATGGTCATTTTTAGAGATGTACATTCAACTCTACTGCCTGCTGAGCTATTCCTTATTGCTGTATCTATAGCCTTAGAGAACTTCAAACGTATCTCGTCATTCCTTGGTACCCTGTATCCCACTACTTTGCGTATCGATTCTTCTTGACTAAGCTTCAGCCTTCTCTTTACCACTACTATATTGTGATATGAGTCTATATCTGCTCCTGGGTACGCCTTATAATCCGGTATCTGATTTCGGAATCTCTGTCTTACCATGATGTAATCTAACTGAAATCTTCCCGTATCACCCGGCTTTTTCCAAGTATACCTCGTCCTCTTGTGATTGTTGAACAGAGTATTCGCTGTTACTAGCTGAAACTTGTTACATAGCTCAATTAGCCTTTCTCATTCCTTTTTCCTAGCCTATATTCTCCTGTAACGTTTTCTTCTACTCCTTCCCCTACAACTGCATTCCAGTCTCCCATGACGATTAGATTTACGTCTTCCTTTACGTACTGTATTACCTTTTAAATATCCTCGTACACTTTATCTCTTCATCTTCTACTTGCAACGTCGGCGTATGTACCTGAACTATCGTTGTTGGTGATGGTTTGCTGTCGATTCTGATTAGAACAACCCTATCACTGAACTGTTCACAGTAACACACCCTCTGCCCTACCTTCCTATTCATAACGAATCCTACACCTGTTATACCGTTTCCTGCTGCTGTTGATATTACCTTGTACTCATCTGACCAGAAATTCTAGTCTTGATTCCATTTCACTTCACTAACCTCTACTAGATCTAGATTAACCCTTTGAATTTTCCTTTTCAAATTTTCTAGTTTCCCCATTACGTTGAAGCTTCTGACATTCCACGCCCCGTTTCGTAGAACGTTATCCTTTTGTTGATTACTCAATCTTTTTCTCTTGGTAACACCCCCCTTGGCAATCCCCGCCCGGTGATCCGAATGGGAGATTATTCCGGAATCTTTTGCCAATTGAGAGATCATCATGACACTTTTTAATTACAGGGCTCGTGTCCTATGGATAAACATTACATGTCTTTAATGCAGTGGTTACCCAGATAATGATGGAGGTTATATAGATGAAGAGACGCCATATGAACGGGCCACAATTTTTCGTGATTGGTTTGAAGAACATTCTGGAGAAATCGAGCGAATAGTTTGGCCACCGCCCAACATGAATCCCATCGAACGTTTATGGAACATAATCGAGATGTGAGTTCGTTTACAAAATCCTGCACCCGCAACACTTTCGCAGTTCTGGAGGGCTGTAGAGGCAGCATGACTATTTCTGCGGGGGACTTTTAAGGACTTGTTAACCCACGCCGAGTTGCTGCAGTACGCAAGGGCAAAAGAAGGTCCGTCACGATTGTAATAGGAATCCCATGACATTTGTCACCTCAGTATGTACAGTTAGGTACAATAGAATAAAAGACAATTCTACTAATACATGCAAAGAGGAACAAATTGTCTCCAAAAATTTATTTATTAAAAAATGATTGTTGTTCTTGTTGTGGTCTTCAGTCCAGAGACTGGTTTGATGCAGCTCTCCATGCTACTACATCCTGTGCAAGCTCTTCATTTCCCAGTATCTACTGCAACCTACATCCTTCTGAATCTGCTTAGTGTTTTCAACTCTTGGTCTCCCTCTACGATTTTTATCCTCCACGATGCCCTCCAATGCTAAATTTGTGATCCCTTGATGCCTCAGAACACGTCCTACTAAGCGGTCCCTTCTTTTTGTCAAGTTGTACCACAAACTCCTCTTCTCCCCAATTCTGTTCAATATCTTCTCATTAGTTATGTGATCTACCCATCTAATCTTCAGCATTCTTCTGTAGCACCACTTTTCGAAAGCTTCTATTCTCATCTTGTCCAAACTATTTACCGTCCACGTTTCGCTTCCATACATGGCTACACTCCATACAAATACTTTCAGAAATGACTTCCTGACACTTAAATCTATACTCGATGTTAACAAATTTCTCTTCTTCAGAAACGCTTTCCTTGCCATTGTCAGTCTACATTTTATATCCTCTCTACTTCGACCATCATTAGTTATTTTGCTCCCCAAATAGCAAAATTCCGTTACTACTTTAAGTGTCTCATTTCCTAATCTAATTCCCTCAGCATCACCCGACTTAATTCGACTATATTCCATTATCCTCGTTTAGCTTTTGTTGATGTTCATCTTATATCCTCCTTTCAAGACACTGTCCATTCCGTTGAACAGTTCCAAGTCCTTTGCCGTCTCTGACAGAATTACAATGTCATCGGCGAACCTCAAAGTTTTTATTTCTTCTCCATGGACTTTAATACCTACTCTGAATTTTTCTTTTGTTTCCTTTACTGCTTGCTCAATATACAGATTGAATAACATCGGGGAGAGGCTACAACACTGTCTTACTCCCTTCCCAACCACTGCTTCCCTTTCATGTCCCTCGACTCTTATAACTGCCATCTGGTTTCTGTACAAATTGTAAATAGCCTTTCGCTCCCTGTATTTTACCCCTGCCACCTTCAGAATTTGAAAGAGAGTATTCCAGTTAACATTGTCAAAAGCTTTCTCTAAGTCTACAAATGCTAGGAACGTAGGTTTGCCTTTCCTTAATCTAGCTTCTAAGATATGTCGTAAGGTCAGTATTGCCTCACGTGTTCCAATATTTCTACGTAATCCAAACTGATCTTCCCCTAGGTCGGCTCCAACCAGTTTTTCCATTCGTCTGTAAAAAATTCGTGTTAGTATTTTTCAGCCGTGACTTATTAAACTGATAGTTCTGTAATTTTCATATCTGTCTACACTTTCTTTCTTTGGGATTGGAATTATTATATTCTTCTTGAAGTCTGAGGGTATTTCGCCTGTCTCATACATCTTGCTCACCAGATGGTAGAGTTTTGTCAGGACTGGCTCTCCCAAGGCCGTCAGTAGTTCTAATGGAATGTTGTCTACTCCCGGGGCCTTGTTTCGACTCAGGTCTTTCAGTGCTCTGTCAAACTCCTCACGCAGATTAACCACTAAATTGTCTATTTCCCTGGTCTTCACTGTTACTTTTGTGCATTTTGTGAAGCGCAAAACTCTACACCTGTGAAGATTTAAAGCAAGTTAGCAATCTAAGATTTGCTGTTTCGTAGCGACTGGAACTGGATCGGAGGAACGTGTGGAGACTGCCAGCGCTCACGGCTGGTGGAGGCGGTGCAGCTATTCGCGTCGCGCCTCCAGCAGCCCCAGATGCCGGGAAGGCGTCGCCCGCCTTAAAACACATTTAGCGTCGCCGCGCCTGGTGGGGTCCCGTCTGGGTCTGTGTCTTTGGCGAGCTGCCACGGCCTCGCTCGCTGCTCGCTGCTCGCTGCTCGCTGCACTTGTCGCAGTCACGAGCAGCTACACCTGCAGCGTGGGCACCGGCGCTCGGTCGGTCCTCCTGCCGATGCCTTATGCAAAAACCTTCCAGCGACACAGTTATAAGCGAAACCCAGGAGGAAAGAAGTCTGTGGGAGACTCCTACCAGGAGTAGCAGAGGGGCTAAAGGGACATTTGATAAGGCATCCGCAAACAACCTGCGGAAGGAAAGAGCATACTATCATACATCTTTGTTACACTTCGCCTCACGCACCAAACTAAGCGTAAGTTGCCACCTGAAGACTCCTTTTATACACAATGTTGGGTGTCACCGCCAGACACCACACTTGCTAGGTGGTAGCCTTTAAATCGGCCGCGGTCCGTTAGTATACGTCGGACCCGCGTGTCGCCACTATCAGTGATTACAGACCGAGCGCCGCCACACGGCAGGTCTAGTCTAGAGACTCCCTAGCTTTCGCCCCAGTTGTACAGCCGACTTTGCTAGGGATGGTTCACTGTCTACATACGCTCTCATTTGCAGAGACGACAGTTTACCATAGCCTTCAGCTACGTCATTTGCTACGACCTCGCAAGGCGCCATATTCAGTTACTATTCTGAACAGATAATATTGTGAATCATGTACCGTCAAGAGCGACGTTCATCATTAATGGATTAAAGTTAAGTATCAAACTAATTACGTCCGCTCTCTGAATTCTAATTCCTTGTCATGTTCCAGACCTCACGTCAGTATAGTCCTTCCATCCTCACGCCAGCCTGCGTGAGCTAAAACGCGTGCTTTTCGGCCTCCACTAGTAACACGGTGTTGGCTCTTCTGCCAACACAACACAATGAATGTTGCTTACTTAATGTTCTGTCGCCGTTTATTAAGCAGCGTCTAGCTATTCTGTGCCCTGAATCCGTGTTCCTTCTAGGTCCAACTTGGCTAAGACTTCGCCTAAATACCGGCTGCAGATAAAACCACTGAAAATTAACTTCTCAGCACGTAAATAAGAAGTGAGAGGCAGTTCACCTTCTCATATTACGAGGGTTGACTGAAAAGTAATGCCTCTACCTTCGTAACTCTTAAACAGTTGGCAGCATTGTTATGCGGCAAGTACTGGCTTGTTCCGTAGCCTCGTCTCTACAGCTTCAGTTGGCGGGAAGCTTTATCATTGAACGGTTGTCTTGTTATAGTGTAAAGAATGGAACCTTTCTCTGACGGTCAGTCAGTGCGATTTAAGCAACGTGCAGGCATTGAATTCTTGACAGCAGAAGCTGTCACACCAAAGGAGATTCATCAGAGAATGAAAGGAGTTTATGGTGATTGTGTTGATGCGAGTATTGTGCGTCATTGGGCGAGTTCGTTTAAAGATGTTGAGGTGGGAACATCTGACCTGCGTGACAAAGAGTTGGACGTCCAGTGACAGCAACCATCGCGTTTCTGAAGCAAAATGTTGACAAATTGATTCAGGACGATCGTCGTATCACGCAAAGAGAAATTGCAAGCGCAATTGTCATTCCACAAGAACGTGTGGTTCACGTTATTGCTTCACGTGCACCACACTTCGCGTGCCACCACAGCAGAACTTAAGAGACTGAATCTAACCACCGCAAGGCATCCTCCATACAGTCCAGATTTAGCAACACCTGACTTCCGTCTGTTCGTGATGATGAAAGACAATCTGAGGCGACGTCATTATGCTTCTGATGAAGACGTTGAGAGAACTGTGAGACTGTGGATGCGGAAACAGAGTGTCGACTTCTTCTGTGACGGCCTCAGAATACTTGTTCATCGTTGGCAGAAATGTATCCAACTGACAGGTGATTATGTGGAAAAGTAAATATTGGTAATTAAAGATCACAGTCTTCGGATTATTTCTGCGTTTGATTTATTAAAATATTCTCATCCAAACCCAATTAACGAAGGTGGAGGCATTACTTTTCATTCAACCCTCGTATCTTCCAGATTACAACTCAATACATGATAAATGAGGACAGCTAGCACCCCGTAAACTGCCTCTCTGTTCTACGTACGGAATAGATTTGATATTCAAGTTGACAATTAACTGTTTCAATCCGTATATTATCTCTGACATTTCGCATTCTCACATTTCGCGAAACTCTTTCTTCTGCACCGCCCACTCCATGGAACTCCTATCTGGGTCCTGTGACTGCTACACTTCCGTACAGTTACTGGCTCGTTAGCTGTGCTGTCAGAACCTACGATTTAAAACACCTCCCAACAGTGGAGTGCTCACCACTTACCGACTACTCCCTGTCACGAACAACTATGTTTTTAAGTACGTGACAGTTGTCATTCAAAGAATGGGATGTATCATTACAATCTCCAGTAAGAACCGTGAGAACAAGAGAGGCGTATAGGCACTCGTTTTTCTTTAGCGAATGGAGCAGGATAAGTCGATATACAGTGTAAATAAAAATGGAGAAAAATACAAAAAGAAAGGCAACGATGGAGTCGATAGATTTGGTGTACATCTGCAGACAAACAAATTATTACAGTTTCAGATGTTATGGATGGGTTATTCAAGAGAAAGAGCTTCATAAACTGAGCAAGTCAATAACGCTTTGGTCCTCGTCCGGCCCTTACCAAGCGGATATTCGATATGGCGTTGACAGAGTTGTTGGATTTCCTCAAGAGAGATGTCGTGCCAGATTCTGTACAGTTGGCCCGTTACATCGTCAAAATCCCGAGCTGGTTGGAGGGTGCTGCCTACAATGTTAGTGTAAAGGATGAGCCAGACAGTAGGGGATTTTACTTTATTATATGAGCTTTCAAACGGTAACTTCATTTTTCTCGTTACGGTCAAGCCACGGCCGGCAGCGTTCACTGCCTGTAAATTCTTTCATCCCACGGTCTAGAAACAGGAAGTCAGCGCCGAGGAAGGGCACCTTGATCACGCTGATGAGGGTCCGCTATGCTCTCTGGAAACTTCCATGCCGCCGACACGGTTTTCTCGGTCCCGAGCAATCAGGGCGGAGGAAGCTGCATGGCGCGTCGAATATACCCGGCCGCCCGTCGCCGGGCCCGCCTCTTTGTCTTCTCGCTCTCTTGGATGCGCGCCCTGTAGCAGTGAACATCTCCCGCGTCTCCCGGTGCTGCGGCGCGGGGGACTTAAGTTTTTGCAGCCGGCATGCTGCTCGGACTGGCCCACTTTCGTTAGCTTCGCGAACTACACTCCTGGAAATGGAAAAAAGAACACATTGACACCGGTGTGTCAGACCCACCATACTTGCTCCGGACACTGCGAGAGGGCTGTACAAGCAATGATCACACGCACGGCACAGCGGACACACCAGGAGCCGCGGTGTTGGCCGTCGAATGGCGCTAGCTGCGCAGCATTTGTGCACCGCCGCCGTCAGTGTCAGCCAGTTTGCCGTGGCATACGGAGCTCCATCGCAGTCTTTAACACTGGTAGCATGCCGCGACAGCGTGGACGTGAACCGTATGTGCAGTTGACGGACTTTGAGCGAGGGCGTATAGTGGGCATGCGGGAGGCCGCGTGGACGTACCGCCGAATTGCTCAACACGTGGGGCGTGAGGTCTCCACAGTACATCGATGTTCTCGCCAGTGGTCGGCGGAGGGTGCACGTGCCCGTCGACCTGGGACCGGACCGCAGCGACGCACGGATGCACGCCAAGACCGTAGGATCCTACGCAGTGCCGTAGGGGACCGCACCGCCACTTCCCAGCAAATTAGGGACACTGTTGCTCCTGGGGTATCGGCGAGGACCATTCGCAACCGTCTCCATGAAGCTGGGCTACGGTCCCGCACACCGTTAGGCCGTCTTCCGCTCACGCCCCAACATCGTGCAGCCCGCCTCCAGTGGTGTCGCGACAGGCGTGAATGGAGGGACGAATGGAGACGTGTCGTCTTCAGCGATGAGAGTCGCTTTTCCCTTGGTGCCAATGATGGTCGTATGCGTGTTTGGCGCCGTGCAGGTGAGCGCCACAATCAGGACTGCATACGACCGAGGCACACAGGGCCAACACCCGGCATCATGGTGTGGGGAGCGATCTCCTACACTGGCCGTACACCACTGGTGATCGTCGAGGGGACACTGAATAGTGCACGGTACATCCAAACCGTCATCGAACCCATCGTTCTACCATTCCTAGACCGGCAAGGGAACTTGCTGTTCCAACAGGACAATGCACGTCCGCATGTATCCCGTGCCACCCAACGTGCTCTAGAAGGTGTAAGTCAACTACCCTGGCCAGCAAGATCTCCGGATCTGTCCCCCATTGAGCATGTTTGGGACTGGATGAAGCGTCGTCTCACGCGGTCTGCACGTCCAACACGAACGCTGGTCCAACTGAGGCGCGAGGTGGAAATGGCATGGCAAGCCGTTCCACAGGACTACATCCAGCATCTCTACGGTCGTGTCCATGGGAGAATAGCAGCCTGCATTGCTGCGAAAGGTGGATATACACTGTACTAGTGCCGACATTGTGCATGCTCTGTTGCCTGTGTCTATGTGCCTGTGGTTCTGTCAGTGTGATCATGTGATGTATCTGACCCCAGGAATGTGTCAATAAAGTTTCCCCTTCCTGGGACAATGAATTCACGGTGTTCTTATTTCAATTTCCAGGAGTGTATGTTTCGCCAAATTCTACACTCTCGCTCACCCTCGCCTCACTAGGCCTGACTATGTGACCCCTTTTTAACATGCTTTCGCCAATAAATGGCCTTTGTCTAATAAGTATTATCCTATTCATTCCCTAACGCCCACCGCCTTCCCATACGCCCTTCCTATACACTAGAGACCTTGTCAGTGGGGAGAGAATATGACGTTCCTGCAAAGCCGCATCATTTCGTAATCTTCTTTAAAGCTAACACTGAACGTGCGACACTGAATGAGCGTTGTAAGTATTTGCCATTCGTTATAGTTACGTCTCAAAGTAATATACGAGAAGAGTGAAGGTATTACAAAGAGCAGAACATCTGAAACACTTTAACTTTGGATACGTTGATATTCTCTATACAGGGTGATTGAGCTGCCCCTACTGCTGGCTTTTATGCAGCGTGCAGTGCCCTCAAAGCTTTTATATAGTCTCGTTCGCTAGCGGAAACATTTATTCCTACAGAAAAAAAATGAACAGGACTTTTTGTAGCAAATTTAATACATTTAAATTTTGTACTGCGGTATGTTTTCGCAGTAGGCAACAGTTTTCGAGTAATTCATGAAAAACACATGTGTAGGTCATTTTTTTAAGTTTTTCTTAAATAATTAGAAAACTACCGTCTCTAAGAAAAATGCATCCCAGCACAGAATTTCACTACATTAAATTTACTACGAAGAGTTCTGTTCATTTGTTCTGTAGGACCAACAGTTTCCACGTAGTGAGCAAGATAATATGAAAATCTTGTTTTTGGTATTTGAAGGCAATGTGAGATGCATAAAACTGAGCAGTAGAGGCAGCTGAATCACATTCTATGAGAACTTATATTAATGTGGGTTAAATCTAAAATCTTTTGTGTGTAAACAGAAAAAGTACTTTTATAATACAAAATATCATTTCTGGCAATTAAAAATTCCAAACAGTCCTGGGTACACATGACTCAACACAACAGCATGAACTGAAAGAACAATGAAAGGTATTAGTCGAAGCTCAGCTATAAAAACAGATCGTTCAAAAATATTGCGTCCTCTGTGACCCATACATTTTTTGTGTACAGACACATCATGTTTCGAAACCATCCAGACTGCCTTGCTATTACTGGGAAATAAAGCGGGAGTGTAATAACATTAAGCCAGAAAATGCGATTACAAAATCATGATGCTGACGACATGACAAGTTTATTAGTACCAAGGTAGGACCTATTAACTGCATGATTAAAACGCTCACTAATTATGTGAATCCATTTTAGTATCAAAATTAATTTCTGCCAGCCAACAAACACCTCTGATGACATGCCTGTTTGTGGCCTATCTGGTGGAAAATGTGGAGCGGAGGATTATACATTTCTGTTTGGACATTTTTATGTTTTTTATTTCCTGAAACTTTTTAGTTTGTTGAAAGTCTGTGCAATTTTCAAATGCAGCTGCTTTTTAGTAGAGCCTCAAATTTATTTGCGTGGGCAGCCAGAAAGCCAACGTGTTGCCCGTAATCTTCAATCTGTAACTCACAAACTCAGCTCACCGAAACTGAAATAAAATGTTCTAATCCAGTGGAGTCAGAAACTACGACGATAAATAAAAGTCTACTATCGTTTAACAAATCAGTATATTGAAGAAAGTTCACATGCACGGTTAATATTTTGTAATTCATAAAAAATTTTGCTATCGTAATCAGCAGAATACGCAGTTCAGAGATGGCTTCTACTCAACGCTCCCAGCATTGCTAATTACTGTCCCAGATGTTAATTAAATAAGTTTAATTCATCGACTGAGAAATGATGAGAAAGCTACGCCACTCGTCACGCGGTTTTTGCGCGTCTACAGCCGCCACACAAAATAAAATGATCAAAACACAGACACACAGACAATCCAGTCAATTATTAACCCATGAGCGCTAATTTTTACACCTTTGCCTTAAATACACACACTATCTAGTTCTATCACAAAAACACTCAAGTCAGTCGTCTTCAGCCGAGGCTTAGCGTACATGGACACAGAATAACGGCGCGTTCTCACACGCAGTGGGGTACATCAGGAGCTACTGACGACGATCGAATGATCTGTAGGTACCCTCAAGTGGCGCTCGAGATCGGACAGCAAACAAACCAGCTGTAGTTAGACTGCATTAACCGCCCACAGCGTTAACTCACATGCCACCCTGCCGGCCGGGGTGGCCGGGCGGTTCTAGGCGCTACAGTCCGGAACCGCGCGACCACTACGGTCGCACGTTCGAATCCTGCCTCGGGCATGGATGTGTGTAATGTCCTTAGGTTAGTTAGGTTTAAATAGTTCTAAGTTCTAGGGGACTGATGACCTTAGACTTTAAGTCCCATAGTTCAAAAATGGCTCTGAGCACTATGGGACTCAACTGCTGTGGTCATAAGTCTCCTAGAACGTAGAACTACTTAAACCTAACTAACCTAAGGACAGCACACAACACCCAGCCATCACGAGGCAGAGAAAATCCCTGACCCCGCCGGGAATCGAACCCGGGAACCCGGGCGCGGGAAGCGAGAACGCTACCGCACGACCACGAGATGCGGGCTAAGTCCCATAGTGCTCAGAGCCATTTGAACCATGGCACCCTCTTAGACTACGATATTGACTCACATATTATTGTTAGTTGAGGATTAACTATTTCAAATTTTCTATGGGCTTAACTGTTCTCTTTGTAAGTTCTACACAACTCTCAGTTAGATGATTCGTAACCTACGACTTCCAGAATTTTCCTAACGGAGCCAAGTATTGTGACCTCTGACCTGGTCTGTTCCATCCTTTGCATTTCTGTAAAGTTACACAATTGCCTGGTAATCTGGAAGAGCTCCAGCATTACTTAGTATAAACACAGAATTGTAGTTTCATCATTGCAACTTATTTCTGAAGTCTAGTTAATCTATCATGTTTGTACCAATTCTAGTACAAACTTCAGTTTTTTCTCAGTAATTCGAAATTTAAAAGAGATAATTTTACAATATGTTTTTATGTAAAACACAATGTAATTAGAAAAGTACAATATCCTATTATTAATATTAAACGCTTTTGGAAATTAGTGAAAAGTGGATTTTTGTGGTAAGTAATCATCGAGCCACTTTGCAACTCGAAATGTGTGACACTCTTATAGTTTCACAGCATCTGGCGAAGTTTTACGACATCATTTAAACGTTTAATTTGATTTCAGTTTATTGCGCAATTCTTTGTCAGAGTTTCTGTGCACATGTTATGTGTGACTGGTTCGGCCTTGACTGAGTAACGGCGAAGTCCCGATCTCACTCGCGCGCCACCATTGGTATGTAGACACAGCTGTTGCTTCGCCACAAGGGAGCTTAACATTTTTGTCTCATTCAAGATTCGATTTATATGAAAGTTACTCAGTGTGGCAAGGGTTCTCAACGGTGCAGCCATCACTTTGATACGTGCGCAGAGAGCACAGAAGCACTTAGAGACACCAAATTTCCCTACGAGTTCTAAGAAGTGGCTCCCAAACAGGTCCTATAACCAAAACTCCAAATGCATGATCTGTATTCGCAGTTGTGAATGTGGACAATTATCAGCTGTATAATGGAATGACGACAATGAGAATTTGTGCCAGATCGGTACTCGAAGCAAGTTTCCCGCTTAACGTGAGTGATCGCCTTACCTTCTACCCCTATTTGGCACCGTCATGTTCACATCACCATGAAAAATGAACCATTCCTCTCCAGGCGTTATCCCTAATTATTCCCAAAAATTGACCAGCGGCGATAGGATCTATGGCTCTACAACTTTTTATAATTATTTTTTTAATTTTTCTTTATTTACTTTTCCTTACATGAGTATAATTAGTAAATGTGTACAAACGAAAATCATAAAAGATAAGGTTACAAAACTAAAATAACTTTGTATATTACTTGTGCTATTTCAACTAAGGCACGTATCTTAGACTTTCAGCTTCATTTTACAGTGTAATACATCTCTGGTACTTCCGTGCGCAATTATCATATAAACAAAACATTATTGTACATGATTACGTCGATTAGTCAACTAACATTCGTAGCCTTGTACGGTATGTTATTGTTTTTGTGCCACTTATGCACAGAAGTAAGAGATATTCCTCTCCATATACCAGCGACGTGTCCGCCTGCTTAGCTGGGTGGGTACGTGCTCGCCTCCCATGCAAGCGGGCTTGGGTTCGATTCCCGGCCAGGTTGGAGATTTTCTCAGCTCGGAGACCAGGTATTGTGTTGTCCTCATCATCATTATACATCCTCATCACCGGCGCGCAAGTAGCCTAATGTGGCGCAGGCTGAAGTAAGACTTGCACTTGACCGCCGAACTTCAAAAATGGTTCAAATGGCTCTGAGCACTATGGGACTTAACATCTATGGTCATCAGTCCCCTAGAACTTAGAACTACTTAAACCTAACTAACCTAAGGACGTCACACAACACCGAGTCATCACGAGGCAGAGAAAATCCCTGACCCCGCCGGGAATCGAACCCGGGAACCCGGGCGCGGGAAGCGAGAACGCTACCGCACGACCACGAGCTGCGGACAAAACTTCCCCCGATGGTGCCTCCCAGCCGTCGATGCCATACGCTCATTTCATTTCATTTTTACCAGTGATGTAATACAATGTAAAATAAAGGTGGAAACTTATGATACGTGCTTTAAAAAAGTAGAAATTGGGACATCGCACAGATAATAAAAAGACGAAGCCTACTTGGACCTTGGACCATGTTTTCATTCTCTGGTTAACACAAAAAGATTTTTTTTTAATTTTTTTTTTGCGTTCGAGACTGTTTGTATCCATTATAAGGTACTTTTAGACAGACCGCTTTCCTCCACGATGAAATTAGAGACGGTGCATTTATTTGAAATTCTCTTGCCATGAGTCGGTGGATAAATACAATACCGCAGTGTCTGCCTTGTTTAGAAATGGGACATGCATGCGTGTCCAAAGGAACAATTCATCGTACTTCTGAACAAGCAGGCACTGCAATATAGTATAAACTTTAAATGGATAAGCCACATTCCCGGTCTCGGATAATAGGAATAGTTAGAGCCGATCTCGGATAATAGGAATCGTTAGAGCCTGTTCCCCAAGTTATGTTGGCACTGGGCACCTCCTTGTCTCCATGGAAACATATTGCAAGATGATGCCCGAAGCAACTACGCTTATGAGACCTGATCTCCGGGCCTCTGTTCTATGCATTAAATTGAAGATGCTAGACGTGTCACTTCGTGAGTAAACGCAACGTAGAATTTACTATCATCTAGGAACGCGCCTGTTTCCCTACCATCGTGAAAGCAGCAGCGCGCACGGAGCAGATATCCGTCAAGTAACACAATAAGCGGTCGCTAGCTTGCAGTAATTGCGGTAGCTGCAGTCGTGCAGTCACGCCGAATTCTTCGTTCGGATACACCACGAGTTTGTCAGCAGTCATGTAGCAAGTCTCAACGTGCCATTGTATCTCGATTCCTGTGGCTTACATTCATCGCTTACGAGATTCACCTGTCTCCATTATCTTCCACTCTCTCTGTGGGTACTGGCTTTCGATTTCACCTTCTGTACTGTAGATCCTGCTGTGTTTGTCGTGTGTAAAACCCGGCATACAGCAGGAAGGCAGCTCGAAGGGCGAATCGTCTGTAATTATGTTCCTTTGGTTTACAATACACTTCCATGTTAAACTTCGCTGAATGCCTTTCACTTACTGTTGCTTTCCCCTGTCCTCTTTTTATTAATTGTATCGTCGACTAGACAACCAATCCCTGCAAGTGGGTGCAGAAACGCATGCCTAAGGGGTCCACGAACAGAAGATCAGCAGGTGAGTGACTCTCTCCACCTGACTGGGAGGATATGTTAGGTCATTGCTCATTCTTTTAGTCTCAGTCACCACTGACGAACGACATGTACGGTTTCCGTCGGTGGGGTAGAATGGAACTGTCGTACGAGAATTGCAATTTCTCTCCTGTTCTGTCATACTTTCCTCTGTATTGCAAATCTCAACCTCTTACTGCCTGCTGGGGTTCCAGGTGCAGTTATTTTATTTATTTATTTTACGCGTCCAGGATTTAGATTTTATTTTTGAGTCATCAGTTTTCTGACTGATTTTATGCGGCCCGTCACAAATTCCTCTCCTTTGGTAAGAGCTTCATCTCAGAGTAGCACTTGCAACCTACATCCTCAATTATTTGCTGGATGTATCCCAACCTCTTCTTCCCTACACTTACTGCCCACTACAGCTCCCTGTACTACCACGGAAGCATTCCCTCATGTCTTAACAAAAGCTTTTTTATTTTAATTATTATTTTTTTGAGTCATCAGTCTTCTGATCTTCTGACTGATTTGATGCGGCCGCCACAAACTCCTCTCCTGTGGTAACCTCTTCATCTCAGAGTAGCACTTGCTACCTAAGTCCTCAATTAATTGCTGGATGTATTCCAATCTCTGTCTTCCTCTACAGCTTTTGTCCTCTACAGCTGCCTCTAGTACCACAGAAGCATTCCCTCATGTGTTAACAGAAGTCCTGTCATCCTGTCCCTTCTCCTTATCAGTGTTTTCCACATATTCCTTTCCACTGCGATTCTATATAGACCCTCTTCATACCTTACCTTATCAGTCCACCTAATTTTCAACATTCGTCTGTAGCACAACATCTCAAATGCTTCGCTTCTCTTCTGTTCCGGTTTTCCCACAGGCCATGTTTCACTGCCATACAAAGCTATGCTCCAAACGTACATTCTCAGAAATTTCTTCCTCAAATTCAGGCATATGTTTGATGCTAGTAGACTTCTCCTGGCCAGAAATGCCCTTTTTGGCAGTGCTAGTCTGCTTTTGATGTCCTCCTATCTCCGTCCGTCATTGGTTATTTTACTGCCTAGGTAGCAGAATTCCTTGACTTCATTGACTTCGTGATCATCAATCCTGATGTTAAGTTTCTCGCTGTTCTCATTTCTACTATTTCTCATTACTTTCGCCTTTCTTCGATTTACTCTCAACCCATATTCTGTACTGATTGGGCTGTTCATTCCATTTAGCAGATCATGTAATTCTTCTCCACTTTCACTCAGGACAGCAACGTCATCAGCGAATCGTAGCATTGATATCCTTTCACCTTCAATTTTAATTCCACTCCTAAATCTTTCTTTTATTTCCATCATTGCTTCTTCGATGCACAGGTTGACCAGCACAGTATCTCTGTCTTTCACCCTTTTTAATCCGAGCACTTCGTTCTTGGCCGTCCACTCTTATTATTACATTGTCGAACGCTTTTTCCAGGTCATGAAATCCTACGAATGTGTCTTGATTTTTCTTTAGCCTTGCTCCCATCATCAAACGCAACGTCAGAGTTGACCCTCTGGTGCCTTTACCTTTCCTAAAGCCAAACCGATCACATCTAACACGTCCGCAGTTTTCTTTTCCATTCTTCTGTTTTCTAAGTAGCTTGGGTGCATAAGCTGTTAAGCTGACGGTGCGAGAATTCTCGCACTTGTCTGTTCTTACAATATTCGGAATTGTGTGGATGATATTTTTCCGTGAATCAGATGGTATGTCGTCAGACTCACACATTGTACACACCAACGTGAATAGAAGGTTTTGTTGCCACTTCCGCCAATGATGTTAGAAATTCTGATGGAATGTTATTTTTACCTTCTGCCTTATTTTATTTTAAGTCCTCCAAAGATCTCTTAAATTTTTATTCTAATAGAGGATCCCCCATCTCTTCTGAATGGACTTCAGTTTCTTCTGCTTTTACGACAGTCATAGCTTCCCCTTCATAGAGGCTTTCACTGTACTCTTTCCACCGACCGGCTCTCTCCTCTGCATTTAACACTGGAATTTCTGTTGCACTCTTAGCGTTACCACCCTTGCTTTTAATTTTCTGTGTGATGAGTCAGTCCTTCTGAAAATCGTTTCTTTTTCGATATCTTCACATTTTTCATGCAGCCATTTTGTCTTAGCTTTCCTGCACTTCCAGTTTATGTCATTCCTCAGCTGCTTGTATTTCCGTATTCCTGAATTTCTCTGAACGTTTTTGTATTGCCTCCTTTTGTCGATCAACTGAAGTATTTCTTCTGTTCCCCAAGGTTTCTTCGCAGCTACCTTCTTTGCACCTATGTTTTTCTTTCCAACTTAGATATAGAATCAAATTAAAATGCAACATGATTAATACAACTACAGTACAGTGACGCCAGACACTGAAAGTAATAACATAATACAGTAAGACACATAAAGTTTTGTATTAAGTGGATTGCCAGCTCCAAAATCCCGCGATTTTGATGCCCTTATGTTTCAAATGGCTCTGGGCACTATGGGACTCAACTGCTGAGGTCATTAGTCCCCTAGAACTTAGAACTAGTTAAACCTAACTAACCGAAGGACATCACAAACATCCATGCCCGAGGCAGGATTCGAACCTGCGACCGTAGCGGTCTTGCGGTTCCAGACTGCAGCGCCTTTAACCGCACGGCCACTTCGGCCGGCGATGCTCTTATCAAATGGCTCTGAGCACAATAGGACTTAACATCTGAGGTCATCAATCCCCTAGTACTTAGAACTACTTAAACCTAACTAACCTATGGACATCACACACATCCATGCCCAAGGCAGGATTCGAACCTGCGACCGTAGCAGTCGCGCGGTTCCAGACTGTAGCGTCTAGAACCGCTCGGTCACAAACGGCCGGCGATGCCCTTATCACTTTCTGCATAAAGATCTTCTTTGGTGCAAGGATCGGGCAGGTTTCTGCAGACCAAGCGATGTGTGCCCTGTGGGTCGCCACACTCACGTAATTCCTCCTCAGTGGCGCAGTCCCACGTCCTCAGATTCACCTCACATCTTAGCACTCGTGTCCCCAGCGCCCCCAGCCTTCCATGTCGCATAGAGCAGATGAAAACCGGCGATGTTCTTCCCATCCCTTTCAGTTAATGAATCCTGCCATAGCTCTGTTCGACAACTTCCAGGTGTTAAGGTGTTTGCTGCTGAAGCACCTTCTTGACCTCAGCCTAGGTCTTTGTGCTTTATATCGGGACAGGAGATGTCTGCGGCTGTTTTGCGGATGTCAGGTGGCTCTATACCCATAGTTCGATAGATTTTGGTGATATGAGTTGGTCTTAATCTAGGTACAGTAATTTTAATTGATGAGAACGGCCCGACTTCAACTACGTGTTTTCTCTTCAACATGAACCTCAAATCTGATCAATTTAATAATGTAGCGGATAATGCGAACTGTATCCCGAACCAAACATTCAGTAGAGAGGGCGGTAACCGTCTGGATTTTCATGCCTATAGTTACGCTGCTGTTGACTTTTGTCCACCTGTAATCTTTTACTTTATAGTTCAGATTATTCTTTTCAGTGGGATTGAAAGTAGTTTGCATTGAATGAGGAAAGACAGTGATAATTTGGTTATATAGATTGCAATATGTCATTCTTTACAATTATCTACTTCAGTTGTTCTAAAACACTTTTCAGTACGGGGCTATATAACATTCATTCCTGGTGTGGTAACCACTTTTAAAATAATGACAACTATTATTATTTTTCCCATATTTGGTATCCTACCTAGAGAGAAACTTCAGTCACACTATAGCGTAGGGGCATGTATGAACTTGGCTGTCATTCAGTATAGCAGCATACGACGTAACATTCACACATAAACGCATAAGAACTACAGGAAACGGAGGGGGGGGGGGGTGAGGGGGGGGTGATATTACGACTAATTGTGCCGGCTCACACTGTCGGAAAACGGAGCAAAATGGAGAGACCTGAGGTGTTCATGCAACTGCACGTTGACGAATACATACACTACTGGCCATTAAAATGGCTACACCACGAAGATGACGTGTTACAGACGCGAAATTTAACCGACAGGAAGAAGATGCTGTGATATGCAAATGATTAGCTTTCCAGAGCATTCACACAAGGTTGGCACCTACAACGTGCTGACATGAGGAAAGTTTCCAACCAATATCTCATACACAAACAGCAGTTGACCGCCGTTGTCTGGTGAAATGTTGTTGTGATGCCTCGTGTAAGGAGGAGAAATGTGTGCCATTAATTATCCGACTCTGATAAAGGTCGAATTGTAGTCTATCGCGATTGTGGTTTATCGTATCGCGACATTGCTGCTCGTGTTGGTCGAGATCCAATGACTGTCAGCAGAATATGGAATCGGTGGGTTCAGGGGGGTAATACGGAACGCCGTGCTGGATCACAACGGCCTCGTATCACTAGCAGTCGAGATGACAGGCATCTTATCTGCATGGCTGTAACGGATCTTGCAGCTACGTCTCGACTCAGTCAACAGACAGGGACGTTTGCAAGACAACAACCATCTGCACAAACAGTTCGACGACGTTTGCAGCGGCATGGACTATCAGCTTGGCTGCGGTTATCCTTGATGCTGCATCAGAGGCAGGAGCACCTGCGATGGTGTACTCAACGACGAACCTGGGTGCACGAATAGCAAAACGTCATTTTTTCGGATGAATCCAGGTTCTGTTTACAGCATGATGGTCGCATCCGTGTTTGGCGACATCGCGGTGAACGCAGACTGGAAGCGTGTATTCGTCATGATGGTATGGTGTGCTATTGGTTACACGTCTCGGTCACCTCTTGTTCGCATTGACGGCACTTTGAACAGTGGACGTTACATTTAAGATGTGTTACGACCCGTGACTCTACCCGTCTTTCGATCCCTGCGAAACCCTATATTTCAGCAGGATAATGCACGATCGAATGTCTCAGGTCCTGTACGGGCCTTTCTGGATACAGAAAATGTTCGACTGCTGCCCCAGCCAGCACATTCTCCAGATCTCTGACCAACTGAAAACCTCTGGTCAATGGTGGCCGAGCAACTGGCTCGTCACAATACGCCAGTCATTACTCTTGATGAACTGTGGTATCGTGTTGAAGCTGCATGGGCAGCTGTACCTGTACACACCATCCAAGCACTGTTTGACCCAATGCCTTGGCGTACCAAGGCCGTTATTGCGGCCAGAGTTGGTTGTTCTGGGTACTGATTTCTCAAGATCTATGCACCCAAATCGCGTGAAAATGTAATCACATGTCAGTTCTAGTATAATATATTTGTCCAATGAATACCCGTTTATCATCTGCACTTCTTCTTGGTGTAACTATTTTAATGGCCAGCAGTGTACATCAAGTTTTACACTATCAGGATTGCCACCGTATCTGACATCGTTGTCGCAAAGAGAACTGCGGTGGACTGGATGTGGTGGATTGGCTTAGCATATAAAATCTAACGGAAAATTTAAAATTTGAGATACGTTAATGAAACTGACTTCGATGGAGTATTTTTCGATACTTAGGGACTGAAACAAACTACTTAGACGAATATGGGTTAAGTAGCACACAATGGTGGGAACACATGGAATCAGTTACATTCATATACGTAACTAATAGGTGAGACATTGCTGAGGGTGATAAAAATCATTCTGTCGTATTGCAAGAAATGAAACAACATTTGAATCACTCTTGACTTGGCTAGCACAGGAACTGCTTCTACACACATGGTCGGACCTCACTTACAAGGGAACAGGTTAAAGACGAACGAAAATTCTTGTAAGGGGGACGCGAAATTTCTCAGAACCACTTTTAGAAAACATTAAGACAATTCAACGCACTCTCGTAGCTCGTGTGGACTCAGAACGGATTACATGTGGACACGTGTTGTGTACTGTAGATCCAGTACTAGTCGCAAAGGAACTACCAAAAATTCAAAATATAAATAAAAATACTCTGGTCCTGCTTCTATCTTATTTACCAAACATTTAGTAAGATTAACCACCCGTAATACTCTGAATTTCTACTTGTTAATCTCCACTCAAAGAATTGGAGTAAACATGGGCTTAGGCTTACGTTACAAAGAAATTTGCATGAAGTTCAACTTCATTCCACAAAAACTATAGTACGAATGCAACAACCCCACGCGTTCCCTCAAATTAACAAATTTTACCAACAGTTATTCAGTAAACAGAGCGCAGAGCTGAAGGCGAACACTCACTCTTAACAATCACTACAACAATTTGGCTGTTGCTCTATACCATAACAGTTATAACAATGACAACGTCTTCTAACAGTTGCATGACTACACTGACTTTACACGGCACGTTTAACACTTCATGTATGGCCATATATGGCAAGTCACGAATGTGTTACACTTGTGTCGCTGTAAGACACGTTCAGAAAAGTATTTGTTTAATTGACTATAAAACTATTGACAGTGATTTATTTGCGAACATCGAAATTCGATATTTTCTCTTCAACGTAGATTTTACGATGCCTGGAAGACTTCATCATCAACACTAAACCATCGATCCTAACCTCCTAATATCGATATTTGCATCGACCATTGCAAGTACCAATCATCGTTTTAAGAATGGAAATTATACCACTGACACAGTATGGAAGTCTAAGGTAACGTGGCGAACCATTTGATGAACAAATTTATATTTGCAACGACAGTGGCCTTTTGGAAATTTATGACAAACAGGGACAGACACCTTTAAATCGTATTCCATAGTAAAGTATGTCCTTGTATGTGTTGTGTCGTCTACTGTGGGAGTCAGTGCCGACACAAACAAGGAAGGGGAGAAGTTGCGATGGTTGGCAGTAGAAATCCAAAAATTATCTGTACATTAAGCTACAACTGATTACAATGCTTTAATGCTTTATTTCTAAAAAGATAATAACTTGAGATACTGCTTGTGCCTCCTACAAAGAATTACTGTTCGCTATTACTACCCGCAGAACACAAGCTTAGTAACGTCTTCCTAATACTCACCAATGGCGCTGTCTAATGGTAAGTCTGCAGCAGGCCGGAGTGGCCGAGCGGTTCTAGGCGCTTAAGTCTGGAACCGCGCGACCGCTACGGTCGCAGGTTCGAATCCTGCCTCGGGCATGGATGTGTGTGATGTCTTCAGGTTAGTTAGGTTTAAGAAGTTCTAAGTTCTAGGGGACTGATGACCTCAGAAGTTAAGTCCCATAGTGCCCAGAGCCATTTGAACCATTTTAAGTGCGCGTGTCTGACTAGCAATCGTTCTTCGCCAGGTGACGCTGCTATCGCCCGGATGGGTTTTAAATCTATAGCTGGTCGGTGGTCGTAACGTTCTGGCTGATCAAAATTGTGCCTGGTGCATGTTCCATTTTAGCGGGTTTTGGCAGGTTCTTTTACTTTTAATTATTCTGATGATGGAAGCTTGACTTCCGAAACGCGTCAATCTTAGTGGTTTACACTATAAACAAGTGGTTCAGCCGATATATATTTTAACATTATTTTTGACGTTTAAATTATAGCTTGTAGTTATTTCAAGGCAGCCCAGGTTATAAGTCAATCAAATTAGCAAGAGCATAGAGATGCGGTTCCTTTACTTTCCCCCAGTGTTTTGATGTCACCCATCACGAATTTGTACCTTGCGTCAACTTCTTCATCTCAGAGTAGTACTTGCGCGTAACGTCCTCCATTATTTGTTTGAACAATTAAAATCTCTGTGTCCCCCAACAGCTTTTACCCTCTACAACTCACTCTAGGACCATGGAAGCTATTCCTCGATATCTTAACACCGAGGCCTGGTGTCCTGACCCGTTTTCGTGTCAAAGTTTTTCACGTGTACCTGTCGTTACAGATTGCGCGGAGAACGTCATGATATGGTATCTGATCCTATCAGTCTCCATCTAATTTGCGGCATCGTCCTATAGCATGAGAATAGGACCGCTGACAGGGGTCGTTGAACTCTGCCTTCCTCGAGGTGTGGCGCCGCCAGCTCTTTCGACTGGTACGCGGGTCAGCGCCTTCTAGATGGCGTTTCGCGGCGCTGCGCTGGTCCGTGAGCAGTTGATGCTTTAGGTCTGCTCAGTATGTGAAACTGTAATAAATATCATTGTTAATAAAAACAGTGATCGAATATAGTTCCCATAACATTAGCTCTGTGGTGCTAGAAAATCAGGTCACGAAGAAATCCTGTAGATACCTCAAAAGGCTTACAGCTTCACATTATTCGAGTTCAGGCGAACACAAATTAGCACTAAGCCTCTGAAATTAAATGAAAAGTCTTATATACGTCTCTGACATGCTTTGGGATTGCACTGTTTTACGTTCGCATTGACTGGAATTTTATGATTTATAGAGGCACGACTTTTATCGCACGACAACAACACACTCGCTATAGCCGTCCCCCTGGCGCTCGTATTTCCAGGCCGTTTCTCGCGGAAGTGCTCGCATACTGGCTTTGTCACGGGGGCCACCGCCGTCTGCACATTTTACGGCTGCAGCTTCTCCAAAGCCGCCTGCGGTAGCGCCCGCTGCTCTGGGATTACTCGGTGAGTCAGCCGGGGTACCGGCCCGTCCTCCAATTGCGCTGCTCTGTGCACGGCCGGCCGCGTATACGCCGGTCGTCGGCAGGGGAGGAGTCGCAGCGGAGAGGCCGCGTCTCGCTTAATACGCGTCACCAGGGGGGACAGGGAATGCTGTCGTTCAAATCACGTCGCTGCCGCTGCCAAACGCCCAGCTTCAAGTAACTGTAACGTAGAATGCCGACCCGTCGATACACAGAATTAACGCGAACTCCACCGACAAAATTTGGGACGTCGCTCAAGGGTATTCTCTGAGTGTTGTGATATAAGTGACGCTTCGTCGCCGTCCGGAGTGGCTGAGCGGTTCTAGGCGCTACAGTCTGCAACCGCGCGACCGCTACGGTCGCAGGTTCGAATCCTGCCTCGGCCATGGATGTGTGTGTCGTCCTTAGGTTAGTTAGGTTTAAGTAGTTCTAAGTTTTAGAGGACTTATAACCTCAGCAGTTGAGTCCCATAGTGCAACAGAGGCTTCGTCTCTGTTGGCTCATTCCGGAGTAACTGACTTCAATTGATTTCTTACCGTTTTTTATTTTTATCTGCATTACACTAGAAATGTCAGCACAGCAGTGCAAATATCGATGGAAAGCGTTTGTTGCAATCCGACTTACGTCAGGTACAAATACGTGGTTTCACGGGTACATAGGGTTCAAATGGCTCTGAGCACTATGGGACAACTGCTGAGGTCATCGTTCCCCTAGAACTTAGAACTACTTAAACCTAACTAACCTAAGGACATCACACACATCCATGCCCGAGGCAGGATTCGAACCTGCGACCGTAGCGGTCGCGCGGTTCCAGACTGTAGCGCCTAGAGCCGCTCGGCCACCCGAGCCGGCGCTATATAGGGTGTTAGGCGTATAAGTGCAGATATGGTGATCATTGGCACCGTAATACAGAGGAGTCCAGAAAAATTTAGACACTCATTGATTGTTAATATCTTTGACACAAAATGACATGCGATTGCAACTTTGCGCCGTAGGATGTTTTCTCAACAGAGCTTGGTGCGCATTTTTCAAAAAATGATAGTGCAGCAATGAATAATTGTCGTTTGAGCTACGCAAGGCCGTATTGAAGTGGTACTGGAAGTGCGAAAACATGATGGAGATACAACGGCAATGGGGCACTGTGTACCGCACTTAGCCATCAACACGAACAACAATTTATCGTACTCGGAATAGATTTGAAGCTGTTCCGGATGTGCATAAGGAAAGGTCTGGTCGACCAAAAACATCAACACGTCCTGCTCCCACCGTTGCTGTGTTTCAGGATTTTACTAGGTCGCCCCAGAAATCTGTGAGACAGGGTGCACATAAAAGTGGGGTAAACCGATCAAGCGTACGACGAATTCTGATGACTGCCAAGTCGAAAGACTACATTCCAAGATAGCTGCATACTATAGATGAGGAAGACCCTCATCGAAGGGTGGATACTGCGAGTGGTTTGAAGGCATGCTTCGTGAAGATGAACGGTTTGCAGGGTAGGATATCTGATGTGAAAAGGCACAATTCAAACTGAACGGTACTGTAAACCGCCGAAGCTGCGTGTTCTGGGCTCCTGAAAATTCTCAAGTTCACGTGGCAAAACATGTTAATCTACTGGGTGTTAATGTGTGGTGTGGTCTGTCATCGCGCGGTTTGATTGGCCCATTCTTCTTTGGAGGTACAGTAACTGGTGAGATGCACCTTCATATGCTGCAGACACCGATTTTACCTGCCATCCGCGTGGTGTTTGGAAGTGAAAGATTTTACATTCAACAAGATGTCACTCCTCCTCACTACCACAGAGATGTCAGAGACTACCTGGATGAAAATCTGCCTGGACGATGGATAGGTAGAAGAGCTGTTGAGTGCCCACCACGGTCTCCAAACCTTACACCTCATGAGTTCTGCCTGTGAGGACATTGAAAAATGAAGTTTATTAACAGAACTGCACTGTACAAGAAACCATCGAGGTGTCCAGTGCTGCTATCACACCGGCAACACTGACAGCCGTAGTTAGTCAACAGTACAGCAGCATCGACGTTGTTTGGCTCCTAATCGGGGATCAAAAATGGTTCAAATGGCTCTAAGCACTATGTGACTTAACGTCTGAGGTCATCAGTCCCCTAGACTTAGAACTACTTAAACCTAACTAACCTAAGGATAGCACACACACATCCATACCCGACGCCGGATTCGAACCTGCGACCGTAGCAGCAGCGCGGTTCCAGACTGAAGCGCCTAGAACCTCTCGGCCAATCGGGGATCATTTTTAACATATAAAATAACTTTCTCCCCATGCAAGAATTGGAACGACACGTCATTTTGTTCCATTAATACTGACTATCAAAAATGTTAAGATTTTGTTGAACCCCTCTATATGTACCCATGTCAATGTTTTAGTTGTTTTTGTCTGCCATTCCGCAAATATGTCACGTAATTTACTACCTCATGTATTCTACATCGTCGTAGCCGTACCACTAAATGGACGGCGGCTGTAAATATAGACTAACCGTTTTACGTCAACAAGTCCACGCTTCAAAACCTAACGTACTGCCCAGGAGAAAGTAAACATCATTGGCTTGCTCTTGGAAATTTTGGAAATTTGTGGTAAGTTTTTATGGGACCAAACTACTGAGGTCATCCACCCACTACTTAATCTAACTGCAGCTAACTTACGCTCAGGGCAACACACACACCTATGCGCGAGGGAGGACTCGAATCTCCAACGGGGGGAGAGCCCCGCTAACCGTACCAATGCGCCAAAGACCGCGCGGCTACCCCGCGCGTCTGTTGGTAGTGACACATCCATTTAAATGTACTACGCAACCTAAAAACATACTGCTGCAAATGTACTTCCCAACATAAAAACATACTGCTCCAACAAACTGTAATTATTGTCTGTAAATAAACTACATACTGATTTAATGTTGTCCAGTACACTGTTCTCGCACACCAATAAAAATATCTGCACTTAAACCCCTAACCCCCACGTATACTAATAAAATTTTCTCGACCTTCCAGCCACGTCAGGTTTTCGGCCGAGTGTTCCTCTGTCATTGTGAAGTAGTGCTGCTTCTGTCCTGATACAGCAATACTGCCGTCTATCACTGTTGCCTTTTCCACTGGCACATAAAGTAAGATTTTCGTGTCTACGCAAACGTCAGCATATAAAAGCATACCGGCTGCAGTTGTTACCAGCGTTAGCTTGAGCTTCGTTCTAACTTTTGCAATGAACTTCAGCGGCTACTGAAGAAAGACAGTTCTTCACTGAAGTTAGTTTTCAGTTAGCAAGGCACGTTTCATGTGTCTGGAAATGTGAATCGCTGTAACGTGAATGTTATGGGCACAGAAAATATATACCAGACTGTGGAACACTTTCGTCATTCACCTAAATTTTAAGCCTTTGTGTCCTTTCCTCTTCAAACGATTATGGACCTTAGTTGAAGCGCGGACGAGGATAAGTAAACAGCACAACCTAACAAATGAAGCATTACACTACGAGCCAACGAAAAAATATGACAAACACAAACTCGTCGTAATCGGAAAAATGGATAACATCTGTCAATTTTGAAACGCGAAAAATTTTGGAAGAGAAATACCAGGTTTCTGTTCTACGAATGGAAAAATTCGATTATCACCACTGGAAGCACCTCTACCGAATCAAAACACATTCTTCAAAATACAAAAGCTTACAATGACTTCTTTCGGTGTCACTTCCATCAAAATAACAGAGGCAAATCTATCACAACATGGGATCATCCAATTCTTTTTTATTAGATCTTATACTTTAACAAGTATTTTAAATAGTTGGAATATGTTTGTGAATAAGGAACTTTTTATCACTTATAGTTTAAAATTTACATTTTTATTCTAAGTTCTACACAACCTCATATCAACAACCCAAGCGAAGCTGGGTGCTCCATCTAGTATCGTAACAGTTTTTTTTAGCCCGGTACGTAGTTCATCGCTTTAGCATAACTTCTAACAAATTCCTTTAAGGAAAATAGTGTACAGAATTTGAAAACCATTGGTCTACAAGTATGAGAGGCCCATACGTCACGTAATTAGTTTAAGAACTACGGTAGCTACAAAGTCTCACACCTTTCACTATAAATTCGAAGCGTGCATTTGTAATTGTCAATACTTCTCTTAGCGCCACGTCTGTGAATAGAGGTCTACACACTATGGAAATTCGAGCGTGTAAAGTGAAGGAATGCTTTCATTACCGCCAACGTCCCGGAAAAATCCGAAAACACAAAACAAATGCAAAGAATTCCTGTACAGAACAAAAGGAATGTGTCACAAGGAAGTCTTTCAACGTGTATTTAAATACTTGGGGTGTATTACACAGCTGTTTAAGTATTTTTCCAAGCATATTGAATATGAACCCAACTGAGTCGTGCTTCGCTTCCAGTACTATGCTTAAGGGAGTGTTGTCGAAGTGCATACCGTTTTTACGTCTAGTGCTCACTGAATGAATCTTGCAGTTCTTTCTGAATGCGAAAGTACTGTCAACAACAAATCTCTTGATGGAATATGCGTAAAGAGACCCGAGAGTTAGAATTCTGAGAGACCTGAACAACGACCTACACTACGTTCGCGAACTGTCACCAAACGTCAGTCTAACAACCCTTCTGTGGGCTATGAATATCCTTGATGAATGCACAGAATTGCCTCAAAATGTAACATCATACGAAACAAAAGCATGTCAGTGTCAGAGACGGTGGAGTAATTCTTATAGTAATGATAGCAGCATTCAGTTTCGGCACAAGATCTTCTATTGTGCTCTTACCGTGGCCTTCAGCCCGAAGACTTTTTTGATGCAGATCTCCATGCTACTCTGTCCTGTGCAAGCCTCTTCATCTCCGAGTAACTACTGCAATCTACATCCTTCTGACTCTACTTACTGTATTCCTCTCTTGGCCTCCCTCTACGATTTTTACTTCTTCCCTCCCCCATCCCCCCCCCCCCCCCTGCGTCCCTCCAGCACTAAATTGGTGGTGCCTTGACGTGTCAGAATGTGTCTTACAAACCCACCCCTTCTTCTAGAAAAGGTTGTGCCATAAATCCCTTTTCTCCCTCAGTCTATTCAGTACCCCCTCATTAGTTACTTGATCTACCCATCTAATCTTAAGAATTCATCTGTAGCACCAAATCTCAAAAGCTTCTATTCTCCTCTTGTCTATACTGCTTGTCGTCCATGTTTCACTTCCATACGTGGCTACGCTCAATACAAATGCTTTCAGAAAATTCTTCCTCGTACTTAAATCTAGCAAATTTCTATTCTTCATAAACACTTTTCTTTCCATTGCCAGTCTACACTTTATATTCTCTCTACTTCGCCCATCATCAACTGTTTTGCTGCACAAATAGAGAAACTTATCTACTACTTTAAGAGTCTCATTTCATAATCTTATTCCCTCAGCATCACTTGACTTAATTCAACTACATTCCTTTATGCTCGTTTTGCTTTCGTTGATGTTCATTTCATAATCTCCGTTCAAGGCAGTGTCCATTTCGTTGAACTACTCTTACAAGTCCTTTGCTGTCTCTAATAGAATTACGTCATCGGCAAACCTCATAGCTTTTATTCCTTCTCCTCGAACTGTAATTCCTGCTCCAAATTTTTCTTTGGTTCCTTTTACTACTTGATAAATGAATAACGTTGAGGATAGGCTACCGCCCTGTCTCACATTCTTCTCAATCACTGCTCCCCTTTCATGCCCCTCGACTCTTACAACTGCCACCTAGTATCCGTACAAATTGTAAATAGACTTTCGCTCCCTGTATTTTACCCCTGTCAGCTTTAGAATTTGAAAGAGTATTCCAGACAATATGGTCAAAAGCTTCCTCTGAGTCTACAAATGTCATAAACGTATGGTTGCCTGTTCTTAATGTATCTTTTACTAGAAGTCTATAACCGCTCTTTTAATTTAAAACAATATTACCAGCCTTATTCTCATATAGGGGATAGGTAGTCGATAATATCGGAAATAATTAATAGCACTGAAAAAATTTTGGTTAAAATTATCGATATATAATCTCTCGTCAGAATAACACTCGCAGCAAAAAGGCGCATCAGAGAAATCGGAGAGGGTTTAACGCGGCTACTATTGTTTCTAAATTCTATTATCTAAACCATGTGTGGGTATTGTTAGTTCTCTTCTCTTGTTTCTGCGCTCTGAATATGTTTACGCAGCTGCGGCGTGCGATATCTCGCATTTCCGTGTGATATACTTCGGAGGGGATCAGGGCACTTTTGTTAAACAGCAAGAAAATTTACTGTAATTAATTTATACTGGACAGACTTTTGCCGGAAGCTGATGGACTAAGAATGAGGAATTGTGTGCGCGAGAAAAAGTAACGCTCAATATTATATTCTATAACATGCCGAATAACCGATAATAAGATCTGTGGACTGTACGAAGGGATGTTAAATTGAATATAAGAACGAACTTGGACTCTTAGCTTTGTGAAAGTAAAAGCGTACGAAGTTTGAATGACTGTATCAAAGTACAATAATGCACCATAGTCCTTGCTATAATATCTTTCAGTGACGAACTATAAAAATCAGGGACATTTTAGTTGCCGTAATTGCTGAGAGTAATTGTAGGATCTACCCTCCTTTTGTGTATATACAAAACGCAATCAATGAAGATAATTTAATTATTTTTAAACGTTGTTGATAAAGAACTATAGTGATTTCCACAATAGCGTGTGTGTTACTCAAGGGTTATCATAGACAAACTGGAAGCTATATATCTGGGGGACGGAAGGTTCGATTACGAAATATTACTAAGCGTAAATTGTGACTTAAAAGCTAACTAGCATTTCATTTCCAATCGGACAGAAATCATACAAAATCAGAAATAGTGCGGATAAGTAGTAACGTCGGAAATTGAAAGTTGAAACAATGACTAACGTACAAAGACGTTATTAACTATCTTGTCTTCGGTGACGCAGCAACAAATGAAGCAAAAAGTCAACATTAATTATTATGATGAAAACCCTAAATTTAGTCGCCGTTACAGTGATGATGTTTGTGGCTGCTCCATCTGATACGTAGATATAAGGAAAAGTCGGGCATGTACAGTAGGTAACAACGATAGAGAAGTCGTCGACAGCAGATCGGCGCAGGGGAGGCTACAAGTCGTAGAGTCAGTATTGCCTTGCGTGTTCCTACATTTCACCTGAATCCAAACTGATATTCTCTGAGATCGGCTTCTACCAGTTTTTCCAATCTTCTGTAAAGAATTCGGGTTATTGTTTTGAAACCGAGACTTATTAAACTGATACTTCGGTAATTTTCACACCTGTCAGTATTTGCTTTGAAACTTCCTGGCAGATTAAAACTGAGTGCCGGACCGAGACTCGAACGCGAGACCTTTGCCTTTCGCGGGCAAGTGCTCTACCAACTGAGCTACCCAAGCACGACTCGCGCCCCGTCCTCACAGCTTTACTTCCGCCAGTACCTCGTCTCCCACCTTCCAAACTTTACAGAAGCTCTCCTGCGAACCTTGCAGAACTAGCACTCCTGAAAGAAAGGATATTGCGGAGACATGGCTTAGCCACAGCCTGTGGGATGTTTCCAGAATGAGATTTTCACTCTGCAGCAGAGCGTGCGCTGATATGAAACTTCCTGGCAGATTAAAACTGTGTGCCGGACCGAGACTCGAAATCGGGACCTTTGCCGTTCGCGGGCAAGTGCTCTACCAACTGAGCTACCCAAGCACGACTCACGCCCCGTCCTCGCAGCTTTACTTCCGCCAGTACCTCGTCTCCTACCTTGCAAACTTGCACGCGAAAGGCAAAGGTCCCGAGTTCGAGTCTCGGTCCGGCACACAGTTTTAATCTGCCAGGAAGTTTCATATCAGCGCACACTCCGCTGCAGAGTGAAAATCTCATTCTGGCGTATTTGCTTTCTTTGGAATTTGAATTCTATTATTAATGCATAAATGTAACATTAATGCCCCTCTCAAATACTTTAGTCAAAATATTGGTCTCTATTAATAATCATTTTGCATTTTGTATGTACTTGTCAAGTGAAATTAGTGAAATGTATAGAAACTTCACAATTTTTTCTCGATTTATAGCAGTGTGTAATTGTAAAAATAACTGTCACTGAAGTTTGCGAGAACTTACTGATGAATACGCAAAGTAAAGGAAGAAGGAAGACCACTTCTGAAAACTCAGTCGATGGCGAGGTCACTGAAGCTAAAACTAACCCCAAGGTAGGTCACTGAAACCGTGTCTGAAATGTCGCTCACATACTTCACAACACGTCGTGCCTGTACAACCAGAAAAAAAAATTGTGTTGACACGCTATGGAAGACTATAAACTTACGTCTACAGAGCCATTGCTTTGATCTGTTACCTGGCATTTCTCCTAACTACTGGGACAAAGCGAAATTCTGACGCAGTCTTAATTTGTGTCCAAGATATTGGGTCTCCATGTCGCCGATGTATGACCTCCATCAGCGCTCTTCGTATCTCTACAGAGTAACGAGGCGGCATTTTGACCAACTGCTCGCACGAGAACAATCTCAACTTAATTGGGTAGCCAGCCTCACCAAAACACTCCGTCAAAATTATTTACTTAGCACACACCTAAACGTATTACCCCACACGAGGTGAAATAAACTGTGCACTATCTCGTCACATTACAGGGTAACTACAAAAAAATCATTGGTTACCTACACGATCACGCCCTCATCTCCTGTCACTCGTCCTTCAAACTATGAGCGGTCTTCGAGTGATCAGTGTAGCTACACCCACTTTAAATTTAACGTCTGTGTCATTTCACTGACAACCGCACTTTTTATAAAAGAAAAATGGAAAGGGTACAGTACCGCCCTACATTGAAAATAGGTACAACATACTTCATTATTTTTGTCAGAACAACACATTTTTTTTGTAAAATAACTCAATTTCAATTAATACAGCGAAGCCGGATACCAGTGTGGGAAGGAATGATAATTTATTTATTTAATTGATCACATGTGCACTCCCAGAAAGTAAATCCCTACATCCAGTTTGGTGAGATCTGTGAAATGAATGAATGTATGGTCGTCTGCTAACCGCAGATAGTGAATGTGAATATATCATCATCTTTGAGACGATCCTTTGGCCACCTTTGGTGGGACCAAAGAGATGAAATTTACCTGAGCTTTGAGCGCCTGAAATGTGGCTGACCAATACGGTAGCAAGGTGCTCCTCCACTTCAGCAGAGGTGCGAGAGGACCTAGAGAACGGCCATGTTTCAGCACTCTGCCGCTGGATCTTGTGCTGTTAAGACCTTTTTTAGTTGTGCTCCGTAATGACAAAAGAGTGGAGACATGGTATTAATGTGGAATATTTAAGAGTAGTTTGGAATAATAATTTATCTATTTCAGGAACTTTTGTGGGGAGAATTAAATGTCAGGCAGGTAATATTAATGGGATTGTAGTAATCTTCGGAAGTGACCAACGGTCACAATGAAACCACATGTAGCAATAAGTTGAAATACTTCCGTGTGCTTAAGTTAAGCTGACTTACTAGCGTGTGTACAATAAGTTGAAATATTTAAGAAATAGCTTGTGTACCATAAGTTGAAATATTTAAGAAATGGCGTGTGCAGGACTTGAAATTAGAGACGAGTACTTCCACGTGGTGAGTACTGTGTGAGTCTCAATCTGTGTATGAGACAAAAGATAAAGAGAAGTACTCGTCCATGGTATCATTTGAGGACTCACGTGTGTGATGAATATGTTCTTAATATTACTTTGCGTGATATGATTCCGTGTGACGCTAGATTCAAACTCTGAGAGAGAAGCAAGGTGAGTCGGCCGTCTATCCAGCAACACCCCTTGGCTTGCACTGCACAGGAAGACGTGCAAATATCTCCAGAGTTCATAGTAGGAAAGTAGAATTACAAAGTGGGGCAGTGTCGTGTGAAACTGGGATAAATACTAATTGAAGTGGGAAAGCTGAAAGTGATAGTGTTGTGACTATGTAGTGTTTTGTATTCCATGTCGTAGTGTGGTGTATGTCATGTAATTTAAGTATGTGTGGTTTCCATGGGAGAGTAGCGAGGTAGTTTCAGAGGTAGTGGGTTATGCGTGTTCCTTTTGTACTGCTCGGTCTGGAGGAAAGTTTCGTGATGATGATTGTGAGAGTCGAAGTGTGAGATATAATAAAAGATCCACCATCCTATCCAGAAAGTGCACTGTAGCGTTAAATAATTACGAGACCATAATATAGAGATTCACCAATGTAAAGCCATGCCCACTGGGCGGAATTTCTCATGTGTTATTGTTGTAGGTTATAGAATTTGTGTGTTTAGGTTAGAGAATTTATCGGAATAAATAAGATAGTGAAAAGAAAAAGATTGGTGGACTTTTCCTTCGAATTGTATGTTGTCATAATGTCCCGAATTTATAATGTGTGCGATATTCATATTCAGTGTGGTGGCCACGTGTTGACAAAAGCCGTTAAATAAAAAAAGAAAGAAAATGTGGTATTGCCAGTGCGTAGTGTACAATCAGAGTTCTGTAAATTACTGATAGTCCGACGCGTGTTTCCGTTGCGTATTAATCATATAGGAGGATAACTTGTAACTTAAGTGTGAGTACTAGAGTTCATGTTACTTGATAAATAAGAATGAATCCACTCGCTTGGCAGACGACTTATCTTGCAGGCCTGACTGCTTGATGCCACAGTATGAGCAAGGCATGTGGGTGCCTCTCAAAATAAATTAACATCCTGGGTGATATACGTCAGGCTTTCATTGGTACAACATCGTTAGTCAATAAGTTCTGGTAACTAGGGGTGCACGGAGAGGAAATGTTTTCTAAGAAGCCGGAACAAATTATTTTTGTTTACTGTGCCGTCGGGTTGGCTTCCTGGGAGTTGTTTATGTCTTTGGCCGTCGCAGCCGTCTAGCTGTTTCTCGAATGTCTGGAAGCAACGAAGCAGGAAGCTTGTAACCACCGTCTGTGTTTGTATTTACTTTTCGACTTTTCAACGACCTCCCAAAGTTTCCTCCTATGTATTATGCAGTCTTTAGCCAGCGCTCGGTTGCAGTAGAAATTTATACCAACGTCATAGACCCCTTATGCAGATTTCACCCTTTCTTTTAAACACTCTTCTGTAGTTGTTCGTCTTCTATGTTCATCTGCATGTGTATTAGACAAACCACTGTGAACTGCGTGCAGTTTAGGGTTTCTCTCTGTTGCATTCCCGCGTAGAGTGCGGAAAGAATGATTGCTTAAATGTCTCCACGCGTGCTCTTTCCTAATACCGATAGGTGAAGATCGAAAACTGAGCTAACAATTTCTAATATTAATTATAAAAGAAGGCTAATGAAATTAATATAATTTAAAAGGTATTTGGCCACAAATGTGCACAAAGAAAACTATGTGTGTATGTAGCCTTTAAGAGAGGTAAAAGGAAATAGACGCACAGACCTAGAAAAGTTCCTTCTGTGTCTCACTTATCTGGTTTTGGAGTGTGTTCACCCCAGCTAATTGACTAACCGATCAACAGAGAGTGCAAAACTGCCGCAATATCGGATAACGCAAAAAAATAATAAGACCCTGTGACTCCTGCGGTGGCAGTGTTGACATTAATTGATTCAGAATTTATCACTTTTAATTAAAAAGGGGTGCACATTGATGTTACATTCAGCTATTGAACACCAGATGCAAATGCTGAACATAAAATTAATTAAGAAAGTGACTTGGGATTTCAACTACTAGATTGAAAACAGATGCAGTCGATTAGCACAAATTTATTTTAGCTCCCGATCTTCAATCATCACATTACAAGACTCTCCTATCAGGCAGTGGTAATAAATTGTGTTTACGTGGAGTAAAGCGCGATAAATCAAAATTAATTCCTATCGACTGACCCAGGCGTAATGTGAAGTGCGAGAAGAATTCCCCAATACATGGCCCATGAAACCCTCGTGGAAACTTTGCCGATGTGTTCCAACAAATTAATGAGCCGGAGCGTGTGCAATATCACTGAATACAGTGTGGCGGGGCGTCGTCGTTGTGAGGACGTCGGCCGACCTCGTGGTGCTGCAAGGCTGCGCTCGTCTATTCACTCCTAGCTATCTTGCTCGGTACATAGCTGAACCAAACTTTCTATCTCCAAGCTCAATCGTTCCATTTGCTAAGTCTTAAACTGCAGAGATGCTCACTCTTTCTCAGGCAAGCCGAGTAAAGAACGCCACGTCCGCACTCTAGGCAAGCTGGGAACGGAAGTCCACTACGGAGACTTCTCCCAGTCAGCTCTTCACCTCGGTTTCCCCTCCAGCAAAATCACTTACGCCTATTGCAGCGCAAGTCGTGTTAATTATGCATCGCTTCCCAGCACCGACCAACGGCTGCTCTGGGGAGTGAACAAATTCCCACAAAATTTCCCTTCCCCTCAACTTCTGCTATTTAGCTCCTCCAAGGCCACAAATCAAGGTTAACATTTGCACAAAACACCAATTTTTCCGGAATTCTGACTCCCAGGAGAGTACTTCAACTTCCTTGGTCCTACGTTCCCATCGGAGGCCAGCGTATTTCATTCTGTCGCTCTTCACCTGATTTACTTCAGACTCTGCGGACCGTGAATTCAGCGTCAAGTTGCTATAGTCACGAAGACGCATATTTTGGCCTCTGTTGACCGCTCCACCGTAGCTTTGCGCAGCTTTCTCGCATGTTTCACTGAAAACGGGACGACGGACATTTATCAACAGGCATACATGTTCTCCATCTGCTTCCCAGTACACCAGCATGGGGTCGACCACCCACTCACTGTCACTCATCTTAAGGCAGCTGGAGGCCGCGCCCCGTTACTGCTTTCTCAGGGTTTGAGCTGCCCTAAGCTGCCTATTGGCACTTCCCTTCGCCGCTTCCCAGCCGGCCACGTTCAACTCTGAATACTTCCCTGGGATAAACTAGCCTCCAGTAAATCGACGCGTTTCCACAAAGTTTTCATGTCGTGTGAATTACTTTACATCACCTGACATTAATTATTCCAATACGTCCATACTATACCCTCTACAAGATGCATTGTGCCTTGTCAGTCATTTTTGTTCAGCCCTACTGTTCGCTCAACGTGAGTTAGGTGACCTTGAATGATTTCATGTAAGGGGCATACTTCTTGTCATCTTACAGTCATATTGCTACCAACTTCCACCCTGCGTACCGATCAGGTGCTATTGTAGAAATGACACACGAAGGTAACAACTTGTCGTGCAATCGCATTCTACACTCCTGGAAATTGAAATAAGAACACCGTGAATTCATTGTCCCAGGAAGGGGAAACTTTATTGACACATTCCTGGGGTCAGATACATCACATGATCACACTGACAGAACCACAGGCACATAGACACAGGCAACAGAGCATGCACAATGTCGGCACTAGTACAGTGTGTATCCACCTTTCGCAGCAATGCAGGCTGCTATTCTCCCATGGAGACGATCGTAGAGATGCTGGATGTAGTCCTGTGGAACGGCTTGCCATGCCATTTCCACCTGGCGCCTCAGTTGGACCAGCGTTCGTGCTGGACGTGCAGACTGCGTGAGACGACGCTTCATCCAGTCCCAAACATGCTCAATGGGGGACAGATCCGGAGATCTTGCTGGCCAGGGTAGTTGACTTACACCTTCTAGAGCACGTTGGGTGGCACGGGATACATGCGGACGTGCATTGTCCTGTTGGAACAGCAAGTTCCCTTGCCGGTCTAGGAATGGTAGAACGATGGGTTCGATGACGGTTTGGATGTACCGTGCACTATTCAGTGTCCCCTCGACGATCACCAGTGGTGTACGGCCAGTGTAGGAGATCGCTCCCCACACCATGATGCCGGGTGTTGTCCCTGTGTGCCTCGGTCGTATGCAGTCCTGATTGTGGCGTTCACCTGCACGGCGCCAAACACGCGTACGACCATCATTGGCACCAAGGCAGAAGCGATTCTCATCGCTGAAGACGACACGTCTCCATTCGTCTCTCCATTCACGCCTGTCGCGACACCACTGGAGGCGGGCTGCACGATGTTGGGGCGTGAGCGGAAGACGGCCTAACGGTGTGCGGGACCGTAGCCCAGCTTCATGGAGACGGTTGCGAATGGTCCTCGCCAATACCCCAGGAGCAACAGTGTCCCTAATTTGCTGGGAAGTGGCGGTGCGGTCCCCTACGGCACTGCGTAGGATCCTACAGTCTTGGCGTGCATCCGTGCGTCGCTGCGGTCCGGTCCCAGGTCGACGGGCACGTGCACCTTCCGCCGACCACTGGCGACAACATCGATGTACTGTGGAGACCTCACGCCCCACGTGTTGAGCAATTCGGCGGTACGTCCACCCGGCCTCCCGCATGCCCACTATACGCCCTCGCTCAAAGTCCGTCAACTGCACATACGGTTCACGTCCACGCTGTCGCGGCATGCTACAAGACTGCGATGGAGCTCCGTATGCCACGGCAAACTGGCTGACACTGACGGCGGCGGTGCACAAATGCTGCGCAGCTAGCGCCATTCGACGGCCAACACCGCGGTTCCTGGTGTGTCCGCTGTGCCGTGCGTGTGATCATTGCTTGTACAGCCCTCTCGCAGTGTCCGGAGCAAGTATGGTGGGTCTGACACACCGGTGTCAATGTGTTCTTTTTTCCATTTCCAGGAGTGTATGTTGCAGATCATTCTTTTGCAGTAACACTCGCATACCCGCTGCTACAATCTCATAACTATAAGGTCATTGATGTTTACAGCAGTGGGAAACAAAACATCGTAGTAACGAAGCCTACGAGGAAACACAAGTAGTCAATTTTGTTTATTGGTGGCGGGTTTTTTGTTTATCTTACTTTTGTCTAAGAATTAACGTAACTAAATTGGTGTTCATTTGCCGGCGTTAACATAAAAATTGAAGTAAGTCCCTACATTTCAATTCATCCACTTTTAATAGCTTTGACGTCCATTATTGTATGAAAATTATATTTGTTTTAGGCTATCCCTCGAAAAAGTACTGTGCGGGGACACTGGAGTTGGCTGTCACCACAAGACGGAGGACAGGGCTGTTTCTCCATGATTTTGCAGAGGAGATACCCATGGTCGCTTTCAAACACACGAGACACAAAATAATGGGCTAGACTCGCAAGCAGCATTTACATCATTTTGGAAGCTCTCAGATGCGAGGCTAGTGCCATTGGCGCGAAGGCACGAGACTGGAGTGTTTGAAGGTGACATCAAGAGCCCAGAGTGAGAGCGCACTTTTTTTTAGTAGTAGGGGAATGCTGTATGCCTTGATTGGCGTCTGAAGACGACTCAGCGGGACTTTGTTCTGGATGGAAGCCTCATTATATGACTATAGTGCTTTCACAATTTTTCTATTGGCAAAAGGCACTGCTCAGAGAGAAATAGAGGGCAAGCCAGAGAGGAAAGACATTATGAAAAGTTCGGAGCTGGACCGAGTGGATTCGATTACGGACTTCAGTTGAGGCGGACAGCAGTGCAGCTGAGCCATCCAGCATTGGAACCAGCTGCAGCTGTCGCGATGCCGTTTTTCAGATGTCTCTGGATGTGACTGGAGCGTTCGCAGTGCAGAGTGCAGGGCAATTTGTTCCAGAGGCAAACAGCAGCAACAATGAAGGTGTGTGTCAATGTTTATATTTTATGAATTGGTACAGATAAGTGGGCCTCGTGTTTCGACTGCGATGAGATGACAAGCAATTAATCTCTGGTGTGAGATAGTGAGGTGCTGTCGCGTTTAGGAGCCTATGAAGTAGACGTAGTGCATGAAAATCATGTAACTTGTCAGGCAACAGCCGCCCTAATTGAGAGTGTAAAACACTTACATAGCCATACACACTAATGTTGCAGGTATAATGCAGACAGTCTCTCATGGTTAGTTCTATCCGTTTATTATTTTCACAAGTCCTGCCGTGCTGGTTGGTTGGTTGAGTGATTTGGGGGAGGGGACCAAACAGCGAGCTCCTATCCCCCATCGGATTAGCGAAGGATGGGGAAGGAAGTCGGCCGTGCCCTTTCATCCCTGCATATGCCTGAAGCGTTTTGGGAAATCACAAAAAACCTAGACGCGGGTTTGAACTTCGTCCTCCCGAATGAGAGTCCAGTGTGCAAACCACTGCGCCACCCGCTCGGCCATGCCGTGCTGAGTTATCTCATAATAGTGGATGTTCGGTAGAACGAGTGATTGCACGAGTTTCATTTTTGTCACATCCTCTGTGAAGATGTTCCCTCACTTTTGTGTCACGTGGCGACTGTATTTTCTACCCAGCTGACATGCTCACCCAAGGTCACATCCAAGTTCTTCGCTGTTTTCTAGTATTGTTTTGGAATACTGTAAAGAAAAATATGAGGCAATTTTTCACAGAATTCTGAACTTTTAAATTAGTAGTTGGATACTAAGACTGCTTGTGAGTTTTTGGATTTAGTTTACGTCCATGTTTTTCCCTCCAAACAAATCTAGAACATTTCAGTTATTTTTGTGTTTAGTCGTTCCTTAGTTGCTTCTACATTCTTAGTGATGTGGTTCGTCTTATGCAACTACATGACAGACTGTTTATATTGTACCACATTGGGTTCACTTACTTATATAAGATACATCTTCAGTGGCCTGTAATATATGTTTTATTTTCCTTTTCATATGTTACTTGTGTTACACAGGAATTACAGATTTTTTGCTACGTTGCATCTTTTTGTTATTCTGTTGTTCAGAGAAACAACCTATTGTCGCACAATTTCAAAAGGTTAAACTACTATTTATTTCTACTTACGATCTGTGGTTTTGTTAGTACATATGTAAAGTCTTGAAGTCAGTTGGTCTGTGTACCCAGGATGACCGATTTTCGGTGTTCCTCGAACATATTTCGACATGACACCTCACTTTCACTGTTCACTGTTGTATGTATTGTTACCAACAGTCGCTCTGTGATTCTCATCTTTTGCTTATGATGCGATGTCTGTATCTAGTTTAATATTGTTTTGTTCGTTGTGTGTGTGTGTGTGTGTGTGTGTGTGTGTGTGTGTGTGTAGGGGGGGAGGAGGAGGAAGGGGGGGAGGATATTGAATTACTGTTTTGTCTAGTTATGTTATGTATCCCTGTTTGTTATTGTTTTAGTGGCTAACATGACCAAGAAGTTGTTACTTACGTCGACTTTATCACTTATTACGTTGTTATTCATTGCAAGAGCTCTTTATGTGTCAAATTTTTACTATACGAGAAAGATTTTCCTGTTCCGACTGTTCATCCTAACAGTTCTCATAACCTGTTGTACGTTAACTGGTTCATGGTTCAAATGGCTCTGAGCACTGTGGTACTTAAAATCTGAGGTCAACAGTCCCCTAGAACTTAGAACTACTTAAACCTAACTAACCTAAGGACATCACACACATCCACGCCCGAGGCAGGACTCGAACCTGCGACCGCAGCGGTGAGCGCGGTTCCAGACTGTAGCGCCTAGAACCGCTCGGCCACCCCGGCCGGCTAACTGGTTCATGTCCACGCTTAATTATGTGGTCAGCAAAGGTAGAATGGGTATTGTCATATTTCCAGCTTCTTATGTGTTCTATATACCTAGTTCTTAATTTCTGCCTGTCATTCCCAGACACACTGGTTTGCCGTCTTGGCATTCTGATATATACCAGCTCTTTGGTATTGTTCTGGTTTTTCTGTTGGTGTTCGTAAATGTGACTGGAGTGTTTTTCTTGTTCTGTGTTCTTCGCTTAATCCTTGTTTCTTCAGCACATTCTGGGTGCTAACAGAACATTTACTCTGATATTGAGAAATGTCCTTTAGATCCCTTGCAAACGGTTGATGCGATCAGGCTGACACGTAGCTCGCTCCGCATCCGCATTTGAGTCAGGTATTTCGGAGGTGTGAAAAGCTGGAAAGGGCATTAGGCGCCAGAGTCAACTCGTTAACAAGACAAGACTCCCCTGGCCAGCTTACTGTGATGCAAATCAGTTTGGCGGGTCTCCGCCTCGCGCTCTTCCTGCAGGCTGCGTGACGAATTGCCGGTGTCCGGAGGGCAGGAGGGGGCGACGCGGAAGCAGAATGGCGGACAAAGGACCGAGCAGAAGACGCGAGGGGACGCGGCCCACTCCACCTGCAGGGCGCAGCACACGCGCCAGCCCCGGGGCTAATAAAACGCGGCCGGCAGGTTGCTCGCCGTCTCGCCACGCCTAAACTACCTGCCGCGCCGCCCCTCCCCGAGCAACACGTCCGCCGATGTCGGCTTTTGTGCCACCTCCCGCAATAAAACCCGGCCGCGGTCCTGCCAGGGCGCCTTTCATTTCGCCTGGCTGCTTTTCTGCGGATGAAAAGAGGCGGCTCTCTCATTTGCATGTAAAACGCTTTTCTTTAAGCGCGCCCTCCTGAACTCCTCGCTCCAAAGCGGCACCACGGAAGAGAGATGATAAGTGGTAATGCCTCGCGACGGCCGCACTGCGCCTCGAATTTACGGAAGCTGGTGTTTGTAGAGGGTGATGACTTTATACACCCGCAGCACGTAAATTTGATCCGCGGGAGAGGTTTACCCTGAGCTCAAATACTGCTGGCAGTATTTATTTATTTACGCACTCATTTCAGCTGGGGAGATTACATTACATAAGGATGTTTTAGATGAGATGGTTTCTCAGCAAGTTGCTAAATAATTAGTGAAAGGAATATTTATTGCCGCCCGGGGTGGCCGAGCGATTCTAGCCACTACAGTCTGGAACCGCTCGACCGCTACGGTCGCAGGTTCGAATCCTGCCTCGGGCATGGATGCGTGTGATGTCCTTAGGTTACTTAGGTTTAAGTAGTTCTAAGTTCTAGGGGACTGATGACCTCAGAAGTTAAGTCCCATAGTGTTCAGAGCAATTTTTGAACAATTTTGAATATTTATTGAAATAGGTAAATGTAAGAAACATTATTCTTTCTGCAGAGCTACGAACACAGATTATTTAATTCTATCCATATTTGGCAGCTCTGAACGGAAATGTATTCAGTACGCAGGAAGGATGACTAATAACACCTTTAGACACAATTTTCTTCTGTTTTACTGAACCACACAATGCATTTCGGACACTGTGGGTCCATCGTGAGATGCAAATCGTCTTAATACATTAATTACTTCTGCTCTTGGATGAAATGATTTTCCGAATAATCAGGTATATGTATAAATAAGCACGAGGCTTGAGTTGTGATTCGTGATTATAGAAAGGTTACACCAATGTCTGCTGGCATAAAAACGCTAAAAATGTTCTACAATTCTTTTGCGGAACGTATATTTCGCATCCCCTTACGCAAGATCAGAGGTAAAAAATGTACTAAGCCGATTTGCACCTGGCGTAACGCATAGAGTAGTTCAACAAAATATGATAAAACTGCAACTGAAAGCGTTATCACGCACACTCCTGTGTACAGTTTATTTATCTGTTTTACAGAGAGCTACAGCTACAAGTCTTAATTCTTTAAATGAATTCACTTTTATCTATCGCGTAGCTGATGCATTTAAACAAACAGCGCACAAATCAGTTTAAATCAAATTTCTATCCATTTTATTTAGGTGTCTAGAATTTTAACGGTTTTAGGTGTGGATGATATAAGCCGTTCATAAAGTTTGTGGCGTATCGCAGTAACAACTTTCCTCCATGTGCTGTTTGAAGTCATATACGAGTATACCGGTTGTACCTTCTAAGAGTCGTCTGCTGCATTTTCTTTGGTCTTTCGGAAGATTTTTGCAATTTTGTTTTTGCGATGTGTCGCTCGAGTCAGTTCAAACAAATACTGCTCATCATGACTTTCATGCGACATCCAACGTCGACCAAAAGCATCGGTTTGTTTCGCATTTAAAAAAAAAAAAAAAAAAAAAAAAAACAGCACGTCATGATCGACAGCACCGACCGGCCTGTGCCGTATAGGCGCCGGATGACATCGATAAAGGCGGGTGGAAAACCCATTCGGCTCATGACTGAGAACAGGAAAAGATGCCACACCTTCCCGAATGCGCTATCAAAATCAATGGCAACCACCAAGGCGCGGAGTCTGCATGCCGCTGCCAGTGCAATTACATCACGACATTTCTTCTGTGGCCACTTGTGTATTAACTGAGCCACCCGGAGTTGTCTGTTCCGGGGATAGAATGCTAGGCAGGATCATGCGGCATCGCGACGCCAGGTGTCGTGTAAAAATTTTATAGTATGCGTTAAGGGGCTCCAGAACGCCCTATACTTGCAATGTTAAAATAACGCTTATAAATTACATCTTTCCTCACAAAGTATTTGAGGTAGGAAGTTGAACTTTTTACAGATTATTTATTGGAATATGGGCTACAACTTAACACAGGGATTTTACAAAATTTTAGTTCAGTTATTAAAGATGATTTTTTTTCAATTGTAATGAAAATTCACATTTTTTTGCAATTTTTTATTTATATATTCAAAAATATACAGTTTTTTGGACAAAGGCTGTGTTAAATTATGCAGAAGGTACTGTGTAACATTTACTGAAAGTTTGAAACAAATATGTTTGGAAGATCCTTAGAAAACATGTAATTAGTATGAGAAAATAAAAGTTTTGGGAATCGAGCGACAAAGATTGGATTCACTTTTTAGTGCATTCCAGGTCCATAGGATGGATTATCTTCATCCTCTGCAAACTCCTCCTCCAGCTTCCTCTTGTTCCTCCTCCTGTTTACTCTTGCTTGTATTTCTAGACTCTTTACAGCCCTGTCTGCAGCCCGAAGGCGTTCCTTGTCTAAAGCAAGCATCGCCCGTACCATGTTAGAACCTATCTTCATTCCCATATTTCTAAATACCTTGCACCTTACAATGTTGCCATCATTGAAAGTCGCAACAGCATCATACACACCAAAGTGAAGTGTTTCTATTCCAACGAATACAGTCTTGGGGATTCTCGACCATATAACACTATTTACACTTTCATTGGGGTTTTGAGTTTTTCCGTGAATACACTTTTTCAACAGTTCAGGTGCTGCTAAGTCTCTGAAAATAGGTTTTATCACCTCCATTATTGCATGAGGCAGACTATGCTTATGAGTGTACACTTCACCAGTTAGCAATCCTTTGTTATATTTACACCAACTGTCTTCTTCTTTGGGACACAAGCTATGTTGGTGATTTTCATCGGTTGAAGAAGTATGAAAAAAAAGAGCCCAAACAGCCTTCTTCATTTCGTCGACACTTTGTGTATTTTGCCTAATAGCCATTCCATAATAGTCCCGTATTTTGTCAATTACACTGTCAGTTAACCTTCCCTTCCCATCCAACCCTTTTTTTGTTTTTTGTACGAAGATTTCAGTCGCCGAAGTCTTGTTCCCGTTCGCTTCTGTACGTGTCCAATACACTCAAATTTCTGCACTACAACATCATCACCATAGGGCTTCAGTCCTTGAACATGTTTGAAACTTTTAGAATCACCGTCACCATGGTAATTAACATATCGCACTTTATCACACGCCTCAGAACGCTGGAATATACTGGCAACACCAGCCACTTCCATTCCTCCACTACTGCCACTATAGTTAGCTTTGCAATAATTTTCATGTGTACCTTTATATTTTTGTGGACATCTACAATGCTTTGATATTACTGCTAGATCTAAAACTTTCCCTGTATACATACTGGTGGCAGATACTACACCATGAAGAGATGTGTGTCCCCGTTTATGCCAGGTACCATCGAACGCTGCAGTCAAATCTCTGTTACCATTATTTTCCATTACTGCCTCTTCCACAGCGTTCTTCATAGATTCTATACAGACATCTTCTACTTCAGACCCTATTAATTTATTATAGGTCGTAAACTTGGTTGGGGGATTTGGAAGATTCATGATGCCACAGAAAATTGCACCTGCAGTAGCACCCTTACCAACTGAACGCAAGGAATAAACAAATCTAATGTTGTGTTCGTAGATTTTGCTACCATTTTCTTCAGTTGCAGTTACTGCAACACTGTTCCAAAAGGTGGTCATGTATGAACACTTATCACATTTCAGTTGTATTTCACTAGCAAGTCCTACGTGCTTTATTATGGAGAGTTCCAGACCAACTTCACTACAATGAATACATCTTACACAGTTTGAAAAAATTCCTTTGAGAACCGACATATCAAATATTTCATTCACATCCGATTCGCTCATAAAACATTCATAGTTTTCACTCATTGAACCAAGCTTCTTCTGTGAAGTATTTTCTTTCCCACTTTGACTGCTATGGGCAGGTGTACTTGAGAGGTTAGGTTCACTCACTTGGTTATCGTCTTTATTGTTTACTGTAATAACACATACCTTTGGCTTTCCAACATTTCTCCTTTTCTTAAAAGCCTTCAGAGGATTTCTAATAACTTTACTTTTACTCATTATTATACTTCAACAAAACAGAGACTTAAGAAACAGAATTAATTACGAATATTTTCGAGAAAACGACAGAGTAAATAAACATGAAACAATCGACAATCACACCAGCGATATATATTGAACCATCACAGGTTAGCCACAACACATACTTTATCTCACATCACTAAAATGTACCTAATGAACACGGACATTAATAATAACACCATTTGACAGCAGTTTAACAGCGCCACAGTGGGTCACGCCCATGTAGAACACATTTCAAAAAAAAATTAAAAATAGTTGTAGTCTTCGGAATTGAATAAGTTATATATCTATTAAAAGGTAATAGTCTGCAGATTCAGAAAACGCAAAAAAGTAAAAATTGAACTTTTCATGATTTTGAGCCTTTCCGGAGCCCCTTAAGCAGAATCAGGGGGCGGTAATGTGCTGTCGTCACTCCCGGTGTCGGTTTGTGGATGGGTATAATAATTCCCGTGACAAGGGACAACGGTACGGCGTTCCCAATCGTCATCAGTTCACGAAACATCATGCGAGGAGAACGCGATAAAATTGTATCGGCAATCCGTCGACGCCAGGTGACTTATTCAAAGCACCTTTGTTGATTGCATCGTGGGCTTCGTCACACATAACTGGATCCATCAGCTGGTCCGTTTCGTCGCTGGCGAGGGTACGAGTTACGAATGGTAACACAAACTCCTCAGTGCAGTTGTTGGTTGTCTCCTCCTGGTACATTTTGTGGTAGTGGTGTACAAAGGCATTGACGATTTCGCTGGGCGCGACAGGTTCATATCTCGGTACTGAGTCGTTGTCCTCGGTGTGTCCTGTCGGCGGTGGTGTGATGCATGGTGGGATGTCCTTATTCCGCAGAATCATGACGTCGGGTCCATACCATCGCCCCCTGCAGTCTACGCCATGTCAACGTTACAGTTTGCGCCTTAATCCTGCTGCGTTCCCTCTGGGTGTTGGGGGTGGGCGGCTGGGTGTCCACGCCGCGGAGAACGGCGTAGAAATAGACGGTAGTGTGCCGGCGCCACGCAGCTACTTCCTTGCCAAACTGAATCAAGGACGTCGAATGGCAGGTTTGGCGAATTCCAGCCACCGAGTAAAGCTTGTGCAGCACTTAGGTAAGCGACGTTCGCAGGTGGCCCATGTCTCGGTAGCACGTCGAAGACATTCGGGATCGTGATGATGGGAGGTGTTTTAGCTTCCACGGTCCACAACTGCGCCAGACCACTTGTTGGGGGAGTAGAATATTGCAGATGTAAGCACAGTGGCCCGGTAAGGCCAACGGCCAAAGTTCTGCACCTCGGACTGCAGGTGTGAGTTTCCGAGAGACATAAATCCTATGAAGGCGGCTCGCGGAGTGGCTCGTCTGGTAAGTATTCAAACATCCCCTTAGAAAAATTTTATAAATGACAGTGGTGGAAACCCTCTATGTTATTTGATTTTCAAACAGCTGAGCAAAACTGAACGTACTCAGACATTTCTCTCTTTACTTATTCTGGTCATCACTAAACTGACACACAATATTTTTTAGCGCAACGCAGTCTGACTTTCAATAATCCCTACAAAAGAATGGCCATGACTAACAATAAACTATACCTTTCATGAATCACTTACCTCACAAAAATCTTCGTTACTCAAACTACTGCAGTACAGCGTGCGCCAATACTGCCAGCTGAATACTGAAGGCACTAACTACTGATAGGCATAGTTAGCAAATGAAAGATTTTGATATATATATATATATATATATATATATATATATATATATATATATATATATATATACACTCCTGGAAATTGAAATAAGAACACCGTGTGAATTCATTGTCCCAGGAAGGGGAAACTTTATTGACACATTCCTGGGGTCAGATACATCACATGATCACACTGACAGAACCACAGGCACATAGACACAGGCAACAGAGCATGCACAATGTCGGCACTAGTACAGTGTATATCCACCTTTCGCAGCAATGCAGGCTGCTATTCTCCCATGGAGACGATCGTACAGATGCTGGATGTAGTCCTGTGGAACGGCTTGCCATGCCATTTCCACCTGGCGCCTCAGTTGGACCAGCGTTCGTGCTGGACGTGCAGACCGCGTGAGACGACGCTTCATCCAGTCCCAAACATGCTCAATGGGGGACAGATCCGGAGATCTTGCTGGCCAGGGTAGTTGACTTACACCTTCTAGAGCACGTTGGGTGGCACGGGATACATGCGGACGTGCATTGTCCTGTTGGAACAGCAAGGTCCCTTGCCGGTCTAGGAATGGTAGAACGATGGGTTCGATGACGGTTTGGATGTACCGTGCACTATTCAGTGTCCCCTCGACGATCACCAGTGGTGTACGGCCAGTGTAGGAGATCGCTCCCCACACCATGATGCCGGGTGTTGGCCCTGTGTGCCTCGGTCGTATGCAGTCCTGATTGTGGCGCTCACCTGCACGGCGCCAAACACGCATACGACCATCATTGGCACCAAGGCAGAAGCGACTCTCATCGCTGAAGACGACACGTCTCCATTCGTCCCTCCATTCACGCCTGTCGCGACACCACTGGAGGCGGGCTGCACGATGTTGGGGCGTGAGCGGAAGACGGCCTAACGGTGTGCGGGACCGTAGCCCAGCTTCATGGAGACGGTTGCGAATGGTCCTCGCCGATACCCCAGGAGCAACAGTGTCCCTAATTTGCTGGGAAGTGGCGGTGCGGTCCCCTACGGCACTGCGTAGGATCCTACGGTCTTGGCGTGCATCCGTGCGTCGCTGCGGTCCGGTCCCAGGTCGACGGGCACGTGCACCTTCCGCCGACCACTGGCGACAACATTGATGTACTGTGGAGACCTCACGCCCCACGTGTTGAGCAATTCGGCGGTACGTCCACCCGGCCTCCCGCATGCCCACTATACGCCCTCGCTCAAAGTCCGTCAACTGCACGTACGGTTCACGTCCACGCTGTCGCGGCATGCTACCAGTGTTAAAGACTGCGATGGAGCTCCGTATGCCACGGCAAACTGGCTGACACTGACGGCGGCGGTGCACAAATGCTGCGCAGCTAGCGCCATTCGACGGCCAAGACTGCGGTTCCTGGTGTGTCCGCTGTGCCGTGCGTGTGATCATTGCTTGTACAGCCCTCTGCAGTGTCCGGAGCAAGTATGGTGGGTCTGACACACCGGTGTCAATGTGTTCTTTTTTCCATTTCCAGGAGTATATATATTTATATATTTCAGTTCATGATATCCAATATTACAAATTTACTCTTTCTGATGAACACGCGTCCAGATCGTCCGCTCTCAAAATTCTGCCATCTCTCTCCCCACATCCACCACTGCTGGCGGCTCACCTCAAACCGAGCAACGCTACGCGCTGTTCACATCTAACTGCCCAACACTACAATACCAAATACTCCAACAATGCCATCCAGCCACAGACTGCACACAGCACAGCCAGTGATTTTCATACAGAGCGCTACGTGGCGTTACCAACATAAAAACCTAACCAGCCTACTTACAGTATGTCCAGATGCGTCGCCGTGCCGAACTTCCCAAGTGTCGTGGAGCAACAAAAAAATGGTTCAAATGGCTCTGAGCACAATGGGACTTAACATCTGAGGTCACCAGTCCCCTATAACTTAGAACCACTTAAACGTAACTAATCTAATGACACCACACACATCCATGCCCGAGGCAGGATTCGAATCTGTGACCGTAGCGGTCGCGCGGTTCCGGAGAGAAGCGCCTAGAACTGCTCGGCCGACACCGACCGGCTGTGAAGCAACAGATCGCGGACGACAAGGCACAGTTCTTGACAGATGCTGTAGTGGGGCATTTGATCCTCAGGGTGCAGGAAACAATTAAAATCACCCCCTACCAAGTAACGGTCACAGTGTCCAAGAAACAAAGGGACGATTTCTTCTGAATAGAAGAGTGCCCTCTCGCGTCTGGAGGTGGAGCATGACGTAGCGTAAATGTTGACAATACGCGTCCCCATGACAGTGACGGCCATGCCTCTGGTGGATGGAAGGTATGTCATATCGGCCACTGGAATGGCTTCTCGGGCGTAGATGGTTATTCCGCATCCCAGGTGGTCACCAGGAGAAGGATAAGTGTTATATCCCGCGACGTCTGGAAGTGTGGCCAAGTGTACTACTTCCTGTAGTAGTGCGATGTCGACGTCCGATGCCCATATCATCTCTCACAACAGTTGAATTTTGACAGGGGAGCTTATGGTGTTAGTGTTGATCGTCGCTACTCGGTAAGTTTGAAGTCGTACCACGGCGTGGAGGGTTACTCCATCAGTGGAGGGTGAAGGGGGACGAGGCAAGGGCGATTCGTGCTGCTGAGAGGTTCCATGTCCTCTTTTGCATGTCGCCTCTCATTTCCATGAAGTTTATTGATGTTCTATGTCATTGGCGGAACGACTGACGTCGGTCGAGTTTCGCCTATTGTATGCAGGGCGAAACGACCTGCGAGACGCCTGAGTGTCGCCGCAGTTTAGGTGTTTACCGTTCCGGCGCGTCCGGAACGGATATAACTGGCTCCGACTGACTGCATTGTCCTCTTGATTCTGATAATACTTGTGGACTGTGCCCTGCTGGGGGCGACTGTCTGGCGCCGGATGGCCGTTGGTCTAGGCAGGTTGTTTTCGTAGCCAGTCAAATGGCAAGTTCAGTGCCCTCAGCTGAATAGCAGGTGCTTTATTGGTCAACTTAAACTGAGGCTAGTTGACATCATAAAGCTCTGCTCGAAATTGGAGGGAACAGTTGCTATTGGCGCGAATGATGTTCTGAGACAGTGTGGGGGGGATTTTGGAATCATAACTAAATACTGATTCGCGGTTTTTTCGAGGAGAGTAGGGAGTAGAGCAATGTTGGCTTCGCTCTTGCGTTGCACGGGCAGGTGGATTCGGGATCTGATCTTCCTCGGAGTCGGACAGTCTAGGGACTTGGTCGCTCGTTTTCGGAGGAACTTAGAGTTCTCAGACAGCCTTTGCGGCCAGGGGTCGACACAGAGTGGATGCACGGCAGAAGTCGGCGCCTGCATCATCAGGACGCTGCCTACCGGCGTCGTGCTGCAGATTTCAGTACTGGTACAGTATTTTGCGGCTCCGGCATTGTAGGACCTTATCAATTTTATACTGAATCCCTCAGCAGCACGCGCGTTCGCTTTGCTACAAGTCTACCTTGCTTGTATCTCCATGTGATCCCATTTGAACTCTCACCACTAATAGCGATACTGCTATATAGCTGGGAGAGTAATATACGATTCATTAGGACCTCCAGTCATTATCTATTGCATCGCAGAGAGTAGGAGCCCCTTGTTCTAAAGCGAACTCTTGTTCTCATAATACACTCCTGGAAATGGAAAAAAGAACACATTGACACCGGGGTGTCAGACCCACCATACTTGCTCCGGACACTGCGAGAGGGCTGTACAAGCAATGATCACACGCACGGCACAGCGGACACACCAGGAACCGCGGTGTTGGCCGTCGAATGGCGCTAGCTGCGCAGCATTTGTGCACCGCCACCGTCAGTGTCAGCCAGTTTGCCGTGGCATACGGAGCTCCATCGCAGTCTTTAACACTGGTAGCATGCCGCGACAGCGTGGACGTGAACCGTATGTGCAGTTGACGGACTTTGAGCGAGGGCGTATAGTGGGCATGCGGGAGGCCGGGTGGACGTACCACCGAATTGCTCAACACGTGGGGCGTGAGGTCTCCACAGTACATCGATGTTGTCGCCAGTGGTCTTCAGCGATGAGAGTCGCTTCTGCCTTGGTGCCAATGATGGTCGTATGCGTGTTTGGCGCCGTGCAGGTGAGCGCCACAATCAGGACTGCATACGACCGAGGCACACAGGGCCAACACCCGGCATCATGGTGTGGGGAGCGATCTCCTACACTGGCCGTACACCACTGGTGATCGTCGAGGGGACACTGAATAGTGCACGGTACATCCAAACCGTCATCGAACCCATCGTTCTATCATTCCTAGACCGGCAAGGCAACTTGCTGTTCCAACAGGACAATGCACGTCCGCATGTATCCCGTGCCACCCAAAGTGCTCTAGAAGGTGTAAGTCAACTACCCTGGCCAGCAAGATCTCCGGATCTGTCCCCCATTGAGCATGTTTGGGACTGGATGAAGCGTCGTCTCACGCGGTCTGCACGTCCAGCACGAACGCTGGTCCAACTGAGGCGCCAGGTGGAAATGGCATGGCAAGCCGTTCCACAGGACTACATCCAGCATCTGTACGATCGTCTCCATGGGAGAATAGCAGCCTGCATTGCTGCGAAAGGTGGATATACACTGTACTAGTGCCGACATTGTGCATGCTCTGTTGCCTGTGTCCATGTGCCTGTGGTTCTGTCAGTGTGATCATGTGATGTATCTGACCCCAGGAATGTGTCAATAAAGTTTCCCCTTCCTGGGACAATGAATTCACGGTGTTCTTATTTCAATTTCCAGGAGTGTATTTCAGTATACCCTATCCTTTAACTTACTGTGTGTGTCGACGATCATGTGCATTTGTGTCCTGATGTATAATAAATCTCTCGTATTTAATCCGCATATCATTTCGCAGATATATGCAGAATCCCATTCCTGTTGTTTATCATGATGAAGTTCTCTTTTTCGACTACATTAAGATTTTTATTGAATCATTGTGAGTTTGCACTCCTTATTTTACCAACTAGCAGGGTCCACCATCATTTCCTTCCGTTACCGTTGTGCGCGTAATTAATTAGCTGGTAGATAAGGAGGGGGCCGAGTGCATGTCTCGTTCCCATGCAAGATTCGTCTGAATTAAAGAGGTATAAAATCTTCTCCACCCAGGCAACTCGCACCGTACGCCACCTGACGGCCTTACCGGCGGCGTACCTAGGCTTTCCTCTGGGGTAGCTCCGTGCCCAGCACATGGTTCGGGCCTCCGTCGACTTCGTAGCTCCACGCAATTAATGGTGCTGTCGCTGTGAGTTTTTTATGTTCCACTTCGTTCGTAGGAACGGAGGACGTCTCGGTGGCAGACGCAACAGAGGAGTAAGTTGGTACGGGTGCACCTGGGCGAGCCAGCGGAGGCGGCACCGGCATAGCCACAGCCGGCGTCATGTTGTCGTCTTTCGTGCCTTCGTGCAGGTTCTCCGTGGCCTCATCGAGCCGGACGGCGTCTGGAACTCAGGGGGAGGTGATCCGTCTCGTTCGGAGACTGTACGTCGCCTCCTCTTGCACCTTTTTTAGTGAACGTTGTCTGTGTGGTCGTCCCTCTGTGTCGGAAGACAGAAGGGAGACGCGGCGCTCTGGGAAGAAGGCCGTCACAAGAACGATAAGTGAAGGGGCGTCCATATCACCAGCCGGGTGGGGATCGGAAGTCGTCGCAGTTGCAAGAGGCGCCGGGGTAGCGTCAGGTTGTCAGCGCGACGTGTGGACTCCGGCGGTATCCGTAACAGCAGGAAGGGTCACCGGCACATGGTCCGACGGACGGCGGCCGGCGGGAGAAGAGAGCGCCGATGCGTAGGTGATCGGTAAAACCGTCGTCGGAGTCGGAGGCGCTACGGTAGCGGCTGGCAGTTGGGTTATTCGTCTCTGAAGATACTCAGACCTGAAGTGGCCTTCTCTGCCTCACCCACAACAGGTCTTTGGTTGTCCGTCGTACATGGCGACCGCTCTGGCACCCGCTGATTTGCAGGTAATGGCGATAGAGATCGATGGTGATCTGCCGTACACCGTTAAGAACGGGGTACGTTTGGAATTGCGCCCAGCGTTCGGCAGTGTGGCCGTATACAGTGCCGTAGAGGCGGAAAGCCGCGATAACGTCTTCCGACGGGAGCTCGAACTGGAGTTCGAAAACTCGTATTGTGCGCATTCCCAAGCCTGCGTGGTGGACAGCGACTGCACCGACATGTCCGTCGGCGTGGCAAAAGCGTAGTCCGTGTTTGGTGTCACGAAGTATTCTTCCGCACACCACGTCACTGACGACTCTGACGCACACCGTACTGCTTAATATGGGCAAATGGATGCCCGAGATGTCGGAAGCTGGGATCTTAGCAACGTCGCGTAGGAAGGGTTCCACTTCCAATGGCTTTGGTCGTGTTTATTGGTTGCGGAAGCTGAATCGTAGTGTTGATTTTCTAAAACGATTGGCTATGGTTCTACCACACGTAAGTGACGGCCGCTGAAATGTAAACAACAGCGAGCGTGCGCGCTCCGCAGGCGAAAACTACAGCACGTCCGCACTGCACGATTGCGAAAGCCGGACTGTCCCTAGACCACGGGTATTGTCGGAAGGACAGACACAGTATACAAGAAAGTCAAAACAACCTTCGGTGTCGAAACAGGAGTCGGTATTGAAGAGGTAGGGCGTCCAGATTGGTGGGTTTGGTTGGCAGAATGTAGGAATCTGACTATCGAAAAAATATCATCCACACCATTCGGAAGACTGAGAGAGCCGACAAGTGCGAGAATTATTGCACAATCAGCTTAACAGGTCAAGCATCCAAGTTGCTGACAAGAAACATATACATAAGAATGATAAGAAAGTTGAGTACATGTTAGATGACTATCAGTTTGGCTTTAGGAAACCTAAAGGCACCAGAGAGGATGTTCTGATGTTGCGGTTGGTAACGGCAGCAAGACTAAAGAAAAATCAATACATGTTCATAGGGCTTGTCGACCTGGAAAAAGCGTTCGAAAGTATTAAATCGTGAAAGAGGTTTATCGGAATTCTAAGGTAAACAGGAGTAAGCTACAGGGAGAGGCGGGTAATATACATGTACAAGAACCAAGAGGGAACAATAAGAGTGTATGACAAAGAACTATGTGATCGGATTGAAAAAGGTGTAAGACAGGAATGTTGCCTTTCGCCTCTACTGTTGAATCTGTACTTCGATGGAGCAATGATGGAAATAAAGGAAAGGCTTAGGAGTGGGATTTAAATTCAAGATGAAATGATATCAATGATACGATTCACTGATGACATTGCTATCCTGAGGGAAAGTGAAGAAGAATTAGGTTATCTGCTGAATGGAATGAAAAGTCTAATGAATACAGAGTAAGGAATGACAGTAAATAGAAGAAAGACAAAAGTAATAAGAAGTAGCAGAAAAGAGAACAGCGCGAAACTTGACAACAAGACTGATGCTCACGAAGTGGACGAAGTTGAGGTGTTCTGCTGCCTAGGCAGCAAAATGACCAATGACGGACGGAGCAAAGAAGAGATCAAAAACAGACTAGCATTAACAAGAAGGGCATTCCTGACCAAGTAGTGTAAAACATAGGCCTCAATTTGCGGAAGATATTTCTGAGAATATATGTTTGGAGCGCGGCATTGTATGGTAGTGCGACATGGACTGAGGAAAAACCGGAATAGAGGAGATACGAAGCATGTGAGATGTTGTGGTACAGAAGAACGTTAAAAATTGGTTGGACTGATAAGGAATGATGAAGTTCTGCACAGAATCGGAGAGGAAAAGTAGATATGGAGAACAGTGACAAAAAGGAGGGTAATAGCACATCTATTACGAGACCAGGGATTGACTTCCATGATACTGGAGGGAGCTGTAGAGGATAAAAAAAAGTAGAGGAAGAACGAGATTGGAATACACCCGGCAAATAATTGAGAACAGGATGGTAGACGTCTGTTAAGACATCAGGGAATAACTTCCACGGGACAGGAGGGAGCTGTAGAGGGTAAAAAGGTGTAGAGGAAAACGGACATTGAAATACATTCAGCAGATAATTGAGGATGTAGGGTGCAAGTGCTACTCTGAGATGAAGAAGTTGACACATAAGAATTTGTGACGACCCGCATCAGACTAGTCAAGAGACTGATGAAAAAAAAATTCTTTGTTGTCATGTATTACCATTGCCACTTGCACTACCATATCGCACTGGACACTGTATAATGGAAAAATTAATGTACAGTCCCTAGTAGAGCAATCTGTAGGATTGCCCCTACTGCGAGGGTAGAATCGACAAGCCCAGCCGCTGCACATGCGGTGAGGTCGTCCTCTGGTGACGTCACATATTAACATATGTGATACACTTTTGGGATATTTCCCGACATTTTCCGCCGCATGTGTCTCATATTAAATTACCTGTCGCAGCGCGTCTACGTCGCTTTGGGGTTTTTTAAACTTTAATTAGAATCAGCCTGTAGATGCTTTGTATCAGAGAGATTTTACACATGTATGAACATCGGACCCCCACGAATTGCCAAGGGCCAACAGCAGGTGTCGACTGCACGAGGCTGTGACGTAACACGCGGCAACAGGTAATTTTCAGCGGCCGCGGGTCGAGGACCGACGGAAGGCTGGTCGTCGGCTCGGCGTGTCACTGTCCCTGCCCCGTCACGGCCGCCATTAGCATCTGCGCCCTCATTTTCATCGGCCAATCGCATGCGAGCTGCGGCCGTGATGTCAGGTTACGCCCCGTACCGTAGCGATGCCATCATTCGCGCCGCCGCACACCGCCGTTAGAGGCATCTGCGAGGCAGATGCAGGAGGGCGACGTATACGCGCTCGCGTGCCGCGTAATCCACAGGGCCGGCGGAATGCCTAAGAGCGGGCATAAGCTACGGCGGCGTGAATGGCTCTCGGATCGCGGGTGGCTGCTGAATATGTGACTCCTCCGGCGGGCGTTCACCGCGGGTTCAACACTCCTCGACGGCCGCCAAGTGTTCCCTCCCAGCGGGTGGCGTTGACTTTTATCAGCGAAGCGAGCCGCATATATCCAGCAGTTTTCCCTTTTTTCCACGCATCTCGATGGGAGCTATGCACAGGTCATTCCTCTTCTCGGCTCCAGAGGCTACGGTTGCGTAACAGAAATTTCTAGAGTACAGCTTCAGAAGGTAGATGCTCTTACACTGTCGTACGAATTGGAGACAGTTTATGTTGTTATAAACCTAGTCACAGAGCACAAAAATTTATTAATCAGGCAATTAATTTCGGTCAATAATGACCATTTTCAGACCCCAATAAATTCAATATGCTACATACGAGGACAATATTATGGAAATGGAAGAGGATGTAGATGAAGATGAAATGGGAGATAAGATACTGCGTGAAGAGTTTGACAGAGCACTGAAGGACCTGAGTCGAAACAAGGCCCCGGCAGTAGACAACATTCCATTAGAACTACTGATGGCCTTGGGAGAGCCAGTCATGACAAAACTCTACCATCTGGTGAGCAAGATGTATGAGACAGGCGAAATACCCACAGACTTCAAGAAGAATATAATAATTCCAATCCCAAAGAAAGCAGGTGTTGACAGATGTGAAAATTACCGAACAGTTTAATAAGTCACAGCTGCAAAATACTAACGCGAATTCTTTACAGACGAATGGAAAAACTGGTAGAAGCGGACCTCGGGGAAGATCAGTTTGGATTCCGTGGAAATGTTGGAACACGTGAGGCAATACTAACCTTACGACTTATCTTAGAAGAAAGATTAAGAAAAGGCAAACCAACGTTTCTAGCATTTGTAGACTTAGAGAAAGCTTTTGACAACGTTAACTGGAATACTCTCTTTCAAATTCTGAAGGTGGCAGGGGTAAAATACAGGGAGCGAAAGGCTATTTACAATTTGTACAGAAACCAGATGGCAGTAATAAGAGTCGAGGGACATGAAAGGGAAGCAGTGGTTGGGAAAGGAGTGAGACAGGGTTGTAGCCTCTCCCAGATGTTATTCAATCTGTATATTGAGCAAGTAGTAAAGGAAACAAAAGAAAAATTCGGAGTAGGTATTAAAATTCATGGAGAAGAAGTAAAAACTTTGAGGTTTGCCGATGACATTGTAATTCTGTCAGAGACGGCAAAGGACTTGGGAGAGCAGTTGAACGGAATGGACAGTGTCTTGAAAGGAGGATATAAGATGAACATCAACAAAAGCAAAACGAGGATAATGGAATGTAGTCAAATTAAATCGGGTGATCCTGAGGGGATTAGATTAGGAAATGAGACACTTAAAGTAGTGAAGGAGTTTTGCTATTTAGGGAGCAAAATAACTGATGATGGTCGAAGTAGAGAGGATATAAAATGTAGACTGGCAATGGCAAAGAAATCGTTTCTGAAGAAGAGAATTTGTTAACATCGAGTATAGATTTAAGTGTCAGGAAGTCGTTTCTGAAAGTATTTGTATGGAGTGTAGCCATGTATGGAAGTGAAACATGGACGATAACCAGTTTGGACAAGAAGAGAGTAGAAGCTTTCGAAATGTGGTGCTACAGAAGAATGCTGAAGATAAGGTGGGTAGATCACGTAACTAATGAGGAGGTATTGAATAGGATTGGGGAGAAGAGAAGTTTGTGGCACAACTTGACTAGAAGAAGGGATCGGTTGGTAGGACATGTTTTGAGGCATCAAGGGATCACAAATTTAGCATTGGAGGGTAGCGTGGAGGGTAAAAATCGTAGAGGGAGACCAAGAGATCAATACACTAAGTAGATTCAGAAGAATGTAGGTTGCAATAGGTACTGGGAGATGAAGAAGCTTGCACAGGATAGAGTAGCATGGAGAGCTGCATCAAACCAGTCTCAGGACTGAAGACCATGACAACAACAACATACGAGGAGTCTTCAACAAGTAAAAGAAGACGTGATTTCCGCCAATTTCGGTTGAAAAACACGAAATTTGTTGTGGGGCATCACAGAACGGTCCCGCTTCAGCGCCTATAGTTTCAGGTGGTAGTGCCTTCGAAACGGCATCTGTAACTGAGGTGCGTTTCAAGCAGAGAGTTATCATTGAGTTCTTTTCTTTTGCGTAAAACCATAGGATCCCAAATATTTATTGGCGCTTGCAGAGTGTCTACCGACACCTGGCAGTTAACAAATGGATGGGGAGCTTGGAGCGATTTATTTCCTAAGTCCCACGTCTTTCATCATTGCAGCAATGTCGCGGAAAGCACCCGCTGGGTTCATCGCCACCTAACAGAAGACCAGAAAGAGCAACGAAGGGCCATCGTGACAATTTTTTGTTGAACATCGACACAGGCGATGGGAAATGGGTACATCACTTCGAACTGAAAAACAAATGACGGCAATCCATGGAGCCGACAAAGTCACGGCGACGGTGTTATGGGACTTTGAACTGGTTATTTTGTTTGATGTCCTCCCTCGTGGTGCAACCATTAACTCCGAAGTACAGGCTGATTCAAAAAGAATACCACAACTTTAGGAATTTAAAACTCTGCAACGACAAAAGGCAGAGCTAAGCACTATCTGTCTGCGACTTAAGGGAGCTATAAAGTTTCATTTAGTTGTACATTTGTTCGCTTGAGGCGCTGTTGACTAGGCGTCAGCGTCAGTTGATGCTAAGATGGCGACCGCTCAACAGAAAGCTTTTTGTGTTATTGAGTACGGCAGAAGTGAATCGACGACAGTTGTTCAGCGTGCATTTCGAAGTATGGTGTTAAACCTCCTGATAGATGGTGTATTAAACGTTGGTATAAACAGTTTACAGAGGATGGGTGTTTGTGCAAAGGGAAAAATTCTGGACGACCGAGAACGAGTGATGAAAATGTAGCACGCATCCAGCAAGCATTTGTTGGCTGTTCCCTCAGCTCGAACAAGAAGCACAACAATTCATATTTCAGCAGGATGGAGCGCCACCACATTGGCACTTATCTGTCCGTAACTACCTGAACGTCAACTACCCGAGGCGATGGATCGGCCGCCAGGCAGCCCGTGACAGAGCACTTCATCACTGGCCTGCAAGAAGCCCTGATCTTACCCCCTGCGATTTTTTCTTATGGGGGTATGTTAAGGATATGGTGTTTCGGCCACCTCACCCAGCCACCATTGATGATTTGAAACGAGAAATAACAGCAGCTATCCAAACTGTTACGCCTGATATGCTACAGAGAGTGTGGAACGAGTTGGAGTATCGGGTTGATATTGCTCGAGTGTCTGGAGGGGGCCATATTGAACATCTCTGAACTTGTTTTTGAGTAAAAAAAACCTTTTTAAATACTCTTTGTAATGATGTATAACATAAGGTTATATTATGTTCATTTCATTAAATACACATTTTTAAAGTTGTGGTATTCTTTTTGAATCACCCTGTATATTGTGCCATCCGCGTGGTACTGAAGAAATGATTTCAGCGTGTTCGTCGCCACGAAAATGCAAACGAACCTCTTCTTCATGAGAATGCAAAGCCTCACACAGATCTGCGCATCCGAGCGGAACTCAAACTTCATTCGACAGTTCTTCCTTATCCGCCCTACGGCCCGGATCTCGCACTTTCCTACTTCCATCTGTCCGGCCCAATGACGGATGCACTTCGCCGGAAGCAGTACGTGGATGATGCAGAGCTTACTGATGCAGGCAGCGGGACGCTGGCCCCGACATCGGCCAGTACAGTGGTACCACGCGGGCATAACAGCCCTCCAGTGGAACACACAAACGACCACAGCCAATGCCGAAGAGTGACTGTTAGTCTGTCAGATCCTGTTAAAAAAAAAACGGTGACTGTATAACTGAAAAGGTTGGTCGCACGGGAACGTTACACAAGGAAAAATAGAATAGTTAAAAGTTTTCGACAATATTTTTCCATTTTCTTAGCGGAACTTGTAGTGATTTACGAATACTTTCTCAATCCCACGTTGAGTGCTGATTATGTGGTGGCAGCTTTTTCATTTAATCGAATTTACATTTATTAACTGTAATGTGGTCCCACTTGGTGCAGGTTGTGCAGACAAATAATGATCTAAGCAATTACAGGGTGTTTCAAAAATGACCGGTATATTTGAAACGGCAATAATAACTAAACGAGCAGCGATAGAAATACACCGTTTGTTGCAATATGCTTGGGACAACAGTACATTTTCAGGCGGATAAACTTTCGAAATTACAGTAGTTACAATTTTCAACAACAGATGGCGCTGCAAGTGATGTGAAAGATATAGAAGACAACGCAGTCTGTGGGTGCGCCATTCTGTACGTCGTCTTTCTGCTGTAAGCGTGTGCTGTTCACAACGTGCAAGTGTGCTGTAGACAACATGGTTTATTCCTTAGAACAGAGGATTTTTCTGGTGTTGGAATTCCACCGCCTAGAACACAGTGTTGTTGCAACAAGACGAAGTTTTCAACGGAGGTTTAATGTAACCAAAGGAGCGAAAAGCGATACAATAAAGGATCTGTTTGAAAACTTTCAACGGACTGGGAACGTGACGGATGAACGTGCTGGAAAGGTAGGGCGACCGCGTACGGCAACCACAGAGGGCAACGCGCAGCTAGTGCAGCAGGTGATCCAACAGCGGCCTCGGGTTTCCGTTCGCCGTGTTGCAGCTGCGGTCCAAATGACGCCAACGTCCACGTATCGTCTCATGCGCCAGAGTTTACACCTCTATCCATACAAAATGCAAACGCGGCAACCCCTCAGCGCCGCTACCATTGCTGCACGACAGACATTCGCTAACGATATAGTGCACAGGATTGATGACGGCGATATGCATGTGGGCAGCATTTGGTTTACTGACGAAGCTTATTTTTACCTGGACGGCTTCGTCAATAAACAGAACTGGCGCATATGGGGAACCGAAAAGCCCCATGTTGCAGTCCCATCGTCCCTGCATCCTCAAAAAGTACTGGTCTGGGCCGCCATTTCTTCCAAAGGAATCATTGGCCCATTTTTCAGATCCGAAACGATTACTGCATCACGCTATCTGGACATTCTTCGTGAATTTGTGGCGGTACAAACTGCCTTAGACGACACTGCGAACACCTCGTGGTTTATGCAAGATGGTGCCCGGCCACATCGCACGGCCGACGTCTTTAATTTCCTGAATGAATATTTCGATGATCGTGTGATTGCTTTGGGCTATCCGAAACATGCAGGAGGCGGCGTGGATTCTCCTCCCTATTCGCCAGACATGAACCCCTGTGACTTCTTTCTGTGGGGACACTTGAAAGACCAGGTGTACCGCCAGAATCCAGAAACAATTGAACAGCTGAAGCAGTACATCTCATCTGCATGTGAAGCCATTCCGCCAGACACGTTGTCAAAGGTTTCGGGTAATTTCATTCAGAGACTACGCCATATTATTGCTAGGCATGGTGGATATGTGGAAAATATCGCACTATAGAGTTTCCCAGACCGCAGCGCCATCTGTTGTTGAAAATTGTAACTACTGTAATTTCGAAAGTTTGTCCGCCTGAAAATGTACTGTTGTCCCAAGCATATTGCAACAAACGGCGTATTTCTATCGCTGCTCGTTTAGTTTTTATTGCCGTTTCAAATATACCGGTCATTTTTGAAACACCCTGTAGGTGCGCCGTATGCAGGAAAATAAATAGGTTATCTTACAAAAATTTACTTTCTCAAAGAAAAGTGTTTTGGATCACGGCTATCAACGTAGGGAAATTGTAATTTTGTCAGAGAGAAAACCTGCAAGAGCAGTTGAACGAAATGAACAGTCTCTTGAAAAGAGGCTATAAGATGAATGTCAACAGAAGTATGACGAGAATAATGCAATAAACTCGATTTAAATCAGGTGATGCCGAGGGAACTAGATTAGAGTAGATCAATTTTGCTGTAACTGGCGGCAATAATTTCATGTGAGCAAATCGGCCGCCTGCAAGTCTTCAAATTGGACCACAGTTATCCAGCCGACGAAAGAGGACCTACAGTTTAACGAAGAATCCGAACCACGGGTGGGTCTGGGCGAGTTATCAAGTCGTTGAGAGGTGGATGCTAGGTTAAAGGCAGATTAGAAATCTCTGCGGTTAGACTTAATTCGAACACGGGACCTCTCGGTTTCCAAGCTCGCTTTTTACTGCTAAATAACCAGGCCACAAAACTCTGGCAATGGTCGAAGCAGAGAGCATATAAGATGCAGTCTCACAATACCAAGAAAAGTTTCTTTCCTTTTTTTTGGTCATCAGTCATCTGACTGGTTTGATGCAGCCCGCCACGAATTCCTCTCCTGTGCTAACCTCTTCTTCATCTCAGAGTAGTACTTGCAACGTACGTCCTCAATTATTTGCTGGATGTATTCCAATCTCTGCCTTCCTCTACAGCTTTTGCCTTCTACAGCTCCCTCTAGTACAATGGAAGTCATTCCCTCATGTCTTAACAGATGTCCTATCAAAATGGTTCAAATGGCTCTGAGCACTATGGGACTTAACTTCTGAGGTCATCACTCCCCTAGAACTTAGAACTACATAAACCTAACTAACCTAAGGACATCACACACATCCATGCCCGAGGCAGGATTCGAACCCGCGACCGTAGCGGTCGCGCGGTTCCAGACTGTAGCGCCTAGAACCGCTCGGCCACTCCGGCCGGCGATGTCCTATCATCCTGGCCCTTCTCCTTATCAGTGTTTCCCACATATTCCTTTCCGATTCTGCATAGAACTTCCTCATTCCTTACCTTAAAAGTCCACCTAATTTTCAACAATAGTCTGTAGCACCACATCTCAAATGCTTCGATTCTCTTCTGTTTCTGTTTTCGCACAGTCCATGTTTCACTACCATACAATGCTGTACTCCAGATGTACATTCTCAGAAATTTCTTCCTCAAATTAAGGCCGATATTTGATGTTAGTAGACTTCTCTTGGCCAGGAATACTTTTCTTGACTTAGCTAGTCTGCTTTTGACGTCCTCCTTGCTCCGTTCGTCATTGGTTATTTTACTGCCTAGGTAGCAGAATTCATTCGTGACCACCAATCCTGATGTTAAGTTTCTCGCTCTTCGTTTTACTCTCAATCTGTACTGTGTACTCATCCGTTCAGCAGATCATGTAAGTCTTCCTCACTTTCACTCAGGATAACAATGTCATCAGGGAATCGTATCATTAATATCCTTTCACCTTGAATTTTAATTCCACTCCTGAACACTTTTTTTTGCATCATTGCTTCCTTGATGTACAGATTGAACAGTAGGGTCGAAAGGCTACATCATTGTCTTACACCCTTTATACTGCGAGCACTTCGTTCTTGGTCGTCCACTGTTATTATTCCCTCTTGGTTGTTGTACATGTTGTATATAACCCGTCTCTCCCTACAGCTTACCCCTACTTTTTTCAGAATTTCGAACATCCTGCACCATTATATTGTCGAACGCTTTATCCAGGTTGACAAAGCCTATGAACGTGTCTTGATTTTTCTTTAGTCTTGCTCCATTACTACTTCAGAATTGCCTCTCTAGTGCCTTTACTTTTCCCAAAGCCAATCGTCATCTAACGGATCTTCAATTCTCTTTTCCATTCTTTTGCATACTATTCTTGTAAGCAACTCTGATGCATGAACTATTAAGCTGATTGTGCGATTATTCTCGCGCTTTGCAGCTCTTGCCGTCTTCGGAATTGTGTGGATGATTGTATTCCGAAAGTCAGGTGGTTTTTCGCCAGACTCATATATTCTATACACCAACGTGAATAGTCATTTTGTTGTCACTTCCCCCAATTACTTTAGAAATTTTGATGGACTGTTATCTATCCCTCTGCCTTATTTGACCTTAAGTACCCCAAAGCTGTTTTAAATTCTGATTCTAATACTGGATCCCCTATCTCTTCGATATCGACTTCAGTTTCTTCTTCTATCACATCAGACAAATCTTCGCCCTCATAGAGGCTTTCAATGTATTCTTTCCACCTGTCCGCTCTCTCCTCTGCCTTTAACAGTGGAATTCCCGTAGCACTCCTGATGTTACCACCTACGCATCGAATCTGGCAGAAGGTTGTTATGACTTTTCTGTACGCTGAATCAGTCCTTCCAACAATGATTTCTTTTTCGATTTTTTCACAATTTTATGCATTCGTTTCCTCTTAGCTTCCATGCTCTTCCAGTTTATTTCATTCCCCAGCGACTTTATTTCTCTTTCCTGAATTTCCCTGAACATTTTTGCACTTCCGTCTTTTGTCGACCAACCGAAGTATTTTTCTGTTACCCATGGTTTCTTCGCAGTTACCTTCTTTGTACCTATGTTTTCTATTTTAAGATATGTTCATTTCTCTTCAACTGAACCGTCTCTCAGCTATTATTTATCTAGAGCCTCAGAGAACTTCGAGCATATTTCATTCCTTATTACTTGCGTGTCCCGTTTCTTAGCGCTTTGTTTCTCCCTGACTAGTCTTTTGAACTTCAGCCTACTCTAGATAACTATGAAATTATGATCTGAGTCTATCGGCTCCTGTATACGCGTTACAATCCAATATCTGATTTGGGATTCTCTGTTTGACCATGATGTACTATAACTGGAATCTTCCCGTATCTCTGTACCTTCCAGACATACCTTCTCCTATTGTGTTTCTTGGACACAGTTTTCGCTGTTACTAGCTGAATCTGTCTCCTCTCTCATTCTTAGTACCAAGCCCATTTTCTCCTTTTACCCTTTCTTCTGTTCCTCCCCTACAGTCGCATTCCAGTCCCCCATGGCTATTATATTTCATCCTCCCGCCCCCCCCCCACCCCCCCCACCCCCCCACCGCTACCATCAGCATCACCCGTTCAATATCCTCATATGCTTTCTCTATCTCTCATCTTCAGTTTGCGACGCCGGCATGTATACATGAACTATCATTGTCTTTGTTTGCTGTCGATTCTGGTGAGAACAACCCTATCACTGAACTGTCCGCCGTAACACACCCTCTGCCCTACCTTCCTATTCATACCGAATCCTAATCCCGTTATACCGGTTTCTGCTACTGTTGATATTACGCTACACTTGTCTGACCCTAAATCCTTGACTTCGTTAAAAATAAAGTTACAGTGCAAACAGATAGTTACCTTGTATGAACTGTAAATGTTCATTTTTGATGTCTTCGGAGATGCCATTTTCGACTTTCTTATGATGATTTGAAAATGGGTCTCGCCTCAAAAGTGGTCACTAAATGAATAAAAATTAAAAATTTGCAACTTGGACTGGTTTTTCGATCTTTCTTAGACAGTTGAAGTTTTTGCCTGAACTGGTATTACGTCCCAACAGCAAAACCGTGGGGAAGTTGCAAGCAGTTCCACTTCAACTAGTTCCACTGTTTCAACTTTATAATAGTGAAAGTGAAGCAGATTTTGTAAACTATTGAGCGAAGGATGTTCAGCTCTCCAAATGCTCGCAGAAATGACTTCGATGACCTTCTCTGTAAGATCTATCTTATCACTTTTACTATTTCATCGGATGCACATTATCTTCCAGAACCTGGCTGTTGAGACTCTCAGTAGCTAGGAATTTGTCATGCTGAGTCTTTGTCGTTTTGACGTCTCGTGGTTCTCCTCGACACGCAAGTCGAAAATTTCTTAGGACAGTAACGGGTGATTTCGTTTCCGCTTACCACACCACTTATGTGACCCTTTTTGAGATGTAGCCATTTCCGGTAAGTATGTAGCACCTAAGAAAAGCAGAAGGAATCATTCAGAAAAAATGAACACAAAACCTTTTGAGTTGCATTACATAACGCAGCAAACAGAAAGTATCTGTATCTTAGTTTCTTTTTATGGCATTTCAAAATGAGGGAGATCTCGTGTGGACACCTTGCATACCACGAAAGTCTGTTCTCCAGTTTTACCAACAAGAAACAAAATACCATTCAGCACATTTTAATGGAATGCCTGACGACGATCCCCACTGACAGATTTAAATCAATTGAAGAAGCAACGTCGTACACTTCTGTCGCACTATCGAAACGGAACTAAGCACAAGCGTCCCTCTGGAACACGCAGATTCACGTATGACTCTAGCACTCAGAGAGGCACACGCATGCGCAGTGCATAACATCGGCGATATTCTAATAATAACGCGCCCTCGAAAAAGAACAACATCAAACCTGGAACCTGACAACTACTATACCTACGATGTATAGGAACTTCGCCCCATTTAGAGTAACTTTAGAAAAGGGGCACTCAGTATGAACTTCAACGAGACACTTTAATCAACAAGGTAGCATAACACCAATACCTTAAGCAAACACAGATAGACAACAAGGAAATCGTACACGCACTACAGGGACGCAATAACCAAATGTGCATTAATCATCAAGGCCCGCAGAAAGATAACTGATATCACTAAAAGCTTATCACTAAAACATGATTCCTCACATAATTCACTGCTTTGCAATATTGAGGTCCCACGAAGCCTCAACGTGTCCGAAATCTGTTAAAAGCACCAAAGAGATTCTGGTCATATGTGAAGTACACGAACGGCAAGACGTAACCTATGAAACGATGATGTTACTGATGCAGTGCCACTAAAGTATAGTTACTAAACAAGGTTTTCTGAAATTTCTTCGCCAAAGAAGACGAAATAAATTTTCCAGAATTCTAATCAAGAACAACTGCCAACATGAGTAATTAGTACCTACGTATTCTTGGTGTAGCAAAACAGCTTGAATCGCTTAATAACTGCAAGTCCTCCGGTCCAGATTGTATATCACTCAGGTCCTTTTCATGGTATTCTGATACAATTGTTACACACTAAGCAATATAAACAACTGCTCGATCGTCGAAAGATTCGCTAACTACAGACTACGAAGTTGCACAGGTCAAACCAATATCCATGAAAGCAAATGAGGGTAATGCTGTAAATTACATACCCTCATCATCAATGTCTATTTGCAGTAGGATTTTGGGACATGTACTGTGTTAGAACATTATGGATTACCTTGAAGAAAACGATTTATTGACAAACAACCAACATGGATTCAGAAAATATCGTTCTTGTGAAACACAAATAGCTCTTTATTCTTACGAAGTAATTATGTCAAATTCATTCCACATTTTTTCAGAAGGTTTTCGACGCAGTGCCTCACGAGTGATTTCTAATCAAATTACTAGCTTACGAGGTATCGTCTTAGTTGTGCGAAGAATTCGTGATTTCCTGCCAGGAAAGTCACAGTTCATAATAGTTAATGGAAAATCATCTAGTAAACAGAAATAATATCTGCCATTCCCTAAGGAAGACTCATAGGTGCTCTGCTTTTCCTGAGCTAATAAACGAGTTAGATTTTTTTCCAGATGATGCTGTCATTGTCCTGTAAAGTCACCAGATGACCAAACCAAATGCAAAATGTTTCAGACGAAATACCTGTACGGCGAGAAAAGTGACAAACGACCACAGATAGTAAAAAGTGTGATGTCTTCCACATGAGAACTAAAAGGAATCCGCTAAATTTCGGTTACATGATAAACTACACATATCTAAAGGTTGTAAATTCAACCAAATATGTAGGTATTCCGTTAGGAATAACTTAAATTGCATGTACAACATAGATAATGTTGTGAGGAAAGCAAACTAATGATTGCAATTTACTTGCACAACAATTAGAAATGCAACAGGTCTACAAAATAGACTGCTGCGCTGCGCTTTCCCGCCCAGTTCTAGAGTGTTGCTCAGCGGTCTGGGATCCACATCAGGTAAGATTGATAGACGACGTCGAAAATGTTCAAAGAAGGGCAGTTCGTTTTGTATTACCACAGAATACGGGAGACAGTGCCATGGTTACGAACCGCGATTTGGGGTGGCAGTCATTAAAACAAAGGCGTTTTTCGTTGCGGCAGAATATTCGCATGAAATTTCAATCACCAAATTTCTCCTCAGCACGTTAAAATATTTTGTTGGCTACGGAGGGAGAAATGATCACCTCAATAAAAAAAACCAGAGCTCGCGCGGAAAGATTTAAGTGTTCGTTTTTCCCGCACACTGTTCGAGAGTGGAACGGTAGGGAAACAGCTTGAGCATGGTTCGATGAACCCTCTCCCAGGTACTTAATTGTAAATTGCAGAGTAATCATGTATATGTAGATCAAAATACAGTACACATACATAATGTATTGCTGCTCAAACTAGAAACCCAGTAAGTCCCAGCTGTTTCGTCAGTTCACAATGTTGGTTGGTTCAAATGGCTCTGAGCACTATGGGACTCAACTGCTGAGGTCATTAGTCCCCTAGAACTTAGAACTAGTTAAACCTAACTAACCTAAGGACATCACAAACATCCATGCCCGAGGCAGGATTCGAACCTGCGACCGTAGCGGTCTTGCGGTTCCAGACTGCAACGCCTTTAACCGCACGGCCACTTCGGCCGGCCTCACAATGTTGCTAATACACTAATGCTACTACGCACTCAAAGACCAGCGCAGAAAAATGGCGATTATGCACAATCTACCACTCATCAGTTTAATAAGTAACAGCTGCAAAATACTAACGCGAATTCTTTACAGACGAATGGAAAAACTGGTAGAAGCCGACCTCGGGGAAAATCAGTTTGGATTAAGTAGAAATATTGGAACACGTGAGGCAATACTGACCTTACGACTTATCTTAGCAGCTAGATTAAGGAAAGGCAAACCTACGTTTCTAGCATTTGTAGACTTAGAGAAAGCTTTTGACAATGTTGACTGGAATACTCTCTTTCAAATTCTGAAGGTGGCAGGGGTAAAATACAGGGAGCGAAAGGCTATTTACAATTTGTACAGAAACCAGATGGCAGTTATAAGAGTCGAGGGACATGAAAGGGAAGCAGTGGTTGGGAAGGGAGTGAGACAGGGTTGTAGCCTCTCCCCGATGTTGTTCAATCTGTATATTGAGCAAGCAGTAAAGGAAACAAAAGAAAAATTCAGAGTAGGTATTAAAGTCCATGGAGAAGAAATAAAAACTTTGAGGTTCGCCGATGACATTGTAATTCTGTCAGAGACGGCAAAGGACTTGGAAGAGCAGTTCAACGGAATGGACAGTGTCTTGAAAGGAGGATATAAGTTGAACAACAACAAAAGCTAAACGAGGATAATGGAATGTAGTCGAATTAAGTCGGGTGATGCTGAGGGTATTAGATGAGGAATTGAGACACTTAAAGTAGTAAAGGAGATTTGCTGTTTGGGGAGCAAAATAACTGATGATGGTCGAAGTAGAGAGGATATAAAATGTAGACTGTTAATGGCAAGGAAAGCGTTTCTGAAGAAGAGAAATTTGTTAACATCGAGTATAGATCTAAGTGTCAGGAAGTCGTTTCTGAAAGTACTTGTATGGAGTGTAGCCATGTATGGAAGTGAAATGTGGACGATAAATAGTTTGGACAAGAAGAGAATAGAAGCTTTCGAAATGTGGAGCTACAGAAGAGTGCTGAAGATTATATGGGTAGATCACATAACTAATGAGGAGGTATTGAATAGAATTGGGGAGAAGAGAAGTTTGTGGCACAACTTGACTAGAAGAAGGGATCGGTTGGTAGGACATGTTCTGAGACATCGAGGTATCACAAATTTAGCATTGGAGGACAGCGTGGAGGGTAAAAATCGTAGAGGGAGACCAAGAGATGAATTCACGTAGCAGATTCAGAAGGATGTAGGTTGCAGTAAGTACTGGGAGATGAAGAAGCTTGCACAGGATAGAGCAGCATGGAGAGCTGCATCAAACCAGTCTCAGGACTGAAGACCACAACAACAACTACTCATCGTAACGGAGATCGTTTTCCAGCAAAAACTCTCCGGCTGTCCGCTGCTGTATCCGCTGGGCATAAAAAGGCGAACATCGTTTGCTGCTCCAGTAATAATAATAATAATAATAATAATAATAATGAGTGTATGGCATTGGTGGCCGAGAGACCCCTAGCGGGGCGGTTCGGCCGCCGCTCCACAAGTTCTTTAACGCCACTACGGCGACTTGTGAGTGAATGAGGATGAAATGATGATGATAGACACACAACACCCAGTCATCTCGAGGCAGAGAAAATCCCTGACCCCGCCGGGAATCGAACCCGGGACCCCGTGCGCGCGAAACGCTGCCTTGCATTAACAGCAGGCCACACCCAGTGCTGCCGATACGTTAACCCCGCTGCCTTGCCAGCCCGGCGCTATCCGTCCTGACTCTATGCCTCTAGGATGTTTGTTCGATTTCTGCTGCACATTCCAACTGCGATCGACTCCTCGGGCCAGCCTTGTCCGTGCAGAACAATTTTGCCTGGCACGACAAACATGGCTTCCGAGGCCACACCAGAGCCTTGTAATCCGCTGCCGGCGACCTGGTACTGTCTCTCATTTCAAATTACCACTCCAGTTCCGTGCTATCAGCTGCCCTTAGCTGTCTCACACCGCCGCAGTAAACCGTGGCGTGGAGCTGCGTCTGCCAACTGCTCATGACCCCTAGTCTCACGACGAAAATTTACTAAAAGCGTTTACATTCCAAAAATTTTCAGCTACCCTTTGGAGAATAATGTGGCCTGAAAGCTGAGAGTCTCAAAATTTGCAGGAAATTGTAGGAGATTAGAAGCTGTGAAACTTAGCTTATCCAAGTGGTTGGATAATCGACACGAATTTAACATTGCCGGTGTGATTCTCACGTTACTCTTTTCTTGCACGATAGCGTGTAAACCGTGGATGAAGGGCAACAGCCAGATTCCATATTTCTAGTTTGCGAGAAAGTGTATATTATTTTCAGGAGTGCTCCAGGTCAGTATGACAGGACCGGTATTGTGCTTTATGTACGTACACGATCTAACAGATATGGTGACAAGCAGTCTGCGATTGTTTCCTGATGACGATGTAGTATGGCATAGATAAAGTTGTGAAGGACCAACATTGTCCAGTCACAATTCGATTGTTTTACCTTTTTTCATGCTAAAAATCTATGGTTATCCCTCCCCGTCCAAAAGACCAGAATTTTATAGCGAGTATTTTATTTTCTTTCATGAAAATACACGATTCGCGCCGAACTAGCGACGTGAGAAGAAAGACATTCTGGTGGCACCTCGCGTCGGCAAAGATTACAACTGCAAGAGTAGCCTTGGAGGAGAGTGGTGGTGGTGGTGGTTAGTGTTTAACGTCCCGTCGACTACGAGGTCATTAGAGACGGAGCGCAAGCTCGGGTTAGGGAAGGATTGGGAAGGAAATCAGCCGTGCCCTTTCAAAGGAACCATCCCGGCATTCGCCTGAAACGATTTAGGGAAATCACGGAAAACCTAAATCAGGATGGCTGGAGACGGGATTGAACCGTCGTCCTCCCGAATGCGAGTCCAGTGTGCTACCACTGCGCCACCTCGCTCGGTCCTTGGAGGAGAGCCTAGATGTCGGCCGGCAGACGGTGGTATGTATGTGATTTGCTATGTAAAGCAGCGACGAAACTGATACGATTTACAACAACAACAAAAAAGTGCAAGAAACAGTGATAATGTATCTTTGTGGAGGTCATTCTGTGGCAAGAACGACAAGACCTTTACATAAAGTAGTAGGGATTGGGCTTCTTCTACATTTGGTAGAAAATTTTTAATGTATTTAGAAGGAATAACGTTTCACGTAAAATAATATTTTGTTTGACTATCACATCGTATTGAAGAAGTAGCGGTATGCCAACATTCACTTTGTGGCTTTGAAAAAAAACTGAACCTGTGACTCAACATTTTTTTTTCTTTTATCAAAGATCCATTTTGCCCTACAATGCTTATTATACTATCTGAAATGCAGTTAGCTAAGTGGAAATTATACTTCTCAAGTTCATGTTCCTGCAGACATTATTTCGATATAAAATTTAAGCTAGGACACTGTGGAGGGTTATATTGTGGATATTGTGGTAGCGCATTCTTTATCTTCACTGACTTTTGACCAACATACACTCCGGGAAATTGAAATAAGAACACCGTGAAATCATTGTCCCAGGAAAGGGAAACTTTATTGACACATTCCTGGGGTCAGATACATCACATGATCACACTGACAGAACCACAGGCACATAGACACAGGCAACAGAGCATGCACAATGTCGGCACTAGTACAGTGTATATCCACCTTTCGCAGCAATGCAGGCTGCTATTCTCCCATGGAGACGATCGTAGAGATGCTGGATGTAGTCCTGTGGAACGGCTTGCCATGCCATTTCCACCTGGCGCCTCAGTTGGACCAGCGTTCGTGCTGGACGTGCAGACCGTGTGAGACGACGCTTCATCCAGTCCCAAACATGCTCAATGGGGGACAGATTCGGAGATCGTGCTGGACAGGGTAGTTGACTTACACCTTCTAGAGCACGTTGGGTGGCACGGGATACATGCGGACGTGCATTGTCCTGTTGGAACAGCAAGTTCCCTTGCCGGTCTAGGAATGGTAGAACGATGGGTTCGATGACGGTTTGGATGTACCGTGCACTATTCAGTGTCCCCTCGACGATCACCAGTGGTGTACGGCCAGTGTAGGAGATCGCTCCCCACACCATGAGGCCGGGTGTTGGCCCTGTGTGCCTCGGTCGTATGCAGTCCTGATTGTGGCGCTCACCTGCACGGCGCCAAACACGCATACGACCATCATTGGCACCAAGGCAGAAGCGACTCTCATCGCTGAAGACGACACGTCTCCATTCGTCCCTCCATTCACGCCTGTCGCGACACCACTGGAGGCGGGCTGCACGATGTTGGGCTCGTGAGCGGAAGACGGCCTAACGGTGTGCGGGACCGTAGCCCAGCTTCATGGAGACGGTTGCGAATGGTCCTCGCCGATACCCCAGGAGCAACAGTGTCCCTAATTTGCTGGGAAGTGGCGGTGCGGTCCCCTACGGCACTGTGTAGGATCCTACGGTCTTGGCGTGCATCCGTGCGTCGCTGCGGTCCGGTCCCAGGTCGACGGGCACGTGCACCTTCCGCCGACCACTGGCGACAACATCGATGTACTGTGGAGACCTCACGCCCCACGTGTTGAGCAATTCGGCGGTACGTCCACCCGGCCTCCCGCATGCCCACTATACGCCCTCGCTCAAAGTCCGTCAACTGCACATACGGTTCACGTCCACGCTGTCGCGGCATGCTACCAGTGTTAAAGACTGCGATGGAGCTCCGTATGCCACGGCAAACTGGCTGACACTGACGGCGGCGGTGCACAAATGCTGCGCAGCTAGCGCCATTCGACGGCCAACACCGCGGTTCCTGGTGTGTCCGCTGTGCCGTGCGTGTGATCATTGCTTGTACAGCCCTCTCGCAGTGTCCGGAGCAAGTATGGTCGGTCTGACACACCGGTGTCAATGTGTTCTTTTTTCCATTTCCAGGAGTGTAATTTCAGGAGTGCTCCAGGTCAGTATGACAGGACCGGTATTGTGCTTTATGTACGTACACGATCTAACAGATATGGTGACAAGCAGTCTACGATTGTTTCCTGATGACGATGTAGTATGGCATGGATAAAGTTGTGAAGGACCAACATTGTCCAGTCACAATTCGATTGTTTTACCTTTTTTCATGCTAAAAATCTATGGTTATCCCTCCCCGTCCAAAAGACCAGAATTTTATAGCGAGTATTTTCTTTTCTTTCATGAAAATACACGATTCGCGCCGAACCAGCGACGTGAGAAGAAAGACATTCTGGTGGCACCTCGCGTCGGCAAAGATTACAACTGCAAGAGTAGCCTTGGAGGACAGAGTCTAGATGTCGGCCGGCAGACGGTGGTATGTATGTGATTTGCTATGTAAAGCAGCGACGAACATGATACGATTTACAACAACAACAAAAAAGTACAAGAAACAGTGATAACGTATCTTTGTGGAGGTCATTCTGTGGCAAGAACGACAAGACCTTTACATAAAGTAGTAGGGATTGGGCTTCTTCTACATTTGGTAGAAAATTTGTAATGTACGAGTATTTAGAAGGAATAACGTTTCACGTAAAATAATATTTTGTTTGACTATCGCATCGTATTGAAGAAGTAGCGGTATGCCAACATTCACTTTGTGGCTTTGAAGAAAAACTGAACCTGTGACTCAACATTTTTTTTTTCTTTTATCAAAGATCCATTTTGCCCTACAATGCTTATTATACTATCTGAAATGCAGTTAGCTAAGTGGAAATTACACTTCTGAAGTTCATGTTCCTGCAGACATTATTTCGATATAAAATTTAAGCTAGGACACTGTGGAGGGTTATATTGTGGTAGCGCATTCCTTATCTTCACTGACTTTTTGACCAACATAAAAGAATACAGCAGTAGCGGTGTAGTGTCTGACGCGGTCGCGTCGATCAAATATCAATGCGTAATGTTTCTTAAAGACATGAAAAGAAGCTAGTACGTTATGCTTGTTGCGGAGAAGGCGAATTGTCGACTTCGATTTATTGGAAGAATTCTAGGAAAGTGTAGCTCATCTCCACGGCTTGAGATACCCATCAGATTGAATTGAACGTAGGTATCGAGGCACTTCATAAGTGCGCTGCTAAATTTGTCATCCGTAGATTCAATGAACAAGCGATTATTACCATAATGTTCGACGAACTCAAGAAGGCATCCCCCGAGGAGAGACAATGTATTTTTTGCGAAATACCAATGAGAGAGTTATCTAACCGGCATTTGCGAGAGAGCCTACTGGTACTGAAACGTCCCCTTTGAACAATTTTACAATACTGTGCTTAACCTGACACACAATATTTTTTTTTTAGCGCAACGCAATCTGACTTTCACAAAATCCCTACAAAAGAATGGCCCTGACTAACATTAAACTATACCTTTCACAAATCACTAAATCACTTACCTCACAATAATCTTCGTTTCTCCCACTACTGCAATACAGCAAGCGCCACTACTGCCAGCTAAATAAAAGATTCAAACTATGGAAGGCACTAACTACTGATAGGGATAGTTAGCAAATGAAAGATATTAATAGAGAACAAACAATGTATTTACCTTGATATCATCATATATATAGCAGTTCATGACAAATTACAAAACTCCGCCATCTCTCTCCCCACATCCACCACTGCTGGCGGCTCACCTCCAACTGCCCAGCGCTACGCACTGTTCACAGCCAGCTGCCTAACACTACAATGGTTGAGTATTACAAAAATGCAAAGCAGCCACAGACTGCACACGGCACAGCCGGTGATTTTCATACTGAGGTGGCGTTATCAATAAAAAAACCTAAACAGCCTACTTACATAGCCCCCATGCTCCCCACAAAAAATTTTACAAATTTTGTTGGGCACTGGCCAATACATATTTGTTAAAATTTTTTTTCACAATTACAATAACAAAGAAATCAAATGCACACACTTATTGATACAATGTTGGTCAAAAGCTAAAATTTTCTCACAGTCCATAAAGACAGTCCTGATCATTCATCACATTGCAGTGTTTTTCTCAAAGTCTGAGCAGTAAAAGAAAATGCACACGGAAGTAGTGGATTTCCATGCAGTCTTGAAGACGTATCGTTGTCCTTCCAACGGAAAGACAGTGCTGACTCTCGACATGCTGACAGGTAATGGGCCACAAGAGAGCAAACCCACAGCGGAGTCAGTCGAAGTTTTGAAGAGTATTGGTAGGTAGGTCATCACAGAGCAGACCCACTGTAGTCCTGGTAGAGATTACGGTATTGGTGGGCCACCAGAGGTGCAGACCCACTGCAGTCCTTGTAGAAATAATGGTATTGGTGAGTCATCAAAGGTGCAGACCCACTGCAGTCCTTGTAGAGATAATGGTACTGGTGGGCCACCAGAGGCGCAGACCCACTGTAGTCCTTGTAGAGATGGCCAGCAGCCATCTGTTGTGACTGTGCAGGTACACAATCACCATTGAAGAGTCTTGCGGATAATATAACAAGTCCATAACCACCACTTGTGCACTCACAAAGTTGTTGGAATTATCCTTAGAACAAGCAATGTTGTTATCCAGTCCCTTGCTGAATTATTAACACACGTGCAAACACTATCACTCTCTACTTCTCACATATTGTGCATATGCTATGACCAACAGAAACGTGTGCAGTCAAAATATACTTAATTTGAAGAACTGGTGTCTATACAATTATAAATTTACAACATAAGAACAAAATAACAAAGGTACAAAATACATCATTACAGAACATAACAATACAGATAACATTTGTAGTAAAACAGGCTTTACAAAAGAATAGAAATAGACATATACGTCAGTGTTACAGGAATTATGACATGAGTACATACATAAAAGATCAGAATAGCTTTTGAAACATCAACTTTACACATGAGCATTAAAACAGAGCAGAATTACTAAAGTCTAACATCTTTACAAAGAAAATAACATATTATTAATGCAAATTATATTTGAGGATCACAGTATTCCTCATCATAGTGAATGTAGCTTAGTATTAGAAAAGTTCTACAACATAAGTATTATCAGATATACATATAAATACAGGAAAAACATAAATACACAAGGGAACACAAACACATAGTGGGATAACACAATGGAAAGGACAGGGTTCGTTTTCAGTGTAACTTTTGGTACTGCAGTATTTTGTGAACAAAACCTTTTTTGTTCTTGGAGATCTCCCTTCGTTCATCATTATTCCCAAATAGTCCTATCTGTACCTCTTTTCTGTATTCTAACCATATTTCTTTCAAAATAATTATTTCTCAGTGCACAATACTCATTTTTGCCAACTCTGTTTCATATAACCTCTCAATGCATTCTTTCCCTATTCTTCATAGTCTGTTTCTTATATAGTCTACCCCCTCTTAGGCTAACTTAAATCTACTGAGCTCAGATGCTAAGCTAAGGGACGAGGCAATGCAGCAGCACAAAACAATTAACACAAACATCAATGACAAAAAATGGAAATTGTCAAAGCAATTGCAATATTACAACTAATATAAGGCACTATGCATGGCAAACAGCAGCAGCAAATATAAAAAATAAAAAATATAAAACTTATATCTATACATGACAAAGCTCAAGCAGAAAAAATATTACAGTAAAAATGGCCATGTTTAATACCTATGTCACATCTTAACACTAAAGTGATGCATCACGAGAACTTACACTAGCAGATAAGTTACCAAATCGTAAAGAAATTATTTATGCACTTCCTGTGAAGGGAAATGTCTGTTTGTGCTCCCTCATTTTTTTTGGAAATATATCACAAAACTATTATTTAATCGATCTGTAGACAGAAAATATTTATATTAGTACATCTATAAAATTTTATTTTAACCAATGCTGCATTGTAGCTAGAAACTAGATATTAAACAAAATGAGTTAATAAATACATAAAGCAAGCCATATGGCATTTCTCTCAATTAGCACGACAATAGCCGTGAAATGTTGCGATGCTTTCTTTAAAGGAACGTCAATAGCGAGGATAATGGCCTTCCCCCTTTTTTTTTTTTTTTTTTTTACCTGTGCCGCTGGAAGGCTAATGGCTTTTTTTTTTCGGGCGGCTGTCGCCCAGGTGGGTGCCCGCGACGCATTATGTGCAGGTGGTCACTTAACTTTCGTACGGAAATATTTACGACAACAGTTTCCACTACAATGGCAGTCTTAAATATTTCACAGGTCAAGAATTAGCGTTGCAAATCTGTAGAAACAAAATCCTATAAATATAAGTGTCCAAAAAAAATATTCGTCAGCATTGTGATACATTCACGCATTTACACACATTTCATAATTCTAAAAGTACGATTCTCGGTTTCCAACATACGTCTTCACAAGGCAGAGTTCCTAAGGCAGAGTTCCTAACCGCTACTCATTACTCCTTACCTTATTACACATATACAAATTCGTCGACGCTTCTTCAATACTTCATCATAAGATACATAGCATAATCAAATTCCTCATATAGCATCAGCTTCTTTATCATAAACATACCGCAACAGCGTAATACACATCGTCATCATAACATTATAAAACCTCAGCTAAATCTCAAAATCGTCGTTGCTTCCTGAATATTTTAAAACCTAAAAAAAATTCTCTGCTCATTTCAAAAGTGTTATCCACCTCAAACGTACTTTAAAATCATGCTCCCTTACCAAATATATCATTCAAAGTTCTCATAGTATCACAATGGTTCCGAAAAAATATGAACAGTTCACAAAGTACAGACAAAATACAATTTCATAAGTGTGAAGTTACCCAACTGTGTATTTGCGTAAACATGAAGGTATCCAACGGTATAATTACGTAAACATCTGTCACTGATGTAGTAAAAAAGTTTGTCTGTCTCAGTTAAATAATCAGATAGCTGTGTAATTCTGTGTTAGAGAAATATGGTACCGATGTGTAAAGTTGTATAAGCAAATACCATATTAGCTAGGGTTCCTTGTGGTTGCCACACACATGGTACACAAAGTAAGCGTGTACCCCCCTGAGGATTAATGTAATTATACCCTCAGGTGTTACAGATTACAGCAATGGAATGAAATATCTCTCGGAAAACTTTCTTTGCAATTTAAAAATCTTTAAAAATAAATGTTTTAAGTACAAAATTAATCACTCAAATACGTGTCCTGTAGCGCTAAACTGTGCGTCTTGTTGTAAGATACTCTCTGTGTAAGTGTCGTAGATATCGTCCTCCGAAAGCTGAGTTCCACAAAAGTCAATGTACTTACCTCATGATACACAAAAGTGAAATGCTTTGCGTATAGATATCTTAGTTATTACGCTTATTGCCGTGATGAGGAAAGTACTGTCCTGTAACGTATTGTTGTGCCACGAAAAAGGCTGTCTCATTGTAGCTATACCACAAAAGTTACTAATAAAACATGTTTTTCTTTCCAAAAGAATTCAGAAAACTGTGCAAATATAAAACAGAAACACCTCAAAAGCAACATTGTAAATTGTCACTCATTAGTAGCGTCGTGATAAAATCGTGTAGCTGTCACATAAACTAACCTCTGTGTCATCTGGTATCTCACAGAAAGTACTTTAAATCCAGAATGTATTTTCAAGTAAACCAAAATGTTGCATTAAAATCTCAAGTTAAAAAAGCACATTATCTCTCAATAAACGGTTTTATGTGTGAAATGTGGTGTAGAATGCGGTATAAGTCGGTAAAGAATACTGGAATTTTTTTTTCAAGGTTAGCGCTATGTTATTTTTCCCTGAGCCAGCTGGCGCACGCGGCTGCCTGCTGTGCGGGTCAGTGCCTGCCTCTTTGTTGGCGCGCGTCGTTATTGGGATTTGGAGACCTAACTTCTACAAATTCACCGTGACGAGAGGGCCCTGCCCTGTTTAAATCTCGCCAGTTCTGATGCAATTCAGGTCTGTCGTTACGATCACATCGTCTGTCGTCATGTCGGTAGTTTCTGTGGTTTCTTTCTTGTCGGTTAAGTGGTGGAGAATTTCTCCCTGAATCGTAACTGCGCGCTGGACCGTTGCGTCTAAAGTTATTCTGTCCCTCGTAATAATAACTGTTTTGGTTCCCATATTGTCTGTTTCTCTGATTGTCTCTCTGATAGTCATTACCGCGGAGAGGTGATCTTTCCCTGTAATTATTACTACTCTGCCAACGGTTGTTATACGGGTGGTGTCTGTTTCGGTCACGATTTGTGTTGTGAGAATAGCCTTGTCGCGTCCAGTTATTATTTCTTTCATCGCGGAATTGCGACGGATGTGATCTGTAATTGTTGTGCTCCTGCATTCCGCGATTGTCAGTGTCAATTTCCAGTTCTTGTAACAGTCCCTGAAAAGCTTCAATGTCGTCTTTGCAACGTCCTGCCAAAATAATATGTCTTAAATGTTCAGGTAATTTGATTAAGCAAATGCGGATGAGTTCTGAGGGGCTGTATGGGTTTGACAGGTACTGATTTTTGTGCAACATGTCTTCAAAATATTTCACAAGACTGGAGAATTCAGATTGTTCGAAATGTTTCGTCATTATGATGCCATGTTTTACTCGGTCTTGTGTGGCTTGAGACCAATATGCGGAGAGGAAGGCATGGTAAAATTCTCCTTCACTGTGGCAATCGTGAATGACCGATCGCATTCTCACAGCTGGTTCATTCTCTAAGTAGCCACACATAAATTCTAATCTGTGTTCTAACGACCAGTTGGGAGGAAAACAATGAGAGAATTGATGGAGCCATGCTTGTGGATGAATGTCGTTGGCAGAATTTTTAAACGTTTTGAATTTACGTGTAGTAATGAACAGCTTATAGTCAAAGTCATCATGTCGGCGAGTCGCATATCGGTCATTGTTAGGTCGTGTCGGCCGTTCCATCTCAAAATTCGGTGCACATTGCCAGTTTCTTTCATGACTTCCGAAATGCCGTGTGTTATTATTTTGCGTCTTTTCCGTATTTCTAAGTCTCTCTTCCCGTGTTGGAGCGCGAGTGTCCTCTGAAATTTGTAATTTTTGTATTACTTGTGCCAACTGATCTTGTACTTCCCGGATTTCTCTTTTGTACTGTATATTGATTTGATTTTGATTGAATTTCCTAATTTGTTCGCGCTCTTCTGTGTCATTAAAGACTACCGGTTTTGTGTCGTTCAAATTATCATCTACCTTCGTAGACAAGTTAGTGAACTGATCCGAAAGTTCGGCTACTTTCTCCGATAGTGAACACATTTCCTCAGTGTGTTTTTCTGAACCAAGTTTCAGATTGTCCATTTGTGTTGAAATCGAATCTACTGTGTCCTTCAAGTTTTCCTGAGTTTTTGCAAGTTGCGTAACCGAATCGGTAGATGCAACTGAGTCAAATTTAGCTTGTAAGGTCTCATGATTTTCATGAACAGTAGTTTGCAGTTCTTTTATGGCTGCTTCGTGATTCTGTAGTGCATTTTCATGACGCGAAAAAATAGGTTGGAAATGCTCACAAATTTGTGTTTTTACGTCATTACAGACTTTCTGACATTTCGATTCAATGTGATGTAACTCATTAGTTAAATCCTCACGTGTTTGTTCAAGTGTGGTGTCTAACTTTTGAAGATTTTGTTCCATTGCATCTAACTGTTGCTGTGTTTGTCTCTGATGTTGTTCCATTGTGTCTAACTTTTTAAGATTTTGTTCCACTGTGTCTAACTTTTGTAGCTTTTGCTGTGTTTGTCTCTGGTTTTGTTCAATTTGTCTCTGATTTTGTTCCATTTGTTGCATTAATTGCAATAATAATGTATTAGTGTCTGGAATCTGTTTCTCTATGCTTTTTGGCAGTGCATTTTCACCGGCAACATTCACATTTTGACAAGCAGAAAATGTGTCTTGACTCATTTGAGAAAACGGCGATGACCCAGAACCTGAATCTACAGTATTTGCGAGATCGTGTCGTGTCATTTCGGCTTCCTGAGGCGAGCTATTGCCGACCGATCGATCGATAATGCTTCCCTCTTCACTAATTGTTTCACTGTCCACGCCATTGTTTGAAACCCGCTCCATTTCCCTATGCGCAATTACCAAATTACTACTATTAACATTAGTTAATTCATTATTCTGCGGCGCTAACATACTGCTTTCGTCTTCGCTGTCATTTCTCAATTTACTTTGGAGCCTAGTGTTACGTTTTTCACAGGCCATTATTGTCACAGTGTTTCACACGACAACACAGAAAAACACAATTTCAAGAGCAAAAATAAGAGAACACATTAACATAACACTGAAAATAATATCTAGTTAATTGCAGCTGCGAAATACTTGGTGCAAATCTACATGCATGCCACAACTGTTTTACTGTACAACAATGAAAAAACTACAACTACAATGGAAATTTCTCTACAATTACGCGCTAGCAATAAACAAAATCTACACTAATTACACAAACTACAAGAAAAAAAATCAGAAGATTCCAGTGAGGTATCCTAGGCTAAGGGTCGACATATGAAACGTCCCCTTTGAACAATTTTACAGGACTGTGCTTACCCTGACACACAATATTTTTTTTTTTTTAGCGCAACGCAATCTGACTTTCACAAAATCCCTACAAAAGAATGGCCCTGACTAACATTAAACTATACCTTTCACAAATCACTAAATCACTTACCTCACAATAATCTTCGTTTCTCCCACTACTGCAATACAGCAAGCGCCACTACTGCCAGCTAAATAAAAGATTCAAACTATGGAAGGCACTAACTACTGATAGGGATAGTTAGCAAATGAAAGATATTAATAGAGAACAAACAATGTATTTACCTTGATATCATCATATATATAGCAGTTCATGACAAATTACAAAACTCCGCCATCTCTCTCCCCACATCCACCACTGCTGGCGGCTCACCTCCAACTGCCCAGCGCTACGCGCTGTTCACAGCCAGCTGCCTAACACTACAATGGTTGAGTATTACAACAATGCAAAGCAGCCACAGACTGCACACGGCACAGCCGGTGATTTTCATACTGAGGTGGCGTTATCAATAAAAAAACCTAAACAGCCTACTTACAGTACCAGCAATCATGTCGACAAAGGACGGCGAAGATAAGGTAAGAGAAACGGGTATCGTACGGATTTGTACAGACAGTCGTTTTCCTTTCGCTCCATTTGCGAGTGGAACAGGAAAGTAGTAATACACGATAACCTACACTATGCATCTTGTGGCGGGCTGCGTAGTACGTATATGGATGCAGGTGTACACGGTCGTACAATCTCATCAGTTGCAGAAATCATTACAGCCATTAAAGGCCCCCAATTCACACCCTGACCACACTTTTGGCCAAAAACAAAGGCGCCTGTTTCCTGAGTTTACAGGTGCACCTCCAAACCAAAGGAGGTTCAGTAAGGCAACACAAAATGGCCGAGAACCTCCACGCACTAATAAAAAAAGTCTAGACTTACTGACTTCTCTGTCAAGGACATCTGGTAAGACAGAACGCACAGACGAGTACACCAAATGCGAACATGTTAAACATGAAAACGTAAAACCATATCTTGTAATTTTGACTCAGCGTAGTACACTACACGCCGCTCTGTACTTGAGGAATGCAGTATGGATGGTATGACGCTGTGGCATCTGCTCCACTGAACATTATTCTCTTCGTTCACTGAGGTGTAGCACTCAAGTCTCATTGTGTATTCGATGGTAAGAGAAACTGTTTGGTTGTTTTCCATAAAATTCATGTAGAAGAATACGAGACTCGTCTCACTGACGCTTCTCATGAAGGTATTTTGGACAGGAAGCACAATTGCGATGAGCATCAGCAATCAAGGTGATCATCTCAGCATTTCGTGGAACGTAGCTTTGTAGCTTTTATTGTCCTAGTGCACGATAAGCCTATATGTAGCACAGAGATCATCTGTGGCGAGCACGGTCTTGGTCGCCTTCTGCTCCTACTCCTTTGCCTTGTTGCTTTCTAGTGCCAGAGGACAACATTTTTATTCTAAGGGCCGTCAGTAAGTATCGCAGTGTTTAAGTAATTTCACTTACCGCCTCAGTTTGAATCTTGAAACTTTACCCTGCTCTGGGTAGCAGCTAGGAGCTGTGTGTTAGTGATTGCAGTGTTCCAGAAAGTTTTCATTCGTGTCTCTGCTGGAATTGTACAACTGTAAACTCCATTTTTCGAGGAGAATCTAATGTAGGGTTGCAGCGTATAATCTCTGTAGTTCAACATGTTCGCTGAAAAAGTAGTAAAGGATGAGGAAGAAGATTTTGTAAGATGAATAAACGTTTAAGGGGAATGGCTACCAATGCAAAGTACCGCAGACGACATAGCCTTTCTGGTAGTTTGTAAGCGAGACAGAATGCATGTTCTGGGCAAATTTTGAAACGCGGAATATGGGTAAATATGAAAGTGAGCAAACCTGAAAGCAATGATCATCAAAATCAGGAACTATATAGTAGTAGATGAACTAAAACAATTCATATGTCTAGGAAGCAGGATTACACAGCTGTCGAATTCACTCACTAATACCACTCCAAGTGGCATCTAGCACTATATGGTGTAAAATGGACAGATCAACCCGGAGATAAGGGGAGGGCAGTGAGTTCTCTAGCATTACAGATTGAGAGCTGAAGTGTGCAAACGCAGGAACCAGAGGCCTGGGAGTGAAGAGTTTGACGAAAAAGGATAACGAAGCTGATATCAATAATCATATATCGATATGAAGACGAAATTCCTGAAGGTGTATATGGAAGTGAGAATGATCCTTGGGATATCTCCAGAAGAAAAAACTATATGCATTTAAAACGCAATACTATTGAAGAATGTTCACTGTAAAATTGGCAGAAAAGTACAAAATGAAGAAGTACTGAAGAAGTGGGTGAGAAAAGCAGTCTGCAGAAAACACATACCTAAAGAAGGATCTGGGTAGTAGGACACCTGCTACAGGAGACATCAATGGTTAATAAAGGGGGGGGGGGGAAGAACAGTAGAAAGAGATAAAGAATCTACGAATAAGTGAAATTCGAGAGAGAGCAACATATGAATGTGGTGCACAGAATATTCCTGAACACCTAGTTGTTCATACTATACAACAAACCACACACACACACACACACACACACACACACACACACACACACACACATACACACATAAAAGCGAGTGCACAGACACACACAGACTACACATTCATATAGATGCATGGTTCGGCCCTACCATATTTGAAAAACTTCTGGCCTGGCTATGGTTTATTACATCTTTTCTTGCGTGTTTTCCGGAAAAAGAAAACATTTCAAATGGCTCTGAGCACTATGGGACTTAACTTCTGAGGTCATCAGTCCCCTAGAACTTTGAACTACTTAAACCTAACTAACCTAAGGATATCACAAACATCCATACCCGAGGCAGGATTCGAACCTGCGACCGTAGGGGTCACGCGGTTCCAGACTGTAGCGCCTAGAATCTCTCGGCCACCCAGGCCGGCTAAAAATTTCATAGGGGATAGTTTTGGACTAGGATTTGTTTACGTTATCGTATACTATAAGTTACTTGATTATTTCATTGAAGTGCAGTTTGTATTGTTAATATATTCTTACACGCTATCCATTTAATTCTCTAGTAAGTAGTCGAAGTTAAAAAGTTCCGAAATGAGTGAAAAGTTTATACAGCTCCGGCTCAGTTCCTTTTGAGTTTATCGGCCGCCCGCTGTGGCCGAGTGGTTTTAGGTACTTCAGTCCGGAACCTCGAGACCGCTACGCTCGCAGGTTCGAATCCTGCCTCGGGCATGGATGTGTGTGATGTCCTTAGGTTAGTTAGGTTTAAGTAGTTCTAAGGTCCAGGGAACTGATGACCTCAGTCCCATAGTGCTCAGAGCCATTTGGACCATTTTTGTTGGGTCTATCAGTAAGTGGGACTGTACTAGGCATGGCCTTAAATTCAGCATTAAGAGCAAGAGAAAACTGTCTGGGCTAATATAAATAACTTAAAGGAGGACACTATCGCAAGTGGCAAAGTACCAGTAGTTCAGTGACAGAACAGCAGTTTTTAGGGTATGGAGGGCAGAAATAAAAAATGTTCAGAGACAGGCTAAAAATGGTATTCACATTACTAAAACAGGCAGCCAGAAAGCAAATAATAATGTATACAATTCACGCAGACAGTCTCTGGTTGAAACTCGAGACACTAAAAAGTTGATAGAGAAATTAGGTTCATTCAGTTGTATTTCAGCCAGTGCATAATATCAATTATCCTTACTGCATCAGAATATCCGAGGGCTAAGGCGTAGACTTATGAGTTGCTTATTAGTGTTGAAGAATTAGAATTGAGTAAACCATTTGATATAACCTGCCTCTCTGAACATTATGCGACCACTGGTATCGATATATTAAATGTCACAGGATTCGAGTTGGCTTCTTACTTCTGAAAAGAAAATATGGAGAAAGGAGAAGTTGCCACATTTATCAGAAACTATTTTGATTTCAAGAATATTGGTATTAATAAATTTTGCTCACAGCAGTACTTAGAAGCTTGTGCAACAGAAGAAGTATTTCATAATAAATCCTTTATTATAAAAAGTATATATATATATATATATATATATATATATATATATATATATATATATAACCTTCGAGAAACTTTAACTTCTTCATAAAAAATCTGGATGCTCTGTTGTCCCATCTCACAATACAAAACAAGGAAAAGATGGTTGCTTTAATTAATTAAAGCATTGTCAGTGAACAATTATTGCAGTCAGGAAAATGGTCATTCAATTTAGGTCCTACTGTGGACATTGCAACCAAGATATGTAGGTGCTCTGCGCCTGCTATTGATTATATCTTTGTAGACAAATCTAGGAAAAAAATTCGTATCACAAAACCAATAGTAAAGGAGCTATCTGATCATGACATGCAGCATCTTTGTTACGATAAAAAATCTATTAAATCTGAACAGAAGAGGGTAATAAATCAGTCAAAAATTGATAATGTCAGGAGATTGCTCAAAGACATGACCTGGTTAGATGTTCACAATACTTCTGACTCAAACTGAAAATACAAAACATTTATTAATAAAGTTACTTCTGCTTTTGAAAATTGATTTTCCCTAAAGGTAACATAAATCAAACACAATTAAAAAATAAACCATGGATTACACAAGGAATAAATATATCATGTTAGACAAAAAGGAGACTGTATCTACTATCTAGGAACAGCTCAGATGTTAGCATTCTGATGCATTACCTAGAATACTGCAAAATGTTGGAGCAAGTAATACAGAAATCGAAGCAGCTTTATTTTGAGAAAAAGATAATTACTGCAGGCAATAAAATAAAAACTGTATAAGATATTTGAAGACAGAGATAGGTGGGTCCAAAACGGAAGCCATAAAAAACAAATAGCTCTAAAAACAAATAAGACATTGCTAACAAGTCCATGTAGTGTTGCAAAACTCTTAAACAAGTACATTATTTTATTTCTGTTACTGACAGTTTAGGGGTATCTGGATTGGTGAACAGTGCAACGGAGTATCTGAGACCAGTCTTTAAAAATAACTTCAGTAAAATGGAAACGACACTCATCCATCACAAAATCCTTAAATTCTAAGTAATCTAGTGGGCATAATAACATATCAACAAAGTTGATCAGACAGTGCTCCTGTGAGTTGAGTTCTATCTTAAGTATTTGTGAAACCAATTTCTTATCAGCAGAACATTTCCAGACTGGCAAAATATGCTGAAGTTAAGCCTCTTTACAAGGAGGGGGATAAAGAGATACAGTAGAACCATGGACCAGTTTCACTTTGCTACCTTTTTCAAAAATATTTAAAAAGTTTGTGTTCAAATGTCTCTTTAAGCATCTCATTGAAAATAGTATATTGTTACATATGGGGTTTCTTAAGGGTTCTGATATGGAGAAATTATTTATACTTACAGTGAAAATGTACTTAATTCATTAGATAATAAATTAGAGACTACTGGCATTTTCTGTGACCTTTGATTGTGTGAACACAGCACTCTCTTAAATAAATTAGAGTATTATGGAGTCACGAGCAATGCTGCAAAAATTGTTTGAGTCTTATCTAACTAACAGTAAACAAAGGGTGAAGTTGTGAAATATCTGTACAGTAAGCAACCAGTCTTCATCTGATAGGGAATTAATTACATGTGGTGTTCGTCAAGGTTCCATCTTGGGTCCGTTGCTTTTTCTTGTGTACACTAATGACCTCTCGTCTGTTACATTGACAGACGCTAAGTTTGCAATAAGTAGCAAGTGAAGTATAGACTAAGAAATAGATGCTAATCAAATTACCACTGACATTAATAAACGTTTTACAGGTAATCCACTGTCATTAAACTTTGAAAGACTCACTATATGCAGTTCAGAACCTGTAAAAGTTTTCCTTCCATATGTGTATAACATATGAAGACATGCAGATCGATGAGATTCACGGCGTTAAATTTCTGGGATTACAATTCGATAGTAAAATCAGTTTGGAAGGGCAGACCAGAGAACTGCTGAAATGTCTGAACAAGTCTGTCTTTGCAGTGAGAATGATGTCAGATGTAGGAGCTATAAATATAAAAAAAACTTGCATACTTTGGTTACGTTCATTCTATTATGTCATACAGGGTCATATTCAGGAGTAACTCAGCAAACTGAGCAAAAGTTTTTAGCGCGCAAAAGCGTGTAATAAGAATCTTTTGTGGTGTAAATTCAAGAACATCATGTAGAAACCTGTTCAAGGAACTGGCTACTCTTACCATTGCACTTCAGTATATTTAATCCTTAATGAAATTTGTTGCAAGTAATATATCTCTATTTTCAATCAATACATAGTATCAATACTAGGAATAAGAACAATCTACATAAAGACCTAAAGTCACTAACCTTGGTCCAAAAAGCGATCCAGTATTCAGGAACACACATTTTCAATAAATTTCCAGCAATCATTCAAAACTTGGTTTCAGATAAAGCGCGGTTTAAAAAGAATCTGAAAGGCTTTTTTCATAGGCAACTCCTTCTACCTTATATATGAACATCTTAACAGGGACTGTCAGACCCACTTAAGTAAAAATCTCTTTTCGATTTCAGTTTTGGCAGTACTTGGTCACAACAGTCATGTTAGATATTTTGTGTATGATAAATTTATTAACTGTGCATAACAATGTTTCATTCCTGATAGTGTATTAATTATGTTAATATTAGCACTTCAAGTTTACTGTAATTTATTCATCTATTTTGACAATGTTCTGAGAAATGATCAAGGTAGTAAGTATTATATTCAAATGTTTTCTGTCTTTTATGTTATACTTCCTGACATGTCCCACATCCACGAGAACCTTCTCATTTTTGGGTCTATGGAACGACAACTGTCTCTAATCTAATCTAACATTAGATAATTTATACAGAAAATCTTGAATGCGTTGTACGCAGTGTATCCGCAACTGCTTGGTAACTACCTTTTACCCCTTTCTCCCTGTTTTGGAGCGATGCGCTAGGTTGAGGCGACAGCAATGTAGGGAGTGCAAGTCGTAGAGACAGCGAGTGTGCAGTCTTTGAAATAAATGTTGTTTTCTGGCTAGGTGCCAAAGAGACTTACTATTAAGATGCCAATAAAACTGGCCACCCCTAAGAATTATATGTCCGGTTATCTTCACGATATGGCGCAAAGCAGCCACAGACTGCACACAGCACAGCCAGTGATTTTCATACAGAGGTGGATGGCCCTGACTAACATTAAACTATACCTTTCACAAATCACTTACCTCACAAAAATCTTCGCTACTCAAGCTTTCTGATTTTTTCCTTGTAGTTTGTTTAGTTAGTGTAGCTATTGTTTATTGCTAGCGCGTAATCATAGAGAGAATTTCCTTTGTCGTTGTAGTTTTTCATTGTTGTACAGTAAAACAGTTGTGGCATGCATGTAGATTTGCACCAAGTATTTCGCAGCTGCAATTAACTAGATATTATTTTCAGTGCTATGTTAATGTGTTCTCTTGTTTTTGCTCTTCAAATTGTGCTTTTCTGTGTTATCGTGTGAAATACTGTGACAATACTGGCGTGTGAAAAACGTAATACTAGGCTCCAAAGTAAACTGAGAAATGACAGTGAAAACGAAAGCAGTGTGTTAGCGCCACCGAGTAATGAATTAACTGATGTTCAAAGTAGTAATTTGGTAATTGTGCATAGGGAAATGGAGCGGGCGGCAAACAATGGGGTGGACAGTGAAACAATTGGTGAAGAGGGAAGCATTATCGATCGATCGGTCGGCAATAGCTCGCCTCAGGAATCGGGAATGACAGGACACAATTTTGCAAATATTGTAGACTCAGGTTTTGGGTCCTCACCGTTTTCTCAAATAAGTCAAGACACATTTTCTGCTTGTCAAAATGTCGATGTTGCCGGTGCAAATTCACTGCCGAAAAGCACTGAGGAGCATGTTTCAGACACCAGTGCATTGTTATTACTGTTAATGCAACAAATGGGACAAAAGCTACGAAAGTTAGACACAACACTTGAACAAAATCAGAAACAAATGGGACAAAATCTTCAAAAGTTAGACACAATGGAACAAAATCAGAGACAAACACAGCAAAAGCTTCAAAAGTTAGACACCACGCTTGAACAAACACGTGAAGATTTAACTACTGAGTTACATAACATTGAATCGAAATGTCAAAAAGTCTGTAATGACGTAAAAACACAAATTTGTGAGCATTTTCAACCTATTTTTTCGCGGCATGAAAATGCATTACAGAATCACGAAGCAGCCATAAAAGAACTGCAAACCATTGTTCATGAAAATCATGAGACCTTACAAGCTAAATTTGACTCAGTTGCATCTACCGATTCGGTTACGCAACTTGCAAAAACTCAAGAAAACTTAAAGGACACAGTAGATTCGATTTCAACACAAATGGACACTCTGAAACTTAGTTCAGAAAAACACACTGAGGAAATGTGTTCACTATCGGAGAAAGTAGCCGAACTTTCGGATCAGTTCACTAACTTATCTACGAAGGTAGATGATAATCTGAACGACACAAAACCAGTAGTCTTTAATGACACAGAAGAGTGCGAACAAATTAGGAAATTCAAACTAAATCAGAATCAAATTAATACGCAACACCAAAGAGAAATCCGGGAAGTACAAGATCAGCTGGCTCAGGTAATACAAGAATTACGTATTTCAGAGGCCACTCGCGCTCCAATACGGGAAGAGGGACTTAGAAATACGGAACAACCCCAAAATAATAACACCAGACACTTCGGAAATTATGAAAGAAATTGGCAAGGTGCACCGAATTTTGAGATGGAACCGCCGACACGACGTAACAATGACAGATATGCTACTCGCCGACACGATGATTTTGACTATAAACTGTTCATTACTACACGTAAATTCAAAACATTTAAGAATTCCGGCAACGACATTCATCCACAAGCGTGGCTTCATCAATTCTCTCATTGTTTTCCTCCCAACTGGTCATTAGAGCACAGATTAGAATTTATGTGTGGCTACTTAGAGAATGAACCAGCTGTAAGAATGCGGTCGGTCATTCACGATTGCCACAGTGAAGGAGAGTTTTACCATGCCTTCCTCTCAGCATATTGGTCTCAAGCCACACAAGACCGAGTAAAACATAGCATCATAATGATGAAACGTTTCGAACAATCTGAATTTTCCAGTCTTATGAAATATTTTGAAGACATGTTGCACAAGAATCAGTACCTGTCAAACCCATACAGCCCCTCAGAACTCATCCGCATTTGCTTAATCAAATTGCCTGAACATTTACGACGTATTATTTTAGCCGGACGTTGCAAAGACGACATTGAAGCTTTTCAGGGACTCTTACAAGAATTAGAAATTGACACTGACAATCGCGGAACGCGGAAACAGGAACACAACAATTACAGGTCATATCCGTCGCAATTCCACGATGAAAGAAATAATAACTGGACGCGACAAGGCTATTCTCACAACACAAATCGTGACCAAAAAAGACACCACCCATATGACAACCGTTGGCAGAATAATAGGTACAGAGAAAGATCGCACTTCCATAGTAATGAATATGACAGAGACAATCATAGAAACAGACACTATGGCAACCAGAACAATTATTATCAAGCGCGCAGTTACGACTCAGGGAGAAATTCTCCACCACGTGACCGACAAGAAAGAAACTATGGAATCTACCGACATGACGACAGATGGTATGACCGTAACGACAGACCTGAACTGCATCAGAACTGGCGGGATTTAAACAGGGCAGGGCCCTCTCGTCACGGTGAATTTGTAGAAGTTAGGTCTCCTAATCCCAATAACGACGCGCGCCAACAAAGGGACAGACAATGACTCGCACAGCAGGCAGCCGCGTGCGCCCGCTGGCTCCGAGAAAAATAACATAAGACGCTAGCCTTGAGAAAAATTTTAGCATTCTTTACCGACGTATACCGCATGATAATTACGTTCAAGTTGAAACTCTGAGTACTGTGAAGAGTAAAGGTTTACACCACATTTCACATGTAAAACCGTTTATTGAAAGATAATCTGCTTTATAACTTAGTCCTTGCCATAAAATTTTTCACTTCACGTTACTAGTATGCTTTGTCAGACTTAAGAAACTGTTAACATGCAACACTGTTTGAAGTTGAATATCCAGTGTAGAACTTAGGGAACATTTTTAAACAGAAATTACGAATGCATTGTTATTGTGAACAGACGTCACAGTGCTATTGTGTGTGTACATTCTTGATCGTTAGTTGCACTATTACGTAACGACTATAAGGCTCACATACTTAGAACATTTACCAGTACTGCTAATGAGATTTTAATGCAACATTTTGGTTTATTTGAAAATACATTCTGGATTTAAAGTACTTTTAGTGAGATACCAGATGACACAGTGGTTAGTTTATGTGACAACTACACGGTTTTATCACGACGCTACTAATGAGTGACAATTTACAATGTTGCTTTTGCGGTGTTTCTGTTTTATGTCTGCACAGTTTTATGAATTATTCTGGAAAGTAAAACATGTTTTAGTAGTAACTTTTGTGGTATAGGAACAATGAGACAGCCTTTTTCGTGGCACAACAATACGTTACTGTACAGTACTTTCTTCATCATGCCAATAAGCATAATAACTACGATATCTATACGCAAAGCATTTCACTTTTGTTTATCATGAGGTAAGTACATTGACTTCTGCAGAACTTAGCTTTCGGAGGACGATAACTACGACACTTCCACAGAGATTATGTTGCAACAAGACGCACATTTAGCACTACAGGACACGTATTTGAGTGATTAATTTTGTACTTAAAACATTTATTTTTAAAGATATTTGAAGTACAATGATACAAAGGTATTCCGTGATACATTTCATTCCATTGCTGTAATCTGTAACACCTGAGGGTATTATTCATTTATCCTCAGGGGGGTATGCGCCTACTTTGTGTACCATGTGTTTGGCAAGTACAAGGAGCCCTAGCTAATATGGTATTTGCTTATACAACTTTACACATCGGTACCATATTTCTCTAACACATAATTACACAGCTATCTGATCATTTAACTGAGAGAGACAAACATTTTTTTTACTATGTCAGTGACAGATGTTTACGTAATTACACCGTTGGATAACTTCATGTTTACGCAATTTCACAGTTGGGTAACTTCACACTTATGAAATTGTATTTTGTCTGTACTTTGTGAACTGTTCATATTTTTTCGGAACCACTGTGATACTATGAGAGCTTTGAATGATGTATTTGGTATGGGATCATGATTTTTAAAGTACATTTGAGGCGGATGAAACTTTTGACATGAGCAGAGAATTTTTTTTAGGTTTTGAAACTATTGGAGGAAGCTACGACGATTTGGAGAGTTGACTGAAGTGTTATGATGTTATTATTACGATGACTATGTGTATTATGCTGTTGCGGTATGTTTATGATCAGTAAGCTGATGCTATATGAGTTATTTGATTATGCTACGTATTTATTATCAGGAAATATTGAAGAAGCGTCGACGAATTTGTATATGTGTAATAAGGTAAGGAGTAATGAATAGTGGTTAGGGACTCTGACTTGTAAAAAAGGATGTTGGAAACCAAGAAACGTACTTTAAGAGTTATGAAATGTGTGTGTATATGCGTGAATGTATTACAATGCAGACGAAAATTTTTTGGACACTGTTATATCAATAGCATTTTGTTTCTACAGATTTGCAACGCAAATTCTTGACCTGTGAAATATATTTATATGAGACTGTCACTGTGGCGGAAACTGCCATCGTAAATATTTCAGCAAGAAAGGTAAGTGACCTTGGCGTAATGCGTTTTGGGCGCCCAGCTGAGAGGTAGACGTCTGACAAAAGAAAGCCATTAGGTGCAAAAAAAAGAGGCCATTATCCTCGCTATTGACATTCCTTTGTAGAAAGCATTGCAAATACGACACGCTCGAACTTGAAAACATATGATTACACTGTGGAGCTCTTAATTTATGATATTTACTAAAATGCCTAATGAAATGATGAGAAACATTTCACGGCTATTGTCTTGCTTGTTGAGAGAAATGCCATATGGCTTGCTTTATGTATTTATTTACTCATTTTGTTTAATATCTAGTTTCTAGCTGCACTGTAGCATTGGTTAACATAAAATTTTGTAGATGTACTAATATAAATATTTTCTGTCTACAGATGGAGTAAATAATAATTTTTTTCAAAAAAAATGAGGGAGCACAAAAAGACATTTACCTTCACGGGAACTGCATTCATAATTTTCTTTTCAAGTACTTGGTAATTTCTTTTGTAGAAATAGTTGTGGTGCACAACTTTAATTACTTAGACATTAAGATGTGATTATACATTTCCCTTATCTGCATTGTTTCTTTAGTGTACTATTTTTTCTGCTTGAGCTATGTCATGTTTAGATGTATGTTTTTTTTTTTTATTTCCTGCTGCTGTTTGCTAGGCATAGTGCTACTAAATTTCACTTTGTATTATTCGTTTAAGCCAGTTTTACTACTGATTTATTTTTCTTGTTTGCTGCTCATTGCCTTATATTAGTTGTAATATTGCTGCTTGCTTTGCGAATTTGAATATTTTGTCATTGCTGTTTGTGTTAATTGTTTTGTGCTGCTGCATTGCCTCATCCCTTAGTTTAGCATCTGAGCTCAGTAGATTTAAGTTAGTTTAAGAGGGGGTAGACTATAGAAGAGAATGAGTTGCGATGAATTGGAAGAAATGCATTGAGAAGTTATACGAAAAAAGTACAGAAAGCAGTTATAGGTAGGATTTTCTTGGAAATAAATAATGAGGTAAGAAATATGTGAAATAAATACAGAAAGCATGCTTGGATAGGATTTTTTTGGTGGAAGCAAAGGTTGAAATAAGACGAAAGATCTATGGAATGAAGTTTTGGGTTGGACTGCAGTACCAAATGTTACACTGAAAACAAACCCTGTCCTTTCCTTTTGTGTTATCCCACTATATGTTTGTGTACCCTTGTGTATTTGTTTTCTTCCTGTCTCTGTGTAGTTTCATTGAATTTTTTTCTTCTTCTAATACTAAGGTACATTCACTATGATGTGGAATACTGTTATCCTCAAATATAATTGGCATTAATAATGTGTTATTTACCTTGTAGATAGGCTTAGACATTATTTATTCTGTTTTGTTTTAATGCTCATGTGTGAAGTCGATGTTTCAACAATTATTCTGATCTTTTATGTATGAACTTATGTCATAATTCCTGTAACACTGATGTATATGTATATTTCTATTCTTTTGTAAAGCCTGTATTACTACAAATGTTATCTGTATTGTTATGTTCTTTAATGATGTATTTTGTACCTTTGTAATTGTATTCTTATGTTATAAAATTGTAATTGACACCAGTTCATCAAATTATTAACTTGTAAGTTACATTTCACTGCACACGTTTCTGTTGGTCATAGTATATGGACAATATGTGAGAAGTAGGGACTGTTAGTGTTTGCACGTGTGTTAATAATTCAGCAAGGGACTGGATAACAGCATTGCTGGTTCTAAGGACAATTCCAAAAACTTTGTGAGTGCACAAGTGGTGGTTATGGACTTGCTATATTATCCGCAAGACTCTTCAGTGGTGATTGTGCACCTGCACAGTCACACCAGATGGCTGCTGGCCATCTCTACAAGGACTACAGTGGGTCTACATCTTTGATGATCCATCAATACCATTATTTCTACAAGGACTGCAGTGGGTCTGCACCTCTGGTGGCCCACCAATACCGTAATCTCTACCAGGACTACAGTGGGTCTGCTCTGTGATGACCTACCCACCAATACTCTTCAAAACTTCGACTGACTCCGCTGTGGGTTTGCTCTGTTGTGGACCAATACCTGTCTGCATATCGAGAGTCAGCACTGTCTTCCCGTTGGAAGGACAACACTACTTCTTCAAGACTGCATGTAAATCCACTACTTCTGTGTGCAATTTCTTTTACTAATGAGACTTTGTGAAAAAAAACTGTAATTACTATTATGATGAATGATCAGAACTATCTTTATGGACTGTGAGAAAATTTTAACTTTTGACCAACATTGTATCAATATGTGTGTGCATTTGATTTCTTTGTTATTGTAATTACGATTATGAAAAATTTTAACAAATATGTATTGCCCAGTGCCCAAAACAATTTGTAAAATTTTTTGTGGGGAGCATGGGGGCTATGTAAGTAGGCTGTTTAGGTTTTTTTATTGGTAATGCCACCTCTGTATGAAAATCACTGGCTGTGCTGTGTGCAGTCTGTGGCTGCTTTGCATTGTTGTAATACTCGCCATTGTAGTGTTAGGCAGCTGGCTGTGAACAGCGCGTAGCGTTGCGCAGTTGGAGGTGAGCCGCCAGCAGTGGTGGATGTGGGGAGAGAGATGGCGGAGTTTTGTAATTTGTCATGAACTGCTATATACATTATGACTATTAAGGTAAATACAGTGTTTGTTCTCTATTAATATCTTTCATTTGCCAACTATCCCTATCAGTAGTTAGTGTCTTCCATAGTTTGAATCTTTTATTTAGCTGGCAGTAGTGGCGCCTGCTGTATTGCAGTAGTTCGAGTAACCAAGATTTTTGTGAGGTAAGCGATTTGTGAAACGCATAGGTTAATGTTAGTCAGGGCCCATTCTTTTGTAGGGATTTTTGAAAGTCAGATTGCGTTGCGCTAAAAATATTGTGTGTCAGTTAAAGCACAGTCGTGGATAATTGTTGGAAAGGAACGTTTCACTGGCCACCCCTAAGAATTATATGTCCGGTTATCTTCACGATATGGCGACACTGTAGGATGCTGAAGGTTTGGGAGGAAGCGTTGTTTTCTGCTAACTGTTTAGCGGCAAACGTCTTACAACATAAACGGCAAGCCGAAAGTTCTAGACCACTCCTTCCTTCATTTTTTAAACTACTTTTCGGGTGTCTACTAAAAGTATCAGTCTGATGGAACCTCAAAGATAACTTGCTTCACATTCTAACCCCCCAGTAATAGCAAAACATTCCACAAACATTTCCAGGAAACAGTTCGTGGCAACGTCAAGATCAGAACAGTTTACGCTCGAGAGCTCCCTTGCCGTACAGCTGCCACCAAGAACCCGTCAGTCACCATTGGCTCACCAGCCACCGAGCAGCATCCACACTGGTGATCCTGAAGTAGTATGGTTTGGGTCATCTCTGTTTTCTCTGTGGCAAATGTGAAGTATTGTTTATTGCTGTAGTTTGGTTTTCCGCGCAAAATAACGGAGTGAAGAAAGAGCAGTAAACACAACAGGTGTAAGTTGCTATGAGCGTATTTATCAGTTGCTGCTATTTATGTGAAGTTGTTTTTCCGTACTTCAATCTTACGAATAATGTTTAGCGTAACAAAACAGAGCCACAAGCGGAAAAATGTTCCTTCCGTGACTTATTTCTCCTTTTGCGATTAAGGTAGGAAAGAAGGCAACGGACGCATTTTGAAACATTTCTATCATACGTGGGACGAGTGCTAACAGATAAATCACGCCAGTAAAGGATTTTCTTAAGAAAGATCGTTCTGGCATAAATTATTTTCCACATTCAGGAAGTCTCGATAGCTAATATACATTGATGAGCCAGAACATTACGACCACCGACCTACTGTCGATATAAACACGTCCAGGCGACAGCAGTTTCAATAAAACAAATTATCTGCAAAACGTGCATTCCTCAAGCTGACATGAATTAGTAAGATATCACACACTTTGGACTTCAAAACAGTGTGTTTGCATGTTTTCCTGTGTCATATTCAAATCATATGGAAATGTGGCAGTTGGAGTAGACGCATAAAGAAATCTAGTCAATAAGTTATTCATTGTTATAATTTCATAAGCAAAACTGTTCCTCCACAAAAACCAAAAATTTTGTGGGCTCCGCCTTCACGGAAACTGCGGCATTCTGAAGTTGTCAACCTGGCTCTACGAAATATTGCGTCTGCGGCTGCAAGAAGAGAGAAATCAGCTAAACGTCCTGGTCGTTTAAAAATCTTGTCAGTTGGTCAAAAGGTGTTAATTAAGTCTCATCGTTTGTCTCATAAAGGAAAAGGCTTGTGTCGCAAATTTTTTCTGCTTTATAACGGTCCATTTAGAGTTCGCAAAATTATTCATGATAACACTGTTGAAGTAGAAACTCTTAAATCTCGGCGCTCTAAGGGAATACATCATATATCGAACGTAAAAATTTTTGTGGAATGACATACTTTTGAGAAACCAACAGCTACATGTAAACACGAAGAGAATGCAAGAGTACCGCGCTGTGTTTTGGCGGCGGCACATACTCAAAGCAACAGTCAGTCTGCGCGCCGCACAAGGCAGTCGTTGACCGCAAACAATCGCTTCCTACGTCACGCGCCTACAGCTGATCGAGCGCTCAGTGCGAATGCACTGAACGACGTAAACAAATACACAGTCTAATTTCTCCGAATAAATTCTGTATAAAGCTATGATGACTTCATAAATTATGTTATTAACGCTCAGTATTTTTCAGGATACGGTTGTGTAAAATATTTAAGACCTTCAGGTAAATTCTGTGCATGTCCGACGTTAAGACGACTTGCTTTGGAGAAAATTTCAGGAAGAATGTAATTTCGAAAAAAAAAAGTAATAAACTAAAAAGGGTAACTATTGATTGAGTTTATTTTTCAGGTAACATAATTCCACTTAGGTACGTACTTCAGACGTAATTTGCTGCTCGCGATTACGTGACTCATACTTTGTGCTATTTTCATGTTCTATGAATTTACTTGTGAAGCGACGTGCTTACGCATATTAACTGATTTTGACAATGATTAATTAATGAACAGGGTTGTTATTTGTATATATTATGCATCGCTTGGCTGCTATGCTTTTTCACTGATGTCATATTTTTCTATTATGTGTCTGCTGTGCTTATTTATTTAAATTATAATTGTCACCTGATTAATTGTGCTGATGTGGTTAGATATGTAACTTATACTTTGTGATTTATCTGCTTGCGCCTTCATGTTTACTTATTAAGATTACATATGAAGATTTATTTGCTTATGTCGATGTGATTCTAATGACCTGTTTATTGTGTAAGGCATGTTTGCTGCTGTGCGTATGGATTGCATATTTACACATTTCTGTTTTGTTGTCATAACTACTCTTCAATTTAGAATATAGAAATGCTGATATACTGTGTACGTACATAGAGTTTTGGTCACACTATTGTATTAATTATAGATTGTTCGCTTGGCAGAGCCTCGTTGTAAGAATTGTGCTGCATCCACTTGTTGACATTCTGTTCTCTACTGGTATATTTACTCGCTATTGCATGTTTTGCTTACGCTCAGTGCCTTATATTTTTAAGATAAGAAAATGAACTGCTATAATTCGACGAACGACATTAGTAAAAGAAAGTCATAGAAGTCACATGAGCTGAGGTTTTATGGAATCTGTATAAATTTATGCTAATAGGAAGGAAGCTAACGACATGACAGACCAAAACTAGGTTTAGACCATTGACAGTATTACACTGCATTTTCGTGAGCAATTGAAATAGGAAGTGACACTTGACACAAAAAAATACTCCACATGTTTGCTTCTGCTATGATTCTTGAAGTGGTGTACACACTGTGAAATATTATGATCATTCACACTCCGTAATCGTACTTAATTACTGAGAGTTATTCGAACTAAAGTCTGTTAGAGGTCAGGTATGCATTTCTTTTATTTAATGATAGACAAGGAACCAAAATGTATCTTATAATTTATAATGAGTAGAAAATTTGGGTCAGATGGATTACACAGAGGTTGTGTGTGGACACTGTGTCTTCGGATTGTATGGGATGATGAATTGAAGTTGCACTAGGATTTTATCTGTACTTGTTCGAGGAGACTGACTAAAGGTAAGGTAAATGATATTGAAATGATATTGGTGCTGAGGTTTATATGTATCGACGTATTATTGAGGTATTGAGATTAGGTGAAGTTGATGATTATTGGAGTTTTGGTGGATAAGAGGTAAAGTAAATGAGGAGCATATTGTTTTTGTTGGTTTATATGGAACAAGGAGGATGAAGATGGTAGACTAGAACACTAAAGTGGAAGGAAGATTGTCTATACACACACTTTGTTAAATCACTAAGCAGTACATATTTTTTTTGGGAGAGAGGAAGCAATTGCATATCTTGGCTCACTGACAGTTGTTCAGCAACAGTACAATTTGATCTGGCTTGGCAAACATTGGTCTTGACATGATGACTATGACGTTGACTAACTATTATTGACTGTTATACATTGCTGCCGCTACTACTTGATACACATGATGAACATAAAATTTTGACAGAATTGCATTTACACAGTTAACACTATTCAATTACACAGTAGCACTAATGTGGAGGAAAGATGAGTGAGTGTGTTTTGTGTGTTTTCCTTTTATAATCCCAGTGAAGTGATCCCAACCAATCTCCTAAATATTATTTTATTTGTTTGTTGTGGCTTGCACTGACACCCATAAATATTATAGGTTAACTGTATTGTGTACTGTAATAGTTAGTGTGACAATTACCTGATATCATTTGTGTGTTTATTATGATTTGTATGTTTAGTGTAAGAGCATAGATAATAATTTGTTAAAGAAATTGTATGTGCATTCAAACTATTGTTCATGCCTGAACTGTCTGGTTAGTGATGGTGCTGCACTTTTCAACATGATGTGTGACATTTACTCATGTTTAATTTCTGCTGATGAACTGTGTGATCAGTGATTGTAAAAAAAATTATGGACTGTTACTTGTACCTTCTCTACATGATTGGTGCCACTAGGACATGTTTAATTTCTGCTTATAAACTCTGATGAACAGTGTGATCAGTGACAGTGTATTTTATTGAACTGCTTCTGCTGAGAAATGTGACTTGTTGCTGTGTGTACCTACTCAACATTGCTGGGTACCACTGATGGACTGTTTCTACTGAAAGGAAGTCACCTGTTGCTGTGTGCACCTGATCAACATTGCTGGTGCCACTAATGGACTGCTTCTACTGAAATGGTGTTACTTGTTGCTGTCTGCACCTACTCAACATTGCTGGGTGCCGCTGATGGATTGCTTCTACTGAAATGAAGTCACCTGTTGCTGTGTGCACCTGATCAACATTGTTGGTGCCACTGATGGACTGCTTCTATTGAAAAAATGTTACTTATTGGTTTTTGCACCTGTTGACCATTGCTGGGTGCTACTGCTGGAACTGTCAACTGCTTATTCTTGAGCTATGGAAAGCGTTTATGTGAATATTTGTATAAACTGATTTTTTGTGTATTACTGTTAGTGAAAAATTATGAGACTCTTACTTGCACATATTCGTCATTGCTGACGCTATTGATTGAACTGTTTAACCACATAATACTTGTGTAAACTATTATGTAAAGTCACATGCATGAAAGAATTTGTATTGCTTACTGTATTCTATATAATAGGTTATTGAAAGGTCAGTGCAAAGCCAAAATTTTATTTAGTTATATGATGTTTACGTATTAATATTATCTTTTATTTTTGTCTGTATTTTTTTGACGAATTTGGTGGTATTTTCACCACCAATGCTGGCAAAAATACCATCAAATTCTAGCCGTGGAGGAAGGGCATATCGTGCATGGGGGCTTAATTAAATGTAATGAAAATAATTTTAATTTTTTTTTGTAGCTGTTTATCCGTTTACGCTGTGTCTCGTAAACGGTTGGCCCTGACTAGTATTATTACGCAATCTGACTGCTTAGAATAACAACAAGGAATGAAATGGAAATTTTCATTAACACAATTAATCAATTAAGTCCCCAGCAACTATAAAACCTACGAAACCAAAGCACAAGTGTAACTGTTCTGTGTGTGGAAGTATGACTCAACGTACACATCTGGCACGGTTCTTCTTCAACAACACAAGAAATTTTAAATATCACTTATACTGAATTAATTAAAGGAAATAAAAATACCATAATTACTCAAGAAAACCAGAATTACACTCTAATCCAAGAACACAAGCCAGATGCTTTGTTGACTGAACCTGTAATGACGCATTATTTAAAACATGGAAATAATGAAAAATAAATCAAGTTTCGTTACCTTCATATATTGACCAAAATCACTCTCATAATTACAATATATCTCCACACCGACTCGCTATTACCACATCTCAACAAGAACTTTTCAGTATCACATCTCAGCAAGCACTCCTTACTAGCACATCTGAACACGAACTGACTACTACGAGTCCTCGACAAGCACTGACTACTACCACATCTCAACACTCACTGTGCCAGTGGAGGCGGCGGAACAATGCTCTCTAGCGATCTCTGGCGCTGTGGCTCAGTGTAGCCACCTTTCATATGCCCTTCCTCCACGGCTAGAATTTGATGGTATTTTTGCCAGCATTGGTGGTGAAAATACCACCAAATTCGTCAAAAAAATATAGACAAAAATAAAAGATAATATTAATACGTAAATACCATATAACTAGATAAAATTTTGGCTTTGCACTGACCTTTCAATAACCTATTATATAGAATACAGTAAGCAATACAAATGAACCTGTAATGACGCATTATTTAAAACATGGAAATAATGAAAAATAAATCAAGTTTCGTTACCTTCATATATTGACCAAAATCACTCTAATCATTACAATATATCTCCACACCGACTCGCTATTACCACATCTCAACAAGAACTTTTCAGTATCACATCTCAGCAAGCACTCCCTACTAGCACATCTCAACACGAACTGACTACTACGAGTCCTCGACAAGCACTGCCTTCTACGACATCTGAATAATCACTGTGCCAGTGGAGGCGGCGGAACAATGCTCTCTAGCGATCTCTGGCGCTGTGGCTCAGTAGGCGGAACAATGCACTCTAGCGATCTCTGGCGCTGTGGCTCAGTGTAGCCACCTTTCATTTTCAGTATCACATCTCAGCAAGCACTCCCTACTAGCACATCTGAACACCAACTGACTACTACGAGTCCTGGACAAGCACTCCCACACGACACAAAACTAGGTTTAGACCATTGACAGTATTACACTGCATTTTTCGTGAGCAATTGAAATAGGAAGTGACACTTGACACAAAAAATACTCCACATGTTTGCTTCTGCTATGATTCTTGAAGTGGTGTACACACTGTGAAATATTATGATCATTCACACTCCGTAATCGTACTTAATCACTGAGAGTTATTCGAACTAAAGTCTGTTAGAGGTCATGTATGCATTTCTTTTATTTAATGATGGACAAGGAACCAAAATGTATCTTATAATTTATAATGACTAGAAAATTTGGGTCAGATGGATTACACAGAGGTTGTGTGTGGACAATGTGTCTTCGGATTGCATGGGATGCTGAATTGAAGTTGCACTAGGATTTTATCTGTACTTGTTCGAGGAGACTGACTAGAGGAAAGAGTTGTTATGGAAGTGAAATGATATTGGTGCTGAGGTTTATATGTATCGACGTATTATTGAAGTATTAAGATTAAGTGATGATTATTGGAGTTTGGTGGATAAGAGGTAAAGTAAGTGAGGAGCATATTTTTTTTTGTACTGACTAGAGGAAAGAGTTATGGAAGTGAAATGATATTGGTGCTGAGGTTTATATGTATCGACGTATTATTGAAGTACTAAGATTAAGTGATGATTATTGGAGTTTGGTGGATAAGAGGTAAAGTAAGTGAGGAGCATATTTTTGTTGTACTGACTAGAGGAAAGAGTTGTTATGGAAGTGAAATGATATTGGTGCTGAGGTTTATATGTATCGACGTATTATTGAAGTATTAAGATTAAGTGATGATTATTGGAGTTTGGTGGATAAGAGGTGAAGTAATTGAGGAGCATATTTTTTTTGTTGGTCTATATGGAACAAGGAGGATGAAGGTGGCAGACTAGAACACTCAAGTACAAAGAAGATTGTCTACACACACACTTTGTTAAATCAATAAGCAGTATATACTTTTTTTTTTGGAGAGAGGAAGCATTTGCATATCTTGGCTCACTGACAGTTGTTCAGCAACTGTACATTTTGATCTGGCTTGGCAAACATTGGTCTTGACATGATGACTATGACGTTGACTAACTATTATTGACTGTTATACATTGCTGCCACTACTACTTGATACATGTGATGAACATAAAATTTTGACAGAATTGCATTTACACAGTTAACACTATTCAATTACACAGTAGCACTAATGTGGATGAAAGATGAGTGAGTGTGTTTTGTGTGTTTTCCTTTTATAATCCCAGAGAAGTGATCCCAACCTATCTCCTAAATATTATTTCACTTGTTTGTTGTGGCTTGCACTGACACCCATAAATATTATAGGTTAACTGTTATTGTGTACTGTAATAGTTAATGTGACAATTACCTGATATCATTTGTGTGTTTATTATGATTTGTATGTTTAGTGTAAGAGCATTGATAATAATTTGTTAAAGAAATTGTATGTGCATTCAAACTATTGTTCATGACTGAACTGTCTCAGTAGTTATGGTGAATAGTATGGACTGTTACTTGCACTTTTTCTACATGATTGGTGCCACAAGGACATGTTTAATTTCTGCTGATGAACTGTGTGATCAGTGATTGTAAAAAAATATGGACTGTTACTTGTACCTTTTCTACATGATTTGTGCCACTAGGACATGTTTAATTTCTGCTTATAAACTCTGATGAACAGTGTGATCAGTGCTAGTGAATTTTATGGAACTGCTTCTGCTGAGAAATGTGACTTGTTGCTGTGTGTAGCCGGCCGCGGTGGTCTAGCGGTTCAGGCGCTCAGTCCGGAACCGCGCGGCTGCTACGGTCGCAGGTTCGAATCCTGCCTCGGGCATGGATGTGTGTGATGTCCTTAGGTTAGTTAGGTTTAAGTAGTTCTAAGTTCTAGGGGACTGATGACCACAGATGTTAAGTCCCATAGTGCTCAGAGCCATTTGAACCATTTTTTTTGCTGTGTGTACCTGCTCAACATTGCTGGGTACCACTGATGGACTGCTTCTACTGAAATGGTGTTACTTGTTGATGTCTGCACCTGCTCAACATTGCTGGGTGCCACTGATGGACTGCTTCTACCGAAATGATGTCACTTGGTGTCGACACCTGCTCAACATTGCTGGGTGCCACTGATGGACTGCTTCTACTGAAATGAGTCACCTGTTGCTGTGTGCACCTGATCAACATTGCTGGTGCCACTAATGGACTGCTTCTACTGAAATGGTGTTACTTGTTGGTGTCTGTACCTACTCAACATTTCTGGGTGCCACTGATGGACTGCTTCTACTGAAAAGATGTCACCTGTTGATGTCTGCACCTGCTCAACATTGCTGGGTGCCACTGATGGATTGCTTCTACTGAAATGAAGTCACCTGTTGCTGTGTGCACCTGATCAACATTGCTGGTGCCACTAATGGACTGATTCTACTGAAATGGTGTTACTTGTTGGTGTCTGCACCTGCTCAACATTGCTGGGTGCCACTGATGGATTGCTTCTACTGAAATGAAGTCACCTGTTGCTGTGTGCACCTGATCAACATTGCTGGTGCCACTAATGGACTGTTTCTACTGAAAAAATGTTACTTGTTGGTATTTGCACCTGTTGACCATTGCTGGGTGCTACTGCTGGAACTGTCAACTGCTTATTCTTGGGCTATGGAAAGCGTTTATGTGAATATTTGTATAAACTGATTTTTTTGTGTATTACTGGTTGTGAAAAGTTATGAGACTCTTACCTGCACATATTCGTCATTGCTGACGCTATTGATTGAACTGTTTAACCACATAATACTTGTGTAAACTTATGTAAAGTCACATGTATGAAAGAATTTGTATTGCTTACTGTATTTTATATATTAGGTTATTGAAAGGTCAGTGCAAAGCCAAAATTTTATCTAGTTATATGATATTTACGTATTAATATTATCTTTTATTTTTGTCTGTATTTTTTGACGAATTTGGTGGTATTTTCACCACCAATGCTGGCAAAAATACCATCAAATTCTAGCCGTGGAGGAAGGGCATATGAAAGGTGGCTACACTGAGCCACAGCGACAGAGATCGCTAGAGAGCATTGTTCCGCCGCCTCCACAGGAGTGATTATTGAGATGTCGTAGTAGTCAGTGCTTGTCCAGGACTCGTAGTAGTCAGTTGGTGTTCAGATGTGCTAGTAGGGAGTGCTTGCTGAGATGTGATACTGAAAGGTTCTTGTTCAGATGTGGTAATAGCGAGGCGGTGTGGAGATATATTGTAATTATGAGAGTGATTTTGGTCAATATATGAAGGTAACGAAACTTGATTTATTTTTCATTATTTCCATGTTTTAAATAATGTGTCATTACAGGTTCAGTCAACAAAGCATCTGGCTTGTGTTCTTGGATTAGAGTGTAATTGTGGTTCTCTTGAGTAATTATGGTATTTGTATTTTCTTTAATTAATTCAGTATAATGTTATTTAAAAATTGTTGTGTTGTTGAAGAAGAACCGTGCCAGATGCGTACGTTGAGTCACACTCCCACACACAGAACAGTTACTCTTGTGCTTGTTGTTGCGTTGGTTTTATAGTTGCTGGGGGCTTAATTAATTAACTGTGTTAATGAAAATTTCCATTTCATTCTTTGTTATTGTTCTAAGCAGTCAGATTGCGTAATAATAATAGTCAGGGCCAACCGTTACGAGACTTCGTAATAGGACAGACAGCTACTAAAGCAGAAATTAAAATTATTGGCATTTCATTTTTAATAAAGCCCCCATGCAAGATTTACTTTTCCATTTTTGATCTGAATACTTGTAGTTTCGTCGTAGAATAGGTAAACAACTGGCATATGGCTGGAGTGCCAAACGTATAACACAATGAGTGTCATTCCTATTTCTGTAATTAGGTTTAGGAATTAAAGTGTAGGTAAAAGTAATCTTCATCATACATCAGTAACTGTGAGAGTTATTTTTACATTATTTATGTTTTTCTCTCTTACGAAAACCTCATTCACCAGTCGTGATTCAAATTTTTGCAGCACTTCCAGTGGTTACGCTGTATACATTATCAGTAGACAAAATATCCTTGATCGTTATAAATTTAACAAAGGTTTTTCTTCAGAAAACTGTCATTGTCATTATCTCCTCAAAGTAGAGGAACACAAATGAAAATCGCAAAATATGAACATCCACAGAGAGACTTTGCACTCTATGAATAACGTAACGCTACAAATCAAGAAAGTATAATGTGCAAGAAAATCATATACGATGACAGAAAAACTGAAATTGAAAAGGTCTGAAGAAAATGAAACCAGTGAATGCCTATAGTGGAAGTTCTATTCCAGCTTCGGCTGTCATGAAAGAAGAATCAGTTGTAACCGGTATGAAGGAAAAGGAACACAATGTTATATCATGTTAATGGTGTACAGCAACCAGCCTCAAATTGGTTTTAGATTACCTTATTCAAAAAGTACCGTTACCGGTTTCGAATTTATATAATTCATCATCAGAAGGCTTTCATGCTTTCCTCAAAATCTGGTGATCTTCCACAAAATGTCCGTATGGAGTATTTGTTTCCACAGGTTTTTAATTTTTTTTTAATTTTTGACTTAACATCTGTGGTCAAAAGTCCCCAAGAACTTAGAACTACTTAAACCTAACTAACCTAAGGACATCACACACATCCATGCCCGAAGAGCAGGATTCGAACATGCGACCGTAGCTGCCACGCGGTTCCAGACTGAAGCGCCTAGAACCGCACGGCCACACCGGCCGGCTCCACAGTTTTCTTCCACCGAATCATAGTCCCAATTTTGTTAACATTGTCATTATCACACACGTCGATTTTCATTACTAAATACTTTAGTTTGCTCACAAAACGAATTTCCAATGTGCGCGACATATTTTGACTAACAACATATGAAAACAAATCATCTGTTATTAGGCGAGTAAATAGAGCTGCATTTTTCGTCATCACAGCACTTCAGTATAAACTCATGCGGTTTCTTATGATTCATTCTTAATTTGTTACAGTTATTTTTCCGGTAGAGAAGGAGGAAAAACGTCCGATTTTAGCGCTTTTCCAACGAGATTCAAACCTACAGCATCAGGAGGAGTAGCGCACGGCTAGTGAGGCACCGTTAACTTGAACATTCAGTCATTGTTGTAGTTGTCACTAAGTAAAACAGAAGCACATTTGCCACCAAGTACAAGATGAGACAAATTTACTCTTAATACACCCTCCTTGCAATCAAAAATAATTAAATGTTCTAACTCAATGTCAGTTTCCAGTTTAAGTTTCTTCTCTTTCCATCTCTCCTCTCCTCTCTCCTCTCCTCTCCTCTCTCCTCTCTCATCTCTCATCTCATCTCATCCCACCTCAACTCTCATATTTCATATCTCATCTCATCATCTCCTCTGCCCATCACTCCCTTTCAGGAAGTTTGACTTTTCTAATCAGAACATTTTGTCGCTTTGGCAAGGCACATTTATAGAAGGCACTTCATTTTTGACACTGTTAAATTTAATGAGCTGTGTCTTTCAGTGTTCAAAGCCATCCAGTTTATTACATCATATAACAAAAATCTCATTTACTCTTTTATCTGTTGACACATTCATGCCTAGCTTGATTTTAATTTTTCAAAAAGTAATTACCCCTATTGGTTCAATACCCCCGGAGAAACTCTGGTACGGGTCCAGAAAGTCACCCAGTAAATAAAATAACTTGGCAACAGAGAGCTCTTTCAAATTTTCTATTTTTACATGATGTTCCGAGATCTGGCGTATTGCTTTAAACTACAGTACGTTCAGAAAACATTTTTAGTATGAAAATAAAGAGAATCGAGATTTTTTTTAAAGTGAATTCACGTACGTCTGACGTTAGAATCACGTCCTGGAGGCTGTCAGGTGCAACATAGCAGCGTAACCTCCCAGCACACTGTGTAATGTTGACGACGCGCATGTTCAGTCCGTAGTACAACCTGAAAGCAAAAGGCAGTTAAGAAATTATGAAGTAACATCAACTTCCTTGTCCATCCGAGGTGACCCCTCATACAGCACTTCTCGATATATAACTCAGCTGAACTTAGCAACGACCTAACATTAACGCGCTGTTCCCTATGGTGCAATACAGTTTACGACATCAGTTAGCCCATGTCACGTCCAACAGAACGTTTAGCATCAGGAAATGGTGGCTCAAAATATGCACACAGCTAAATTCTCTGGAGTGGAAACTCGAGCGAAGCCAACGTAATACCGTTCGACGGTATGTGCACATTGTGGACGAATACGCTACAGACACATTACAACTGCAAAACAGGAGAAAATATACAGCACATCTAAATAAACGTTTGGCCAATGTGTAGTTTTCGATTATCACCCTAAAAGTGTCATTTCGTGTGAGGGGTCCTTTGGCTAGCCGGTCGTGGAATCTCCCGGAAACTTCATTACGCCCCCATACATATGAAATTTACTCCAGTCACGCTTCATAAAAATGTATTGTGTCCTTTGATCGCAGTAAATGCAGCCATGAATTTTACATCCGATGGGCAACAGCCCTCTGTGACCAAGGACCGTCTCCTTCTTTACAAGCACCCAGGCGCTGAAGTCGCAGGCACTTGAAATTACAAACAACCTTTTCTTTCCTGTTGCACACCTGTTAGGTCACAGAGTCACAGTTCATCGTACAGGAGGCATCGACCGTCGTATTCTTCACTACTCTTATTTTGTCTGCTTAACAAGTCAATGTTTACTGAAGTAACACTTCAGTTGCCACTAGAGGCGATCGACGTCCTCGGCTGTTACAGGACTTCGGATAAATAAACATAGAAATACAAAGAACAAAGAAAGTAATCCAGAATTTCTTCCTGAGAACATGACACTGATCGATGTAACTCACTAGTTAAGACACTGAACTCATGTTTGGGGGTAATGGGTTTTGAATGCCTCATCAAACACGTGGAGCGTCTTTATAATTTATATTGATCCCAAAAAAATGTAAACAATAATGGCGGCTATGTCATTAAAAATTCAAGAACAATGGGAATGTTGTTCGTCGAAGAAAGATGGTAAAGACAGATACACCAGGTGGTCATTTCGCAGCATATCACCTGTGGATCGACGTACCATGTGTTTTGGTACAAACTTGAAAGTCGTCTGAAGGCAAATGTGTAAATTCGTACCGGTTAAGACACTTTTTAATTAAAATAAACCAAAACCAAATTGTACTGATTTCTACAGCACCTAACAGCCATGGTCCTTCAATTCTGTTGTTATTTGAAGAAAGAAACAGAAAAGAAGTATCATGAAGATTGTACATCATTTTCCAAAATGACTTAAGTCTACCAACAATGCATTATTAAAAAAAAAAAGAAAGAAAAACCATTGCTGTTACCTCCTGCCCTTACACTGAGTTTGAGCTGGAAGTCGAGTAGAACTTCAATGTTTCTTCGTCCGTCGAATACATAGGCGCAGGTATCAAATGTAGTACCAGTGTTAAATAACAGCATGGCGCAGGTTACAATTAATGACTGCCAAAGAATGATACAGCCCAGCTGTCGTTCGTATCTTTTGTATCATTTGTACCATTATGGTTCACTGTTGTCAGATGGGTTTTTGCTTCCTATTTTGCGATCACTTAGTTCGTATACCAGGTGTCCCATTTATCTTCACGCACTCAAACTAGTTTCTGCCTAGACACGTAATAAAAAATATATGAAGCAAATGTTATTTAGCTACCAGAGCGAGATGATCCACTTTCTTGTAACGTTCTATGTTACGAAGATACACTAAGTGATCAAAAGTATCCGGAAACTCCCAAAACCGTACGTTTCTCATATTAGGTGCATTCCGCTGCCGCCTACTGCCTGGTACTCCACATCACCGACCTTAGTAGTCATTAGACATCGTGAGAGAGTAGAATGAGGCGCTCCGCGGAACTCACGGATTTCGAAAAAAATTTGGAAATTTGTGGTACGGTCTTATGGGACCAAACTACTGAAGTCGCCGGTCCCTAAGCTCACCCATTACTTAACTTAACTTACGCTAAGGACAACACACACACACCCATGCCAGAGGGAGGACTCGAACCTTCGACTGGGGACGAACGTGGTAAGGTGACTGGGTGTCACTTGTGTCATACATCTGTAGGCGAGATTTCCACACTCCTAAACATTCCTAGGTCCACTGTTTCCTATGTGATAGTGAAGTGAAAACGTGAAGGGACACGTACAGCACACAAGCGTACAGACCGACCTCGTCTGTTGACTGACAGAGACCGCCGACAGTTAAAGAGGGTCGTAATGTTTAATAGGCAGACATCTGTCCAGACCATTACTCAGGAATTCCAAACTGCATCAGGATCCACAAAAAGTACTATGATAGTTAGGCGGGAGGTGAGAAAACTTGGATTTCATGGTCGAGCGGCTGCTCATAAGCCACACATCACGCCGGTAAATGCCAAACGACGCCTCGCTTGGTGTAAGGAGCGTAATCATTGGATGATTTAACAGTGAAACGTTTTGCGAAGTGATGAATCACAGTGCACAATGTGGCGATCCAATGGAAGGGTGTGGGTATGGTAAATGCCCGCTGAACGTCATATGCCAACGTGTGCAGTGCCAACAGTAAAATTTGGAGGTGGTGATGTTACAGTGTGGTCGTGTTTTTCATGGAGGGGACTTTCACCTCTTGTTGTTTTGCGTGGCACTATCACAGCATAGGCCTACATTAATGTTTTAAGCACCTTCTTGCTGCCCAATTTTGAAGAGCAATTCGGAAATGGCGATTTCATCTTTCAACACCATCGAGCAACTGTTCATAATGCACGACCTGTGGCGGAGTGGTTACACGGCAATAACATCCCTGTAATGGACTGGCCTGCAGAGAGTCCTGACCTGAATCCTACAGAACACCTGTGGGATGTTTTGGAACGCCGACGTCGTGCCAGGCCTCACCAACCGACATCGATACCTCTCCTCAGTGCAGCACTCCGTGAAGAATGGGCTGCCATTACCCAAGAAACCCTCCAGCACCTGATTGAAAGTATGCCTGCGAGAGTGGAAGCTGTCATCAAGGCTAAGGGTGTGCCAACACAATACTGAATTCCAGCATTACTGATGGAGGGCGCTACGAACTTGTAAGTCATTTTCAACCAGGTGTCCGGATACTTTTCATCAATAGTGTATGAACAGCAGTAAATGCTTTTTAAAGGACACCCCATATTTTTTGTTGAGTATTACACTTCCTTTCACGAAGGCCTATTCAGAAATGTACCACTCTGTAACACACAGTGCAGGTAAACAAGACAACTAGTGTAAGTTGGTTCAAATGGTTCAAATGGCTCTGAGCACAATGGGACTCAACTGCTGAGGTTATTAGTCCCCTAGAACTTAGAACTAGTTAAACCTAACTAACCTAAGGACATCACAAACATCCATGCCCGAGGCAGGATTCGAACCTGCGACCGTAGCGGTCTTGCGGTTCCAGACTGCAGCGCCTTTAACCGCACGGCACTAGTGTAAGTCGTCCACTTGTTGGAGTTGATAATAATCAAATGAAAACACAAGGAAAATTCGCACCGTTGATTAAGTCAATTGTCCAGTTGAAGATTTGTGTGAATACAATATGTAGGGCGCCATTTCGAAAGACGTAATGCTGTTCTGATGTTCGTAACGAAGAAACTTACAAGAATGGCAAACAGTCATGATGGTTAACGTCCCCTGGTAGCTAAGCAAATGCTTCCATTATACACTTCTTTTAATTTTTTTATTTCCTTCTGGAAAAAAAGCTTTTTTGGGTGGTCAAGATAAATGGGACACCCTGTGTATAACGACTAGTGACACTGATACATCGAAACTAATTATTTTTTATAACTTCCTTATTTTACTACATTGTAATTTAGTTAGCTGGCGGGGGTGGCCGAGCGGTTCTAGGCGCTACAATCTGGAACCGCGCGACCGCTGCGGTTGCAGGTTCGAATCCTGCCTCAGGCATGCATGTATGTGATGTCCTTAGGTTAGTTACGTTTAATTAGTTCTAAGTTCTATGGGACTGATGACCTTAGAAGTTAAGTCCCATAGTGCTCAGAGCCATTTGAACCATTTTTTTGTAATTTAGTTGACATGTGTGATTCTACTTTTTGGTATTTTATATAAGGAACGATCAAGAAGTTTCCGATTGAGGGAGATACTGCCGCGTATATGCAACGTAGCACGACTCCGATGCGGGTATATAAGCACCGACATACATGCAAGGGATTAGTGTGGAGTGTCTGTCTTTTCGATGTGGGTGCAGTAAACGCGGAAACGTGAACTATGGTGATACTGCTAACAAATATGTCCCTTTTCTTTTCTGCCCAGGGACAAAAAGCGGCAGCCATCCATCAGCTAATAAAGAATGTGTACGGAAGAGCATGCCTGCCGAAAACTGCCGTTGTGGAATTGCAGGCCAAGTTACGTTCTGGCTGCGACTCGACACTAGACGCCTGTCGGTCTGGGAGGTCAGCCTCCTCACATTGCATGTGTCGTAACTCAGAAGGTGTGCCCACTCAATTGGGAGACACTCAGGCACCTCCCCTACAGTCCCGATCACTACCCACGCGATTATCACGCCTTCGGTCTCATCCAATAGGCCTTGAGGAGTCGACGATTCCTGTCGGACGGGTATACGTAAAGTCGTTGACGGAGGCCCTCCTGCCATGCCCTCTCACTCACAGCGATGGACATCAGACGACTGAACGGCTCGCGGCACAAAACCGAAATAGCGGGAACCACGGAAGCAGACCATGGAGGAAAACAAGTCTACACCAGCGCTATGGATATAGCAATCGCCCTTTGTTTTAGATGGCACAAAAATGATAATTTTATTGTATTTTAATTTTGGCAAGTATAGATTTTAACCTTGACATCTATAGATTTTAATTAAGTATAAATGGTTCAAATGGCTCTGAGCACTATGGGACTTAACAGCGGAGGTCATCAGTCCCCTAGAACTTAGAACTACTTAAACCTAACTAACCTAACGACATCACACACATCCATGCCCGAGGCAGGATTCGAACCTGCGACCGTAGCGGTCGCGCGGTTCCACACTGCAGCGCCTAGAACCGCTCGGCCACTCCAGCCGGCTTAATTAAGTATCTTTAGAGATAAAAGAAAATTATAAAAATCTACTTAATACAATATGTGCATATGTAACGTAAGAAATGTACCGGACGCCACCTATCGGTAATAGTATTATAATTAATATAAATGAAGTGCATTCTGCCAACCAATTTTAGGTGACGCAGAATGTGAAGGTTGCTGTGGGTGGACAGGTTTCTCCTGGAACCGAAATTGCAGGTACGTTCTGGTACATTTGATGTTGATCGGATAGGATGAAAAAAGGTTTGCATTTGTGAAATAATAAATTAGTATCATTATCGTTTCAGATCTGAAGATGGTTCTAGAGGAACCGAAACCAGTCATGTGAATAAACTTTTTTGCAATCGAGACGGATTATAATTAAAATTGAATTTCGAGTTCGATGGAAACCAAACTTACACCGCCATATCACAAGTATCTGCTTTCCTTTCCCACTAAACGTCATTGAAAGCCCACACCACGCTCTACTGTGGCTAACCAAGGTCGTCCACCCAACTAACGCGTTTACTGTTAACGGTGTATCCGCTACTCGGTTTTACGTTACAGCACCTCCAGTGGATCCCCCGTAACTAGCATCCGGCCTGCCAAGGCTGCTTCGACTACCTTACAAAAGTTTCACTGGAAAGTCCTTACACATCCTCCGCACAATCCCGATCTCTCCCCATGCGAGTTCCATATTTTTAGAGACCTTAAGAAATTCGTGGCTGTCGATTTGCTTCAGATTAAGAGGTGTATACTTGGGTACAATCATGTACAATTTGTACAAGAACCAAGCGGGAACAATAAGAGTGGATGGCAAGAACTGAGTGCTCAGATTAAAAAGGGTTAATGCCGGTATGAGACTTCCGTCGCTACCGTTCTATCTAAACTTCATAGGAGCCTTTAGTGATATAAAAGAAAAGTTATAAATTGGCATTAAAATCAAGGGTGAATGGTTGTCAGTGACAGCTGATGACATTACTATTATCAGCATGTGTGAAGAAGAATTATAGGATATATTGAATGGAATGAAGAGTCTAATGCATTCAGAATATGGATTTACAATAAACCGGAGAATGAGAAAGGCGATAAGATGTAGCAGAAATGAGAACAGCGAGAAGCTTAACATCAAAACTGATGATCATGAAGTAGACGAAGTTAAGAATTTCTTCTACGTTGGAAACAAAATAACCCATGACAGACGAAGCAAGGATGTGAGGTCCGCCAGTTATGCAAAACACCGTTTTTCTCAATACCCAAACACGTTTCGGGCACCACTGTGCCATCATTAGTGGGTTTTCGTTTTTATTTATTCTGCAATGTGAACATTTTTGTTAAGTGATTATAAAATTATGTGCATTTTTAGTTCAAAGAACAGATTGTCTCTTTTTGTAAATACCTTTACATTTGGTGTGCATGAATTTTCTGGATCACTTTTGTGATTACTACAGGTAGCTTGTCATCTGCAGCCAAATGATGTTGATGAGAGAGTTTATTGCTGGGAGACCTCAGTCAATGAAGTTAATATTTATTATGCAAAATAATTTTGTACTTGATGAGAGGAAAAATTACTATTGTTAAAGATTACAGTGTTTGTAGCATTTAAGGAGACCCAGCCGTCATGAGAGCCCAAAAATGGAACTTTTTTATATATAAAAATTCTGTGATTACTTCTGATTCTTAAAATATGTACTTCATATATATTATCTCATCATCTTCGTGTTTAAAGGCCTCTCCGAAGCAGATGCGGCGCGTGGATGCCTAGATGCCACACTACTATCAAATACAAAATCGTTCCTACAATGTTTCGTCATTTAATTCTGACGCCACTGTTTATATAGCAATTCGTTTGTGGAAAACAACGTATCGACTGTACAATGAGCAGATTTTATTGCAATCGATCTTTCCATCGATACACATGGACTACCTGAGTTACCTTATGTTTTTTGCGTGCGTTCGTGTTGCAAACTATTTGAGCTGCCATGTCAGCTTTTCAGATTGGTGTGATGGACGCCGTAACATGTTTTAATAGTGGAGTATCCAACTGATTAAAAACGGTGTGCAGACTAAGTATCAAAACTGCGACCGACATGTAATGTGTGTTGCTAGGGGTGGACAGGCAGTATGTCCCTGAAGCTGAAAGCGCTACTGAAAGGAGGCCAGATAACTAATAAAACAAAGAAAAAATAAGAAGCTGAAAAGGTCACTCAGAATCAACAATATTATCGAACTTGAATGTTTTGACATGTTATCATTGAGAAGAAAATGACATGCAAATCTTTAGTTTCTATAGCCCGTAATCAATGTCTTTACATACTTATGTATCATTATCTCGTCGAATAGTAAAGCTGCAGAATCAAAATTTTGCATGAATAATAATTAGTGTTTGCCTATATTGTGAACCACATTATTCAACAATTAATTAAATATTTTGACTTGGAGAAAAAAATTAAATCCAAGAAAATTTTTTTTAAAAAAGTACAGAAAACTAAAAATTGGTAAATAATCCTAGTTTACTGTTTCTGCTAGTTAATAGTTAAAATAATGAAATTTGTTTTGACGTTTTATTTTGAATATTGTGGAAGTACAGTAAAACTGAAATAGAAATTACACGTAATTCAGTACGCAAGATAAAAATCAGTATCCACTCCACCATCTATTACACTCTTTCCAAAGTTTTTCAGACAGAGACCACAATATACTAAGTCTTTGGTTTAAAGTTTGTCCAATATCTGTTAAAGTTTTTGTATTATTAAATTTCAAAATATTAGTAAAAACTATAGCCGTCCCCTTGAGTTCCCCTCCGGAAGGGCTAGTAACTGAGACGGTATGCTGTCGCTTTTATTAAGGTGATAATTCGAACTTGCATCTTCGCGAAACATTTTAAAGATTTCTTTTCATAACGTCTTACAGTTATGTTATTTTGCTTTCCCCCTTCAGCAGCCAGACAGAACAAGCAGATATAAATTTACTTTTGCTTGCAAATACAGCTCACAATATAAGTTTTATGTAATCAGTCCATTTTAGGTAGTCCCGAACAATTATTCGTACGTATTTCAAGGCTGTAATTGTTACCGGAAATTTTTCACCGATAGTGTGTGTATTCGAATAGTGATGGATCTCTTTGCTTATTCATGCACAATACTGGTATGTTACATTTATTAACGTTCAGATCAATTGCCAACTCCTACACTAATCGTCAGTCCTCTGCTGGTCTTACTGCTACAGTCCTCTGGCGTTTTAGTCTTCATTTAGACTTCAGCAACATCCGCGAACACTCTCAGAAAGTTTTCTACATCTTCATCTACTCCAACGTGCGTACGTCGCAAGCCACTCACAAACAGAGGGAGGAAAAGACGAATGTCTGTACGCCTCAGTAGGAACCCTGATTTCTCCTATCTTCGTGATCCTTATGCGAGAATTACATTGGCAAGTGGAATTGTTCTGCAGTCAGTTTCAGTTTCCAGTTCTCTAAATTTTCTCAGTAGTGTTACACGAAGAAAACGTCGTCCTCCCTACAGGGAGTTCACAAAGCATATCCATAACAATCATGTGTTGATCGAACCTACCAGTAACAAGCGAGGCTACCACCTCTGAAAGGCTTCGATGTCCTCCTTTAATCTGAGCTGGCAAATCACTCAAGCAGTACTCAAGAAAGAGTCGTACTTTTCTATATGCGGTCTCCTTTACGGATGAACCATACCTTCGTAATATTACCTCAATAAACCGAAGTCGCCTTCGCCACTACTGTGCTTCACAGTTCTACGACCAGATATTTGATCGACAGTACACTATTAATGCTGTATTAGAGCATTACGAGATATGCATCTACATTGAGCTACACTTTTTTACATTTAGAGCTATCTGTCATTCATCACACCAACTAGAAATTTTGCCTAAGTTATTTGTAACCTCCTACAACCAGTATGAGTCGAAACTGTTAATAAAAAGATCCGACATGTAGCCTGTCTTCCGAGTTAATTAGTATTGACGTTTCGCAACAAGGCACTTCCGCGGGCAAATTCAAGCCGCCCATCAGATATAATTAGTATCGTTTGTCCTCACAGCGTAGATGAGAGCGCACGAGACTGCTCAGTTATTTGCTTGGATTCGATCCTTACTACCGTTCCATGTCCAATTTTTGTATCGCTCTCTTGTTCGGTTTTAGGAAACCAAACGAAGAACACGTTTGGGAACACCACTGTCTCTGGCAGACCGCTTGTATCTGAGCTCGCAAAGGCCTGACTGGCTATCTTCGAGGCTAATTAAGTCCGAAACGACGCAACGTATCTAATGTTTACCTAAAAATTATTCTTCAAAACTCCCTACCCTGCAACACCCAAATAAGTTTATCAGAATGTTTCTGACCACCATGCATAGTGAATAACAGTGATCCTATCACACTTCCCTGGGACACTCCTGACGATACCCTTGTCTCTGATGAATATTTGCCGTCGAGGGCAACGTACTAGGTTCTGGGAAGTCTTCGAGACACTCAAGTATCTGGGAACCTATTAGATATGCCTGTACCTTCTGCTACAGTAGGGCATTGTAGGAAACGCTTTCGCGAAATATAGCAATATGAAGTCTGCCCGTTGTCTTCATCCATGGTTTTAGGATATCATGTGAGAAAATGGCAAGCTCAATTTCGCACGAGTGATGCTTTCTAAATCCATGCTGATTCGTGGACAAAGTGTCTTCCGTCTCAAGGAAATTATTTACGAGTATATTCCAGCTGAGAACATGTTCAAGAATTCTGCAGTAAACCCATTTTAAAAACACAGATCTTTATTGCTGTGGGCCAGCTCTTTTACCTCTCCTGTATATAGGAGACCCCTGAGCTTTCTTCCAGTCGCTTGGGACTTTGCACTGGGCAAGAGATTCGCGATAAATCCGAAGCAAGTAAGGGGCGCAAGCAGTAGATTTCATCCCGACGTGGTGACTCAGTTATTTTCAGTTCTTTCATTGCTTCACCGCGCCAGGGACGCCTATTACTATGTCATCCATACAGAATTCTGTACTACCGTTAGACGACATGTCCCAGTACATAATTTGCATATACTGTAAACAGCAACGACACCAGATCACTTCTTTTGGGTACTCTCGAAATTACTTTTGCATCTGTCGATTTTCTCTCAAACAACGTGTTGAGTTATGTCTGCTACGATGTCCTGAATCCGTATATCTTGCAAGATACTTGGCAAACTTGTATTTTCTTGGATAGACGCTGCTGCGGAAACGTATCAAACGTCTTACAGAAGACAATGAACACAGCACCATCCCGCCTGCCGTTTTCTGTAGCGCTCTGGATGTCATGAACGATTAGAAATGACAGATTTTTATACACAGAATTTTCGTTCTCTAACTAGCTCATAATGCGTGAGATCAAATTGTATTTCATACTACGGTAACAGACTGACGTCAGCGGCACGACCCGTCCACATCTCCCTCCCCCCCCCCCCCCCCTCCCACGCCTCCCAGGCCCATTCCCTGAGCGACCTTCGATTAACTGAAGTGTAGAGTTCATTCGCGTAATTTGTATCGAATCTTACAGGTATCTTTGCATTCCTGTAAGACCTGCTTCCTCAAGGTAGAGTTAAGGTCAGTCTGACTTATCGTGTAAGAAAGAGGTCACTTTTTGGTACATTCCGCTTCTCCAGTTGGCTTATCCTCCCATTTTACATTATGCCGGAGCTATTGAAGTTTATGTCGGTTATAGTATATGTGGAGAAGTGCAAGTAGGAATAGTACTTGTGTTCACAGACGGGTCACTTTTACAAGAATACTGAACAGGTCACTTTGTTACAGTTTAAGAACAAAAAATATTAAACACAAGCATTTGACATGAATGGAACACATATTCAGCTGTGGCCTTACATTAGGCATCATCCCCGATTTCTCCTGAAGCGATTTAGGAAAACCAGGAAAAACCTACATCAGGTTGCCTGGACTGGGCTTAGAACTTCCATCATAATGAAAACAAGTCCACTCTCTTCACAGTGCAGCGTTGTTCGGTTGATTTTCTGGTACTGTATTGTCATACATTATTATAAAGATGTTATTTCGTAATGCTAAAAGCTAGTGTGTCACTAATGATTTATTTCTCGACGACGGTCACAGCACACAATAAACACTCTATACAGAACATAAGCTAAACCATGTTTGGATTCTGTTTCGTGGCTCCAATTTCTCACATCCTTGCCTGAAACGACGTCAGTCAAGCTTTGGTGTAAGGTTTGACAGAAGGAGAAAAAAATCATTGTAGTGAGAAAATGTGTGGTGAAATGACAAACGTTTTATTATTATTTACTCGCGTTACACTTTCTTAAACTCCTACTCACCTACTTATTTAAGCAGTCTTTCACTAGCAGTACTGTTTCTCAGGCAATTTATTTAACAGCTATTTTCCTTTATAGAAAATGCTGCGTTGAGTTCTACCTTAATTCTTTCTTGGTAAATGTTGATTCAGCCTATAACTTCTTCAGCCGTCATGGTCAGAGCTATTTGAACAAATTGATGAATGTATTTTTTATGTTCATAACTGACTGCAATAGCCGATTTTAATCATTCAGACTCATTACACGTCTTCTGAAATTAGATTTTCTTCTCTGTTCGTTAAACGATGGTACATACTGTTTTTCATTATAAACTATGTCTGAAATATGTACTATGTGATTAGTGCAGGAAGGCAACGAAACTTCGTGATGTTAGGTTAACCTTCTTCAACAGGCAGCTCGTCGAAGCTTGTAACAAACTACCAGATGCTGATAAAGTGTTTCTTAGTTCTTTAAAAAGGAGCTAAAAAGTCCAAACCGACTGCCATTTTTTATTAAGCAGATGGAACCGAATGTTTCTGATATTCTTTTCGTGGGATATGGTCGGTAGAGAGTGCAAAAATTAAGTAAATGAGTGTGATGCATATTCTTTGAACGCTGAGCCTATCCACCTCCGACCTTCCACAGCGCGAATAACTGTCACATTTACATTGCGTACGCTGTAAAGTACGATCTAATTCGCAGCGAACGGTAAGTTGCTAGCAGTCATAATTTTTGTAAATCAAATATGCGTGCCTGACAATTAGTGATATTTCACGATGATAAAGATGAACAATGAAAAAGCAAAGTGTGCGTTACGAAGCTAAGTGCCCTTGTAGTAACCTCAGATATTTCGCAGACGATGCAGTTATCAATATAGAACTACTGTCTGAAATAAGCGGCATAACCATTTATTCAGATCTTGATAGGATTCCAAAGTGGTATTAAGATTGGAAAAATGGTTTACACGTACGAAAAATGTAAAATTCTGAATTTCTAAAACGAAAAAACATAGTATCCTATGACTGCGATATCAGCGAGTCGCAACTGGAACTGAAAACTCGTTCGCAAATACTTGATTGTAATAATTTTTACGAATGTAAAATGGAAAGATCAGATAAGCTCAGCCGTTGCAAAAGTGTCAGACTTCAGTTGACTGGTAGAGTATTATAGAAATGCCCTCAGTCTTCAAAGAAGATTGCTTACAGAACAGTCTTGGGTCCGATCTTGTAATATTGCTCAATTGTGTGAGACCCTCAACATACACGATTAACAGGGGATATTTAACGTATACAAAAAGGGGTAGCACCAATAGTCACACATTTGTTCGGCCAATGGAAGAGCGTCACTAGTATGGTGATGAAGCAGACCTGGCAGGCGCTTCAAGATAGATGAAAACTATCGCGAAATATACGAGGTTGAGTCAATAATCAGCTGCAAACGTAAATACCGACATCAGAACTGCGTGTAACCGTCTGAATTTTATTTTGTTTTTCAATATACTCCGCTTGTAAACTTAAACACATATCCCATCGCTCGACAAGCCGTTAATGGTCTATAGCACAGAACTCTTGTGTCACCGTTCTCACTTAACGAGTGATGTCTCGGGATATAAGAAGTTCATCTGGTTCCTTATACTGCTGCAGTCCACAAGACCAATGTGTCGTGGGGGTAGCGAAATACCCCTTGACGTGGAAACAATGTACCACCTCTGCATAGGCAGAGCGGCAAGGCCGTTCCTTGCTTCTAACTTTTTCTTGTCCTTTGTGGAATTCCTGTATCCATTTGACCACAAATTTCCATGAAATACATTTCTAACCACTGATGCAAAATACACAAAAGGGGTCACACGCAGGCGGTCTGTGAGTTGTGACGTCACCGAGACCCCTCTTATCACGACGCACTGCATTGGAGCTTATAGATACATGGTGCACACATCTTAATTCATACGCAGGTATTAATGTAATCAAGCTTTTCCATGTTTCCGTGTACTGTTATTATTGTTATTATTATATTAGACCATTCATTATGCTCGGTTAAATGCTAGTGTAAAGCATCTGAAGGACGTCAGTCTCTTTCACCATCCCAGAGGACGCTGATATTGTTTCCGGCGGAAGTGTCACACAGGCGTAGACCACATAGACCTGTTATACGGAGAACTACCCCTCCCCCTTCCCAATGTCATTTTAAACTCGTTAACTGTATTACGAGGTTTTCTTTCTCTATTCTGGTAAGTTATGTTACAACTTTTCTCATATTTTTCAGTTTTGTTTTTCTTTTTGCACTCTCAGTTCGCTTACTTTCTTTGCATTTTATCTTCTTGATAGCGTTCATTCTGATGAAAGTGCTTCCTCAGTCTTCAGCTTTAGAAGGAATATTCAACAGTTCAGTTTTCGAGTCCCTTTCCTAACACTTGATGAGTGCTATTGACAAGGGATTTCAGATCGATTCCGTATTTCTGGATTTCCGGAAGGCTTTTGACGCTGTACCACAAAAGCGGCTCGTAGTGAAATTTCGTGCTTATGGAATATCTTGTCCGTTATGTGACTGGGTTAGTGATTTCCTATCAGAGAGGTCACAGTTCGTAGTAATTGACGGAAAGTCATCGAGTAAAACAGAAGTGATTTCTGGCGTTCCCCAAGGTAGTATTATAGGCCCTTTGCTGTTCCTTATCTACACTCCTGGAAATGGAAAAAAGAACACATTGACACCGGTGTGTCAGACCCACCATACTTGCTCCGGACACTGTGAGAGGGCTGTACAAGCAATGATCACACGCACGGCACAGCGGACACACCAGGAACCGCGGTGTTGGCCGTCGAATGGCGCTAGCTGCGCAGCATTTGTGCACCGCCGCCGTCAGTGTCAGCCAGTATGCCGTGGCATACGGAGCTCCATCGCAGTCTTTAACACTGGTAGCATGCCGCGACAGCGTGGACGTGAATCGTATGTGCAGTTGACGGACTTCGAGCGAGGGCGTATAGTGGGCAAGCGGGAGGCCGGGTGGACGTACCGCCAAATTGCTCAACATGTGGGGCGTGAGGTCTCCACAGTACATCGATGTTGTCGCCAGTGGTCGGCGGAAGGTGCACGTGCCCGTCGACCTGGGACCGGACTGCAGCGACGCACGGATGCACGCCAAGACCGTAGGATCCTACGCAGTGCCGTAGGGGACCGCACCGCCACTTCCCAGCAAATTAGGGACACTGTTGCTCCTGGGGTATCGGCGAGGACCATTCGCAACCGTCTCCATGAAGCTGGGCTACGGTCCCGCACACCGTTAGGCCGTCTTCCGCTCACGCCCCAACATCGTGCAGACCGCCTCCAGTGCTGTCGCGACAGGCGTGAATGGAGGGACGAATGGAGACGTGTCGTCTTCAGCGATGAGAGTCGCTTCTGCCTTGGTGCCAATGATGGTCGTATGCGTGTTTGGCGCCGTGCAGGTGAGCGCCACAATCAGGACTGCATACGACCGAGGCACACGGGGCCAACACCCGGCATCATGGTGTGGGGAGCGATCTCCTACACTGGCCGTACACCACTGGTGATCGTCGAGGGGACACTGAATAGTGCACGGTACATCCAAACCGTCATCGAACCCATCGTTCTACCATTCCTAGACCGGCAAGGGAACTTGCTGTTCCAACAGGACAATGCACGTCCGCATGTATCCCGTGCCACCCAACGTGCTCTAGAAGGTGTAAGTCAACTACCCTGGCCAGCAAGATCTCCGGATCTGTCCCCATTGAGCATGTTTGGGACTGGATGAAGCGTCGTCTCACGCGGTCTGCACGTCCAGCATGAACGCTGGTCCAACTGAGGCGCCAGGTGGAAATGGCATGGCAAGCCGTTCCACAGGACTACATCCAGCATCTCTACGATCGTCTCCATGGGAGAATAGCAGCCTGCATCGCTGCGAAAGGTGGATATACACTGTACTAGTGCCGACATTGTGCATGCTCTGTTGCCTGTGCCTATGTGCCTGTGGTTCTGTCAGTGTTATCATGTGATGTATCTGACCCCAGGAATGTGTCAATAAAGTTTCCCCTTCCTGGGACAATGAATTCACGGTGTTCTTATTTCAATTTCCAGGAGTGTATATAAACGAGTTGGGAGACAATCTGAGCAGCCGTCTTTGGTTGTTTGCAGATGATGCTGTTGTTTATCTACTAATAAACTCATCAGAAGATCAAAACAAACTGCAAAACGATTTAGAAAAGATATCTGAATGGTGCGAAAAGTGGCAGTTGACCCTAAATAACGAAAAGTGTGAGGTCATCCACATGAGTGCTAAAAGGAACTCGTTAAACTTCGGTTACTCGATAAATCAGTCTAATCTAAGAGCCGTAAATTCAACTAAATACCTAGGTATTACAATTACGAACGACTTCAATTGTAAGGGTTAGGGTTAGTGGTGTTTGGGGGAAGAGACCAAACAGCATGGTCATCGGTCTCGTCGGATTAGGGAAGGACCGGGAAGGAAGTCGGCCGTGCCCTTTCAAAAAAACCGTCCCGACATTTACCTGGAGCGATTTAGGGAAATCACGGAAAACCTTCCTCCCGAATGCGAGTCCAGTGTGCGAACCACTGCGCCACCTCGCTCGGTTTAAATTGGAAGAAACACATAGAAAATGTTGTAGGGAAGGCTAACCAAAGACTGCGTTTTATTGGCAGGACACTTAGAAAATGTAACAGACCTACTAAGGAGACCGCCTACACTACGCTTGTCCATCCTCTTTTAAAATACTGCTGCGCGGTGTGGGATCCTTATCAGATAGGACTGACGGAGTACATCGAAAACGTTCAAAGAAAGGCAGCACGCTTTGTATTATAGCGAAACATGGGAGAGAGTGTCACAGAAATGATACAGAATTTGGGTTAAAAATCATTAAAAGAAAGGTGCTTTTCGTTGCGACGGAATCTTCTCATGAAATTCTAGTCACCAACTTTCTCCGAACGCGAAAATATTTTGTTGACACCGACCTACATAGGGAGGAACGATCAACACGATAAAATAAGTTAAATCAGAGCTCGTACGGAAAGACATAAGTGTTCATTCTGTCTGTGCACTATACGAGATTGGAATAATAGAGAATTGTGAAGGTGGTTCGATGAACCCTCTGCCAGGCAGTTAAATGCAATTTGCAGAGTATCCATGTAGGTGTAGATGTAGATAATCCGAATCAGCATAATGTATATAGCAGACACAAGCATTTTCAAAGCAAAACGAATCTTCACTTTCACAAGCATTTATCCATTTTCGTTTCATCTCCCGGTTTTAGAAAAGATATGAAACTTAATTTCTAACTTACTTATTAACTTACTCCTTAGTACAACTGCCGACTGCGAAACAAACAATTATTTTTTGGTTAAAAACATACTCTAAAAATCCCTCAATACACCGATAACTAAGGTATAGCTCCGTACTCAATTGCCAATTGCTGGTAAACATTCACACTGCCATAAACATCCCAGCTTTTAGCTCTTAAACGCAGTTACAACGCAATAGATTAGGGCAACTGCGGACTGCTGAGTGCTGGTTGGGTTCACTCTGACGTCAGCGGCCTGGCTTGCTACTGAGTATACACATCGTGTTCCATAATATAAAAACTATACTGCAGAAACCGATGTTTCTGCGACGGTTGCAGTGGCCTTCTGCGCCTGCCAGAAAACTTTTATGTCAACTATCCCGAAAAGCCTACTTACAAAGTTTCAAAAATCAGCTTTAACTGATGAAATTATGGGTACACTACAACCCCCTACGTATTGCTTCCGAAGGAACCGGATGACAAAAAAAATGGTTCAAATGGCTCTGAGCACTATGGGACTCAACTGCTGAGGTCATTAGTCCCCTAGAACTTAGAACTAGTTAAACCTAACTAACCTAAGGACATCACAAACATCCATGCCCGAGGCAGGATTCGAACCTGCGACCGTAGCGGTCCTGCGGTTCCAGACTGCAGCGCCTTTAACCGCACGGCCACTTCGGCCGGCGAACCGGATGACAAAATTAGACTAAACACAGCGTGCACAAACGCGTTTACTCAATCATTCTCGATACGTGCATGGAACGGAAAGAAGGCCTAATAACTGAGAGTGGGATGTATCCGTTGCCATGCACTTCACAGTAATTTGTACAGCATGGATATGATGGATGAACCAGAACACCACCGAAAAACTTTCACAGATGGTAGTTTGGACGAAAACAAGAAAAAAATATCTATTTAACATGGGCTCTAAGATGCATACCTTAAGAAGTATGAGCACCTGTTCATCTTTTGTGAGACGCATTTCTACTGAAGCCTCTTTGCCGTTCATATTCTGAGAGGTGGCAGTATAGACCGAAACGAGAAAAAAATAACGAGTAAACATAGTCTCTAAAGAGCATACCTTAAGAGCTGTGAGCACTTCTGAATGAGTGTTCGTATCTCTCAAGGTATTTGTACCGGACATTATTTTCTTATTTTGGTCCATAGACTCACCTCTGAGAGTCTGTCGGTGGAGTTCTGATTCACCCGGTAGACTGTACGTGGATGTAGCCGCAGTTAGCCGTACGCCGGATATCGTACCGTGTGAAGAGGCCGCAAATCGGCTGTCGTTTCGCTGTTCGCAAAAAGCGGACTGTCGCGTGCCAATTGATGCTGGACAGGTTTACATTAACATCTGATTCGAGCTTTGCGTGTTTTTCTGGAAAAGCGGCGCCCGCTACCGGTCTCCAGAAGCAGTGAGCGGAGCAGGCTGGGTTTCTTCTGGACGGCCGCCCAGACATCTGCACACCACCGAGGTCGACCACTCACCGGCGAGGCTCCTTCGCGCGTCCGACCTTCTACTTGTTTACCAGAAAGCTCGCCGCATTTATTTTAGGTGCCGGGGTGGAAGAAACACTTAGCGGTGCGCGGCTTTATGGCGGAGAGTAATGAAGCAGTGTAAAGTCGCTGCCAGCGCACATTGGACTTTATCTGACAGCAGTACTTGGTCGGCCACGTAGTCCACTATGTATACAGGATGTTTTCGTAAGAGCGTGCAAAAATTTAACAGGACGTAGAGGATCCTCCACTGAACAATTTGTAGTGGGGAACCTGACGTCGGGGAAGCCAACTTAGGGAGATAATACAGGGTTTCCAGAATGAGATTTTCACTCTGCAGCGGAGTGTGCGCTGATATGAAACTTTCTGGCAGATTAAAATTGTGTGCCGGACCGAGACTCGAACTTGGACCTTTGCCCGCAAAAGGCTAAGGTCCCAAGTTCGAGACTCGGTCCGCCACACAGTTTTAATCTGCCATGAAGTTTCATAATACAGGGTGACAGTTACTGAACTACACTCCTGGAAATTGAAATAAGAACACCGTGAATTCATTGTCCCAGGAAGGGGAAACTTTATTGACACATTCCTGGGGTCAGATACATCACATGATCACACTGACAGAACCACAGGCACATAGACACAGGCAACAGAGCATGCACAATGTCGGCACTAGTACAGTGTATATCCGCCTTTCGCAGCAATGCAGGCTGCTATTCTCCCATGGAGACGATCGTACAGATGCTGGATGTAGTCCTGTGGAACGGCTTGCCATGCCATTTCCACCTGGCGCCTCAGTTGGACCAGCGTTCGTGCTGGACGTGCAGACCGCGTGAGACGACGCTTCATCCAGTCCCAAACATGCTCAATGGGGGACAGATCCGGAGATCTTGCTTGCCAGGGTAGTTGACTTACACCTTCTAGAGCACGTTGGGTGGCACGGGATACATGCGGACGTGCATTGTCTTGTTGGAACAGCAAGTTCCCTTGCCGGTCTAGGAATGGTAGAACGATGGGTTCGATGACGGTTTGGATGTACCGTGCACTATTCAGTGTCCCCTCGACGATCACCAGTGGTGTACGGCCAGTGTAGGAGATCGCTCCCCACACCATGATGCCGGGTGTTGGCCCTGTGTGCCTCGGTCGTATGCAGTCCTGATTGTGGCGCTCACCTGCACGGCGCCAAACACGCATACGACCATCATTGGCACCAAGGCAGAAGCGACTCTCATCGCTGAAGACGACACGTCTCCATTCGTCCCTCCATTCACGCCTGTCGCGACACCACTGGAGGCGGGCTGCACGATGTTGGGGCGTGAGCGGAAGACGGCCTAACGGTGTGCGGGACCGTAGCCCAGCTTCATGGAGACGGTTGCGAATGGTCCTCGCCGATACCCCAGGAGCAACAGTGTCCCTAATTTGCTGGGAAGTGGCGGTGCGGTCCCCTACGGCACTGCGTAGGATCCTACGGTCTTGGCGTGCATCCGTGCGTCGCTGCGGTCCGGTCCCAGGTCGACGGGCACGTGCACCTTCCGCCGACCACTGGCGACAACATCGATGTACTGTGGAGACCTCACGCCCCACGTGTTGAGCAATTCGGCGGTACGTCCACCCGGCCTCCCGCATGCCCACTATACGCCCTCGCTCAAAGTCCGTCAGCTGCACATACGGTTCACGTCCACGCTGTCGCGGCATGCTACCAGTGTTAAAGACTGCGATGGAGCTCCGTATGCCACGGCCAACTGGCTGACACTGACGGCGGCGGTGCACAAATGCTGCGCAGCTAGCGCCATTCGACGGCCAACACCGCGGTTGCTGGTGTGTCCGCTGTGCCGTGCGTGTGATCATTGCTTGTACAGCCCTCTCGCAGTGTCCGGAGCAAGTATGGTGGGTCTGACACACCGGTGTCAATGTGTTCTTTTTTCCATTTCCAGGAGTGTATATGAAAAAAAAAAAAAAACGTAAATTGGTTACAAACTGCGGCGTGCATACACATTATTCAACGTGTAAACGTCGCTACACATATTCGATTTAGGTTATGACATGTTGGTATGCCTGCCATCATTGGCTACGACTTAGCGCAGACGAATAGCGAAATTCTGCGTGACCCGCAAAAGAGTCGGAAAATCGACGCTGTCGATGACCTCCTGAGTGGCTGTTTTCAGCTCAGCAATGGGTTTGGGGTTATTGCTGTACCCCTTGTCTTCAATATAATCCCACAAGAAGCAGTCGCATGTGTTCTGATCCAGAGAATGTGGCGGCCTTTCGAGGCCCATGCCAGTGGCCTCTGGGTATCCCTGTGCCAGATTGCGGTCGCTCCAGGACATCAAACATCCTCGTCTAGCGTGAACCAAATTTTGTCGAAATAAGGGCCACTTTGAATACTGAGGATTAAATCAACTCCCTTCACGTACCGTTCGGTAGTCACCGAGCCGTCAAGGAATATCGCGCCGATTATTCAGTGATTAGACACTGTACACCACACAGTCATCCGTTGAGGGTGAAGAGACTTCTCGATCGCGAAATGCGGATTCTCACGCCCCGAGATGCGCCAATTTTGCTTATTGACAAACCCATCCAAATGAAAGTGGGCTTCGTCGCTAAACCAAATCGTACAATTTCCACCATGCCCCACGGCCAACCGTGCAGTTTTGCAGTTTGAACATCCTAGAGCAAACCGTTCAGAAGTTATGATTATTTTATTTCGTATAGCTCAATAATTGTCACCCTGGAAGAATAAGATCGCATTACTATCTACTTTTTTTATTTACATTAGTTACCTGCAAATACCATCATTGACGCCATGAACGTAACATTTGTTCTTACAAAATGTGCTGAAACTGACGAACTATCAACCTCAATGCAAGCATGACATCGACGAACTAGTTTCTGACGCACCCTGACAAATATCCCTGGTGTGTTTCGATTAACATCACAGACAGCTACAATTCTGGCAACGAATCCCATCTCCGTATTCACTGGAGTGTCACACACAAGTGACTTTAGATATGCCCATAGGAAATAATCAAGGCGATTCAGGTCAGGTGACTTCGCAGGCTATGGAACGGAACATCTCTTTCCAATCTAGCGACCACTAAATACTGCACCGGTACTACACTATCGTATTGTACTGTACGTCTCTGAGCAGCACTGAGTTGTTGATGGGTCTGTCGTTAATTCATAGCGCGTTCTGTCATAGAACAATGTAAATACGGTAGAACAGAGCCACCTTATGGACAAGTAAAGTAAACGAAACCTGCATCACGACTTCCTGGTAATCAGGCTCGTCCTCCTTATTTCGTCGCAGGAAATAAAGAATGTGCATGTAAATAAATACCACAGTACGTGAAAACTTGTACGCATGTTAGTTGTAAATTAGCTGGAAAGCAGGAATGCTAGACAAAGCGTTAGACAGGTTTACTTCCATGTCTCCTTAAGCTGGCGTGCAAACTTGTTCGCATGTTAGTTGTAAATAAGATGGGAAACAGTAATCTCCTTAATTTGGCTTGTCCGACCTCAGGTTGCCTATCTCAAATTGTTCAATGGTGCATTCTCTATGTCCTTTTGCACTTTTGTATGCTTTTACAAAAACACCCTGTAGAACAGACCATAAATTACTGCGCCATCTATTACATGACTGCGGTCTTATGGAATTGCTCCTGTTACGATCCATGTGTTCCACCATCTGCGATGCATAAGTCACTCTTTGTGCCGATGAATACGAAACAGTCTCGGGTGTGTGTGTGTAATCACTTTCATATGCATCTGAGATCAGTCATTTGCATTTTCGTGCTCCTTACTGGGCGTCTCTGTCTTCAATGGGCTACATTACTTTTTTTTCTTTTTTTTTTCCTTTTTTCTAAAGCTGTTTTTGCTCTTCCAGGATCACGCATGCACTGGAAACGCTGTAACGAGTTTTACATCTACATCTACACACCTACACCACCAGCCACAATACGGTGCTTGTCGGGTACTACCTTGTACCACTACTAGTCATTTCCTTTCCTGTTCCACTCGCAAACAGACCGAGGGAAAAACGACTATCTATGTGCCGTCGTAACTTCATGCTCATTCCGCGAAATGTATGTTGGCGGCCGTGTAATCATTCTGCGGTCAGCTTTAAATGATGTGTGTGCGTCCGCAGCTCGTGGTAGTGCGGTAGCGTTCTCGCTTCCCACGCCCGGATTCCCGGGTTCGATTCCCGGCGGGGTCAGCGATTTTCTCTGCCTCGTGATGACTGGGTGTTGTATGCTGTCCTTAGGTTAGTTAGGTTTAAGTAGTTCTAAGTTATAGGGGACTGATGACCATCGTTGTTAAGTCCCATTTGAACCATTTTTTAAATGGTGTTTCTCTAAATTTTCTCAATAGTGCTCCTCGAAAAGAACGTCGTCTTCCCACCAGGGCCTCCCACTTCAGTTCCCGAAGCGTCTCCCGTAATACTTGCGTGTTGTTCGAGTTCGAACCTATCGGTAACAAATCTAGCAGCCCTCCTCCGAACTATTTAGACATCTTCCTTTAACCCGATCTGGCGCGGATCCCAAATATTCGAGGAGTACTAAAGAACAGGTCACACTAGCGAACTGTATGGCTTCTCATTTATAGCTGAACTAGGTTTTCCCAAAGTTCTACCAACAAACCGAAGTCAATCATTTTGGCTCCCTGCTACAATCCTCGCAGGCTAGTTTCATTTCATATCGCTTTTCAGCGTTACGCACAGATATTAAAACGACGTGACTGTGCCAAGCAGATCAATATTAATACTGTATCCGAACATACGGGTTTCTGTTTTTCACTCGTCCCCATTAATTCACATTTTTCTGCGGTTAGAGCTAGCTAACATTCGTCACACCAACTAGAAATTTTGTGTAAGCGATCTTGTATCCTCCCACAGCCAGAGAGCTTCGATACATTCTCGTACACCACAGCATTATCAGCAGACCGACGCAGACTGCTGAGCACCCAGTCTGTCAGACCATTTATTTATACAGAGAATATCAGCGGTTCTGTCACACTTCGCTGGGGCACTGCCGACGACGCCAAATGGTTCAAATGGCTCTGAGCACTATGGGACTGAACTGCTGTGGTTATCAGTCCCCTAGAACTTAGAACTACTTAAACCTAACTAACCTAAGGACATCACACACATCCATGCCCGAGGCAGGATTCTAACCTGCGACCGTAGCAGTCGCACGGTTCCGGACTGCGCGCCTAGAACCGCGAGACCACCGCGGCCGGCCCTACGACGCCATTGTCTCTTATGAACTGTCGCCGTCGCAGACAACATACTGGGTGTAGTGGACTGACAAGGCAGCCAGTCCACAGAGACGGGTAGCCGAAAGGGCACACGTACACACACGCCGACTGGCGCGAAGTCTGGAACAGGATTCGTAATGAATGTGATAAAGAAAAGAACGTAGGTACTAGAACACTTAACTTTTATATCGTCCTTTGGTATACAGCATTCTTGATGATACAAGTGAGACTATCTTGAGATACATGAAATGGTACAAATGGCGCCTTGCTAGGTCGTAGCCATTAACTTAGCTGAAGGCTATTCTAACTGTCTCTCGGCAAATGAGAGAAAGGCTTCGATCAGTGTAGTCGCTAGCAATGTCGTCGTACAACTGGGGCGAGTGCTAGTCAGTCCCTCGAGACCTGCCTTGTGGTGGCGCTCGGTCTGCGATCCTGACAGTGGCGACACGCGGGTCCGACATGTACTAATGGACCGCGGCCGATTTAAGCTACCACCTAGCAAGTGTGGTGTCTGGCGGTGACACCACACTGGGTTCTATCACTTAAGAAGTCTTCAAGCCACTCACATATTTGGGACCCTATTTCATATACCCGTACCTTCACTAATAGTCTGCAGTGGGGCACAGCATCAAATGATTTTTGGAAATCCAGAAATAAGGAATCTGCGTATTTTCCTTCTTTCATAGTTCTCAGTATATTTCATAAAACGTAATGAGTTTCGCACGAGCGATGAAACAGTGCTGATTCGCCGACAGAAGCCTCTCGGTCTCAAAGAAATATAATATATTCCAACTCGGAATATGTTAAGGAATTCTTCAGCAAACTGATGTTTATAATATTGACCTGTAATTTTGCTGATCCGTTGTATAACGTTCTAATAGCAGGAGTCAACTGCGCTTTTTTTTGTACTCGTTTGGAGCTTTGCGCTGGGCGAGATATTCGCGATTAATTCGAGGTAAAGCCGTCAGCACACGGGACGAGGAAGCTAACATGAACGTGTACGCAGACGGGATATCCCACGTCAGGAGACACAGAGATCTGCAGCAGCTACTGTCCGCTTTGTGTGGCTGGCAAACAATACCGTTTGTTCACAAAAATGGACGTGTGTGCAATTCCTGAGTCAGCTCTGTTAAATCGGACATTTCTTTTCCTCGTCGTATGCTAGTCATGATTTCTCTCAGTGGTATACATAAACAAAAACTTGAATGTCCGTGAACGTGTAGAACGACAAAAATGAAACACAGATGTCCACTCAGGGAAGACATCATCTAATAAAAATTCGCCAAATTGAATAAACTCACTCCTGACAGAGAGCGCGCTTATATTCACTTAACAACAAATATGATAGAAATTATTTCTATTAACTTCATACGAAACTTCCACCTTTTAGAGAACTAGAAGGCGGAAAAAAAAAGATAATTGGCTACAATGGGACGTGAACCCATCAGATTTGCTTGCGGTTCCGTATCGCGTTGACTGAATCAATTAGACTATGTTCAGACCCGGTTTTAGTTAGTATCCGTTTCTATACTTTACTCCCCTAAGTATTATTGACATTTGATTATAACAAATCCTAACAATAACGATAGGTTTTCATGAAACTTAAATTGGTCGTTGCCTTAAAACAGCTTACTCTTATAACACGCGAGTTATAACACGGAAATAACTAAATACGAAAATACGTTTCCCGTCTTGTTACTACGTCAAATCGTACCATTAACAATTAAATCAGTTCTCTAAGACATTCAATGTGCTGGAGCTTAGAACCAGCATATGTTCATAGGGTGTAACGTATAACATAAAACTCAACGAATACGCACGTCTGCTGAACATGACAAATTACAGAATAGCCGCTTATTTTCTTCTTGTGTCGCAGGGAGCGTTCTTCCTTCCTATTGGTTGTTCTTCACACGGCACGTTGCCGAAATATCTGAGAACATATTTCGTGTTTCACGTAACGAAATGGCTTCTCAACGATAAATAGCAGGAAGTGACGTCACAAAACACCTAGAGCTCCACGTCAACGTTAACAGCCTCGTCCCGTGTGCCGACAGCTTAAGGAAGGGTCCAATGTCGTAGAGTACTCATACTAAAACCGAATTCGGATTTCGTCCGGACCTGCCGCCTTATTTGTTTTCAACTCTTTCAGTTGTCCAGGTAAGGTTACTAATATGTCGTCCACACGGGAGTCTATGCGATGATGAAACGGCGGTAGTTTGTACGATTCTCCTTCGTGAACGATTTCTTAAACATGAAATTTAAAACTTGGGCTTTCGTTTCGCTATCTTCTACTGCCACACGAGATTGGTCAGTGAGAGGATGGACGGAAGCCTGTTGCTTCAAATTGATTATTTTACCGATGATGCTTTCGACTCCATGGTATGTTCGTATGTCTACCATTCTTCTGTGATCTGTAGGAAGCTGTAAGAAACCCGGAAGTATCAATGAAAGATCGAAAGAAATGCCCCCCACAGGTGGTAATATTAAAATGCTAATGATAAACTGCCGAAGCGTTCGCAACAAAGCGCGAGAGTTTGAAGCGCTCATGAAAAGCAGTGAAACTCACACAATACAGGGTGACACAGAATAAAGGGAACGTTCGAAATGAGTAATGGCAGCCATGTGCAGGTGGCAGCACTTCGGGTTCGTGAGAGCGAGTAAACAGTCCGCCATTTCAGTAATCATGGATCAGTGGAACGTACAACAGCGTGCGCTAACCAAAAAATGTTTTATACAAACAATGAAAGTTTGGTAGCGGCGCAGAGGGTGTTTCGACGTTTTTATAATTTCGGACGTCATGATGTCGTTCCGTCGAAACACGCAATAAAATGTCGGATTAATACCTTTGAAGTGATTGAATCTGCCCTCAAGAAGAAATCAACATAACTACCAAGAAGTGTGCATTCTCCAGCGAACATTGATGTTGTACGCTAGTCTGTCTTACGCAGCCCACGGTGTTCAATTCGTAAGCAAGAAGCAGTGCTTGGAATGTCCGTGGAGAGTGTTCGCAGAATTCTTCATCTTGATTTAAAATATCATCCGTACGAACTACAGATGGTGCAATAATTGAAGAACAACGATTACCGGTTACGATTAGGATTCTGTCGACAAATGTTAACAAAAATAGACAATGATGAATTTCTATACAAATTGTGGATGTCATATGAGGCACATTTTCATCTCACAGGTTACGTGAATAAACAGAACTACCGTTACTGGGCAGTCACAAATTCTAATGACGTTCACGAGCGCCCTTTACACGTTAGTAAAGTGACAGTGTGGAGTGCTGTTTCATCACATGAAATTATCGGAACGTATTTTTTCGCAGATTAACAGGGAAACACAATAACTGTTACGTGGAGATGTTTCGAATTTTTGTTACACCTGCACTGAATAACTTTCCAAACTTTCCAGAAGCCTGGTTACTACAGCGCCGAGTGTCATCACACACTGCATCCAATCAATGGCATATGTGAGAGAATTGTTTGGCAACCCTGTGATTTCATTATTCGGTAACATTCCCTGGCCCCCTAAATCGCCAGATTTATCCGTTTGTGATTTTTTTCTTGTGGGGCTACCTCAAGAGCAAAGTCTACACGACTCGACCAAGAAATCTGGATGACTTAAAGCAGATAATTCGGGATGCAGCTCACAGTATCGCAGCTGAGATGTTGTAGCGGTCAATGAGGAATCTCAACAGCAGATTTCACGGATGTATTCGTACAGGAGGACGCCATCTAAAGGACGTGATTTTTTTAAAAAATGACAAATGCCATCAATGTTTCGTAAGTGATAAAGTTGTAAGGTTTCAATTACTATGAACGCAATTTCTTTCCTTCATCACTTCTAGTTTTACTGGATTGTGGAAATGTTCCCGTTTTTCTGTGTCATCCTGTATTATGTACAGAAAACTGTGTCAAACCTGAAATTGACAGCAGCGAGATTTTTGGGGAAAGTTTAAATATGTCAAAAAGGCAAATAGGAAATGGAGGTGGTGTATTTGTCACAGTTAGACAAGAAACTCAAGTCCACTGAGATAGAAATTGAAGCTACATGTGAGATTGTTTGGGCAAGACTCAGTATCAGGGTGGGCACCAAACGGTAATTGGATCCCTCTATCGCCCACCAGTCTCATCTCCTGATGTAATCAAAATCTTTAGGTAAGGCCTCAGTTCATTTGTACGTAAATTCCCCAATCATGCTGTAATCATCAGTGGAAACTTCAGTCACCCAACAATTAATTGAGAAAATTAGAGTTTTACTAAAGGTCTTCATGTTAAGAAATCCTGTGAAACTCTACTAAAAGCCTTCTGTGAAAAGTACCTAGAACAGACAGTTGATGGAAATATATCGAATCTTATGGCAACAAATAGACCAGACGTCTTTGAGAATGTCCACATCCAAACTGGTATCAGTGACCACGGCGCGGTTGCGGCAGCAATAAATACCAAAGTACTAAGGACAACTAAAACAAGCAGAAAGATATACATGTCCAGTAAACTAGATAAGACAGTAGTGTCATATCTCCATGAGGAACTTGAAACTTTCAGCACAGGTCAGGAGCATGTAGAGGAACTCTGGCTCAAGTTTAAAAGAATAGTTGATCAAGCACTGGGTAATATGTATGTACCCATTAGAACAGTTCATAATGGAAGGGAACCTCCATGGTATACAATCTCTGTAACGAAACTCCTAAAGAAACAGAAGTTCCTTTATAATAGGTGTAAAGCAAAGCATAGAGAGATGCTGAATGAAACGCATTTGGCTGTCAAGAGAGCAATATGTGACGCCTTCAATGACTACCGTAGCAAAAAAATGTCAAGTGATCTTTCGCAGAACCCAAAGAAATTCTGGTTGCATGTAAAGGCTGTTAGTGGCACGAAATTGAGTGTCCAGTCCCTAGCGAATGAGGCGGGAACTGAAATTGAAGGTAGTAAAGCAAAAGCTGAAATGCTTAACTCCGCTCTCAAATATTCCTTTACAAAGGAAAACCCAGGAGAATTGCCCCAACTAAATCCTCGTACCACTTCAAAAGTAAATGGAATAAGTACTAGCGTCAATAGTGTTGAAAAACAGCTTAAATCTTCAAAATTGAACAAAGCTCCAGGCCCATGGAACAGCTGTCAGATTCCATACTGAATTTGCCGCTGAGTTAGCTCCTCTTCTAACTATAATCTGTCGTAGATCCGTCCAACAATAAATCGTGTCCAGTTCTTGGAAAAACGCACAGGTCGCACCCGTCTGCAAGAAGAGTAGTAGAAGTGATCCACAAAACCACCGTCCTAGACCTTGATATCGATTTGTTGTAGAATCTCAGAACATATTCTGTACTCAAACATAATGAGGTATCTTGAACAGAATGCCAACCAGCATGGATTTCGAAAACATCGATTATGTGAAATCTAAGTCGCGCTTTTCTCACATGACATACTGAAAGCTTTGGATCAAGGCAAATCAAGGCAACCAGATAGATACAGTGTTTCTTGATTTCCGAAAAGCATTTGACTCAGTATCGTACCTACGAATATCGTCAAAAGTACGATCATATGGGGTATCGTGATTGAGGACTTTTTGGTAGGGAGGACACATCATGTTATCTTGGATGGAGAGTGGTCGTCAGACGTAGAAGTTACTTTCAGTGTGCCAGAGAGAAGTATTTTGGAACCCTTGCTGTTGATGTTGTACATTAATGAACTTGCAGGCAATATTAATGGTAGCATCAGGCTGTTTGCAGATGATACAGTTATCTATAATGAAGAACTATTTGAGAGAAGCTGCATAAATGTTCATTCAGATCAAATTGGTGCACAGATTTGGAACTTGCTCTAAATGTTCAGAAATGGAAAATTTTGCACTTCACGAAACGAAAAAGAAGGAGTACCCTATAACTATAACCTCAGTGATTCACTGTTGGAATCGGCCAACTCATACAAATACATGAGTGTAGAGAAATGAAACAGAATCATCACACAGGTTCAGTCGTGGGTAAAGCAGGTTGTAGACTTCGGTTTAATGGAGAATATTGGGGACGTGCAATCAGTCTACAAAAGAGATAGCTTGCATATCACTCGTGCGACCAGTTCTAGAATATTTCTCAAGTGTGTGGGATCTCTACCAGATAGGAATAACAAGGGATATTGAATTTGAACACAGAAGGGCAGCTCGAAAGGTCACTAGTTTGTTTAATCCGTGGGAGAGTGTCACAGAGGTACTGAAGGAAATGAACTGGCAGACTCTTGAAGACAGACGTAAAGTATCTCGACAGTCTATTAAAAAAGCTCCCAGAACCGGCTTAAAATAATTACTCTATGGATGTTCTCCCTACGTATCGCTCTGTATGGTATCTCGTATTTGAACTGCAGCGGCACTACATTAGGTATCACATTTTGTGTGTACGTTGTTCGGCAAGCTTAGAGTAAAATGGACGAAAGTGACACGGATGTGATAGTAATTTCTTTGTTAAGTGAGGAAGAAGACTATAAAATTACGCACGTGAGCGACGGTGACCTTGGAAAGAATCTTTTCACTCTCAGATTTTAGCAACAAAAATGGAAACAGGGCCCAAATTAATTACCAGGCAGGAGTGTTCGACTGCCTCACGTGATTGTTGGAAATGAGCTTATCCATTAAAAACCTATTTGATGAGGCCTTATCCTCATAGACGACCAACGAAAAACTATACGATTACAGACGTAACAGAGCCCGGCGAGTTTGAGAAAACGCTTTTGGAATATTGTGCCAAAAATTTAGGATCTACTATCGCAAGATGGCTCTCAGTAAGGAACATCTAGAGAACGTAATTCCTGCCACTTGTGTCTTGCAGAATTGTCTCAGACGCGATTCAGTGCTGTTTGACAATGAGGAGACTGATTACGAGACCTTGCTCGTAAATAATGCTGTCCGGATAGGGGGTAGATTAAGAGATTTTTTCAGTTTCCCTCGAGGTAGTTTGGTCTGGCAAAACGACGTGGTAAACAGGGGATGTCTTCTTCTTCTTCTGTAGTGGTCAATCCAAGGATTGGTTTGCAACAGCTACAATGGCAGCTTGTCTCCATTCTGTGCGTCTATCAGTTTTTCTCTTCATTTCTTTATAGGTGTTACACCCCACATCTTTCACGATTTGATCCATGTACCTCAGTCGTGGTCTTCCTCTTGGTCTTTTTCCCTCGACATATCCCTCTATGATTGTGTTCAGAAGTCCTTTATGTCTTAATAGATGGCCTGTAAATTGCACTCTTCTTTTAACAATGAAACTCCAGAAGCTTCTCTTCTCACCTGTTCTTTCCAGAACCACTTCGTTTGTGACCTTGTCGATCCATTTTATTTTGAGCATGCGTCTATAGCACCACATTTCAAAATAATTTAGCTTCTGGTCTTCGTCTGTCCCGAGAGTCCATGTTTCACACCCATAGCATGCCACACTCCACACATATGATTCCAAAAATCTTTTCCTGATTTCAAGGCTGATGCTCTTAGATGTTAATATGTTTTTCTTCTTGTTAAAAGCAGCCTTTGCTTGAGCTATTCTACTTCTCACTTCTGCCTTGCTCCTTCCATCCCTGGTAATATTACTGCCCAGATAAGTAAATTTATCAACTTGTTCAAGCAGTTCATTGCCTACATGAACTTGGACTTTCACTTGATCTTCTTTGTCGCATGCCATTACTTTTGTTTTTGCTTTATTAATTCTCATATTATATTCTTCACCCATAACTTTATCCATTCTATTCAGTAGGACTACAAGATCTTCTTCACTTTCAGCCAGGACAGCTATATCATCGGCACATCTTATGTCGTCGAAGACAAAATAAGTAGCAAAAAAATGTAGTCAAGTTATAAACATTAAGACCTAATTGTCCGTTCCGCAAAATTAAAAAAAAGTAATTTGTCGGTACATTACCTTTACTCCCATTTTCTTAGCAGTTTGTTTCCGAATGTGGTGTTTCTGGCATTATTCAGATAATGCTCATTTTGGAGGTGTTATAATTCAGGATACCCACGTACCCGTACTGTTAAGTCTTCCTCGTGTAATGTCATTTTGTTAAATAAACTTTCGTTTCGCACGTCAAAAGAGCTACGATTTGAATGAGGAGCTGTCGCCGCACTTGCTACACCGCTCTAGCGACAACAGAACTACGCGACGCCGCACGGCGTCATTGCTGGCCAGTTGGTCAACTTCGCCTCACAGGCTACGCTGTGCATGCTACGCACTGCCGCCTAGTGCGTTCTGTCCCATACGATTTCTGGCGAACAGTATTTAGTCGCCTCGTGCCGTGCCGCTCTCCCGCAGTGCACTTCCGCTCAGTGCTGTCTTACCTGTTCCTCACTACAGGTCGTCAGAAGGTGGGCTCATGAACTACCGGACGCGATTCTGAGGCGGTGTGGCAGGAAATGCGGTCTGCAGCGAACAGGCGGCATCGGGGCATAGAACGCTACACCGCCGCGGCGACATCGCCTGGCGGGTCGTGTGGACAGTTGGGTTACACGCCACGTGTAACTAAAAATCTCAGGCGTGCCGCTGTCAAGGTGAGAAACCGTTTTATAATTGCTTCAGAACGACCTGCAATTATTCGAATTATTCCCAAACTGTTGATATATTTAGGAGGCTATGTTTTCCTTTTTAGTTAGAGACTTTGGCCAATTATAGACCGCTTGGAACCTAAGACAAAGGTACGATGTTTTACTTTTTATCTTCCCAGAACTTCTTCCTGCTTTGGCTGATGGCCTGCCTCTGTTCATATGACATCATGCTCCCACGTTGTGAATTTCGTTGTTGAACAGGAAATTTTGCTGTATTGATCAATATCCTGAAACTTTCCATTTTGTGTATGGAGTTTTCTGCGATGTTAAGTTTTCTCAAGCCCTTTTTTGTCCCTTGGTGTTTTTAATTTGGAAATGAGTTTAAAAATAGTTTTCTTTAGCCAGTTCTCATTCATTCTGTACGTATGAACGTAAGATTTTAATCTCCTCTTTCTTATTGTGTCTGTGATTGTTTCTATGTTTCTATATGGATCTTCATTGCTCCTCTTCGTCTACTTGTTGTCTTTGTTGTTTTGTGGTCCTAAAAATTTTCTGAGTATTTTTCTTACTTTCTTTCTTTTCCAGTTCTTCTTGTTCACCTCTTTTATTCAGTGCTAGGCCCTGGGATCCGTAAAGTGCTTCCAGTTTAATTACTGTTGCGTAGTGTTTTATTTTTGCCTGGATTGATACTTATTATTTATTACATCGGTTTCGGTTGAGTTTGTATGCTAATGCCATTTTCTTCGATCTTTCCTTTCTCGTGGTGTTATCTAACCCATTTGGTTGTATCCATTCTCCCAGATACTTAAACTTATCAACTCTTTTGATGTTTCGGTGTAGCTTTTATATATATTTTTGTCTGATGTGTTTTCTCATATGATATCAGTAATCCGGTTTTAGCTGCAGTTTTGTGAAATGTTTCTATCATTATATTTGCAACTGTTTTGTCCTTAGAAATTACTGCAGTACCGCCAGAAAAACGAGACATTTCGTCTAAAATCTTCCTCCTTCTTGTGCTAGATAGATTTCTTCGATGATTTTCTCTAATAGTTTTTTAATGCAACTCTCTCACGACCTTGTCTAAGACCAAACGAAGAGAATCGACGAGGGCCCATCGCCCCGCCGAACACCTGTGTTGATTCTGAATGGTTCAGAAACTTCTCCTACACTTAAATTTTTTAAGCTGTATCTGTGAGTGTCTGTTCTACTAACTGTCTGGTAGTTTTGTCGGTACCTGCTTCTCCCAGTGTTAGGAATGCCGTTTGTCTGTCTACAGAATCGTATGGTTTTTTAAATCAATTAATGTAACGACTGTAGCCGGCCGAAGTGGCAGTGCGGTTAAAGGCGCTGCAGTCTGGAACCGCAAGACCGCTACGGTCGCAGGTTCGAATCCTGCCTCGGGCATGGATGTTTGTGATGTCCTTAGGTTAGTTAGGTTTAACTAGTTCTAAGTTCTAGGGGACTAATGACCTCAGCAGTTGAGTCCCATAGTGCTCAGAGCCATTTTGTAACGACTGTGTTATGCTTAATATTGTTCTGATCCTGAGGATACTGTTCAGGTTAAAAATTTGCTTTGAGCACGATCTATTTTTTTCTGAACCCTGCTTGGTACTCTCAAATTGTGTGTTCTGCTTGATCATCTATATCATTCAGGAGAGCGTTGGACATAATTTTGTAGGTGTCTGGAATTAGAGATATAGCTCGCTATTGTTCATGTCTGTCCTGTCTCCCTTCTTATGTAGCGGATGGATTACGGCTTGTTTCCAGTCGTCCTGTATTCTTTCTTCCTCCCAGCAATCTTTAATAACCTCATAAATGGTGTAAGCTGCCTGCTTCCGTTCCAGTTTCCACATCTGAGCTAATGTGCCGTCTCCACCTGGCGCTCTGTTATTATTCAGCTGGCCTAAGTCAAATTGTCTGCACAAGTTGATGAGCCCTTCTCCATTCTTATTGGTGCGTTTGGGTATATGAAAATTTCCTACTATTGCCTTGTATTTCTCTTACTCCTACGAATAGTTTTACTTGGTGCTTAGGTATTTTTGATATCACATTTTCTAGGGTCTCCCAAAATTGTTCGATTATTCTGGACTTTTTCTGTTGTCATCGTTGGTAGGTGCATATGCATTTATGATGCTATAGCCCTTGTCTGCCGATCGAAATGAGGGAACTGATATTCGCTACGAAGGGGACGCAAAATTCGTTATGGAATCTGTTAAGTTCCGTTTGACCATGAAAGTTGTTCCAAGCATAGTAACTTTATTCTCTATGGCCGATTTTCCTTTTTATTTCCTGTAGCCATTTGATTCAAATGCGTTGTCATCACCGTATCTGGTTTCCTGAAGTGCTAGTATGAGTTTGTTGCGTCTCTTTAACACATCCGTCAATTGTTTAACTTTCTTGTCTTTAGTAAAGTGTTGATGTTCAATATGCCTAGCAGATGTTTCTTCGTAGGCCATATGCGAAAAGTTGGAGCAAGCTCCGCTTCTTCGTTACATGATGTTCTAGGCTCTCCAGAATCCGACGGCCTAGTTGCATCACTGTTTCCAGAGATGAAGGATTGTTTGCCTCCTGGAGTACTTTTCCGTTCAGTATTTACCATCATGTCTTGGTTGAAAGTATTAGGAAAGGTTCTTGACCGCCGGCGGGAGTGGCCGAGCGGTTCTAGGCGCTACAGTCTGGAACCGTGCGACCGCTACGGTCGCAGGTTCGAATCCTCTCTCGGGTATAGATGTGTGTGTTGTCCTTAGGTCAGTTAGGTTTAAGTGGTTCTAAGTTCTAGGGGACTGATGACCCCAGATGTTAAGTCCCATAGTGTTCAGAGCCATTTGGTTCTTGACCCCTTCATCGAATGTTACATCTGTGATCGAATCGCCAGACAGGTCTTAACAGGCGCCCAATATAGGAACAGACGCCTTCCGTAGCTGACCACTTTGGTAACAGACGCTACTGATTTTCGCAGACGCCATCAACACATAGAGAGACGCTGACCACGTAGTCGCTTGTTGCAGTTCAGATGCGAAGTGGACTTCTGCTTGATGGATTGCCTATTCCGCTAGATCCGCCGTACTGAAGTCCTTCCTCTCCGCCTTTACTACCGTTCAGGCACCACTGTCAGGAGATGACTCGTCCGCCTTCTTTGCCGTTGAGATCAATGTCTTCAGTCGCATCAGAGGCCGTTGATGCTCCCAACTCTTCCGTTGCTTACTAATTGGTTTCTTCTCTCTTCTTACCAAGCGACCAACTATCAGAAATAGGTTGCCCCGTATTGGTCCTCTGGATCATTGAGTAGTGAGCCCCCCGCCACGGCAAGGCTTAGTCCTTTGGAGAAAATGGCTTTAATATATATACTATCTCACTTTTACTTTTTTTTTTTTTTTTTTTTTTTTCATCAGTCTTCTGACTGGTTTGATGCGACCCGCCACGAATTCCTCTTCTGTGCCAATCCCTTCGTCTCAGAGTAGAACTTGCAACCTACGTCATCAATTTTTGCTGAATGTATTCCAATCTCTGTTTTCCTCTACAGTTTTTACACTCTACAGTTCTCTGTAGAACAGCGGAAGTTATTCCTCGATGTTTTAACAGATGTCCTATCGTCCTGTCCCTTCCTCTTGTCAGTGTTTTCCAAATGTTCCTTTCCTCGCCGATTCTCCGGAGGAACTCTTCATTCCTTATCTTACTAGTCCACCTAATTTTCTACTTTCTCCTGTAACACCACATCTCAAATGCTACGATTCTCTTCTTTTCTGGTTTTCCAGCGGTCCATGTCTCAGTACCATACAATGCCTTGCTCCAAACGTACATTCTCAGAAATGTCTTCCTCAAATTAAGGACAATGTTTGATATTAGTAGACTTCTCTTTACAGAATGAGATTTTCACTCTGCAGTGGAGTGTGCGCTGATGTGAAACTTCCTGGCAGACTAAAACTGTGTGCCCGACCGAGACTCGAACTCGGGACCTTTACCTTTCTCGGGCAAGTGCTCTACCATCTGAGCTACCGAAGCACGACTCACGCCCGGTACTCAAAGCTTTACTTCTGCCAGTATCTCGTCTCCTACCTTCCAAACTTTACAGAAGCTCTCCTGCGAACCTTGCAGAACTGACACTCCTGAAAGAAAGGATACTGCAGAGACATTGCCCGCGAAAGGCAAAGGTCCCGAGTTCGAGTCTCGGTCGGGCACACAGTTTTAATCTGCCAGGAAGTTTCATATCAGCGCACACTCCGCTGCAGAGTGATAATCTCATTCTGGAAACATCCCCCAGGCTGTGGCTAAGCCATGTCTCCGCAGTATCCTTTCTTTCAGGAGTGCTAGTTCTGCAAGGTTCGCAGGAGAGCTTCTGTAAAGTTTGGAAGGTAGGAGACGAGATACTGGCAGAAGTAAATCTGTGAGTACCGGCCGTGAGTCGTGCTTCGGTAGCTCAGATGGTAGAGCACTTGCCAGCGAAAGGCAAAGGTCCCGAGTTCGAGTCTCGGTCGGGCACACAGTTTTAATCTGCCAGGAAGTTTCAGACTTCTCTTTTCCAATAACGCGCTTTATGCCCCTGCTAGTCTCCTTCTGATGTCCTCCTTTGGTTTTGTAGCCCATAGAAATCGGACTAAAGCCCTTGAAAGGGCAAAAAGTTGGAGGTTAGAAAAATTTAGAATTTTATCCATCCTTAGCAACTGTAGTCGTATATGTGAAAATAATCATCAACCAGCTGGCTAAAAGAAATGTCATTTCTTAACTGGTTTCAGAGATTTAGCGCCCTTCTTCAGAAGGCTGTACAGAAAAATATACTATAAATAACATAAGTTAGATAAGAATATTAAAATGAAGAACGAAAAGCTTAACAAAATTTAAAGATAAAAAATGGTACTTACTTATAACTGTCGCATCATTTGCAGGTGTCAACAGTGAGATACATGCAGCATATAGTTGTTGTCCTAAAAAAATACAAGATCAGTATGTAATACAATAATGAATTCATTAATAGAAGAAGAGCTCGTAAACGTTTACATGTGGTGCATAGTGCCTGTACAAAAATGGTATAAAGAAGACAATCATCAGGTGCAGATATCATGCCACAACTGGAGCTGATCAGCTAATGACATGCATATCTTGGGGTTAGTCTCAGGATGGGGGTAAAAGTACGACAAAATAATAAAACAAAACCGTACACAACTGTAGTTGTCATAAGGCATAAACAAAAATCTAAGTGGACATAAGTAGCGTTAAAGGAGACAAAAACTCAGGTGTGCCGCCGCGGCCACGGTGAGATTCCTGCCGCGTCGGTGTGGGGAACATTTAATCACCCAGTTCCATCACAGATTTCTTTATGAAGTGAATTGTGCATGCATAACGTTCTGTACAAACAGTATCGATAAATGACATAGTTGAAGATTAGTTCTGGGCTCTTGTTATTTAACTTGCCCTTCGTGCTTGCCAAACCCCACCTTGACCAGCAAGGTCACTGGACCTCTCCCCTGTTGAGAACTGGTGGAGCATTATGGGCAGGGCTCCTCAACCAGCTCGGCATTTTGACCATCTAACGCACCGATTGGAAACAATTTGGCACGAGATCCCTCAGAAGGAAATCCAAAAACTCTATCAGTAAATGCCAAGCGGAATAACCTCTAGCGTAAGGGCCAGACTCGACCAACATATTATTGGTTTCCCCAGTTTTTGAATAAATCATCCAATTTTTGTGAAATTGTAATAAATTGTTGGTATGCACACGTACATCTATCTATATCCGCGATATTCGTACCATTCGGGTAATTGCTTCTCGGAGAGTCATTTTCTTTATTTTAATTTTTTTTTGTCTTAGAGTGTATTATATTAAAACAGTTTACAATCTTTACTGTTATTAATATTGTACACACCTGTCGCACATGAGAACGGAGTGCGAGGCCAAGTTGTTTTGTGTGGAGGAGGGGTTGGGTTGGGGGAGGGGGGGGGGTGCTCTGGAGACATACACAAAAACACGAAAGTTCAAAATGGTTCAAATGGTTCTGAGCACTATGGGACTTAACATCTGTGGTCATCAGTCCCCTAGAACTTAGAACTACTTAAACCTAACTAACCTAAGGACATCACACACATCCACGCCCGAGGCAGGATTCGAACCTGCGACCGTAGCAGTCGCGCGGTTCCGGACTGAGCGCCTAGAACCGCGAGATCACCGCGGCCGGCTAACACGAAAGTGATCCGGCCTTCGCCCCCACCCTTTGCAGAACCGATCCGTCCCTAGGTTGAGGATTGGTAACATTAGGTTTGTATATAACTCATTAGCGTGAGTAGCGGTTCATTTTCACAAAAGTAAGTAAGTTCAAACCGCTATTCTATTCCAGCATTACAACCATCATCTGAAAGAAATGTCTCCGGTTCTCAGTAAATAAATACAAATACAGTCGAGGAAAATGTTGTACTTAAAATGTATTCACTTGTCAGGTGAGTTTTTCCATGGCAAGATACAGTATTGAATGTCGATCTGCATGGGTGATTTATTGTCAATTACCTTGCGCCAATAAAGGCCTACCCTTGCTGCAAAGCGTTACTTGAGTAGATGGACGTTTCCGGCAGTCGATTTGTCCCACCCTACACGCCATTTACGCTTCAGAAGCTTTTGTCGTTCCTTTTTTTCATTTTTTATCCTTTCCATGCCTCGCAGCACAATCGCACTGAGCGGACTGGAAATTTGATGGATGTTCCGCCCATGAAATTATTTTCGGTTTCCATTTATCTTGCGGAGGAGTGACGTAAATTGTTCTCCTCCCACCTCCGAACCAGGAGCATTTTTCACGTCGCTGTTAATACTGCCTGGCAGTTGGACTTTCTGTCTGCTTTTATAGTCTGAATTTCTGATGCCTCTGTTCCACAGCACAAATTGCAAGCTCGAGAACACCGCGGATTCTAAAAGTACAATTACGTTTTGTTATATTCATCAGAGTAACGGCACTCTTCGTAAACCCTGACAACGGAGAATGCTATAGCGCAAATAATGATCGATGAATTTCGTCGCTCATTCATACGCAGAAAGGCAAAGGTTAAAATTAGAAAATGGACCGACGGTAGAATTCGTAATGAACGACCTGTGAGGTATCCCGTCATGCAAGTCAGGAATGTAAATTCAAACACACGTATGCACAAACTTGGCCCTCATATTTTTGTCCCGGTCAGGTTACCTCAGAACCAAAATAAAGATAGTTCGACGTAGCACTGAGACACGCACATACACACATGTGGACCTCATATGTTTGTCTCCAACGTCTTGTCCCTTGGTCCGATCAAGGCTTTCGAGCTGTTTCCCTTGAATGTAATGCAATTGGGAGAACAGGCAATCCTCTCACAAGTTCTGTAAATTGCTAACATTCTTGGTCCACTTCCAGTGAGAGGCACCCACATGCCTTGCTCATACTGTGGCATCAAGCAGTCAGGCCTGCAAGATGAGTGGTCTGCCAAGCGAATGGATTCATTCTTATTTATCGATTAACATGAACTCTCGTACTCACAATTAAGTTACAAATTATCCTCGTGTATGAACAATACGCAACGGAAACGCACATCTGACTATCAGTAATTTACAGAACTCTGACTGTTCACTACGCACTGGCAATACCACATTATCTTTTTTTATTTCACGGCTTTTATCAACACGTGGCCATCGCACTGAATATGAGTGGCACACACATTATAAATTCTGGATATCATGACAACATACAATTCGAAGGAAAAGGCCACCAATCTTTTTCTTTTCACTATCTTATTTATTCCGATAAATTCTATAACCTAAACACACAAATTCTATAACCTACAACAGTAACACATGAGAAATTCCGCCCAGTGGGCATGGCTTTACTTCGGTGAATCTCTATCTTATGGTCTCGTAATTATTTAACGCTACAGTGCACTTTCTGGATAGGATGGTGGATCTTTTATTATTTCTCACACTTCGACTCTCACAATCATCATCACGAAACTTTCCTCCAGACCGAGCAGTACAAAAGGAACACGTATAACCCACTACCTCTGAAACTACCTCGCTACTCTCCCATGCAAACCACACATACTTAAATTACATGACATACACCACACTACAACATGAAATACAACACAGGGAATAGTCACAACATTATCACTTTCAGCTTTCCCACTTCAATTAATATTTATCCCAGTTGCACACGACACTGCCCCACTTCGTAATTCTACTTTCCTACTATGAACTCTGGAGATATATGCACGTCTTCCTGTGCAATGCAAGCCAAGTGGCGTTGCTGGATAGACGGCTGACTCACCTTGTTTCTCTCTCAGAGTATTATAGTTTGAATCAAGCGTTACACGGAAACATATCTCACACGAGTTCTCAACTGATACCATGGACTAGTACTTCTCTTTATCCTTTGTCTCATACACAGATTGAGACTCACACAGTACTCACCACGTGGAAGTACTCGCCTCTAATTTCAAGTCCTGCACACGCTATTTCTTAAATTTTTCAACTTATAGTACACACGCTAGTAATTCAGCTTAACTTAAAGCACACGGAAGTATTTCAACTTATTGCTACACGTGCTTTCATTGTGACCGTTGGTCACTTCCGAAGATTACTACGATCCCATTAATATTACCTGCCTGACATTTAATTCTCCCCACAAAAGTTCCTGAAATAGAGAAATTATTATTTCAAACTACTCTTAAGTATTCCACATGCATACCATGTCTCCACTCTTTTGTCTTTACGGAGCACAACTAAGACAGGTCTTAACAGCACAAGATCCAGCGGCAGAGTGCTGAAACATGGCCGTTGTTCAGGTCCTCTCGCACCTCTGTCGAAGTGGGGGAGCACCTTGCTACCGTATTGGTCAGCCACATTTCAGGTGCTCAAAGCTCAGGTAAATTTCATCTCTTTGGTCCCACCAAAGGTGGCCAAAGGATCGTCTCAAGGATGATCATATATTCACATTCACTATCTGCGGTTAGCAGACGACCATACATTCATTCATTTCACAGATCTCACCAAAGTGGATGTAGGGATTTATTTTGTGGGAGTGCACATGTGATCAATTAAATAAATAAATTGTTATTCTTTCCCACACTGGTATCCGGCTTCACTGTATTAATTGAAATTGAGTTATTATTAGAAAAAAATGTGTTGTTCTGACGAAAATAATGAAGTATGTTGTACCTATTTTCAATGTCGGGCGGTACTGTACCCTTTCACCAGTTCATTGATACTTTACTGAATTGAACCAGGATCTTTAACACGGGCCAGCACTCAAAAACCCCGCCCTAAGATAAGGGAAAAAAACCTTCTGGTGGGCAACATTGACGCTAGGAGGGTGTCAGGTGTGACAGCAACATTTTGTTACATTACAAACGAGGGTGCTGTCAAGAGGAATTAAAATTGAATATAGCATTATGTGTCTACAGCTACATGACTACTCTGCAATTCTCGCCGAAGTATTTGGCAGAGGGTTCATCTAACCATGTTCAGACTATATGCCTACCGTTCCACCAACGAATAGCACGCGGTAAAAACGAACACTTAAATATTTCTGTGCGATCTCTGATTTCTCTTATTTTATTAAGACGATCATTTCTGCTTATGTAGGTGGGTGTTAACAAAATATTTTACTATTCGGAGAAGATTGTTGGTAATTGAAGTTTCGTGACAACATCTGGCCACAATGGAAAACGCCTTTGCTTTAATGGTTGACACGCCAACTCGTATATCATATCCGCGACACTCTCTCCCCTGTTTCACGATAGTACAAAACGAGCGGCTCTCCATAGAACTTTTCCGATGTCCTCTGTCAGTCCCATCTGGTAAGGAGCCCATATCGTGCAGTAGTAGTCCAGAAGAGGACGGACAAGCATAGTGTAGGAAGTCTCAGCAGTAGAATTGTTGCATGCTCTTTCAGTCAATAAATAGCAAATTTCGGTTCACCTTCTCCACAAAATTTTCTATGTGATCGTTCCAATTTAAGTACGCGTAATTCGTGAATGTATTTAGAAGAAGTGATATAATTTTGACTTATCACGTAAATTAAAGGATGTCGTTTGGTACTTATTTGGATGATCTCAATCTTCTAGGTTTTCGTACTACAAAAAGTGGAACCCGTATAATACCAGTTTGTTGTCCGTTTGTCTTTCTGACTGTTAAGACGATTTTTCTTAGCGAAATTTACGTCCAGTACTAATGCCTACGTTCTCTTAGCGGTGTAAAAACCATAAGCTTCTAGGTCAATGCAATAAATAGGCACGGTCATTTACGTGCTTTATTTATATTCTTGAAAACTCATTCTTCAGAACCTGTAAGGTTCTTCGTGTTGAATGTGAAAATAGAATATAAAATTTGGCAAGAAGCAAGGTTCCGCAGTGCAAGTACAGTAAAAATCAAAATAATTGTTGGTTTGTAATTATAAGACATAAATTTTTTTTCAGTTATGTTCTGTATGTCAGCCGGTCCCCTTTTTCTTGGGAAGGGGCAGAGGTATCAAGTTCGAAATTGATGTCAAATGCTGAGATCTACGGTACCTTGGCGGAGTAGTAAATTTGAGCTTCTAAGTCAATGAAATCAAAAGACCCTTTTGCCCGCATCTCGTGGTCGTGCGGTAGCGTTCTCGCTTCCCACACCCGGGTTCCCGGGTTCGATTCCCGGCGGGGTCAGGGATTTTCTCTGCCTCGTGATGGCTGGGTGTTGTGTGCTGTCCTTAGGTTAGTTAGGTTTAAGTAGTTCTAAGTTCTAGGGGACTTATGACCACAGCAGTTGAGTCCCATAGTGCTCAGAGCCATTTGAACCAAAAGACCCTTTTCTTCCAAGGACGGAAGGTATCAAGTTCAAATTTATGCCAATAGTACCTTGGCGGTGTAAATAATTTAAGTTCCTAAGTCAAAGCAATCAAAATATACAGTCATATAATTTACTGCGGTAAAATACTCCTATCGGAGTTCAAAAAGGCGAATACGCTTCTGTTTATTAAAGGACTCTGACTGAAGAGTGGGGTACCAGCTGCTTCACTCTACCTGCGTCAGCACGTTAAAAAATTTTCCCAAAAATATTACCATGCGAACCTTTTCACGCTCTTCTTAACCTCAAACTCCCACAAGCGAATACCGGACATTTGCCACGCAGGACATCTGCCACACCAGACGTTTACCACACTTGCCCCTTCACCAGGTAGCTTGAGTAGCGATCCCTCAGGTAAGGGACGCCCTTCCTCGTACTACTTCCGTCCGCTTTCAAACCGCCGTCTCCACATCTTACTCGATACAACCAGTACGTAAGAGACCTTCTTCTTCGACATCTTGGCGAAATACAGAGCTTCTTTTCTGAAATCAAAATATTTGTAACTTTTGGGCAACGAAAACAATACCGGCGATTATGTCAGTATGTAATTAGTTCTGCCAAATATAAATATAGGTCCCTCTGTCTGTACGGTAGCTTCCTTTCACGCTTACTGATTGCGATAGAAACAGTCCACCGCCATGGGAGCAACAAGAAAGGAACGATGTAAAGAGAATGCGAAGGTACGCTAAACTTTTCTTTTTGATCACTGCATTTGCGCCTACTTTAATTACTACAACTGCATGCCCAAAAGACAATAAGGAAAGAAGAAATGGGTATGTCAATGTTTGAAAAGAAGAACGACACACTCCATATTAATTTACTCTCTAAAATCCGATATCCCTTGCGGCGAAACATTAGTTAATAAAGTGTAGCGGGACAATGTTCAAAACATGACTGAAAGTACTTTCATAAACAGAGATAAGGACATATATGATTGACATGTCATCTAAAGTCGACGTACAATTTAAAATGTTAGAAATAAGGAAATGAAGTAATGCAGAATGCTATGCTTGTAACGTACGTTCTTGTTCTACATTGTTTAGCTCAGGTAATTACAGGGTCACAGAGAAAGGTTCCTAGATTTTGGAGGGAAAAGCGGTAATTGTAATGATCTGCGCTGCAACAGAAACAAGAAGCACAACTTAAAGAAAAATAATATAATGTGTGTTCCAGCTCACAAGCGACATTGAAACAGGTAGTTCCTGTGACTTAGTTTGGACAGAGGCTATATTCGACAACCGGAATAAATTAATAACTGGCTCCTTTTACCGACCCCCGGTCTCAGATGAAGCAGCTGCTGAACATTTCAAAGAAAGCTCGATTCTCATTGCAAATAAGTACCCTACTCATACGATTGTAGTTGGCAGTGACTTCAATCTACCTTCCGTAAGTTGACAAAAATACATTTTCAGACCCTATTGTAGATAGAAAACAACTTTCGTAATTGTTCTAAATGCTTTTTTAAAAACTATTTTGAACAATTAGTTCACGAGGCCATTCAAATTACGAAAATACGCTTGACCTCTTAGCCACAAATAATCCTGAGCACCACGACGGATACAGGGATTAGTGAACACACAGTTGTAGTGAGGCTCAATTCCGTAACAAAGAAATTCACTAAAACTATAGGCGAAATACATCTATTTATAAAAGCAACTAAAAATTCGGTTGACGTCTTTCTAAGAAACAGTCTCCAATCCTTCCAAACTATGTAAGTGAAGACCATATGTGGCTTAAGTTCAAAGAAATAGTATCAACAGCACTCGAGAGATTCATATCAAATAAATTAATAACAAATGGAACTGATCCCCCATGGTACACAAAACACGACAGAAAGTTGCTGCAGGAGCACCGAAAAAGGCACGTGTAATTTAGACGAACGCAAAATCTCCAAGATCGGCGAAGTTTTACTGAGGCTCGAAATTTAGTGCGGATTTCAATGCGAGATGCATTTAATTGTTTCCACAACGAAACTCTCTCTAGAAATGTGGCGGAAAATCCATAGAGATTCTGGTCCTATGATAAGTAAACCATATCTCTGGAGCTACCCCAACTAGCAACAAAAACCCAACGTCACAATATGCCCCCTTTGTCCCACGCTACTTCTGTCCCACAAACTTTTCATCTCCTATCATACTTTCGGAGTTATTGTTGGTGGCAACAGTTGGTGACTCACCCTGTAGAGAAAGTGTTGTTGTGGTCCTCAGTCCGATGACTGGTTTGGTGCAGCTCTTCACTCCAGTCTGTCCTGTGCAAACGTCTCCATGTCCGACAATTACTGCAACCTAAATCCTTTCGATCCACCGTAGTGCGTTCATCTCCTGATGCGGCAAAGCGTCCTAGAAATCGAGAGTCGTGGGATCGTACGTCGTTTGGACCACAGAATTTTCAGTCTGCCTTTTAACCTAACCATCAATCCTCAAGAATGTGAGGAGTCGCCAGAAGGAACACGTGGTTTGGATTCCATGTAAACTGTTGGCCTCTTTTTCTAGGTACAATAACGGTTATACGTTAAGAAGACGCAAGTCACCCAACTGCAGCCTTGCACAAGGCCTTAGAGCCGCACGAAATAACTATCTGTACACACTCATACTTAATACGAACGGGCCTCGGAAGGCGTAACGGTATCGACTGACCACCCTGTTATGTTCAGCCGACAATAGGGGTCACTGGATGCGGATATGGAGGGGCGTGTAGTGAACTCACCGCTCTCCCGGTCGTTGTCAGTTTTCGTGACCAGTACCAATACTTCTCAACCAAGTAGTTCCTCCATTGGGCTGAGTGCAACCCACTCGCAATACCCAGATGGTCATTCGTCCAGGTGTTAGCCCAGCGTAACAGCGCGTAACTTCCGTCATCTGATGGGAAGTGGAATTACCACCGGGGCACAGCCGTCAGCTGTATTATTATCTACACAGGTGTACATAATTAGGTTTTACTGTACACTCAGAGCGCAAGTCCTGTTTCTTAATGTCTGGAGTTAATTGCCTCTTTTCGCCCCAAATACACTCCTGGAAATGGAAAAAAGAACACCATACTTGCTCCGGACACTGCGAGAGGACTGTACAAGCAATGATCACACGCACGGCACAGCGGACACACCAGGAACCGCGGTGTTGGCCGTCGAATGGCGCTAGCTGCGCAGCATTTGTGCACCGCCGCCGTCACTGTCAGCCAGTTTGCCGTGGCATACGGAGCTCCATCGCAGTCTTTAACACTGGTAGCATGCCGCGACAGCGTGGACGTGAACCGTATGTGCAGTTGACGGACTTTGAGCGAGGGCGTATAGTGGGCATGCGGGAGGCCGGGTGGACGTACCGCCGAATTGCTCAACACGTGGGGCGTGAGGTCTCCACAGTACATCGATGTTGTCGCCAGTGGTCGGCGGAAGGTGCACGTGCCCGTCGACCTGGGACCGGACCGCAGCGACGCACGGATGCACGCCAAGACCGTAGGATCCTACGCAATGCCGTAGGGGACCGCACCGCCACTTCCCAGCAAATTAGGGACACTGTTGCTCCTGGGGTATCGGCGAGGACCATTCGCAACCGTCTCCATGAAGCTGGGCTACGGTCCCGCACACCGTTAGGCCGTCTTCCGCTCACGCCCCAACATCGTGCAGCCCGCCTCCAGTGGTGTCGTCTTCAGCGATGAGAGTCGCTTCTGCCTTGGTGCCAATGATGGTCGTATGCGTGTTTGGTGCCGTGCAGGTGAGCGCCACAATCAGGACTGCATACGACCGAGGCACACAGGGCCAACACCCGGCATCATGGTGTGGGGAGCGATCTCCTACACTGGCCGTACACCACTGGTGATCGTCGAGGGGACACTGAATAGTGCACGGAACATCCAAACCGTCATCGAACCCATCGTTCTACCATTCCTAGACCGGCAAGGGAACTTGCTGTTCCAACAGGACAATGCACGTCCGCATGTATCCCGTGCCACCCAACGTGCTCTAGAAGGTGTAAGTCAACTACCTTGGCCAGCAAGAACTCCGGATCTGTCCCCCATTGAGCATGTTTGGGACTGGATGAAGCGTCGTCTCACGCGGTCTGCACGTCCAGCACGAACGCTGGTCCAACTGAGGCGCCAGGTGGAAATGGCATGGCAAGCCGTTCCACAGGACTACATCCAGCATCTCTACGATCGTCTCCATGGGAGGATAGCAGCCTGCATTGCTGCGAAAGGTGGATATACACTGTACTAGTGCCGACATTGTGCATGCTCTGTTGCCTGTGTCATTGTGCCTGTGGTTCTGTCAGTGTGATCATGTGATGTATCTGACCCCAGGAATGTGTCAATAAAGTTTCCCCTTCCTGGGACAATGAATTCACGGTGTTCTTATTTCAATTTCCAGGAGTGTAGGTATCCTTTTGTAATTGGTTTTGACCTTATGAAGACTGCACTAGACGGTAAACTACGGCATCACCTGCGGACAGCTGTTTACTGCTAGATCCTGCAACTGTAAAAGCGAGAAAAATCACTAAAGCTTGTTTCCTGTTCTATTTAACATCAACATTTCACCTCGTTAGCGTGTCAGTAACCTATTTGCAGATGGTTCAGCATGCTCTCTGATATTCCTTTGCTCACCGAAAAAAAATTTTGTCTGGCTCTCAAAAGAGCACTCTGGTCGCTCAGGAGCCCAGCATGTGGTGTAGAACTGGTGTACCAGGCGGTCACGTGGCCGTCAACCGCTGATATGAGCCATGAGAGTGAAGTGTCGTATATGTGCGAGTTGATTGTTTGGAATCAGCGTAGGAAGTTTGGTCGATGTGGGGACGTAACAGAATGAAAATGCCGAATTTGTTCATGTACCGAGACCGATAATCCATCGAGTCTACAAAGTATGGTACGTCGTTTGCAGCCATCTAACACGGCGCTAGAACGCTGTTCGTTTAATGATCGTAACTGACAGGGAGCAGAGAGGAATGTCACTTCTTCCCAAAGATAATCGGTTTCAAACCCGACAAAAATTCCTGGTGTCAGTCAATGTAGGTCCATCCCGTTTCTGGTGTACGCATAGTCTTTGATACGTCCTTTATGATATATGAACGCATAATTTGAGTCTTCCTGCCTTCAGTGAATTTCGGAACAATCTTAGAATTTCTCTCCAGTGCCATTCTTTTAACGTGACCGGAGAAGTTAACTCTTGTCATTTCCGAACGTCAGTGAGTCTCTCAGTTTCCTCTTATAGTTCCTCGTTTTGCCGCTACGTGTTTTCTTGTCCATATTTCTCTGGCCTTAGGATCTTCGTCAGAAACTTTCCTTCCGTTTCTGGAGTCTTCTAATAGACATTTACTTTTCTATTGGGTACATTCTGTTGCATATGGACTCCGTATTTGTTTCTACAGTGTTCTGCTATAACTTATATCAGTTTATATTACTGCGTAATTGATATAATGTTTCCATCTTTTTTGCTCTTTCTTTACGCAATACAATATGGTGAAAGGGGTGGGGGCATGGGGAGGGGGTTAGGGGGAGAGAGAAAGGAAGAAGGCACATAGAATTTCGTCTGTGATTATTTAGAAAAAGGTAAACCTATGACTGGCTCTGATGAAGTATCATTAGAGGGCCACTTATAGCGAATGTGCTCTTGAACCTGTACTTGCTAGTATTGGAGCAACCTTCGTTCTGGGCCACTCTGCATTGTTGCCAGATGTATCCAAGAAGGCGACGATGACGTCATCAAAGATGGCTGCGTGTAGACTTGGAAACAGCACATTACGTCATCCAAGATGGCGTCTATCACATCATCCAAGATGGCGGATTTTGACGGCAAGTTTGAATTTTGGCATCAAAGTGCCATGCCCCCCTCCCCTCCCCCAGAAAAATGGTGGAAAGTTCAAATTCCAACGGGATAATGCATCACACCAAGGTTATTTCCATTAACCTAAGAAAATTTGCAGGAAGATAGGTCACTTGGGCCACCTCCACTAACCTAAGTTACTCGACCGCCACCTCTTCCTAGGAACTGGCGCAGAGTTTAAGTTTTGGTCGTAAGAAAGGTCAATTCGTATATCTCTACTAAGGTAAGAAAATGGTGTGAAAGAAAGGACACTTGGACTAACCTGTCATCCAACCGCCACCTCCGGGAAATGGACACAGCCTGCACTGTGCTAGTGGAGAGAGGAAGGAGTGTACTTTATTTATTTTGGATCAGTTTATTTAGGGATGCAGTATATTTATCACAGTGATACAGAACACACGCTGTGACATGCCACACAGCATACAGACCTGCAAACTACTCCTAAATAACTCATGTATAACGCTCTACACACGTGCCTGCTAATTGTAAACTGCCAAAATAATGCTTTGCACTGCCTGCAGAAATGCAAACCACTCGTAAATAATGCAATACATTTACGTCCAGAGAGGCAAACAACTCCTAAATTCTCAAAATAATAGTCCATCTGAAAGACTCTGCAAACATGCTTGCTAATCATCAACTATCGAAATCATGCACCAGTCTTTATTTAAGCAAATCTAGACAACACCACCATCCAGTGTGTTCGCCTGGAGGTCCGCACTCCAACTGACCTCCTTCTCTGCGCCACCACCAGAGGGCGCTGTCGTCCAAGATGGCGGTCATGATGTCAAGTGATGACACAAGTACCATTATCCAAGATGGCGTCAAACAGTGTGTTCACCCATCATCTACTACTACTGTTTTTGTTCCTTCTCAGTCAGTCATTGCCTAAAACTCAGTGGGTATATCGCGGAACCTCTGATTTGGTCTTGAGATAGAATGTGCTACAAATACTGTAGAATTATCTGGATGGGGTGGTGTGAGGGAGTCGCAAATACCACTTACATACCACCTTCCTTAGCCGAATCACTTTCAAAATGCGGTAATTTTATCATGAGGTTGCATCGTGGGCTGCATCTTGGTCTGATAATAGACATTCCTACGATCACCGTCACGGTATTTGTCTGGAAAAACACCACCTCATTCAGAGACAATGTTTTACCTCGATTTGTAATTTGGGTGGAGTTTTTGACACGGATACTTATGTGCACCTGTAGAACTAAGACCGCTTGTGACAGTAACATACAGTAGTTGTTGCGATCGAGTTTTTTTAACATCTGGTAGATCACGTCTCTCTTTCTAGGAAATGGTGGTAGGACTCACAAGAAAAAAACTTATGACACATGTCCACTCATGGCTAATTTTGACTCAGTATTATTTCTTATGGTAGGCAATCAGCTATTGACGAAGTATCATAATTAGTAGGAGGGAATGCGTGATAGGTCCGTGTTTGAGCATCAGGTTTATAAAGTATGTGTTTGTGTAAAGGAAATGACTATGTCCAGTTGTAAGGAGGGTATGGATTTGACTTGGAGTACTGAGATAGCAAAGGGAAGTGTATGTCTATATTTTGCTCATTGTTGAATGCCTTTCAATTGAGACTGCAGTCGTAAGATTTAATTGTAAGTATAATGATAAAAATATATGGAACCAGTTTTCTAGAATGATTCCGTGTATGGATGACCTGTGGTGGGAATGATTCACATCTTCCGTTAACAGCAGCAGCTGTCCGAATGCAGAGGCCTGTCGGAGTGTAGGACTGTATCTGAGTTAACTTTGCCATCCTCTAGACGACCGAATAGCGAACTAATACTTAGTATGCGTTGGGGGCTTTCATGATCAGGTGGAAATTTGAGAAGATTGTGTATGGAGGTGCGTTTGCGCTGGACAGTTATTCCCTCCCATGTCAATTGTTCGGTTGACTGCTTCTGCACATTTCGCACCTTCATTCAGTTGAGAGAAGATCGGTTGTGGTGTGTGCATCTGGCATGTGGAAGACACGTTTGCCTGTTCTCTAGACATGGGAAAGACCTTAGTTGGCTTGTAAATTATAGTGATGATTTGGAATCTTTTACATCACCGACTTCGGTATTCGAGAGTGGAAATGTCAGTTTCCGCTATTTGTTTCTAGTTAATCAGTTGTTTACAGCATGCCGCACCTCGCTAAAGTTTGGGGTTTGTAGAGAAATAATTTCCAGTCTATATCTTGGGAACTATGTTGCGCTAGCGATCGGTAGGATGCTTCCTATTGCTTGATATCGAGAAGTGGTATAATATTAAGGCGAACCATGCAAAAACACGTGTGTCCTTGTAATCCCCGAGTCTGGAGAGGTGGGTAGAAAAGCAAGCAAGTAAGGCAGCAGGTTAGTGCACGTTAGTGCACCTTTATGTATGTGACACTCTTCCCTTAAAATATACCACTTGGAGTTCATTCCACTGTGTAGCCATTGTAGCTGAATATTCATGCTCCTGTCCTCAGTGAGTGGTCAGTGTAATTGAGTAAGAGTCTTTCCGTATTTGACGATATACACTCCTGGAAATGGAAAAAAGAACACATTGACACCGGTGTGTCAGACCCACCATACTTGCTCCGGACACTGCGAGAGGGCTGTACAAGCAATGATCACACGCACGGCACAGCGGACACACCAGGAACCGCGGTGTTGGCCGTCGAATGGCGCTAGCTGCGCAGCATTTGTGCACCGCCGCCGTCAGTGTCAGCCAGTTTGCCGTGGTATACGGAGCTCCATCGCAGTCTTTAACACTGGTAGCATGCCGCGACAGCGTAGACGTGAACCGTATGTGCAGTTGACGGACTTTGAGCGAGGGCGTATAGTGGGCATGCGGGAGGCCGGGTGGACGTACCGCCGAATTGCTCAACACGTGGGGCGTGAGGTCTGCACAGTACATCGACGTTGTCGCCAGTGGTCGGCGGAAGGTGCACGTGCCCGTCGACCTGGGACCGGACCGCAGCGACGCACGGATGCACGCCAAGACCGTAGGATCCTACGCAGTGCCGTAGGCGACCGCACCGCCACTTCCCGGCAAATTAGGGACACTGTTGCTCCTGGGGTATCGGCGAGGACCATTCGCAACCGTCTCCATGAAGCTGGGCTACGGTCCCGCAAACCGTTAGGCCGTCTTCCGCTCACGCCCCAACATCGTGCAGCCCGCCTCCAGTGGTGTCGCGACAGGCGTGAATGGAGGAACGAATGGAGACGTGTCGTCTTCAGCGATGAGAGTCGCTTCTGCCTTGGTGCCAATGATGGTCGTATGCGTGTTTGGTGCCGTGCAGGTGAGCGCCACAATCAGGACTGCATACGAGCGAGGCACACAGGGCCAACACCCGGCATCATGGTGTGGGGAGCGATCTCCAACACTGGCCGTACACCACTGGTGATCGTCGAGGGGACACTGAATAGTGCACGGTACATCCAAACCGTCATCGAACCCATCGTTCTACCATTCCTAGACCGGCAAGGGAACTTGCTGTTCCAACAGGACAATGCACGTCCGCATGTATCCCGTGCCACCCAACGTGCTCTAGAAGGTGTAAGTCAACTACCCTGGCCAGCAAGATCTCCGGATCTGTCCCCCATTGAGCATGTTTGGGACTGGATGAAGCGTCGTCTCACGCGGTCTGCACGTCCAGCACGAACGCTGGTCCAACTGAGGCGCCAGGTGGAAATGGCGTGGCAAGCCGTTCCACAGGACTACATCCAGCATCTCTACGATCGTCTCCATGGGAGAATAGCAGCCTGCATTGCTGCGAAAGGTGGATATACACTGTACTAGTGCCGACATTGTGCATGCTCTGTTGCCTGTGTCTATGTGCCTGTGGTTCTGTCAGTGTGATCATGTGATGTATCTGACCCCACGAATGTGTCAATAAAGTTTCCCCTTCCTGGGACATTGAATTCACGGTGTTCTTATTTCAATTTCCAGGAGTGTATATGGCACTTTGCGAGGTTAGGTTGTCGGTGCAGTATGGTGATCAGTGAAAATAGTTTATTGCCACTGAATGTCACGTCTGTAGAAGGAAAGAAGGTGGACAGTGCTTTGATACCGGCGGCATCAGTAATTTGGCGGGTAAATTCATTAAGAGCCAATCATAATGCTCGATTTATTTACATCCTTTGTTCTGGGCTATAGGAGCCTCTACATAGCGGTGAGAACATTTGCATATGTTGAGAGCAGGAGCGCTGGGAAGAGTGTATTCGATGTTATTTTCGTAAACAGGTTCTGTTAGGGCAAGAATTTCCCTGCATACTAGCTGATACATCAAGAAAGCGAACGCTAACGATTTCTGGGAAACCAATCAATTCTCGAGAGGTCGACTTGGCTGTTATTTTTTACAAAGGCACGTGACATTACAATAACATTGAGAATGTTTTAGATCGTGGTGTCGCCATGCGGATGTTTCGCAGTGAGGTGTCAGTGACGCTGCTAATTTGTTCTGATAGGGGGAAAGCAGCATGTGCTATTCTGTCATCAGCAGAAATGACAAATGGTGCCTGTAGTTGCCTCGCATATGATACAGATATGAGCGCGCCTTGGAATTCTGTGACGTCGGTATAACAGAGACTGTATACTCGAAATTAGAGGCAACTTTCACATGCATCTGGTGGCGGCTCACGACTGTTACTGCACATGACCGTGAGGAATTTTTCAGGTATCAAGTATGAAAGGGGCGCCACCGCCTCATGCATGGGGGACCTTAATGGGCGTCTGTGTGTGGTTTGACAGCTGACGGTCACGTCACTTTGCTGGTAGCCTATCATGTTTTAAGGAGCAGGCAAGCATCCAGCCTCTAAGTTCCATGAAGTTGGATCGACGTCTGACATCTTATCACCTGCTCGTGGTTTCAGCATCATTGAATTGATTTTCCATAGATGCTGACAGTCGAACACATTAATAGTTTCCTAGTTGCTTGTTCCCTGGCACCGTGAAACAACAATTTGCTCATTGTCAATGTCGTCAAGTATGTCAGTGCTAGAATGATTCGCTATTCGTCTGTATACCGCATAGCATATGCTCTCCTTACTGTGCCATGTGCCAGAGACACCACCATGTGACATTCTATTTCACGACAAGCAGTGATCGCAGTGATCTGACTCATGTAAGTCCATGCTATGGTTAATTATCAGTCTCTGCACAAAGTGTCAATCCTCTAAAGTTCCTCCTCCACTTCGCTACAATTTCCTACAGTTGTGACTTCGCTATGTAGGATCGCGCCGTCTTCTAGCAGCCTCAGCGAACACCCGACACACCAGTGTGCATAACTAGAGAACGAAAAGAACTTTCGCATTATATACCACTGGCGAGTAACCTAAGTCCACGAAACTTTGACCACACATACACTATGTGATCAAAAGTATCCAGACACCACAAAAAACATACGTTTTTCATATTAGGTGCATTGTGCTGCCACCTACTGCCAGGTACTTCATGTCAACGACCTCAGTAGTCATTAGATATCGTGAGAGAGCAGAATGGAGCGCTCCGCAGAACTCATGGACTTCCAACGTGGTCAGATAATTCAGTGTCATTTGCGTGATACGTCTGCAAGCGAGATTTTCATTCTCCTAAACATCCCTTGATCCACTGTTTCCGATGTGATAGTGAAGTGGAAACATGAAGGGACATGTACAGCACAAAAGCGTACAGGCCGACCTCGTCTGTTGACTGACATAGACCGCCGACAGTTGAAGAGGGTCGTAATTTGTAATAGGGAGACACCTACCCAGACCATCACACAGGAATTCCAAACTGCATCATGATCCACTGCAATTACTATGATAGTTAGGCGAGAGGTGAGAAAACTTGTATTTCATGGTCGAGCGGCTGCTCATAAGCTACACATCACGCCGGTAAATGCCAAACGACGAGTCGCTTGGTCTAAGGAGCGTGACCATTTGACGATTGAACAGTGTGTAAACTTAGGGACTGATGACCTCAGCAGTTTGGTCCCATTGTCCTTGCCACAAATTTCAAATTTCAAATTTTGAAGATATGGGTGACCATCATGAATGCTAGTGACTTCTGTGTACGATTGTATTGACTTTGAATAAAAGTGTCATTTCTGCTCGACTCAATGGGTGCTTGTTTCAGTTACCTTCCGTACTATACTGTAGCAGTTATTAGTATAAACACACATCAAAAAAAAGTTTTGCATCACCCCAGTTCCCGGAACTCTTGAAGATAGACCTTGACTGTAGATATTGTGTCATAGACACAGTCCCTTTGACTGTTCAGAGATGTCACTAAACCCGCCCATAGATGTAAACAACCATGCATTAGCAGCGCCTATTAGACGGAGGGGGTCCAACAGCCGATCAGTTCCAGTCTTTCCACCCGAAAGGAGGTCCACGGCTCGTGTTGTCTGCAGTTCAATCGTGCCTAGACGGTCAATACTGTGCTCGCGTCCACATTGTTACTTTATGCCAGGAAGGGCTCCCAATAATGGAAGTGTTCAGACGTGTCGCAGTGAACCAAAGAGATGTTGTTCGGACATGTAGGAGATACAGAGAGACAGGAACTGTCGATGACATGCCTCGCTCAAGTAGCCCAAGGGCTTCTGCTGCAGTGGATGACCGCTACCTACGGATTATGGCTCGGAGGAACCCTGACAGCAACGCCACCATGTTGAATAATGCTTTTCGTGCAGCCTCCGGACGTTGTGTTACCACTCAAACTGTGCGCAATAGGCTGCATGATGGGCAACTTCACTCCTGACGTCCATGGCAAGGTCCATCTTTGCAGCCACGACACCATGCAGTGCGGTACAGATGGGCCCAACAACATGCCGAATGGACCACTCAGGATTGGCATCAAGTTCTCTTCACTGATGAGTGTCGCATATGCCTTCAACCAGACAATCGTCGGAGAAGAAACCAGTCAGGCTGAACGCTTTAGACACACTGTCTAGCGATTAGAGCATCTACATCTACATCCATAGTCCGCGAGCCACCTGACGGTGTGTGGCGCAGGGTACTTTGAGTACCTCTGTCGGTTCTCCCTTCTACTCCAGTCTCGTATTGTTCGTGGAAGAAAGATTGTCGGTATGCCTCTGCGTGGGCTCTAATCTCTCTGATTTTATCCTCATGGTCTCTTCGCGAGATATACGTAGGAGGGAGCAATATACTGCTTGACTCCTCGATGAAGGTATGTTCTCGAAACTTCAACAAAACTCCTGCGGAGTCTTCCACTGGAGTTTATCTATCACCTCCGTAACGCTTTCGCGATTACTAAATGATTCTGTAACGAAGCGCGCTGCTCTCCGTTGGATCTTCTCTATCTCTTCCATCAACCCTATCTGGTATGGATCCCACACTGGTGAGCAATATTCAAGCAGTGGACGGACAAGTGTACTGTAACCTACTTCTTTGGTTTCGAATTGCATTTCCTTAGGATTCTCCCAATGAATATCAGTCTGGCATCTGCTTTACCGACGATCAACTTTATATGATCATTCCATTTTAAATCACTTGTTGAGTTTCCCTGTTGTTTTGGGGTGGCATTATTGTGACCGACGCACGCCGCTGGTGGTCATGAAAGGCCCCGTAACGGCTGTACGATACGTGAGTGCCATCCTCCGACCAATAGTGCAACCATATCGGCAGCATATTGGCGAGACATTCGTCTTTAGGGACGGCAATTTGCGTCCCCATCGTGCACATCTTGTGAATGGCTTCCTTCAGGATAACGATATCTCTCGACTACAATGGCCAGCAAGTTATTCAGACATGAATCCTATCGAAGATGCGTGGGATAGAATGAAAAGGGCTGTTTATGGACGACGTGACCCACCAACCACTCTGAAGGATCTATGCCGTATCGCTGTTGAGGAGTCGGACAATCTGGACCAACAATGCCTTCATGAACTTGTGGATAGTATGCCACGACGAATACAGGAATGCATCAGTGCAAGAGGACGTGCTGATGGGTGTTAGAGTACCAGTGTGAACAGCAATCTGGACCACCATCCCTGAAGGTCCCGCTGTATCATTGTACAACAAGCAATGTGTGGTTTTCATGAGCAATAAAAAGGGCAGAAATGATGTTTATGTCGATCTCTATTCCTATCTTCTGTACAGGTTCCGGAACTATCGGAACCAAGGTGATGCAAAAGTTTTTTTGGTGTGTGAATGTTGCAAATTTCATCGAGCACATACGCCAGAGTTACTTTACTCCTTATATTTCTCACATTAGGGTATTTTGTGGTCAGTAATGCGTCGTAACACTTACGGCACACGTAAATAATCTGGTAGATGATGTCGCAGATAATGAAGTATGTTGGAAAGTCGCAAAAGCAGAAAATCAATTCGAAACGCAGGAGTAAGTGGAGTGAATCGACGCTTAGCTCGGGGACTGGCAGCTGACGCACGGCATAAATAAAACTAACAATGTGCGCAGAGTATTGGGATTCTGTCCAGTTTCAGTATTACTGCGCAATACGTTTCACCTGTTTATGTCGTGTATCTGTTGTCAGCCCACGAACTATACGTGTGTTCTCTGTAGGCCTTACTGTGAAATACAGAATTTATTGTAATTGAGAAATCTTTTACGTGATATTAAATACGCAAATATATCCAGTTCACCTGACGGGAGCAGTAAGATATTCCATTCTCCAAATTCTGTGCGCCTCCTGCGTTATGTTCTGGATTTTTGTTCACGTGTCAAATGAAGTGAAACAGTGGTGTGGTAGATTTGCCTTTATATCTACATATTCCAGGACTTTTTGCTCGGGAAGTTTCGCTCCCACTTTATCACGCAGTTACGTTTCTCTTCCAAGAGATATCGAATGTTGTTAACAAATTTAGCGTCTCCAAAGAAAAGTATAATTATAAAATCTCGGCGGATAAAACAGACGAGCGAAATGTTCTTCCCTTGATGTACAAGTTTTGTTAATCATGTCATTATCTTTCGTGTAAAATTCATAATATCAAACAATGTCTGTTTGGAAACTACATTCAAACAAATAATTATAAATATTCATCTTGAAAGTAAAGCTCAACTCTTGTTTACGAGTTTTCCTGCAGATGTAAGTATAGTTTGAAAAGAGTTTTACCTTGATCAGATATAGTTATCTTGTAATGTCACCCATTTGTAATTTAGATATTACAGACCATGAACCATGAGCCATGAAAGTGCCACATTCTATTGCCTTAATTGGATCCTAAGGTTCAATTACTTGTCTCAGTATAAGTGGCATAGGTACATGAAGACAAATGTACGACAGAAAACAATAATTCAACCCTGGATGTAAGTATATGCAAGCTTGTTTTGCAAGTCCTTCTTAGTGCACAAAGTTAACAAACTGCTCACTTACATAGTTATCTGCTGTTGTCTCATTCATCAGAGATTACTGTCTCGAACTCTGCCTAACTCGCTTGGCGTTTGAGGGCCTATACAAACGGCGTTTGAGGCTGTTTGCTTACAGACGATTCTTGGTCTCATCGCTTTTTACCTCCAATTCGCTATAAGCGTGCGTGAAATACGGACTTTCCCAATGCGTGCTACTTATTAACGTATTGACGAAAGCAGCTTGCATTGTACGTCACTACATAAGTTCCCAGGTTTACTGCTAATATTCATACTTAAGCTAAAGTTGGGGCAAACGGACAGGGGAGCAAACGAACGCAGCGTAGTAAAATGTACGGTATCGTCTCACCGAAGTTAGCAGTACTGTCCGTGTGAGACAAGTTGCTGCAGTGTGCTATACATAAGGGCCTGTGATTAAGTATCAGCTAAAATACCTTGTTCAGAATCTCTCTCTGGTCTGTAAACTGACGCATTTAAGCAATAAATGCTGTTCAGGCAATGACTTTGTTCAAAATATTGTTTGGGGATGGCCGCGGTGGGCGAAGGGTTCTAGGCGCTTCAGTCCGGAACCGCGGGACTGCTACGGTCGCAGGTTCGAATCCTTCCTCGGGCATGGGTGTGTGTGATGTCCTTAGGTTAGTTAGGTTTAAGCAGTTCTAAGTTCTAGGGGACTGATGACCATAGATGTTAAGTCCCATAGTGCTCAGAGCCACCTATTGTTTGGAAGATAAGGATTGTTTCTATTTCAGTGAATTCACGGAGGTTTTACCTTGACTTGACGGCGGTCTCCTGCTTCTCTCCACGAGCCAGTCTGATACAATGTGTTGGTTGTGCCATCTGTTGGATTTTTACTAACTTACTCAATAGCGCTCGGGGTACAGACACTTGATCGTTGGACAAATGGACGCTTTAACTTGTTCTTAACAAAACAATTATGGTCCTTACTACTGATTCAGTTGTTGTGACTGAATAGTGTAATTACCCGCAGAATGGTCCAAAATCGTAAGCGGAACGCGGACAGACACAAGAGGACATGCACTTAGTCGTGGAGGCTTTTAAAGAGGACGGTAAGCTGTTAGCCACAGCAGCTGCAAACCTTTCGGTTCCAAGCAAGTCATTAACACGACGGGTGGTTAGATACGTACAAATTTCAAAATTTAGGCAGCATACAACTTTTCCCAAGGTACGGAGTTGCAGTTGGTAGAACACCTCTAGAATCTAGACTCCCTTGGATACGGGTTAACGTACTCTGGCATATAGTTAAGCATTTGCAAATGGGTTAAAACACCCATTTAATAATGACTTACAAATGATAAGTAAGGACTGGAATCGAGACGCTCTTAGTAGGCACAAGAATCTTTGTTTCTGAAGGTGTTTCATGTTCTCCAGCTAATGAAATGATGAACCAGAAGGTTTCTGTGCTTTACAACAATTTACAGTACTGTAGGATGAACTGAGCTCGTGCGAAAAACCTTCAAACATTTACAATTGTGACGAGATGGATTCACAAACTTACAAACCAAAAAATTGTATCGCAGCGTGGTAAGAGAGACGTTGTAAGGCAAACTAATTGTCAAAAACGTTAAACAGTGAGTGTAATAGCACGTGTTTCTGCTGCAGGTCAGTATGTTCCTCCTTTAGCTGTTATTAAAGGGATGCGTTACAGTGACAGTTATGAACTAGGTATACCTCCTGTTACAAAAGTAGTCCTTTCAGAGAGAGGCTACATGAGACGCGAACAGGTCTTTCAGTTTTCAGGCAATTTTATTAATGTGAAGCCTCCTGGACCAGTCGTTCTCATTTTGGATAGCCATGGCTCACACCGTTCAGAACCTTCAAGTGTGGAGAAGGCCGTAGCCGACAGTGGGTATCTCTTCTGTTTGCCCCCACACGGTACTCACAGGCTGCAGCCCCTTGAAGTCTCTTTCTTCGTTCCGGTTATTTTGCAGTGATGGATTCAGGGTGTACGTCAGAAGAAATCCAGGGAAAGGAATTAATAAAGTGACATTTGATGCATTTCTTTGCTAAGGCATGGAGCCATGCAGATACAGTCGGGAACACCTCAAATCGTTTCATTCCTTGTAGGATTCATCCCTTCCCATGACAATCAAACAGAGGACCCGCAAGTGGTAACTGTACCGGGAAATAATCGAGTGGGGGAACAGCAGGCAAAGCCGACAACAGAGGTCACCAAGGACACTGCGAATGGGAGAATCAGTTCTAACGAGTTCAGTCCTATGCCATCGGTTTCGGGATCTGCCAAAAGCAAATGGAAAATGGAAACTTTCATTTTGACGGATCCTACTTTTATTGCTGATCTAGGGGAGAAAAACGCTAGGGCGACAAACAAGAATGTAGCACAAAATATAAAAAGTAAAATCTGTACGAATAATGTGTGCAATGTGTTTAAATAACTATAAAAACACGCTGAAAATTGGGTGCAGTATCTAGAGCGTTCTCTCTGGTTTCATGTTGTGTAGTTTTCAGATGGGTATGATACCCACTTTGTTTACCATAATTGTTCCAATTATGGCCACGAATTGAATTTTTTGTTATTCAGTCACGTTTACAGGAATGGTGCCCTCAAACTGTCCAATGAAGGCTACTAGGTGTACAGTTCCCTTACTAGAGAAATAATGGTATTTATATACACTAGGCCCCATATTGAGTGCCCGTCTGCCCCTACAGTTAGGGCTAAACGGGCATTACTGCACCATCCACTTACTTCAGTATTTGTGGGCTGGAAATAAGATTGAAAAAAACAAGTTAACATGCATTCGTTTGACTTAAGATGTAAGCTTCTTACTGATATAAAAAACGTGAAATTTGATTTTTTTTATACTTGCTTTAAAAATTCTCCTTGGAGCGTCCGTTTGCCCCAACTTTACACTACATAATTTTTCTAATTTTGGTTTTTGGCAACCTTTCACGATTCTGTCATTACAACTGTCGGGAAAAAAGAGTGAGTATCCTGAAGGGGAGGGACTGTGTGAAAATATTGACCAAATCAATTTCAGGGATCATTTGGAAGAGGAGTCTGATATTTGCGGGCACATCATGAGGATGGAGGACAACACATTGACCAAGAAGGTATGGAACACAACATGCTTAACCGTGAATAACTGTATGAAAGAAGTAAGGGGGACTTGGCAAACAGTTGAAATAAGAGAGGAAAAAGAAACCGTATGCCGCAGTACAGGATAGGTCCAGCTATAGTAGCACTGTGAAAGATCATAGATGAATTGATACTACAATTGCCCGCATCTCGTGGTCGTGCGGTAGCGTTCTCGCTTCCCACGCCCGGGTTCCCGGGTTCGATTCCCGGCGGGGTCAGGGATTTTCTCTGCCTCGTGATGGCTGGGTGTTGTGTGATGTCCTTAGGTTAGTTAGGTTTAAGTAGTTCTAAGTTCTAGGGGACTGATGACCATAGATGTTAAGTCCCATAGTGCTCAGAGCCATTTGAACCATTTTTTTGATACTACAATTAAAATTTAATAGCATAGAAGCAGAGGGAGTCAGGTAGAGCGTAATTGTGAAGAGATATTTCAAAGAAAGAAAGTGTACTGACCAAGTGACCCGTGGTCCTAAGAGCTCGAAGTGAACCAAATAAATAAATTAATAAACGGGAGTCTCTAATCGTCAAATATCCGAGACGTTCAGTTACACAAGCATAGTATCTTTGGATAATATTTGCAAGACGCGTTTATCGCAATGGAAGGCAGTTTGTTGCCTTACGTGAGCTGAAAAGAGCGATACAAGAAGAGTGGACCACAATTTCACTGCAAGAACCGCAAATACTAACAAAATCACTGCCGAGGTGAATTTTTGAGGCAACTAGGACTAAAGGAGATTAGACAGAGTACTAACAATGCAATAACACAGCAAGGCAGTGAATGCCCTTGTACCAGTTTCCAACCAGGAAACTCAAATGCCTCATTTTGTTACTTGTGTTATGAAAGAAACTATACATGGTGAGTCACCTAATATTACCGCTGCATATATTTCGTAAACCACATCAAATACTGACGAATCGATTCCACACACCGAACGTAAGGAGATGGGCTAGTGTAATTGGTTAATACAAACCATAAAAAAATGCACGGAAGTATGTTTTTTAACACAAACCTACGTTTTTTTAAATGGAACCCCGTTATTTTTGTTAGCACATCAGAACATATAAACAAATACCTAATCAGTGCCATTTGTTTCATTGTAAAATGTTAATTACTTCCGAAGATATTGTAACCTAAAGTTGACGCTTGAGTACCACTCCTCCGCTGTTCGATCGTGTGTATCGGAGAGCACCGAATTACGTAGGGATCCAAAGGGAACGGTGATGGACCTTAGGTACAGAAGAGACTGGAACAACACATTACGTCCACATGCTAACACCTTTTTATTGGTCTTTTTCACTGACGCACATGTACATTACCATGAGGGGTGAGGTACACGTTCGAAGGGCGTTTCATAGGACGCGGAGGACGCATAAATTGGCCAGCCCGTTCTCCTGATCTTACACCTCTGGACTTCTTTCTGTGGGGCACGTTAAAGGAGAATGTGTACCGTGATGTGCCTACAACCCCAGAGGATATGAAACGACGTATTGTGGCAGCCTGCGGCGACATTACACCGGATGTACTGCGGCGTGTACGACATTCATTACGCCAGAGATTGCAATTACGTGCAGCAAATGATGGCCACCACACTGAACATCTATTGGCCTGACATGTCGGGACACACACTATTCCACTCCGTAATTGAAAACGGAAACCACGTGTGTACGTGTACCTCACCCCTCATGGTAAAGTACATGTGCATCAGTGAAAAAGACCAATAAAAAGGTGTTAGCATGCAGACGTAATGTGCTGTTCCAGTCTCTTCTGTACCTAAGGCCCATCACCGATCCGTCTGAATCCCTACGTAATTCGGTGCTCTCCGATACACACGATCGAACAGCGGAGGAGTGGTACTCAAGCTTCAACTTTAGGTTACAATATCTCTGGAAGTAATTAACATTTTACAATGCAACAAACGGCGCTGATTACGTATTTGTTTATATGTTCAGATGTGCTAACAAAACTAACGGGGTTCTATTAAAAATACGTAGGTTTGTGTTAAAAAACATACTTCCGTGCATTTTTTTTAATGGTTTTTATTAACCAATTACACTAGCCCCTCTCCTCACGTTCGGTGTGTGGAATCGATTCGTCAGTATTTGATGTGGTTTACGAAACATATCCAGCGGTAACGTTAGGTGACTCACCCTGTATAATCCCATAATGACTGTTTATATCCTGTATGTGTCTACTGCTTTCATAATAATTTCGATACACTTATGCTTCCGACATTGAATATTACTTTTGCACGGACCTGCCTTTATACTGATTTCCACTGCTGTAGATAATGGGGAAAACCGAAAAAGAGGCGCACAGCTATGTCATCCGCTGCGTGCTGCCAAAGATGTTTCCCTATGGCGCGAGCAGAAAGAACGACTCGGCTGCTGGAGCTAGCGGGACAGAGTGGACTGGTTGGTTGTCCACTGTGCACTGTGTGACGCGGCGGGAGCTGCACGCGGGTCGACGGCCGGCGCAGCCTTGACTCACCGCCGCGCCGGCGGGGTTCATGTCCCCGCGACATCGCCAAACATGCGTTTTCTCTTGTATCCCATGAATGCATTACGAAATGACGACAACTTCTTTCTGGGGAAGGGCATTACTCTGCACGTCTTCCGCCTCTAGTAGACTCCACCTCCGTAACCGACGTTCCCGATGGCGTATCTGCAACTTCAAAGACACGTGTTTCACCAAAACCTTTCTTAAAAGGACTTGCTTCGTCACAATGCCCTACACTAGGAATTGTAAACACGACCTGCCACAACGACGACCTGCCTCGGAAAATGATTTGTTTGTCTCAGAAATGGCAATCCGCATATTAAATTGTACGTCCTCCCATGACCAGTTAAGTTCGTCGATCGGACAAATACAAGGATATACCTATTACGAAGAGGTTCAAACCAACCTTTGGGTCAAATGGCTCTGAGCACTATGGGACTCAACTGCTGAGGTCATAAGTCCCCTAGAACTTAGAACTACTTAAACCTAACTAACCTAAGGACAACACACACATCCATGCCCGAGGCAGGATTCGAACCTGCGACCGTAGCGGTCGCGCGGTTCCAGACTGTAGCGCCAGAACCGCTCGGCCACCAGCGGCCGGCAAACCAACCTTTGGATGTAGGACAATTACACTTAGAGATTTTTGAAACTGTACCTCGGGATTACAAAATTTTATATAAGTGAAATATGTGCAGGGGGAAAACTGGGCTTGAACAAACTGAAAGCGCTTTGCAGTGTTGATTACATCGACGGAACACTGGAAAATGAGTGGTTCTACACAGTGAAGATGGATTAAAGAAGTAAGGTGCTGACTCTCATAAACCATCAGAAAAGATGTTTATACGTACAAGTCTTTCACTAATGTACAGAACTGTCTGTCTGGATCGCACATTAGTTCTTAATGTAGATAGCCTATTTCCACAGATTTCCGCTATCAGAACAAAAACGCAGTGGAGACTCAACCAAATTGATTCTTCACTTATGTTTCGATCTGTTAATGGCTGTATAGCGTCCGTTTTCATATATAAAATACATATCAGCGTAATAAACCCAAACCGATAACAGAGTAGCAAAGTACATGTAATTACACTACGGCAAATGATCCTTGTTTACGGCTTATAAAACCGGTAACGTTATCAATGTTGAGCTCTCTCTGACTGTGAAACTGGTTAGACTCCTCTATTTTTATTTCCTTAGTATTTCCTAAAAAGAACATGTGGACTGCTTTTCAGTTTAAATGCATTCCCACATATTATCATTTTGTGATCGTTTTTAAGGCAATTTCAAAACGAATCGATACAAAGCAGAGAATGAGTCAAGTTCTGAACGTGAATACTTAGTAAAACAGAATTTCAAGTAAGTAAAGACTTGTTAAAATAATTAAAAGCACATCCAATCATTGTACTTCTGCTTGCAGCAGAAGCAGAGGGGATTTTTTTTTTTTTTATCTACTGTTGGGTACCCACCTCAACGTGAATTTCCGTTACAAAAGGGTAGGTACTGCAGATCTTGTAGCATACGAACCAAACAAAGGAACAGTCTGCTGAAATACGTTACTTATGTGAAAGAGTAAAATGCGACCGCTTTTTCTGTCTTCCATTATCATTATTCGAATGAAGGTAGCACACATAAAACATAGCGAGCGAAAGGCTATCTTCGGTTGTACAGAAACTGGGCTGGTGCTATAAGAGTCTAAGCGCATGAAAGAGTAGGAGCAGTTGAGAAGAGAGACATTGTTGTACCTATCGTCCATGTTTTTCAATGTGACGTTGAGCAAGCGGTAAAGGAAACCAAGGAGATATTTGGAAATGGAATTAAAGTTCAGGAAGAAGAAATAAGAATATAAGTTCGCCGTTGACATTGAGATTTTGCCAGAGACGACATAGGAATTGGAATATCAGTTAAAAAGAGGTTATAAGACGAATGTAAGAAAATAAGGATACTAGAATATCTATTCTGTAAACTCACAACTGTCACCATTTAAATTCTTCGCAACTTTCAATCACAACTTAGTACAGAAAGTAATAATTAAGTGCGATATTGCAGAGTCCCTGTTTCCTTCGCACATACATGCATGTCCGAAGGAATATTGCATCGTATTTCTGAACAACAAAGGCACTACAATATGGTATTTATCCGCCGACACTGCCCAAGCGACATATAATTAAAATGTCTCCCCTGTACGGTAATATACATAATGGGTGTATGACTGCAGGCTTTAGACACATGGCTAACAGTAGATGGAAATTCGGGTCTAGCAGCGAAGCGTGCTCGGATAGCCAAACGAAACTTACATTTCTTTAACACTTTTTCACCAAAAGCCTTATAAGTGCATAAATAAAAATTCTTCTCTAGGTAGACGGATTTTCCTAAAAGGAAATTTTTTAGCTATTTTCAAATTTAGCTTTCCGATCAGCAACTTAACGTCATTAGGTAAATTACCAAAGATTTTTTTTCGACGGCGTTATTCACCCTTTTCTTAGCAACGCTAATCTTCAGTTATTAGTAATGAAGATCACCCTTTTCCATTTTCATGTTTTCATCGTTAAAACAACAATCAAAATTACTGGAGAAAAATGTTGCCATCTGGGAAACATATACCGGTGTGATTCCCAAAAGTAAAGAAAAGTTACAGAATTGTGTTTCAAGTCCAGAAGCAGTCTAGAAGTAGCTTTTGTTAATTACTATTATTTTAGAGTTAACTATATCTCTTAGTTTATGGAACAGGAACAGAAAGAAATACGTACAAACGTTTACAAAAAACTGATGGAGGATGAATCCTTGGTCTCGAAACGTCACCCTGTAAAAAATTCTCTCTTTCTGATTGAAAGCTGACTTTTGTTCTGTGTGTTACACGAACGGATCCTGTGGCTTACCTCAACCAACAAAATTTTGAAGGTTTTCCAGGGATATTTTCTGCACAATTTGATAGAAGGGGCACTTGGTCTCCCGTGGCTCACTGCAGAGTAATCGGATTTCGTTTGATTCCTTACTCATATTTACCTCTGTTTCTGTAATGCACTGGAAATATATGCACAGCAGTGGATATGGTGATTGTCTGCATTGTGTTTTTTGTTCGGAAACTAACTTGTTCCATTTACTAACGACACTTGGTGCTGACGACAATATGTCCACTTTTCTAGAATGAGATTTTCACTGTGAAGCGGAGTGTGCGCTGATATGAACCTCCTGGCAGATTAAAACTGTGTGCCGGACCGAGACTTGAACTCGGGACCTTTGTCTTTCGCGGGCAAGTGTTTTACCAACTGAGCTACCCAAGCACGACTCACGCCCCGTCCTCACAGCTTTACTTCTGCCAGTACCTCGTCTCTTACCTTCCAAACTTTACAGAAGCTCTCCTGCGAACCTTGCAGAACTCAAAATGGTTCAAATGGCTCTGAGCACTATGGGACTTAACTTCTGAGGTCATCAGTCCCATAGCACATAGGACTACTTAAACCTAACTAACCTAAGGACATCACACATATCCATGCCCGAGGCAGGATTCGAACCTGCGACCGTAGCGGTCGCGCGTTTCCAGACTGTAGCGCCTAAAACCGCTCGGCCATACCGGCCGGCCTTGCAGAACTAACACTCCTGAAAGAAAGGATATTGCGGAGACATGGCTTAGGCACAGCCTGGGGGATGTTTCCAGAATGAGGACGGGGCGTGAGTCGTTCTTGATAGCTCAGTTGGTAGAGCACAGGCCGGCGAAAGGTCCGGCACACAGTTTTAATCTGCCAGGAAGTTTCATATCAGCGCACACTCAGCTGCAGAGTGAAATTCCATTCTGGAAACATCCCCCAGGCTTTGGCTAAGCCATTTCTCCGCTATATCCTTTCTTTCAGGAGTGCTAGTTCTGCAAGGTTCGCAGGAGAGCTTCTGTACAGTTTGGAAGGTAGGAGACGAGGTACTGGCAGAAGTAAAGCTGTGAGGACGGGGCGTGAGTCGTGCTTGGGTAGCTGAGTTGGTAGAGCACTTGCCTAGGTCAGTTTTGATTGCAGTGGATAAACGGAACAGTGTCGCTTGGTCAGATGAATCTAGACACGACTATCGACTCGGTTTAACAATAAAGTTAAACCGAATCGGAAGTCGTGTCCAGAAACGCTGTCATTCAGGCAAACGGCTGCTCGGAACTTGCAGCGCACCACGGACGGAGACCAGTGGGAGCGGTATTGTGTTATGGGGAACACTCACCTCGGCTTCCATGGCAGTAATCGAAGGCACCATGACGGCTGTGAACTACGTCTACGTCAATTAGGGACCGCCTGTAACCCCTTATGCTTGATGTCTTCCCCATGAGTGATGGCATCTTCCATCAGGATAGCTGTCCGTATCACAAGGCCAGAATCGCCCTGCAATGGTTTGAGGAGCATGATAATGAACTCACGTTGATGTCTTGGGCATCAGATTCGGCTTATATGACTCCGACGCCACCTAACAGGGACGTTATCGGGCACCAGCTCAAGTGCCCACAAACCAACCTCCTGTGAAGTGTGGAAGTGTGTGACCTGTGCCTAGGCGTCTAGTGCCAGAAACCTCTAGGAACCTACCAAATACTTGTCGAGTCCATGCCACGCAGAATTATTGTTGAACTGGGTTCCAGAGGTGGACCAATATGTGCAGGTGGTCGTAACGTTTTGGCTCATCGTTTTAGGTTCAGTTACGTCTCATTTCTGTTGTTTCGGCGGTGTTGCTTGTATGTTAGTACTGATACACAGTAGTTCAGATTGCTTTACTGTTGGAGAGTAAGCAGATTGCATGCAGTGCATGGGTACACTGAATACAATGGAGGAAAAGCAGGAGAACGCTGTCCTGAACTGTTCCCACAGTGGCGGCAAACACATCATAGTAGAACCAGAATGAGATTTTCACTCTGCAGCGGAGTGTGCGCTGATATGAAACTTCCTGGCAGATTAAAACTGTGTGCCCGACCGAGACTCGAACTCGGGACCTTTGCCTTTCGCGGGCAAGTGCTCTACCAACTGAGCTACCGAAGCACGACTCACGCCCGGTACTCACAGCTTTACTTCTGCCAGTACCTCGTCTCCTACCTTCCAAACTTTACAGAAGCTCTCCTGCGAACCATGCAGAACTAGCACTCCTGAAAGAAAGGATATTGCGGAGACATGGCTTAGCCACAGCCTGGGGGATGTTTCCAGAATGAGATTTTCACTCTGCAGCGGAGTGTGCGCTGATATGAAACTTCCTAGCAGATTAAAACTGTGTGCCCGACCGAGACTCGAACTCGGGACCTTTGCCTTTCGCGGGCAAGTGCTCTACCAACTGAGCTACCGAAGCAAAGTTTGTAAAGTTTGGAAGGTAGGAGACGAGGTACTGGCAGAAGTAAAGCTGTGAGTAGCGGGCGTGAGTCGTGCTTCGGTAGCTCAGTTGGTAGAGCACTTGCCCGCGAAAGGCAAAGGTCCCGAGTTCGAGTCTCGGTCGGGCACACAGTTTTAATCTGTCAGGAAGTTTCACATCATAGTATTTTTGTACACAGGCGGCTTTGTAATTAACGTTGCACTAGGGGCATCCAATAAATAATGAAACGCATTTTTGTTTCGCGACCTATTTCGGATGAGAAACGGCGGAATTTGTAGTGGGACGTCGTGGAATACTCCTGCTTCAGCCCCTACAGTTTCATGAAGTACACATTAGTGGCGGCACTGTAGGTACGTATTCTGTAACGAAGGTACGTTGGAAGCAGAGAGGCGCAGGAAACTAGAGCATCGCAGATATCGATGAGCCCTTGCAGAATGTCTATGGAGGCAGGCATTGAAGAAAGCACTGTGATTCGTTGGGCGTGGGGTTTGTTATTATCACAACAAGGTCGCGTAAACCTATCCGATCTCACGCGTGCCGGCCGATAACGCAGAGCTGTGATTACTGTTTTCTTTTCCATGACAACGCAACGCCTCAGATAAGTCTGTGCACCCGAGAGGAGTTCACAAATGTTCATTGTACTGTTATTCCTCTTCCACCCTTCAGTCCGACCCCGGCAGCTGAGTGGTCAGCGCGACAGAATGTTAATCCTAAGGGCCCGGTTTCGATTCGCGGAAGGGTCGGAGATTTTCTCCGCTCAGGGACTGGGTGTTGTGTTGCCCTAATCATCATCATTTCATCCCCATCGACGCGCAAGTCGCCGAAGTGGCGTCAACTCGAAAGACTTGCACCCGGCGAACGGTCTGCCCGCCGGGGGCCCCATTCACAAAATTTATTTATTCACCCTATAGCCTGGATTCCCACCTTCCGACTTCAGCCTGTTTGGTCCTATAAAGGATGCAATCCGCGGGAAGCAGTACGTGGATGACGGAGAAGTTATTGATGGACCAAGACGTTAGCTCAGTTGTCGACCAGTAGAATGGTACCATGCGGAAATACATGCCCTCCGAGCAAAGTGGCTTAAGGTTGTTGCATTGAATGGATGTTATGTCCAAAAATAGTGTTTTGTACTCAAAATGGTGAGGAATAATGCTGTGTATTGGAATTCTGAATAAAACCAATCTCGTTTTAGTAACGAATGAGTTGCATTACGTATTGAACGCCATTGTGTGTTTTGATGATTGCAAATATTGCAGTATTTTCCGCTGGGATAATATGGTTCAAGTGGCTCTGTGCACTATAGGACGTAACATCTGAGGTCATCAGTCCCCTAGAACTTACACTCCTGGAAACTCGCATTCGGGAGGACGACGGTTCAATCCCGTCTCCGGCCATCCTGATTTAGGTTTTCCGTGATTTCCCTAAATCGTTTCAGGCAAATGCCGGGATGGTTCCTTTAAAAGGGCACGGCCGATTTCCTTCCCAATCCTTCCCTAACCCGAGCTTGCGCTCCGTCTCTAATGACCTCGTTGTCGACGAGACGTTAAACACTAACCACCACCACCACCACTCCTGGAAATGGAAAAAAGAACACATTGACACCGGTGTGTCAGACCCACCATACTTGCTCCGGACACTGCGAGAGGGCTGTACAAGCAATGATCACACGCACGGCACAGCGGACACACCAGGAACCGCGGTGTTGGCCGTCGAATGGCGCTAGCTGCGCAGCATTTGTGCACCGCCGCCGTCAGTGTCAGCCAGTTTGCCGTGGCATACGGAGCTCCATCGCAGTCTTTAACACTGGTAGCATGCCGCGACAGCGTGGACGTGAACCGTATGTGCAGTTGACGGACTTTGAGCGAGGGCGTATAGTGGGCATGCGGGAGGCCGGGTGGACGTACCGCCGAATTGCTCAACACGTGGGGCGTGAGGTCTCCACAGTACATCGATGTTGTCGCCAGTGGTCGGCGGAAGGTGCACGTGCCCGTCGACCTGGGACCGGACCGCAGCGACGCACGGATGCACGCCAAGACCGTAGGATCCTACGCAGTGCCGTAGGGGACCGCACCGTCACTTCCCAGCAAATTAGGGACACTGTTGCTCCTGGGGTATCGGCGAGGACCATTCGCAACCGTCTCCATGAAGCTGGGCTACGGTCCCGCACACCGTTAGGCCGTCTTCCGCTCACGCCCCAACATCGTGCAGCCCGCCTCCAGTGGTGTCGCGACAGGCGTGAATGAAGGGACGAATGGAGACGTGTCGTCTTCACCGATGAGCGTCGCTTTTGCCTTCGTGCCAATGATGGTCGTATGCGTGTTTGGCGCCGTGCAGGTGAGCGCCACAATCAGGACTGCATACGACCGAGGCACACAGGGCCAACACCCGGCATCATGGTGTGGGGAGCGATCTCCTACACTGGCCGTACACCACTGGTGATCGTCGAGGGGACACTGAATAGTGCACGGTACATCCAAACCGTCATCGAACCCATCGTTCTACCATTCCTAGACCGGCAAGGGAACTTGCTGTTCCAACAGGACAATGCACGTCCGCATGTATCCCGTGCCACCCAACGTGCTCTAGAAGGTGTAAGTCAACTACCCTGGCCAGCAAGATCTCCGGATCTGTCCCCCATTGAGCATGTTTGGGACTGGATGAAGCGTCGTCTCACGCGGTCTGCACGTCCAGCACGAACGCTGGTCCAACTGAGGCGCCAGGTGGAAATGGCATGGCAAGCCGTTCCACAGGACTACATCCAGCATCTCTACGATCGTCTCCATGGGAGAATAGCAGCCTGCATTGCTGCGAAAGGTGGATATACACTGTACTAGTGCCGACATTGTGCATGCTCTGTTGCCTGTGTCTATGTGCCTGTGGTTCTGTCAGTGCGATCATGTGATGTATCTGACCCCAGGAATGTGTCAATAAAGTTTCCCCTTCCTGGGACAATGAATTCACGGTGTTCTTATTTCAATTTCCAGGAGTGTAGATTCATCAATGTCATGCGATTATTTTCGTCGTTCTGCAAATGTGATACAGTTCTAGAGGCTGGAGAATGGAAACGAAGACGGTCCATATTGGAATCAACGTAATGGGAAACCGCTCTATCTTGAGCGACAGTTCCTTGTGCTCCACTACAGCGAACTTCTTGACGCGCGCCAGGCTGAGTGGAAGAGTAAGCACATTTCAGTGGGCGCCTCCTGCGCCGCCTGCAGCCCGGAGTGCGAGATTAGATTGGGTTTCGCGCGCCGAGAGCTCCGCAGACCGGATTCTGGCAATGGCTCTGCAGGGACGTGCTGCCGGCTCGCCGAACCTCTTTGCCACGTGCGGCTCTTTCGTAAAGTGCCCTGCAGGGAGCAGACTTCTTGCAGAACAATTCCCGTGTGCTCTCTAGCTTTACTTTCTTTCACTTGTTTCTCTCATTCTTTTTAAATTTCAGCGTAGTTCTGACGAGGGAACCTCCCCATCGCACCCCCCTCAGATTTAGTCATATGTTGGCCCAGTGGATAGGCCTTGAAAAACTGAACACAGATCAATCGAGAAAACAGGAAGAAGTTATGCGGAACTATGAAAAAAATAAGCAAAATATACAAACTGAGTAGTCCACGTGTAATATAGGTAACATCAAGGATGATTTCAATTCTGGAGCGCCGTGGTCCCGCGGTTAGCGTGAGGAGCTACAGAATGAGAGGTCCTTGGTTCAAGTATCCCCTCGAGTGAAAAATTTTCTTTCTTTATTTTCGCAAAATTATGATCTGTCCGTTCGTTCATTGAAGTCTCTGTTCACTGTAATAAGTTTAGTGTCTGTGTGTTGCGACCGCACCGCAAAACCGTGCGATTAGTAGACGAAAGGACGTGCCTCTCCAATGGGAACCGAAAACATTTGGTCGCAACCGATTCCTCCGCAGGAAAACACGTCTGATATATTCTATACGACACTGGTGACGGCATGTGTGTCACATGACAGGAATATGTTGTCGACCCACCTAACTTGTACACTTGGCGAATGGGTAAAAAAATTCTTCTACCTTGCCCGATTTAGGTTTTCTTGTGGATGTGATAATCACTCCCAAAAAAGTGATGCAAACATAAGAGTTTGTCACATAAACTGCAACAAATGAATGCAACAGTTTCACAGTCGCACAGTTTTCCCTGTGCTCTGTCAAAACATATGTTTTTAACGTTTTCATACAACGTCCCCATACTACGGCGCAGTTACCTCGCATCGGACGGACAGATAACAATTGTCTGAAAGTAAAAAATTAAACTTTTCAGTCGAGAAGAGACTTGAACCAAGGACCTCTCGTTCTGCAGCTCCTCAGGCTAACCATGGGACCACGACGATCCTGGGCTCAGACCATCCTTGATGTTGCCTATTTTGCACATGGACTACTCAGTTTGTATATTGTGCTTATTTTTTTCATAGTTCCACACAACTTCTTCCTGTTTTCTCGATTGATCTGTGTTCAGTTTTTCAAGGCCTATCCACTGGGCCAACTTATAACTAAATCTGAGGGGGGTGCGATGGGGAGGTTCCCTTGTGAGAGAAAGTTGAAAGGTTCTTGTGTTTTATGCTTGGTTTCCTAGTGGCAGTCAGCATCTCATCCAAAATAGACTGAAATGTGCAGCTCGTAGGAGCGTTTCCGTATGGGTGTGACATGCTGGGGCTCGGAAGTCTAAAGTGCTATGTGGCTGCCACACTCATGTGCTCATCACACAAACAATACGCAAAATGGTGTAAGACATATTGCCCTTACCCAGCAAATTGTTACGGTATATTGACAATTTTTTCTTTATGGACCGTCTGACAGCAACCGAATAAAACACAATTTTAGTGCCATTCGCGTTTCGCCTGTATTTTCTGCAAGGCATCTTCAGTGGCCTGGAATATGTACATATGTATGCTATTTAATTTGCATTTTGGTCACTCTACCTATAGGTTGTAAACAGTTCTGGAGTTCTGGTGGTTGGTATTTTCTATTAAGTAGTAATATTTTGAACTGTACTTACAGGTTGCCTGGACGATTTCCTACATATTACGCTCCTGTTACATTTTTTGTGTTGTTGTTCTTCTTCTAAATGCTAATTTGCGGTTTTTTTCCCCACATTTCACAGCACTACGAACTTGACACTTGTTTCGATGTAGTGTTTTGGTTTGTGTTGCCGACTGTCAGATGTTATTGCCAAAGATCGAATGTTTTTGCTGGACTTTCGAGTGTAATTATTGAAATATCTGTGATCTGTTTGTGTATGCATTTGTGTGTGCGTGCGTGCGTGTGCGTCTGTGTGTGTGTGTGTGTCTGTGTGTGTGTGTGTGTGTGTGTGTGTGTGTGTGTGTGTGTGTCCAGAAGGCGAATGGGGGAAGAGCTTTCTTCCCCCTAGTCGTGTCAGAGGGACGATTATTTTAATTTATTTTTATCTCATCATTTATTTTATTAAGTGTATTAGTGAGCCTCTACTGATGTGTGTTTGGTCATTTATCACATGCTTGTTTGCAGGATGGCTTTCTGAATGTGGAACTTTTCTTTCATTTGTGTAAGATGTATGTCATGGTTGCTTATTCTCATTATTTTCATTTCTTGTTCCATGTTTGTAGGATGGTGGTTATGGTGCTTTTACTTGTTCTGCAGATTGGAATGGTTTGTTTCGAACTTCCACCATCTGCTATGTTCTTTGTATCGTGTTTTAAAATTCCTGCATGTCATGCCTATGTATAATGCATCAGAACTTTGACATTCAAATTTATATATTCCTGATTGTTGGAATTTGTCCCTCTTGGTAGCTGGTTGACTTAGGTGTGATTGGAGGGTTTTCCCAGACTTATATGCTACTTGGAATCCCTGTGTCTATAGGATGTTTGCAACTTTGTGTGTTAGTTTATGTGTGTAGGTCATGCTGTACCAGCTGGTTCTTTTGAGTGTGGTGTTGCCATTGTGTGTGTTTGTAAGTTTTCAGCCTGTAAGTTCTCTTGTATTCTGGAAATGCTGTGTTTGTTTTGTATTTGTGTTTTTATTTTTATTGATTGAGCCTGTGTACTACATGTGTGTCATAACCATTGTTCCCAGCTATTTGTATGATTGTACTCATTTCTTTTTCATAGTTTGTCTTGTTGAGTGGGATTCTGTTTAATCTTTGTAACATATGTCTTATTGCTGCAAGTTTCTGGCTGTGGAGATAGTTAGATGTGGAATGTATTATTGTGTCTGTGGCTGTTGGTTATATAAATAGCAAACATATGTACATATTCCAGGCCACTGAAGATGCCTTGCAGAAAATAAAGGCGAAACGCGAATGGCACTAAAATTGTGTTTTATTCAGTTGCTGTCAGACGGTCCATAAAGTAAAAAATTATCAATATAGCGTAAAATTACACGCAACCGAGGAAGACAGGACTACAAAATTTGAAGATGTCAGCAAATTGTTACTCAGAGAAATTGAAAGTGCTCTGTGATTCGAAAACCGTTCAACATAAATGAGAGTTTCTTATCAGTCGTTTATCATACAAATTAATCGAATTTCCTACCACTCATACATTCTTCTCTTTACAACGAAAAGCTATCACAACAAGAGCACAATTAGGTGATGCAGAATAAACCGGTCATATTTCTTTATTGTGGGTCGCCACACCAAATTTGTTGCAGGACTGAAGAAGAGGAGGAAACCGGATCAATTCGTTTAAACACTACATTTGTTTTCTCTGAATTCTTTCGCAAGTAAAGTCAATATTTTTTCGAAAATGAATTTATCAACAGTTTCTTATTTAATGCTAACGTAAGAGACAAATTATCTGTGCAAAAATCTATCAAAATCAATTTTCGCAATGGAATGCACGTTTATGTGCCCAAAGTAACAATAAATCGTTTGAGCAAAGCTCCATTCGGACAGACTGTTCTCCTAACAAGTGCTGGATACCTCCAATTGAACAGCAAATTGCTATGGAACTGCGATTGGCTTTCCTAGCTCTGTGCAGCTAGTAAACGCAGGTTGAAACGGGATCTAAGATCCAAACAAGTAAAGTCATAGAAAAAGCAACGCAAGTTGTGGAATTTACCTCGTAAATTGTGAGTTGCTCACGGTAAAAGTAGTGTTAGGGCTAAAACGGAGACATCTACTCGATCTATTCAGCGTAAATTGACAGACTACGGCCAAGTGTCTCCCTCTCTCGAAGTGACCTCTCGGGAACGCGTTCTCGCACCGACGCCACTATTGGCTAACGTTCCTCTCCGCTCCCAGAAAATTATCGCCTGGAAGGGAGGATTCACAACTTTCACCACAGTAACAAGAAAAGACGCCCAAAACTTCTCCACTATCCTTTCCAGTGTGCCCATTAACTGCCCAGAGGTAACTGGTACATGCCGTATCGCCACTCATTGGTTCAAACACTTACGCTACAGTTCCCATGCTGATGACTCTTCTGATTGGCTGACAATATTTTGACAGTTACATTCTAGAATTTTCCCATACTTAACATGGCTCAATGTCGGGGTCGTATATTTGCAACCGCCGAAAGAAAATGCAGATTTGATCCACCAGAAAAGCTCATGGGACCTGTGGTCGCCCAGATGTGTTCCAATACCGTACCGTGTCGAGGGCACCGGAAATCGGCCAGCATGCCGCCACAAAATTTCTGTGAACCAGCAAGACAGCAGTGGAGAGCTAAGGCTGTCCCGTATTCATAGCGTCCCCAGGTCTGTCACTGTACCCTCACAGGCCTGCCTCAGCGAAGGGAAATCCACGAATTTCACACCTGAAATCACTAAAGCTGTACTTCCCTCCAGCACAGTTAAGAAACTTAAGCTTCCAATTTTATTCATAACCGCAAAGCAACATATGTGGTGCTACTGTCACAAGGCACTCAAACAGAATGGAGCACAACTAAGGAGACAGCAAGTTTAATCTCAGGTGCTGTGATTGATTCAAAAATCACGAGAAGGCGGGAGCAAGAATAGAAAGTCAGCCAGCCAGGCCGAATGACGATTTGGAGAGCCCTTTTTGAGTAGGCTGGTGGAATGCGATCCTAGGGATTTCGCCGAAGGCGAAACCGTTGATCATTGTGGACTTGGAGTCTACTGTTCAGCCAGTCTTTTGCACCTAAAAAGTACTGAAAGTCCGCCAAAAACTGAGCCAACGAGTCACTGCCCTGCATTTAAGTTCTGTATATCCTTTCTAATACAATTACTGCTTCCTGAGTTCAAGACTTATGGGCACTGAGAGCTGGTCTCCAACCAAGTCCTCTGGAAATATTAATTACTTTTTCAAAGTCGCATTTCCTACAAAGTGACACTAAAAGTTAAAAGAGCGTGGAAGGAGCTCTTAGCCTCTGATTGGCTGGCATGAAAAATTGTTGTGAGATGCAGTCTGGAGACGATAAATTTCGGAAGAGGCACTTCTCCTGGGCAAGCGTGTTCGGTGGACCCGCTGAACTTCTTCACCAACACTCATGAGCTGACTTATAGGACTGAGTATACTAGTGCACAACAGCGGTGGGATTTTTTGAATCAGTTGCTTTGGCCCACAAACGTTGATTTTCCCTACTAGTTTTAAAAGCCATAGTGCCACATGTTACTTACACCAAAGCAACATTAGGTCCAGCAACCTGTAGACTCATTCTGGGAAAAAAATGTTAATTTACCTGGTGCATAGTATACAACGTCCGTTACAAAAAGGCGAGATTGGGAACATAGGAAAGATGGGACCAGGATTATGGAAGATTACACAGAGAGTGTATAAAATCAGCAATTTTGAACAAACCTATATTGAGATGAAAAGTAACAAAACAATGGGATGTCCAATAAGAAGCTGAGGATGCACGTCGCCAAATACTAAAGACGCTCAATGGGTGACCACATGTTACTGAATGTGCAAGCCTCAACTCTTACATCAGTCGCAAGTATAAGAAGGTATTGTAACAAATATTGTAAAAGACGTAAAGAATACAAAGAAAGATTTTTAAAATCAAGATGTTCCGTATGGGACAGAAGATGTGTCGAATTAGCTATTCATCGTTATACAGTCTTAAGTTTCACAAAAACCAGCAGTGTCATATCGCACATCTCATCTTCCTGTACTTCCTCTTCCCTCTCTATAAAACTACCTTCAATTTCATTCCCTTGTATAACCTCTCCATATAGTCCACTCATCATTCAACTTTCACTTCCTTGAGGTCAGGACTCTGTGCCGCTCAGTCCATTACAGGGATGTTATTGTCGTGTAACCACTCCGCCACAGACCGTGAATTATGAACATGTGCTCGATCGTGTTGAAAGATGAAATCGGCATGCCCGAATTGCTCTTCAACAATGGGAAGCAAGAATGTGCTTAAAACATCAGTGTAGGCCTATGCTGTGATAGTATCACACAAAACAACAAGGGGTTCAAGCCCCCTCCACGAAAAACGCCACCACACCATAACACCACCGCCTCCTAATTTTATTGTTGACACTACACACACTGGCAGATGATGCTCACTGGACATTTGCCATACCCACACCCTGCCATCGGATCACCACATTGTGTACCGTGATTCGGCACTCTGCACGACGTTTTTCCACTGTTCAGTGGTCCAATGTTAACGCTCCTTACACCAAGCGAGGCGTCTTATGAGCAGCCGCTCGACCGTGAAATCGAAGTTTTCTCACCTCCCGCCTAACTGTCATAGAGCCGGCCGGTGTGGCCGTGCGGTTCTAGGCGCTTCAGTTTGGAATCGCGTGACCGCTACGGTCGCAGGTTCCAATCCTGCCTCGGGCATGGATGTGTGTGATGTCCTTAGGTTAGTTAGGTTTAAGTAGTTCTAAGTTCTAGGGGACTGATGACCACAGATGTTAAGTCCCATAGTGCTCAGAGCCATTTGGACCATTTGAACTGTCATAGAACTTGCAATTGATCCTGATGCAGTTTGTAATTCCTGTGTGGTGGTATGGATAGATCTCTGCCTATTACACATTACGACTTTCTTCAACTGTCGGCGGTCTCTGACAGTCAACAGACGAGGTCGTCCTGTACGCTTTTGTGCTGTACGTGTCCCTTCACTTTTCCACTTCACTATCACATGGGAAACACTGGACCTATGGATGATTAGGAGTGTGCAAATCTCGCGTACACACATATGACACAAGTGATACCCAATCATCTGACCACAATGGAAGTCCGTGAATTCTGCGAAGCGCCCCATTCTGCTCTCTCACGGTGTCTAATGACTGCTGAAGTCGCTGACATGGAGTACCTGGCAGTAGGTGGCAGAACAATGCACCTAATATAAAAACTGTAAGTTTTTGGGGGTGTCCGGATACTTTTGATCACATACTTATGTTGTCCTCTGCTGTCGTCTATATTCCATGACTCAAAGCTACCCAGTCGACTTCTGTTGTATTCCTTTCACCCGCTTTAGTCCAGCGGTATCTAATGCTTCCCTTAAACTCCCAAAAACCTCTGGTTATTCCAATATATCCTGATCCCTCATCTGTAGTTTCCCACTGTTTCGGAAATTCTTCAATTTTAATCTGCAGTTCATAACCAATATAAAGTTTAAAATCTCTGACTTACCATTAGCCATGTAATCACGCTGAAACCTGAGCGTTTCTAAGTCTCTTTGACATATACCTCTTTCTTTCGTGATTCTTAAGCCAATGTTAGCGGCCTGGCCTCCCATTTCTTCCCCCAGTCCATTTTCTCCTAATATTTTTTCCTTCTCTGTATTTTACTAGTTCTGAATCGCAGTCAGACACCACATTTACATTTTCGTCTCTCTTAACCATCATAAAAATTTTTCATCTGATCATTCTTTTCATCATCTGCGGAGCGTTTTGGCACATGGGGTTGTACTACTGTAGTGGGCGTCTATGTTGGCAACGAAAATGCGTTCTCTATGTTATATTACTCATTATTAGACCTGCTTCTGCATAATCTCTTTTCGAAATCGTCCTGTGTAGTCCACTCAGAGATCCGAATACAGGCTACTTTCCGTGCAAAAGAGTTATACCCATGAAGATGCCATTGTCATTAAACCACACAAAGAGCTGGATGCCCCCGGAAAAATAATGGCTGTAATTTGCCCTTGCTTTCTACAGTTCTTAGTACCAGCAGATCAAGGGCTTCTTACCTAACGGTACAAGGCCAGATCAGGCAATCTTCCAGACTATTGTCCATGCAACTACTGAACAGGCAGAGCCGCCCCTCCTATGCAGCCATGGTTCGGTCTGTCCTCTCCACAGATACCTCGTTATGTGTCATCTCGTTGTCTCTGTATCATGGGAAGCGAGGAGAGGATGTTGGTTGGTGGCCAGTATGCTCTTTCTATGACATAAACTGCATGCATCTACACTCCTGGAAATGGAAAAAAGAACACATTGACACCGGTGTGTCAGACCCACCATACTTGCTCCGGACACTGCGAGAGGGCTGTACAAGCAATGATCACACGCACGGCACAGCGGACACACCAGGAACCGCGGTGTTGGCCGTCGAATGGCGCTAGCTGCGCAGCATTTGTGCACCGCCGCCGTCAGTGTCAGCCAGTTTGCCGTGGCATACGGAGCTCCATCGCAGTCTTTAACACTGGTAGCATGCCGCGACAGCGTGGACGTGAACCGTATGTGCAGTTGACGGACTTTGAGCGAGGGCGTATAGTGGGCATGCGGGAGGCCGGGTGGACGTACCGCCGAATTGCTCAACACGTGGGGCGTGAGGTCTCCACAGTACATCGATGTTGTCACCAGTGGTCGGCGAAGGTGCACGTGCCCGTCGACCTGGGACCGGACCGCAGCGACGCACGGATGCACGCCAAGACCGTAGGATCCTACGCAGTGCCGTAGGGGACCGCACCGCCACTTCCCAGCAAATTAGGGACACTGTTGCTCCTGGGGTATCGGCGAGGACCATTCGCAACCGTCTCCATGAAGCTGGGCTACGGTCCCGCACACCGTTAGGCCGTCTTCCGCTCACGCCCCAACATCGTGCAGCCCGCCTCCAGTGGTGTCGCGACAGACGTGAATGGAGGGACGAATGGAGACGTGTCGTCTTCAGCGATGAGAGTCGCTTCTGCCTTGGTGCCAATGATGGTCGTATGTGTGTTTGGCGCCGTGCAGGTGAGCGCCACAATCAGGACTGCATACGACCGAGGCACACAGGGCCAACACCCGGCATCATGGTGTGGGGAGCGATCTCCTACACTGGCCGTACACCACTGGTGATCGTCGAGGGGACACTGAATAGTGCACGGTACATCCAAACCGTCATCGAACCCATCGTTCTACCATTCCTAGACCGGCAAGGGAACTTGCTGTTTCAACAGGACAATGCACGTCCGCATGTATCCCGTGCCACCCAACGTGCTCTAGAAGGTGTAAGTCAACTACCCTGACCAGCAAGGTCTCCGGATCTGTCCCCCATTGAGCATGTTTGGGACTGGATGAAGCGTCGTCTCACGCGGTCTGCACGTCCAGCACGAACGCTGGTCCAACTGAGGCGCCAGGTGGAAATGGCATGGCAAGCCGTTCCACAGGACTACATCCAGCATCTGTACGATCGTCTCCATGGGAGAATAGCAGCCTGCATTGCTGCGAAAGGTGGATATACACTGTACTAGTGCCGACATTGTGCATGCTCTGTTGCCTGTGTCTATGTGCCTGTGGTTCTGTCAGTGTGATCATGTGATGTATCTGACCCCAGGAATGTGTCAATAAAGTTTCCCCTTCCTGGGACAATGAATTCACGGTGTTCTTATTTCAATTTCCAGGAGTGTATTAACTTGGTTGTTTATTCATAATAATAAGAAGTTACTTATTTCAAGATAGTCGTTGTGGTAAGAGCTTTCTGTAATAGTTCATGTTAGCCTCACTGCTGGTAAAGTACAAGACCGCTACCTACACTACTCTGGTCGCTAGGTGCTGTGGTGTTGTCCGTGGCTTCAAGTGACTGGGATGTGACTTATGTCTCGGTGACTCACCCGATCACAGTCGGGAACTCACTCATTGCAACAGACTGTGACACACTGGCCCTCTCGTCCATGGTGGCAATCTAAATACTGGCGACCGAGAGAGTGTTGGCAGTGTTTGTCCTGTGAGTCTGTCATTGGCCTCTATCGACCTTCTCGCAACCTCTACGCTTCATGATGTGCTGGCACAGCTTACTCCAGCACACCACACTGGTGTTGTTGCACCCTTAGTGTGACTATCTGTATCACTGAGGTACGCAAGTCACCCCATCTCAGCTACACTCCTGGAAATTGAAATAAGAACACCGTGAATTCATTGTCCCAGGAAGGGGAAACTTTATTGACACATTCCTGGGGTCAGATACATCACATGATCACACTGACAGAACCACAGGCACATAGACACAGGCAACAGAGCATGCACAATGTCGGCACTAGTACAGTGTATATCCACTTTTCGCAGCAATGCAGGCTGCTATTCTCCCATGGAGACGATCGTGGAGATGCTGGATGTAGTCCTGTGGAACGGCTTGCCATGCCATTTCCACCTGGCGCCTCAGTTGGACCAGCGTTCGTGCTGGACGTGCAGACCGCGGGAGACGACGCTTCATCCAGTCCCAAACATGCTCAATGGGGGACAGATCCGGAGATCTTGCTGGCCAGGGTAGTTGACTTACACCTTCTAGAGCACGTTGGGTGGCACGGGATACATGCGGACGTGCATTGTCCTGTTGGAACAGCAAGTTCCCTTGCCGGTCTAGGAATGGTAGAACGATGGGTTCGATGACGGTTTGGATGTACCGTGCACTATTCAGTGTCCCCTCGACGATCACCAGTGGTAGAAGATCGCTCCCCACACCATGATGCCGGGTGTTGGCCCTGTGTGCCTCGGTCGTATGCAGTCCTGATTGTGGCGCTCACCTGCACGGCGCCAAACACGCATACGACCATCATTAGCACCAAGGCAGAAGCGACTCTCATCGCTGAAGACGACACGTCTCCATTCGTCCCTCCATTCACGCCTGTCGCGACACCACTGGAGGCGGGCTGCACGATGTTGGGGCGTGAGCGGAAGACGGCCTAACGGTGTGCGGGACCGTAGCCCAGCTTCATGGAGACGGTTGCGAATGGTCCTCGCCGATACCCCAGGAGCAACAGTGTCCCTAATTTGCTGGGAAGTGGCGGTGCGGTCCCCTACGGCACTGCGTAGGATCCTACGGTCTTGGCGTGCATCCGTGCGTCGCTGCGGTCCGGTCCCAGGTCGACGGGCACGTGCACCTTCCGCCGACCACTGGCGACAACATCGATGTACTGTGGAGACCTCACGCCCCACGTGTTGAGCAATTCGGCGGTACGTCCACCCGGCCTCCCGCATGCCCACTATACGCCCTCGCTCAAAGTCCGTCAACTGCACATACGGTTCACGTCCACGCTGTCGCGGCATGCTACCAGTGTTAAAGACTGCGATGGAGCTCCGTATGCCACGGCAAACTGGCTGACACTGACGGCGGCGGTGCACAAATGCTGCGCAGCTAGCGCCATTCGACGGCCAACACCGCGGTTCCTGGTGTGTCCGCTGTGCCGTGCGTGTGATCATTGCTTGTACAGCCCTCTCGCAGTGTCCGGAGCAAGTATGGTGGGTCTGACACACCGGTGTCAATGTGTTCTTTTTTCCATTTCCAGGAGTGTTTGTCCCAGCTTCACTGCCACCGGCATGTGACAGCAAAAATGTAAAACTTGGGACAAATAGAAATTTTTTTTCTTTATTGAATATTTTACTTCCTGCACATGAAGACAGGTTGGCAGCAGCCTTGTGATATGAATCAAACCTATTGTTGCGTAACGGTGGCTGAATAACATTATACACCGACGACATTGTCCGTTTCTCTGCAGTATGTTATACAGGATAGGAAAATTGTACACTAAAGAAATTACGTTCAACATTCAAGGAATGAGCAGAGGTCAAACTATTATTGTGAGTGGCAAACTGTTCCGCTATTACCTTGCAAGATTCTCTGCAAGCTGTTATTTTGCAAACTGCAGGCGTAGAGATTTTAATTAAATCTTGATCCCTGCAGATAAGTGAGGTAGTATCGTAAAGCAGTTACCGCAGTGGAATGTTTATTACAGTAGTTTTCCCCAGCAGTTAGTTCCTAATAAACTACAAGCACGCCTGCATAGTGGAAACATATTGAACAACATATTGCAGTAAAAGCGTACAGAAGTTAATATAAACGTTAAATATATTGTTATCTTTATTTATGGCTTGTCACATCCCACGCACCTGTCTAACAGTTAGTAATAAAAACTCTACGACAAATGACAATTAACTGAAAAGAATGAAACACTTTAAATAGAAATACAGCTCGAGTCCCTAATAAATCGCCAGTAATAGCAGCTTATGCTAATTTATGGCCGTTGCGGCGTTCCTTCCCCGTTCGCGTTTATTGGTTAGTTAATGTGTTTACTGCTGGGTGCGGCGCGGACGTAAAAGGCCCGCAACGAACAGAGCTCGCCAGCGGTCGAGCATGATTCACTGGCGGCGGTCCGAATAAGTAATTGACTTTCTTAATGGCGCGGTCAAGGCCGAGCCATGGCACAGCACAGCACAACACCCTGCAGTTCCTACACAGTGGCTCCTTCTGACACCAGAGGCCACAAACTGGCTGGCATCCTTACTTCATGTCTCCGATTTACATCCGATAATGTATACTAATATACGACAAGTCGCAGTTTAACGTTGTTACCAAAAACCTTGAAATGTTATTGACCAATTTTCTTCAAATTTTTACGCGATACTCTACTAAACGTTCGGACAGACATAGGCTACCTATTTTTTTTAATATATAATGTGTATAAATATATGAATAATATATAAGATAGAAACTTGCTGGGTGTATTCCAGTCTCTGTCTTCCTCTACAGCTTTTGCTCACCATAGCTACCTCTAGTACCACGTAAGCTACTCCCTCATGTCTTAACAGATGTCCTGTCATCCTGTCCATTCTCCTTGTCAGTGTTTTGCACACATTCCTTTCATCTCCGATTCTGCGCAGAACCACCTCATTCCTTACCTTATCAATCCACCTAATTTTGAACATTCATCTGTAACACCACATCTCAAATACTTCGATTCCTTTCTGTTCTGGTTTTCCAACAGTCCCTGTTCCACTACCATACAATGCTGTGCTCCAAACGTACGAGGGCAGTTCAATAAGTAATGCAACACATTTTTTTTCTGAAACAAGGGTTGTTTTATTCAGCATTGAAATACACCAGGTTATTCCCCAATCTTTTAGCTACACAACACTATTTTTCAACGTAATCTCCATTCAATGCTACGGCCTTACGCCACCTTGAAATGAGGGCCTGTATGCCTGCACGGTACCATTCCACTGGTCGATGTCGGAGCCAACGTCGTACTGCATCAATAACTTCTTCATCATCCGCGTAGTGCGTCCCACGGATTGCGTCCTTCATTGGGCCAAACATATGGAAATCCGACGGTGCGAGATCGGGGCTGTAGGGTGCATGAGGAAGAACAGTCCACTGAAGTTTCGTGAACTCCTCTCGGGTGCGAAGACTTGTGTGAGGTCTTGCGTTGTCATGAAGAAGGAGAAGTTCGTTCTGATTTTTGTGCCTACGAACACGCTGAAGTCGTTTCTTCAATTTCTGAAGAGTAGCACAATACACTTCAGAGTTGATCGTTTGACCATGGGGAAGGACATCGAACAGAATAACCCCTTCAGCGTCCCAGAAGACTGTAACCATGACTTTACCGGCTGAGGGTATGGCTTTAAACTTTTTCTTGGTAGGGGAGTGGGTGTGGCGCCACTCCATTGATTGCCGTTTTGTTTCAAGTTCGAAGTGATGAACTCATGTTTCATCGCCTGTAACAATCTTTGACAAGAAATTGTCACCCTCAGCCACGTGACGAGCAAGCAATTCCGCACAGATGGTTCTCCTTTGCTCTTTATGGTGTTCGGTTAGACAACGAGGGACCCAGCGGGAACAAACCTTTGAATATCCCAACTGGTGAACAATTGTGACAGCACTACCAACAGAGATGTCAAGTTGAGCAGTGAGTTGTTTGATGGTGATCCATCGATCATCTCGAACGAGTGTGTTCGCACGCTCCGCCATTGCAGGAGTCACAGCTGTGCACGGCCGGCCCGCACGTGGGAGATCAGACAGTCTTGCTTGACCTTGCGGCGATGATGACACACGCTTTGCCCAACGACTCACCGTGCTTTTGTCCACTGCCAGATCACCCTAGACATTATGCAAGCGCCTATGAATATCTGAGATGCCCTGGTTTTCCGCCAAAAGAAACTCGATCACTGCCCGTTGTTTGCAACGCACATCCGTTACAGACGCCATTTTAACAACTCCGTACAGCGCTGTCACCTGTCGGAAGTCAATGAAACTATACGAGACGAAGCGGGAATGTTTGAAAATATTCCACAAGAAATTTCCGGTTTTTTCAACCAAAATTGGCCGAGAAAAAAAATGTGTTGCATTACTTATTGAACTGCCCTCGTACATTGTCAGAAATTTCTTTTTCAAATTAAGACCTATAATTGATACTAGTAGACTTCTCTTGACCAGGAATGCCCTTTTTGCCAGTGCTAGTCTGCTTTTGATGTCCTCATTGCTCCATCCGTCACTGATTATTTTCATGCACACGCAGCAGAATTCCTTAACTTCATCTACTTCGTTACCATCAATGCTGATGTTAAGTTTCTCGTTGCTCTCATTTCTGCTATTTCTCATTACTTTCGTCTTTCTTCGATTTACTCTCAATCCATATTCTGTTCTCATTAGACTGCTCACTCCATTCAGCAGATCATATAATTCCTCTTCATTTTCACTCAAGATAACAATGTCATCAGTGGATCGTATCATTGATATCGTTTCACCGTGAATTTTAATTCCACTCCTGAGCCTTTCTTTTGTTTCCATCATTTCTTGTTCGGCGTACAGATGGAGTAGTAGGGGCAAAACACTACATTCCTGTGTTACACCATTTCTAATCCGAGCACTTGGTTCTTGATCGTCCACTCTTTTTTTCCCTCTTGGATACTGTACGTATTGGATATTACCAGTCTTTCCCTATAGATAACCCCCATTTTTTCTCATGATTTGGATTATCGTGCACCATTTTACACTGTCGAACGCTTTTTCCAGGTCGATAAATTCTGTGAGCGTGTGTTGATTTGCCTTTAGTCGTGCTTCCATCATTAACGTCAACGTCAGAATTGCATCTCTGGTGCCTTTACCGTTCCTGAAGACAAGCTGATCAATAAAAGAAGGATTTTCGGTAACCACAAAAATGGAAGACTCTTCGATAACCATGGTTTTATCACTGTTTTGGTTTCCGCCATCATGGCTTGCATTCTCATCTACGTCTTCTGCAGAGAGCTGTGCCTCTTGCATTGATTCAGCTCGTCTTTCTTTCTACATTTATGTTGTTTGTACTCTCTCTATTATTTTTTGCAGCTCTTCATCAATATCAAATGTCCTGCAAAACGGCGTCAGGCTGGGACGACTTCGAAAGACCTATTCCAGCTCTGCTTCGAACGGTGACCTATCAATCCAAGCTCTGTTTCTCATAATTTGGGCGGGTCGCTCCAGCAGCTAGCTTTTTTTTTTTTTTCCTTGCGTCCAAGGACACGGCATGTTATCAGCGTCCTGAGGTGCCGAACATCAGGGTGGCCTAATACTCCTTTAGGCTGCTTACTACATCGTTATCGGATCGTAGAATCATTGGAGCACCAAGAAACGTAAATATGTCGATGAGGTTACAGCCTATTTCTTCCGCTCTGAGGCTTAAGATCTATAAACTTAGTGAGATAGTGTTGGCTGACCATTAAAAACTTGTACTCTCTCTCAAGATGGGACTGAAAATCGATTGGATCGTCCTGAGAACGGGAAATGAATTCCGAAAAAATCACTGGCATGACCACAGCACCTTTTTTAACACGTTTTTCTTCTTCTGGCAAGCCTAACAAAGATGAATGTACTGGTCAGTATCATGACGGGTAATGTTCTTATACTTGGGTGACAGTTCTTTCAACATTCTGTCCCGCTCTCCATGACCAATATAAATTGATCAGCTCAGTCTTATTCTCGTTCATCATTACGTCATAGTGTTTCAGACTAACTTTTGGTAACTGGTTTCGGTTAGGAACACACGGTTCGTAGCAGCCCTCACCGCAGAACCATCGCTGCATGTCAGAATGGTGTGATTCCTGGTTTGGCGCTACACTCCCGACATGGTCACACCAGAACAACGGAAAAGGCTCACGGGAGAGCGCCTGTGGAACTTCAGCCGTATGCTAGATACTGGAGAACTACACTCCTGGAAATTGAAATAAGAACACCGTGAATTCATTGTCCCAGGAAGGGGAAACTTTATTGACACATTCCTGGGGTCAGATACATCACATGATCACACTGACAGAACCACAGACACATAGACACAGGCAACAGAGCATGCACAATGTCGGCACTAGTACAGTGTATATCCACCTTTCGCAGCAATGCAGGCTGCTATTCTCCCATGGAGACGATCGTACAGATGCTGGATGTAGTCCTGTGGAACGGCTTGCCATGCCATTTCCACCTGGCGCCTCAGTTGACCAGCGTTCGTGCTGCACGTGCAGACCGCGTGAGACGACGCTTCATCCAGTCCCAAACATGCTCAATGGGGGACAGATCCGGAGATCTTGCTGGCCAGGGTAGTTGACTTACACCTTCTAGAGCACGTTGGGTGGCACGGGATACATGCGGACGTGCATTGTCCTGTTGGAACAGCAAGTTCCCTTGCCGGTCTAGGAATGGTAGAACGATGGGTTCGATGACGGTTTGGATGTACCGTGCACTATTCAGTGTCCCCTCGACGATCACCAGTGGTGTACGGCCAGTGTAGGAGATCGCTCCCCACACCATGATGCCGGGTGTTGGCCCTGTGTGCCTCGGTCGTATGCAGTCCTGATTGTGGCGCTCACCTGCACGGCGCCAAACACGCATACGACCATCATTGGCACCAAGGCAGAAGCGACTCTCATCGCTGAAGACGACACGTCTCCATTCGTCCCTCCATTCACGCCTGTCGCGACACCACTGGAGGCGGGCTGCACGATGTTGGGGCGTGAGCGGAAGACGGCCTAACGGTGGGCGGGACCGTAGCCCAGCTTCATGGAGACGGTTGCGAATGGTCCTCGCCGATACCCCAGGAGCAACAGTGTCCCTAATTTGCTGGGAAGTGGCGGTGCGGTCCCCTACGGCACTGCGTACGATCCTACGGTCTTGGCGTGCATCCGTGCGTCGCTGCGGTCCGGTCCCAGGTCGACGGGCACGTGCACCTTCCGCCGACCACTGGCGACAACATCGATGTACTGTGGAGACCTCACGCCCCACGTGTTGAGCAATTCGGCGGTACGTCCACCCGGCCTCCCGCATGCCCACTATACGCCCTCGCTCAAAGTCCGTCAACTGCACATACGGTTCACGTCCACGCTGTCGCGGCATGCTACCAGTGTTAAAGACTGCGATGGAGCTCCGTATGCCACGGCAAACTGGCTGACACTGACGGCGGCGGTGCACAAATGCTGCGCAGCTAGCGCCATTCGACGGCCAACACCGCGGTTCCTGGTGTGTCCGCTGTGCCGTGCGTGTGATCATTGCTTGTACAGCCCTCTCGCAGTGTCCGGAGCAAGTATGGTGGGTCTGACACACCGGTGTCAATGTGTTCTTTTTTCCATTTCCAGGAGTGTATTATGGCGATATCCGTGGCTTGATAGTTGAACGTCATAGTATGCTGCCTTTGCAACCATTAAACAAAGACCCTGCCTAAGATCGTGTAAGGCCCTCGTGAGGACACAGACGTGTCGCATCTCGACGTGGCATGGAGTCGACTAACGTCTGAAGTAGTGCTGCAGTATAGTGACACCATGAGCCTGCAGGGCTGTCCATAGATCCGTAAGAGTACGAAAGGGTGGAGATCTCTTCTCAAAAGCACGTTGCAAGGCATCTTAGATAAATTTCCTTTACTAATCGTCTATGGTCACAAATGTTTTGTCGTCAGACTACCGGTTTCGGTCTATAATGACAATCTTCAGATCCGTTTTATAAAAACAGGCGTAAAGATGGTCGTTACAGGCCGAAACCGGTAGTCTGGTAGCAAAAAGTTTTGAGAACTTAGACGTCTAGTTAAGGAAATTTATTCTATATTCGGATTACTGTTCAGTTCACGACCATGTGGGCACTTACGAAAGCATCTGAGAGATGAAACTTCCTGGCACATTAAAACTGTGTGCCCGACTGAGACTCTAACTCGGGACCTTCGCTTCACGGGGAAGGGCTCTACCATCTGCGCTACCCAAGCACGACTCACGCCCCGTCCTCACAGCTTTATTTCTGCCAGTACCTCGCCTCCTACCTTCCAAACGTCACAGAGATTCTCCTGCAAAACTTTCAGACTATCTCATCTGAGATATGCTCAATAATGTTCATGTCTGGGGAGTTTGGTGGCCAGCGGAAATGTTTCAACGCAGAAGACTTTTCCTGGAGGCACTCTGTCGCAATTCTGGAAGTATGGGATGTCGCATTGTCCTACTCGCATTGCCCAAGTACGTCGGCATGCACAATGGACATGAATGGATGTAGGTGATGAGAGATGATGTTTACGTACGTGTCGCCCGTCAGTGTCGTATTACTCCAACTGCACACGACCCACATCTGTACAGAGCCTTCACGAGCTTGAACAGTCCCCTACTGGCATGCAGGATCCATGGATTCATGAGGTTGTCTCCATACCAATACACGTCCATTCGCTCAACACAATTTGAAACGAGACTCGTCCGCCCAGGCAACATGCTTCCAGTCATCAACGCTCCAATGTAAGTACTAACGGGCCCAGGCGAGGCGTAAAGCTTTGTGTCGTGCAGTCATCCAGGGTACACTAGTGGGCCTTCGGCTCCGAAAGCCCCTACAGATGAGGTTTCGTTGAATGGTTCGCACGCTGACATTTGTTGATGGACCAGCATTGAAATCTGCAGCAATTTGCGGAATGGTTGCCCTTCTGTCAAGTTGAACGATTCTCTTCAGTCGTCGTTTGCCCCGTTCTTGCAGGATCTTTTTCCGGCCGCAGCGATGTCGGAGATTTGATGTTATAGCGGATTCATGATATTCATGGTACACTCGTGAAATGGTCGTACGGAAAAATCCCCACTTCATCGGTACCTCGCAGATGCTGTGTCCCATCGCTCGTGCGCCGGCTATAGCACCACGTTCAAACTCACTTAAATCCGCCATTGTAGCAACAGTAACCCATCTAACATCTACGCCCGGCACTCGCCTTTGCAGCGCCGTATTCTGCCTGTTCACATAATTATGTATTTGAATACGCATGCCTATACCAACTTCTTTGACGCTTCAGTATATATACGATGCATAAATAGCAAACGTTGGTAGCATACTTCGCAAATACTCGAATTCGAATGAGCATAGCCCAGAATGTATACAGGTTTTAATACAAAACCAAGTGCGAGAAGAAAAATTCTGTGCTGTAAAAACGTGTAGTTTAGCTTTCTTTCTCATAGCTTTAAGTACAATGTCAGGGCACTTAAACCACGAGACAAATTGTTTCTCTTACATAAATGCTTTCTCCTTTTATATTAATTTTTAAAAAATCGTATACACAACAATGCTACGTAACTCCAGCGTGCTGGGTATACTGGGATAGTAACTCATTTTAGACTGCGATGCAAAAAGAGGCAGCCGGAGCTGCAACTAAAATGCATATCTACTTAGTCGGTGATCAGTTTCGGTCTACGCCTGTTCTCAACCCAACCATCGTTTGCCAAGTAAAATAACCGCCCATAGGAGCAGTATGTGTATGGTCCCTACTAGTGAACATTAGTTGGGACAATACAAATATCTACAAATTTTATTTGCTGCTATTTTGAACGTATATTTTACTCGGAAAACGTTGGTTGGGTTCAAAACGTGCGTAAACCGAATACGGTCACCGACTAAGTAAACGCCGGCCGCGGTGGTCTAGCGGTTCTAGGCGCTCATTCCGGAACCGCGCGACTGCTACGGTCGCAGGTTCCAAGCCTGCCTCGGGCATGGATGTGTGTGATGTCCTTAGGTTAGTTAGGTTTAAGTAGTTCTAAGTTCTAGGGGACTGATGACCATAGATGTTAAGTCCCATAGTGATCAGAGCCATTTGAACCATTTTTTTTTTTTTTGACTAAGTAAACATCCATTTTAGATTCAACTCTGGCTATGTCTTTTTGCATCATACAACAATGTGCTGTTCCGTTCTATTCCTCGCAGTCGATTTTCACAGAAAACATGGAAGTTGTATTTATGACTTATCGGCTTATGATTAGAATACTGATAAGGAATATGGATAGTCCGAAAATTTGTAATCCTACCCGTTCGCAGATTAAAACCATGTGAGATACGAGTATTGTCTTTGAAACTACTGTTCTGACAGATCCAGCACTAGGACAGGTCGCTCTCATACCTCCGTATGCCAATGATTATTTCAAGAAACTGAAGTCCCCAATAGAGGTTTCCTTTCCAAGACCAATAAACAAGGCTTAAAGTCCGAGGAAAGAGGTGGTTGACAGAGGGGTAGGAAATGAGCATAGAAAGGAGGAAGAAGGAGATAGGGGATAGATAGATTGGGGAAGGGGGAAGGAGGAGAGAGGAGGAGGTGATGGGTAGAGAGGTTGCGAAAGAGGAAGAGATGGAAAAAAGAAGAGGGAGAGAGAGAGAGAGCGAGAGAGGAGGAGGAGATTAGGGCGTACATCCAATTCCTACACCTGTACAGCAATTGAGAAGCGTTGTCGGATTTGCTATTGTGCTTATATCACTATCGCTTTTCTTTTTACCGACCTGTTTAATTTAACTTGTGTGACAAAATTGTACTGGACATAAATTGTTTATCACTAACGTACAGTTACCTACAGCGGCATTAGCAGTCTGGATATGCTACGGATAGTCGTTTCTTAAACAAAAGCCTCGCTTATTATCGTACACTTCCCAATCTTTACACAGGCTCTTTGAAACCCAACACTTTAACAAGTCACAGTTATTTCGAAACGCAAAGTACCCAATAGACTGTTTGTGAAATGTATCGTATTTATATCATAACACACAACAATTCGTCCTCAACCAAATAAATATAAAAGCTCCTTAAGTAATTTTGCCTACGAGAATGCTTCTAAAATGATTCATTTAGTTACAATTCGCAACAAAAATACAGGACCATATTTTCGAAACCCCGTTACTGTCTCCCATTGCCAAGCATAGGTTTTAAATTTGGCTCAAAGGTGCCTGCAAACTTCCGCTGCAATGGTGCAGAACTGTGGCACTGCAACGTCACCCTCAGGATTGGCGACGCTTCAAACAACAAGGTGTCGACCCATGCGCAAAAAAGGCTACGGCTTGACAATTCATGTCAGCTGTAAGGTGTGTTAATCGCATTGGCATCAAATTTCACAATAATTCTGTCCAACGCCGCCTTGGGCATGTAACACGGTGGGAAAGTCGTCACATCCCCTCTTACCTAAATTGCATCCTTCTTTTGACGGGTTGGCCGGTGTGGCCGTACGGTTCTAGGCGCTTCAGTCTGGAACCGCGTGTCCACTACGGTCTCAGGTTCGAATCCTGCCTCTGGCATGGATGTGTGTGATGTCCTTAGATTAGTTAGGTTTAAGTAGCTCTAAGTTCTAGGGGACTGATGACCACAGCTGTTAAGTCCCATAGTGCTCAGAGCCATTTGAACCATTTTTTTTCTTTTGACGGCTTTGGGATGAAGGTTAGAATCGGGATACCAAGTGAAATCACGTGGTTTCCTTACAGGCGGCAGGGGATAACATCTGACACACTACCGCTCATAGTTGACACGTAAAGGCCTCAAGGGGTGGCATAAAGGACGTCAATGGAACCACCCATTCCCTTTGGGCGTTGATTCTCAGACATTTCCCGTTCGAAAGCGACTTTTCGCAGTACGATGAGTAGCAGGACGAAGTGCTGACAACGATCGACACAGCTGCCACCCCCTGGGCGTTTCAACCCTATACGGACATCATGGGGCTGCACCACACTTAATGTGATCTGACTACTTTGGAGTGTAGTGCGACAGCAATTTTTGCTCTGGTATACAGAGTGGAACCATTAAGGACCTTTCAAAACCATTAGATGATATTTGAACGTTGTATGTGTGGAACACATTAATGCCTTTAATGTTCTCATATCCAGATATCTTAGAGGTTAAGGTTATGTGAATGGTGAAGCCGTGCTACTTCTGCCTTCTCGGCCATTCCATCCTCGTCAAAGATTATAGCACCGTTATACGTCTCTCTAACAGCCTACTCACTATATAGGTAACACTAAACGGGTGGAACGATTCTGCAGCTCCTCATGTCAGGGCTCTATGTGGTGGTCATACGTAGCAAAAGTAATGTGACACAAACTGAACCATTGTGTGCCTAAGAAATGTGTGTAACATGGGTGTGTCATTGTGACTGGGCACGGGTAATATCACACTTTCGCTCATGTGAAACGAGTGTAGCATTCAGAAACGACTCTGCTGGTCCCTCGGGGGCGCTTAGGGACGAAGGTCGTGAAACAAATAGCAGTAATTAATTGAGCTCACTGCTCGAAGGAATAACAGAACGCATGATGGGACCACAAAGATAAAACAAGAGACACTTTCAAGTAAAGGTCATCATTCTCTTTGGAGGTGTGGCCTCGAAACAACTGATGACATGACAGTATAATGTGCCGGAATAACACACTATGGGGGTGGGAGGCACTTGGGTAATGGAAGTATCCTCGTCGATGGTTCGTGCTGCTAACTGCTCTGTCGATCCCTGAAGATGACATGAATGCCCTTTTAGTTGCTTAGCGACAAATAATGATGTGTATAGGATAGGTAGTAATACAGTCTGAGGTGGCTGTTGTACGAGGAGTCGAAGATGGTTGGTTGGTTGGTTTTGGGGAAGGAGACCAGACAGCGAGGTCATCGGTCTCATCGGATTAGGGAAGGACGGGGAAGGAAGTCGGCCGTGCCCTTTGAAAGGAACCATCCCGGCATTTGCCTGGAGCGATTTAGGGAAATCACGGAAAACCTAAATCAGGATGGCCGGACGCGGGATTGAACCGTCGTCCTCCCGAATGCGAGTCCAGTGTCTAACCACTGCGCCACCTCGCTCGGTAGTCGAAGATGAGCTAACGCCCTGTTGCACACATTGTCTTTCTGCAAGGATAATGTTCTCCAATAGCGCGGGTAATTTGTCACGCAGAAACTGATGATGGACAGCATGTGTTGCTCTCTTTGGTATGGTGTTTGGGTGTTAATGATAGCTTTTTTGGTGACTTTTACTAACTATCATATAATTTAAACCTAAGTATGACATTCGCATGATAAGTAAATCGGCGCACTCAAATTGTCACAAATATTTATTTTTACAAACAAAAATATTTTTGACCGGCGCAACAAAATCTTTAGACATCAGTATTACAGAATACTTGACCTCTTTCCGTAATTACTGATGAAATAAATACACTACTGGCCATTAAAATTAATACACCACGAAGATGACGTGCAACAGACGCGAAATTCAACCGACAGGAAGAAGAAGCTGTGATATACAAATGATTAGCTTTTCAGAGCATTCATACAAGGTTGGCGACACCTACAACGTGCTGACATCAGGAAAGTCTCCAACAGATTTCTCATACACAAACAGCAGCTGACCGGCGTTGCCTGGTGAAACGTTGTTGTGATGCCTCGTGTAAGGAGGAGAAATGCGTACCATCAAGTTTTCGACTTTGATAAAGGCCGGATTGTAGCCTATCGCGATTGCGGTTTATCGTATCGCGACATTGCTGCTCGCCTTGGTCGAGATCCAATGACTGTTAGCAGAATATGGAATCGGTGGGTCCAGGAGGGTAATACGGAACGCCGTGCTGGATCACAACGGCCTCGTATCACTAGCAGTCGAGATGACAGGCATCTTATCCGCATGGCTGTAACGGATCGTGCTGCCACGTCTCGATCCCTGAGTCAACAAATGGGGACGTTTGCAAGACAACAACCATCTGCACGAACAATTCGTCGACGTTTGTAGCAGCATGGACTATCAGCTCGGAGACCATGGCTGCAGTTACACTTGACGCTGCATCACAGACAGGTGCGCCTGCGATGGTGTACTCAACGACGAACCTGGGTGCACAAATGGCAAAACGTCATTTTTTAGGATGAATCCAGGTTCTGTTTACAGCATCATGATGGTCGCATCCGTCTTTGGCGACATCGCGGTGAACGCACATTGGAAGCGTGTATTCGTCATCGCCATACTGGCGTATCATCCGGCGTGATGGTATGGGGTGCCATTGGTTACACGTCTTGGTCACCTCTTGTTCGCATTGACGACACTTTTACAGTGGACGTTACATTTCAGATATGTTACGACCCATGGCTCTACCCTTCATTGGATTCCTGCGAAACGCTACATTTCAGCAGGTAATGCACGACCGCATGTTGCAGGTCCTGGACGGGCCTTCCTGGATACAGGAAATGTTCGACTGCTCCCATGTCCAGCACATTCTCCAGATCTCTCACCAACTGAAAACGTCTGGTCAAAGGTGGCCGAGCAACTGGCCCGTCACAATACGCCAGTCACTACTCTTGATGAACTGTGGTATCGTGTTGAAGCTGCATGGGCAGCTGTACCTGTACACGCCATACAAGCTCTGTTTGACTCAATGCTAGGCGTATCAAGGCCGTTATTACGGCCAGAGGTGGTTGTTCTGGGTACTGATTTCTCAGGATCTAAGCACCCAAATTGCGTGAAAATGTATTCACATGTCAGTTCCAGTATAATATATTTGTGAAATGGATACCCGTTTATCATCTGCATTTCTTCTTGGTGTAGCAGTTTTAATGGTCAGTAGTGTAGTATACCCACTATCGACAAAAACCTCTCAACTTCGTTGCCAGGCTTTTTTAATCTTGGTTGCTAAGAGACAAGCAGAACGTTGGAAGGTTGGCTTTGTCGTGGGTGCTGTAGTGCATGTCATTTACCATGCGATGGTCAGGGTACTGCAGCGCGCTTGAATGTGCACTATAGTGTAAGAGGCAGCTGGCGTCGTTGGGGATGCGGAAGGCGGTGTGTGTGTTTTGGCAACGGCCAGAGATGGAGATCCGTCGTTAGCGGCACTGACGCCAAAAGCCAAAGCCAAAAAGCCTTGGGGCCGTCATCCACGTCTCTGATGTCTCCAAGCCAAGTATCTATTTGCGAGTCTCGCTATCATGTCCCTCACTAGTGTTATCTGCCTGTATCTGCCCATTCTTCTGCCTAGATAGCTCATGCTCTTTTTCTCACCAATAAAATTATTTTTCAACAGCTTTCGTATCTATTACATGCTGTCCTCAGTCTCTACGGTAGACACTCCACACACACAGTCGCCAAAAATTTTATTCTTGAAAGTCATTTCTCCATTTGAAAAAGTGCATATGGTCAGTTCACTGTGAATGGTTGTTAGGTTGATTGAGGGGAGAACACCGATCATCGAGGTCATCGGTCACATCGGATTACGGGAGGATGGGAAGGAAGCCGGTCGTGCCCTCTCAAAGGAACCATCCTGGCGTTTGCCTGAAGCGATTTAAGGAAATCACAGGAAACCTAAATCAGGGCGGCCGGACGCTGGTGTGAACAGTCGTCCTCCCGAATGCGAGTCCAGTGTGCTAACCACTGCGCCACATCGCTCGGTTCATTGTTAATGTTCCGTGTTCTGTGGACGTGTGCTTTTCTCCTACCTGCCGTCGAGAAGTGTCCTCGTATATGCAGGCTTCTACTTCCACTCCAGCCTGACAACATGGTTCTTCAACTGTTGTGGTGCGAGTTTGGACATGTAATAAGAGTTCGTGAGAGTTCACGGCCTGTGGTACCAAGCTGCGCAAGTCCCCCTGCTACGGCGCCTGGTGGTTAATGTGTCTAACGGCACACACAGCCTATTAGAGACTCTCATGTGGAAGTAGAGGAGCAGCGGCTAGTAATGGCAGGCAATACTGGTATAAAACTTTTATTGCTGTTTTCAACTAAAAAGAACCACATGAAGCCTTGGTTTGAATATTTGTTTTGGTGTAAATTGCGGAAAAAAGATTTCTAACCAAACCGCCACACAACAAGAAAAGATTTTCAGGGTTCACTACAGACGACCGTTGTGGCCGAACCGTTCTAGGCGCTTCAATCTTGAACCGTGCTGCTGCTACGGTCGCAGGTTCGAATGCTGCCTCGTGCAGCATGTCTTTAGGCTAGTTAGGTTTAAGTAGTTCTAAGTCTAGGAAACTGATGACCTCAGATGTTAAGTCTTATAGTGCTTAGTCATGTGAACCATTTTTTTTGGTTCACTACACGAGACGATAATAAAAGTGTCTGCTAGTATGGGCCATACAACAAAATACAGGTTTGTAAATTAATAACTCCTCTTCGTGTTTCATAAACAAAAGTAAGCAGTTTATAAATTAAATATAAAAAAGTTACGGTAGAAATCACAGAAACGTAAATTTTATTAAGGGATCTAATATTTTGGCTCTTTCCCACGATGCAGTTTAGCTCAACAATACTTCTCTGATTTTCAAGCCGAAAAAAAGGAAAGGTTTTCAGTGAAATGCAATGAATCTTTGGCTACTGCACAAAGTTCGTGTGCCCAGCTCTCATATCTTTCACACTGGACACAGTTTTCTTCAAAAAATTCCCTACAGTGTTGGTTTGGAAACTCCCAGCTGAGGTATCGCGGATGACTACTGATTCCGTGCAACTGAATTTGATCTCCCTTTCTAGTGTAGTTCTAGGAACAATAAAATGATCGGCAGCAGCCGTTTCCTCATTTCTCTTTCCAAAACATTTGAAACTGCTTGCTTCACTGCTCTCTCAAATCACTACCCTCAACACTCACAAGTAAGTTTCTTGTTAATCCTTGGCATCATGTTCTAAAAAACAAAAGGAGGGATTTAGTTATGTGCCGCATATCATCCGCCTTTGCTATGGCCCTTACTACCTGTCTAACATTACTCACCCCACTCCCTCTCTCTCTGTCTCTCACTCTCTCTTACCGTCCAAACAGCCCTTGGAAAACACAGCGGTACCGCCCGACCGCCGTTTAATCCCCGACAGGTGGCCCTGGATGCAGATATGGTGGGGCATGAGGTCAGTACACTGCTCCCCCGGCCGTTGACAGTTTTCACGATCAGTTCTGCAACTTTTCAGGCAAGCAGATCCTCAATTGGACTGACTAGGGCTGAGTGCACCCCTCTTGTCAACACAGCTCGGCACATCCAGACGGTGATCCATCCATGCGCTGGCCAAGCCCGACAGCGCCTTAACTTCGGTGATCTAGCGGGAGCAGTTGTTACCATTGCAGCTAGGCCTATGGCTACCTGTCTGACACTGCACATTATAAAATACTGAAAATGGAAACCGGTTGAGTGACCGCGAAGTCCTTAATCCAATTCCGTCTAGATTAGAATACTTAAATATGAATAGTTGTATGATGAGACATCCTCTCAACTTGAAGAGAATAAACCTACGTCGGGAACCACGCCGTTCATCAGCTGCAACGCTCAATAATGAATAAAATTTATTTGTGACATGACCTCAAAAGCTTCATCAGTCTAGCACTAGTGAGTGGTGGATTGATGTCTGCTGGTGACCGCTGTCTAGTTCATTATTGCACAGTGTGCGAGGTGCCGGGGCTAGCAGTGTATTTAACACTAAATTCTTCGAGAATCTTCATATATAAATGATGCTCTAAGCCCCCCCCCCCCCCCCCCATTCTAACTCCGACTTTTGCTGTTGCACATGGATTAAAAAGAAACGCGAACTGACTCTAATCGACCCTGCAAGTGGAGTAGAAAAGAGTTTGGCACCTGCAATAATTTAGTTTGATAGACATTAATTAAATAAAGGAAAGTTTCAGTAACGTAGTGAGAAATGAAAGGGTTGCTCTACCGATTAACAGAATGAAAGTTCTGTCCACAATAACAATATGATTTATTATGACTAAACTCAAAATAATAAACAAAACACATGAAACATTTACAATAAATCAAACTGGCTCAAATTGGATACTCAAATAAATGCTGTGAAGGTGAAGTTGTCCCTAAACTAGATTGTGACATTTATGACGAAGTGGTATGTGGAGCCAATTCCTTGCAACTCAAATCTTAAGAGAAAACACACAGCCAACCCAACATTAATTGCTGCTACCCAAGACAGAACAAAGTTAGAAAAAGACGAACAGGCGCGCTCTGCTGAGCTCTCATTATCACCTAGGAAAATCCCTATCTGCCGGTGCTGCGGACATACATTACCAAACTGTCTTCTTAACTGCCAGAACACGATCTGGCGTACCGGAGGCGATGGCTGGTTGCTTCGACGTCCCGTCATGGTGATGATAATGACGCGAGTATAGCCCGAAACAAATTATCCTGGTTTGGTTGTTCCAGACTAAAGACTTCCTAGCAATACAAATGCGCCTCTGAGGGAGACGAAGAAGGCTCGCCACACAATCACTGACGGTACAGTGATTGATTTTAACAAGCGAAGTCACCCTGTAACTCCGATACAGTCAACTTTAGCCAAAACTGCTCAAGACAAACAACATAGGCCGCTTGTACGCAGAACGCTCAATTGCCAACTGTACTCGGAAAGTTACGTTGAAGTCTAAACTTCAGCAACTTCGTCAAACAGTTACAATTAAATAAAAGTATATTAGACAGCCAACGGAAGGCAGGCTGTCCAGAGCAGCGATAGCTCAGTCTTGTTATCTACTCCGACCGAAAGGCGAGAGCCGACTACCACAGGAGCACCCGTACAAACCGAACACAGAACATTCCCGCCCCCACGACAGTGGTCGTGGTTAAACGTTCCAATCAGCAACTCGAAAACCGGCGGAAAATTCCACTCTATTGCCGAAGCACTACCATTCCACCAATGGAGATTCTTGGCGCCAAATTCTGTGTCGATTTTGTTACGTCACGGAGCTATGCCCTGATCAAGCCAATCGCAGAAAACGCGGGAATTTGCGCGCCAAGGCTGCTTGGGGACACAAGTCATTCCTGTTGTGTCTAGACAAGACAGCCTAGACACAATGAGAGGAAGCCGAAAGGCACGCGCTTAAACTCACGCAGGCTGGCGTGAGGTCTGAAACAGGATACGTAATGAATGCTATAAAGAAAAATACGTAGCTTCTGGAATACTTAACTTTAATCCACATTTGTAGAACGTCGCTCTTGATGATACATTAATAGAATCTCAATATCAATTGAATAAGGCGCCTTGCTAGGTCGTAGCAAATGTAGCTGAAAGCTATGCTAACTATCGTCTCGGCAAATGAGAGCGTATTTGTCAGTGAACCGTTCCTTGCAAAGTCGGCTGTACAACTGGGGCGAGTGCCAGAACGTCTCTCTAGACCTGCTGTGTGGTGGCGCTCGGTCTGCTATCACTGACAGTGGCGACACGCGGGTCCAACGTACACTATCGGAACGCGGCCGATTTAAAAGCTACCACCTAGCAAGTGTGGTGTCTGGCGGTGACACCACAATTCCCATGCCTCGCTGGTAGCCCACCAGAAACTGTTTTCGCTAAGTTTCTGCGAAGTAACGGAACCTCTAGCCCAGCCGCTACTTCAGGCCCCAGCGAGCGTGTCTCCGCCACTATTCTACAATGTCGACATCTGGAAAGCATTCACTCGACTCCCTCACACCCGTCGGCTTACCCTTTCAAGATCAGCAGAGCCCGCCTGTCACCGGACCACCCGGGTGACGAGAGACGCTGCGTGGGAAGTCCGCGTGTGAAGGAATAGCAACTTTTCACCGCATGCATTTAGAGAGGAAAATCGTAAGATAGAAATATGAGAGGGGGCTCATGCCACCTCTCAAGTGGTATGAGACAATGAATAAAATGGTAAAAGATGCTCTCACATTTCCTTATGTGTACCATTACAAACGTTTTGGTGGGGAGTGATTATTAATGGAATGTAAATTTTACACCGATGCTATCTAAATCTAGTTGATTCAAAAGCACCAAGAGACGAACCACGTGTACCTAATTCAGTTACAGTTTTATCTACCTTTCTTTCTGTTATAGTCCAACTGAAATGAAAAACAGAACAAAAATCTGTCTCTCCCTCGTTCTACTGCAGCTCGACAACATCTTTGTACATGACATTGTTCACAAACAAAGACACACAACACAGGGAGGCGACGTAGGTCAGTTCAGAAGGACTGACTCACGTTAGCTTCTTTAGAAGTCCACATCCATAGTATCATTGCAATTGCCCCATCTGGTTCATATTCATGGCAAGTCCCTCTATCTGAGGGTGGCTGACCAGGCGTCTTGTCACTGTCTTTGCATGATGAGATAGAGTAGTTCCCACTGTGACTGAAGCCAATTCTCATGGAGATGAAAATGAGGACGTGGACACGGCTTCAATAAAGGCGGCGGGCCGTCCAAGACGTATAAGGAGTGCTTCTGTAGCTCGTTTTTCATTGATGAGAGGCTCATGATTCTCGTAAAGAAAAGAAGGAAAGTCATTTGGAGTACAGCATTACTGATCACAGTGGGCAATCAAAACCTTCCTTTACAGAAAACAAAGGAGTCAGAGTGACGCTCGAGATAGCAACTTCACCCTGCATGCCCTTGCATAGATATTCTAACTCTCTCTGCAGTCAAGGAAGTCTAGGGCAAATGACCTTGAGTTGTTGTGGAAAGTCCTATAGCATGTTACCAAGAGCTGGCGAAGCCATGGATGTGCCCTTCTAAACCCTGTGTGACTAGGACACCGTGTTACTGTCAGAAGTGAGTAAGCTGGCGTGTTTATGCCCTCCCAGTAGTTCATCAGTAGGTGTGCGCCTCATCCTCAAGATCTCTAGATCTCTTGTCTGGGCATCATGGAGCCTCTGCTGCTGATCCTTACGAAAGCGAGAGTTCGAGCTGTCGAACCCATGGTGTGACTGCACCACTCTCCCTCTGAGAATGCAAGGGCAGTGGAGGGCCCGGCTTCCATTGTTGTGTGGTACCATACTGAAATAGACTCCCCGTCAGATATCAGATACAAGATGGTAACCTTCCGTGATCCTCAGTGTGCATGGGGTTTCGTGTTCGACCTTCAGCACAAAACTTAACGTGTTAATTACTAACATCGTTTTACATAATTCCTCACATACTAGAGACAGGATATTTTGACAAGTATTAATGTGATTACTGTGTTTTTACGCATTGAATTTACCTCCTGTTTTAACATTCTTCAATTTAATCTATTGCTGGCTATTTCATTTACTGTTCTGGGTGAGCATTGGCGTTGTGATGTGTTGAGGATATGAGACAGGAGAGTCGCAGCAGTGACATGCCGAAATCGGCCCCCTGAGAACGGAGGAAGCGCATACCTCCCAGAAATGGTAGTGTGGAGAGGGGAGGTGCGGGGGTCGACAGACAGATGCTAACCTTCGCGTTTTCATGGGGAAAGTCACCTTAGCTAGTACCATGCTGGCGTCTAGTCTACTGTAAAGTATATGGCTCATATCCACTTTGGAGACTCAAGCTGAAAGCATTCATTCCGCACCTCAGAACTCTGGCTGGAAAGAGGTGGGCGTCTGAGCCACGGTAAGAAAATTACATTCAGCTGATAATCATCTACCAGCTGTTCAGTCAACATGGCTCACGGGTCTGACATACATTGATGTGACAAAAGCCATGGGATACATCCAAATAACATGTCGGAACTTCTTTTATCTGGTGTAGGGCAGCAAATCGACGTGCCATGGACTCAACAAGTCGTTGGATGTCCCCTACTGAAGTATTGAGTCATGCTGTCTCTGTAGGCGTCCATAATTGCGAAAGTGTTGCCGGTGCACGAACAGTCTTCTCGACTATGATAAAACCTTCTCGGGTTGACAACCGAGTCAATGTGTTGTTTTCCAGCAACGTTTCAGCAAATTGCTTGCGTGCCATCTTCAGACGAAGTGGCGGGTATATGTCTCGTCCGGATCTGTATAGCCGCTGGACCACGAGCTTCTCTGCTGCATCCTCGGCGCCGGTCGAGCCAGTCAGGCACGAGCGGAATCGGCGCGGCGGCGCGTGGTGGTGGGGAGCCGCGGGCGTCGGGTCCTGGCGTCTCATCTCGGTGCAGCCTGTTTGTTCCATCCGCCGCCACCGACCTGCCTCCATCGGTGCGCTCTTGTCTCATTCGTGATAATGTTGTGTTCCGCGCGCTGCTGAGTTGGAAGCCACTATCCCGATTGACCAGGTTATCACAGACCCGTGTCTCCACTGCCTCTTTAATAATAGAGCCCCAGAAACCTTTCGCTCTACACAGTCTCTTGGTTTCTTCAAATTGAGGCTGTGCTCCGCTACCGCGGCTTTTTCTTTTTGTCCGAAGCGGACACTTCTCAGATGTTCAGAGATGTGTTGTGTTATGCAACGCTGTGTCTGTCCGATATATTGTTTCCCACATTCACAGGAAATACTATAGACACCCGGTGTCCTTAGACCCAAGTTGTCCTACATTGAGCCCAGCATATTTCTGATTTTTGCTGCAGGATGGAAGATGGTTTTTACCTTGTTCTTCTCCAGTATCCTGGCTATCTTGTCCGTGGGCGGCCCTGCGTACGGGAGGAACGCCAGACCTTCGTTGTTCTCTTCTTGCTGAAGGTCCTCCTCCTTCTTCTTCTTGCCCATCTTCAGAGCGCGTCTAATCTACGTTTCGGTGTATCGATTCTTCTGGAAGGTTTTCTTCAGGTACTGAACCTCAGTAGATAAACTTTCCTTGTCGCATATGTCATGAGCTCTGCGGACAAGAGTAGTGAGCACGGAATTCCGTTGTGCTGGGTGATGGCAGCTGTTGGCGTTGAAGTACAGGTCTGTGTGTGTTTTCTTTCGGTAGACCGAGTGTCCCAGTGTGCCGTCCGTTTTCTTCTTTATTAGGATATCGAGGAAGGGTAGGCACCCATTCTCTTCCAATTCCATTGTGAACTTGATGTTCTCGTGTATTCTGTTCGGATGGTTGAGAAATTCCTTTAGAGTGTCTTCGCCGTGCGGCCAAACTGCGAACGTATCGTCCACGTACCGATAAAAGACCTTGGATTTAAGGCGTGCTGTTTCCAAGGCGATATCCTCGAAGTATTCCATGTACAGATTAGCGATACATGGTACCAGTGGGGATCCCATAGCGACTCCATCCACCTGTTGGTAGAACTAGCCCTCACACTGGAAATACGTGAAGAGGGATGTAACGTCAAAACTGACCATAATATCATTTTTGTCAAGACGCCACTCCTTGAGTGTCTTAACAAACTCCGTGGAATTCTTGATGTGGTGGGGACCTTTACACACGAGAGACTTAAGTAGTTGCGCCAGGTGTTTGGCTATACCATAGGTAGGAGAACTGATCGTATCTACTATCGGGCGTAGTGGTACCTCCGTCTTGTGTATCTCGGGGAGGCCGTGTAACTCTGGTGGAACCGGAGCTCTGGGGTAAAGCCTTTTTATCGGGTCCTGGTTCAGACCTGATTTGTTGAGAAGACCGATGGTCTTTCTAGTCACAGCTGTTGTAGGGTCCTTCTCCACTTGTTTGTAGGCCTGGTCCTACAGCAGCGAATTAATCTTGTCCAAGCAGTCAGCCGCTCTTAGCAGCACCGTCGCGTTCCCTTTGTCTGCTGGTAGAATGACAGTATCCTCATCTTCTCTGAGGCTGCGTATCGCCCTGCGTTCCGCCGCCGAGGTATTGGATTTCGGCATTCTCACTTTGTCTAGGATTCTGCAGGTTTCCTTTCTCACCTCTTCAGCGGCTTCCGACGGCAGCCCGCCTATGGCCTGTTCGACGCTGCTGATGATCTCTAGTTTTGGTAATGTGCTCGGAACCGGTGCGAAGTTAAATCCTTTGGATAGCACGGGCGTTGTCGCATCATCCAGTTCCTTGCTGTTTGACGGATGCATGTCAGGCGATCTGAGTTGCCAAATCATTCGCTCGAACAGTCCAGAATGTTCTTTAAAATAGTCGCGATCGGTGAATGGCTCAAAATGTTCCCCAAATAGCTGAAAATAACCACTTCCAGTCAATGAGCAGTTCGGCTGGCCCAGGGGATCAATCCATACCATGTAAACACACCCCACACTATTATGGAGACACCATCAGCTCGCACAGTGCCTCGATGACAACATAGGTGCTTGGTGGGCTCTGCGACACACTCGAACCCTGCTATCAGCTCTTATCAACTGGAATCTGGACACATCTGACAAGGCCACAGTTCTTCAGTCGTCTAGGATGAAACCAATATAGTCAAGAGCCCAGGAGAGGAGCTGCTGGTGAAGTCGTGCAGTTAGCAAAAGCACTTGGGTCGGTCGTTTGCTGCCGCAGCCCATTAATGTCAAATTTCGCCACACTTTCCTAATGAACACGTTCGTCATACTTCCGGCGGTGATTTCTGCGGTTATTTCACACAGTGCTGCTTGTCTGTGAGCACTGACAACACTACACAAACGCTGATGCTCTCGGTCGTTAATTGAAGGCCGTCGCCCACTGCATTGTCCGTATTGAGAGGTAATGCTTGAAATTTTGTATTCTCGTCACACTCTTAATACTGTTAGTCTCAGAATATTGATTACCCTAACCATTTCCTAAATGAAATGTCCCATGCATCTTGCTCCATCCGCATTCAAAGTGGGTTAATTCTCGTCGTGCGGCCTTAATCACATCGGATGTCGTTTCACATGAACCACCTGAATACAAATGACAGCTCCACCAGGGCGCTGCCCTTTTAAACCTTACGTGCGCAATACCACCGCCATCTGTATATGTGCATATCACTGTGCCATGTGATTGTCACCTCAGTGTATTACAGGTTCGTAAGATACCGTTAGTTGACGAAAAGACTCGAGCATAGTTCTCTAGCTTTTCTCGTGGCCTATGACGCGAGACTAGTTGCTGCTTGAGAGGGCACCAAGTGGTGAAATGTATGTGACATCAAGAGGACGTAACACATTGTGTGAAGTATCTAGCAGAAGTGCGGAGGAAATCGAAATTACTGGTTTTTAACGTTTCGCGTCTTGTGGCAGGAGGTTTTGTTACAAGAAAGCAATTACACCACGGGTTGCCAAGAGTGTTGACGGGAATGAGTTAACGGTCGGCCCTTTACTGACTAGAAATTGAGAGCCAGTGAGTCTGTGAGTTGGCGCAGAAAGTATTGGCACTTCACGGGCTTCGCTCTCAACTGGAACTTCAGACTCCATTACTGGACTGGTGTCCAATGTTCGAGTCTTGAGCAGAGGGGCTCTAGTGATGTACTTAATGGCAGATATATATGGCGTCACCGAGGTGCTGGTATAACATCAACGATGATGGTGAGTGGAGCTGCTAGCTTCGGCATGTTAGAACCATCCAGAACTAGAAATTCAGAGTTGTGTACGGATTCACTTGCCCACGTTTGTTAGCACATTCTGAGTTGCTTGGCTTTTCGGTTTCTCTGCTCAGGAAAACAATCACTGTAACTGATGCATAGGCAGATCGAGTTAAATGTCACCAATTCAGTTATATGATTATGAGCCAATTCCGACCATCATCAAGTAACTTTGCCAAGAAATAATTCACTTGCCTACTTATCACATTTAATAATCCGTCTTTCTAATTTTTCGCCATTTCACAACACATTTAGATTGTTTATTCTCATACCTTTACGTACTAACCTTAAGGATTCACTTAATATTTTTCAATGATAAAAGCCGTATTCCCCAACTTAAGATTTACTACAATGACCACGATATCCCGTAGCGTTAATAATCCCATTGCATACATTTAGTCCACCATTGGGTTTCCAGGATGTATGTGTATGTCCAGATTCGTTTTGACAGAGTTGTCTAAAGCACTGCCTTTTTCTCGTTGAAAAGAACTGTGTGCCTGCAAGGAGTTGAAACAACCTGCTGAACTTCTTTTGTTAGATTGTAATGTTGTTTCATTAATTTCTTCTGGAAGCGGTGCTGATAGAAAATAAAAGCGGGTTAGAAGCTGTGAGCTGTCTGGGGAAGTTAACCTTGCATTACTGAGCAACTGTTTCACCCGGTATCCAGTCTAGCTTACCAAATTCCCAACCAGACTAACATTAATTATAATCTTTTAATAGTCATATGACAAAAGATGATATATATACAAAAAGAGAATTTAAATAAAAAGAAATAAATCAGTTTATATTTGGAAATTTATTTTAACATTTGATCATCGAAATTTCAGCATATTAAACTTGATTCATAACTAAACTGGTGCCTTATTTAGGATTGTGAAAATGTGAGTTTGTAATCTTACGGAACACATCAAATATGGAGCCAAGATTGGGAGACTGCATACAACACTGCATTCATAAAATAACACATGAAGAACGTTGAAACAGATGCAAGAGGAAATTAACCACAACCAACCGATTCAATTTTCACCCACGTTCGTAGTGCAATCCTGTCCGTCATGTAATTACCACACACTGGTATACTAAATTCATACTAACTCTCTGTGAAATCTTCCCGAAAAGAATAGCTGAGGGCTACTTTGATGATTACACCACATGCTTCACGGGGTCAACTTGGTTTACACAAAGAGTGTAACTCCACAATAATTTTGATAATTAAAATAAATTAGATCGAAAAGCAATTTACAAAAGAAAAACCTCGAACTGGTTACTACCGTCTTACTATTAACCTGATGGGTCAAACAATTGTATAAGCATGTGGTACTGGTCTCACAAAGTACACCCCATGTGGGTTGAACATAAAGAAAAGTTGACATATTTAAAAATATTGTCAAGACGAGACGTTATAATCTCACGCACATTCACATTTAAGATTGATGATCTTAGTTAGAGTTACTGATCAACACATGGTTCCACTTCACTCACAAAGTAGTGACAAAGCAACTACTGGAAGATATTCTGAACTTCACACTCGAAATACGCTGCGTTGCAATTTAAGATAACATTAGATATTTTAGATCCAAACCTGAAATAAAGATGATTAACTTTTCAGTTAGGCTGAACTTAAGAAATCCGTTGTCCCACGGACTTAGCAGACACGCACTTAGCCAGAGATCTTACCACTTCAGACGCTTGCCGTGGACAGACTGACCCGGGGCCCTACCGAGTGTCCTTAACAGATACAAATGTAAGTGACCAGAGAGGCAGCTTCCTATACCAACATGACAAGGGACGGAGAGGACCATACTAAGAGCAGAAACCTCTCTGCTTTTAGAAAGCGTAGCTACCTGTTCCGACGTTGGTCCTACTGTTCTCTAGCAGACAGGCTTGTCTGCTACCATCAAGCATGCAACTAGAAATAATTTGCTCATTCATCCTCTCACACAGAAGGGAAGTGGGATGACAGTATCTTATCATATAGAGTATATAAAAGAAAGCGGATGTACGTTCCGTATGAGACTGTGTGACATGAATTACATATAAACTGTGTTTTAAAGTGTAGTACTGTGACAGATCGTTCTTGTTTATGAGCAAAAGTAACACGTTCCACAGCTCAGTCTCCTCCCAGATAGTCCGAAACACCACAGTAAATTTTTAAGTGGAATTTATGCCGTAAATGACAACATATTTAAGAAATTATCATGAAAGGAATCCAACAGAGATATTTCAAGATGATATCGTCGTTTGGGGCGTCGTTCGCTATACATGATTCCTGCCTGTTGAATAACTCTCTTGGGTAAAACACAACTTAATTCCATATGAGCCTTATTCCTCGTAGAATAATAGGATTCCAAATCACTATTCACATTGTTCACTGTGCATGTAATAAGTAATTATACTCTGATAACAGTAGAATTACAAAACGATACGTGTGGAATGGCTGATGCAGCTTTATTGGTATCGGTACCATAGAGTGATGTCAAATTTTCCGCCACTTCAGTACAGCGAACTTTACTAAAAATGATATGTTTTAAAGAGGCTTTTAATGCGGTACATCGATGTAGCTGAATATTTTCGTAATATGGAAGTATAAATAAGAAATCTATCAAATACATGTTAGCTCCACAAATACTAAAATCAACATGGCAGCTACTTGGTTTGTTTCTGTCTGGTGTCACAGCACACGAAACGTGGCCGTAGTCACTCATTGTGCATATTAATTTAAGCACTACCTCGTAATTCGTGACATATTGGGAGAAAACAGTCAAATATTTATGAAAACCAAGATTATTAATTCAATTGCTGCTCGTTTCACTCGCACTTCACCACCAGACCACAAAACCCGAATATTAATACGTTTAAATTGCTAGCAGGTATCACATCATTGACGTTGCACATTCACCATTGACGTCACCATCAAGTTGTTTCGTATTGACGATTGAGACAGTCGTTTGTCTACGATGTTCTAAAATATCTCTCTATTTGTATGTGTTAAATTTATTCAATATTTCCACTTCCTGACGTCACAACGTTGTATCCTTTACCTCAGGAAAGTTGCTGAAAGTGAAGGCCACCAACCTCCAGCCGTTAATGAGCATACGAGATTCTGCCACACTCTTACAATTATCCCTAGATGTTTAAATCATCAGCACAGCTGAAGGCACTCCTAGAAGGTAATTCCAGTCTATGCTTAACGGACTCTCAAACAAGTTCCTTGAAATACGGCTCTTTTCATTCCGAAGAAAACAAGATCCCTTTCTCAGAATGTTCATTTAACATTTCCTGTGTAATTTTTGCATACTCAAGCAACGACTAGTTATGAGGCACTTCCAACAGAATACTGCAATGGACTCACGAAAGTCATTCTACGTAAGATCGTTGTCTTGATCACACCTTGTAGACTTGCCAGTACGACGTAGCAAAATCACCGTGCATGTTATCATGAAGTTGTTTCGTACTGACGAGTAAATCAGTCATTGATTGCCTATTGTGCTCTAAAATGTCTCTGTGTTAATTGTTCGTGTTGTATGTGTTCAATACAATCACAGTACATAACGTTATTTTCTTGTACTGATGCCTCTATATTCTACATTAATTATACCGTTATATTCTACATCAGTCGCCTGAAACATATCAGAAATAAATGGCTTTTAATTTATTATTATCAGTTTATGTTCATCTAATTGCAACTAAATGAAACGAATTTTTCGTGCCATTCGCATTTCGTCTCTATCATTTGAAAGGCATCACCAGTGGCCTGAAATATATACTTATTTGTTGTTGCACGATTTTATTTTAGATCCTGGACAATGTATTAGGTTGGTGCATAAGATGATAGCGTTTTTGATATGCATGTTGGTATTCCGATTACTATGGGTTTACTTATCGACTGCTATGTTTTATTTGTAGTTCACTGTTGCTGTCTAAATTTACGTATTGTCATTTTATCACATGGGGATAGTGAATGGAGCTGTGGAAGCAAGAAAATGGAACGCCAAGTGGAGAGATCGGTACATTTCGACATATTCATCTGTTTGAGTTCAGAAGAAGGGTAACAGCTGAAAAGGCAACCAGAAACATTTCGCACCGTGCATGAGGATAAGGCAGCTCGACAGAGCAGGACAAGAAAATGGTTTTTTCATTTTGAGGAGGATCGTTCTGACATTAGTGACACTCCAGTTGTAATTATACGAACCTAAATGATGATTATGAATGTAGCATCACATGCAACGGAGAAGTACAGGACAATAAAATGTTTTTCATTATGCAGGCAAGACACAGGTGTTTCCTCTACGTTACGCTTTCGCTTTATGAAGTTCCCTGTCTATTACACGCCATTATAGCTGCAGATAGGCTATCGATTCTACGAACTAATGAACTCCAATTCAGAAGAATGGAATACCGGCAGCGGAAATTGCTGAATAGATAGGCTACGAAACTGTAATGAAGTTATCCTCTAGCTCAGAAATGAAATATTCCACGTGAGAAGAAACGAAGTGAAATAATGGAAGAAAACAAAGGGAACAGCGACACTCCATGCCGATCTCTCTCTGTTTTCTTTGAGCGTGCTGTTGAACACGTATGCCACACAATTTTGGCCCTCAACGTGCCTTTGCGTATGATTATCCTCCCTCACTCTCTCTCTCTCCCTCCTCTCTCACTCTCTCACACTCTATGTGCGTGTGTGTGTGTGTGTGTGTGTGTCTGTGTGTGTGAGAGAGAGAGAGAGAGAGAGAGAGAGAGAGAGAGACGGAGGAGGAAATCTGTGTAATGTTTGCCCACAGACTTGCTCGGGAAATACAGTAATTTAAGGCCGGTGGCGAGCAAGTCTAATATTTACCGAGCCCTTTTTTTCTGCCTCTCTCTTTTGGGCTCTCCGTTTGGCTAGCCTTGGACAGTTAGGGGGGAGAGAAGAGAAAAAAATACTGTTTGAGCTGTGCTCCACAAATTTTTAGCACGCCACTTGTCGGCTTTAAATAGTAGACCAAACAGACGCCGCTCTCCCTCGTATTTTTCTTAGAATTAACGAGCGACAAAAATTGCTCACAATGTTTGAACAGAGCGTAAAGGGTAACAAAACTGCCGAATTATTATATTTGAGGAATACACCAACAGAATAAAATTACACATTCATTTCACAAGAGTTAGTCGAGTGTTTAACGATGTATGCCATTAACAGAGTTTAGTTAGATTTTGTTTCGTTAACCCATTAACTTCTCGCTGGCTTTTCTACAAGGAATGTCTCTTTAGTTTTAAGAGATGCCCCCGTAGACTCAATTTTATCTGACCTACACAAATGGATAAAAATGCGTAAATCATAATAAGTGGCTTTGTAGAGACGATAGAGCATGCGATGGAAAAACTGCACTGACTTTGTTCAGGAAATTGTTACATTATTTTCCAAGGGATTTAGCTCTAAATCCCTATTCCTGCTTCCATCAGTTTCAACTATTTTCAGTGATATTTGATGGTAAAGCACTCACAATAAGTTGTTACTTTCCAAGGTACTTACATAATTCTTTCTTTCTTTCTTTCTTTTTTTTCCCCTCAGCAAGTTGAAAATTTTAAGCTTCTGTATTGTTGCTTTACTGTGTGTTTCCCTGCAGTTTGTTTCATTTGGTTGCACAAAAAAGTCTGAACTGTCTCTATATGGCTTTATGTTTCGCTCCCTTAAAGAAATGGTAGCGCAATAATAAATTCAGTAATAATCATATAGCCCGCATCTCGTGGTCGTGCGGTAGCGTTCTCGCTTCCCACGCCCGGGTTCCCGGGTTCGATTCCCGGCGGGGTCAGGGATTTTCTCTGCCTCGTGATGGCTGGGTGTTGTGTGCTGTCCTTAGGTTAGTTAGGTTTAAGTAGTTCTAAGTTCTAGGGGACTGATGACCATAGATGTTAAGTCCCATAGTGCTCAGAGCCATTTGAACCATTTGAATAATCATATTCGCTAGTATTATTAATAATTTTAAGTTTCTCTGTTGTTATTTTATTGTGTGGTTTCCAGCAGTGTATTACATTTGGTTGACCAAAAAAACATCTGTGTTGTCTCGATACGGTTTCCTCCATAGCTGAGAGGTTCCATGCCCTCATTTGCATATCTCCTCTCATTTTCACCAATTTTATTAATGTTCTGTGTCATTGCACGGTAGTAACAGACCGAATAAGGTTATTGTAATGAGATTATTTGTACTGAGAGCTCAAAAAATACTTTCCTATATATGTTGGGTTAGTTCCATGGGTGGCCTGTGCGAGGAGAGCATCGGAGGACGCAGCACACTGCGTTTCCGGTTGGGGGTTGCACTTCCCTGAATTCTGAGGGGTTCGTACAACAGGCTTAAGCGCCTGACCGAACGATTGACGTCGGTCGAGTTTCGCCTATTGTATGCAGGGCGAAACGACCTGCGAGACGTCTGAGTATCGCCGCAGTTTGTGTGTTTACCGTTCCGGCGGGTCCGGAACGAAGACTGCTGGCACCGACTGACTGCATTGTCCTCTTGATTCTTAGAATACTTGAGGTCTGTGACCTGCTGGGTGTGACTGTCTGGCGCCCGATGGCCGGTGGTCTAGGCAGGTTGTTTTCATAGCCGGTCAAACGGCAAGTTCAGTTCCCTCAGCTGAATAGCAGAGGCAGCAACTTAAACTGAGGCTAGTTGACGTCATAAACCCTTCTCGAAATGGGAGGGAACGGTCGCTATTGGCGCGAATGATGTTCTGAGACAGTGTGGGGGAATTTTGGAATCAGAACTGAATGCTGATGCGAGGAGAGTAGGGAGTTGAACAATGCTGGCTTCGCTGCTTGCATCGCATCAGAGAAGGGGATTCGGGATCTGATCTTCAACGGAGTCGGACGGACTTGCGACTTGGTAGCTCGTTTTCGGAAGAACTCAGAATTCTCGGACAGCCTTCGCGGCCAGGGGTTGACACAGGGTTGCTGCACGGCAGAAGTCGGCGCCTACATCATTAGGACGCTGCCTACCGACGACGTGCTGCAGATTTCAGTACTGGTGCAGTATTTTGCGGCTCCGGCATTATAGGACCTTATCAATTTTATAGTGAATTCCTCAGCAGCACGCGCGTTCGCTTTGCTACAAGTCGACCTTGCTTGTTTCTCCATGTGATCCCATTTGAACTCTCACCACTAATTGCGATACTGCTATATAGTCGGGAGATTAGTATTTGATTCATTCATTAGGACCGCCAGTCATTATCATCAATCTATTGCATCACAGAGAGTAGGAGTCCCTTGTTCTCGAGCCAACTCTTATTCTCATAATATTTCAGTATACCCTATCCTTTAACCTACTGTTTGTTGACAATGATGTGCATTTATGTTCTGATATATAATAAATCTCATTGTGATATTTAATCCGCATGTCAGTTCGTATACATATGCAGAATCCCATTTAATGTTTATTTATTATGATAAAGTTCTCTTTTTTTCTGAGTTGATTACGATTTTTATTAAATTATTGTGAGTGTGCACTCCTTATTTTACCAACTAGCAGGGTCCACCATCATTTTCTTCCGTTACCGTTGCGCACATAATCAATTTGGTGGTATGTAAGGAGGGGGTCGAGTGCATGTATAGTTCTCAGGCAAAACTCCTCTGAATTAAGGAGGTACAAACTCTTCTCCACCCCAGCACCTCGCATAGTTGCCATAAACAAATGGTGCCACAATAATAACTTCAGTAACAACTAGGTACATTGTTGTCTTTGTTTCTATAGCTAAGGTATTATTATTATTATTATTATTATTATTATTATTATTATTATTATTACAAGTAGTTAGGTAAATTGCTATTATTAAAAATTTTAAACTTTTCTGTTGTTACTTTATTATGTGTTTTCCTGCAGTGCATTACGTCTGATTGACAAAAAAAAATATTTGTACTTCTCTGCAGCATTTCCTCCATTGCTGCCATAAATGAATGGTGGAGCAGTAATAACTTCAGTAATTGCTGCATCAAACCAGTCTCAGGACTGAAGACAACAACAACAACAATAAGTAGTTACATCGATATCTTTGTTTTTATTGTCAAAGTATTATCATTATTATTATTATTATTATTATTATACGTGGCAAAGCTAACGTTTTTATTGTTATTCGTAAGTAGCAGTTGTAGTAGAAGCAGCGGGAGTTGCAATACTACCGTTGCTCTGACTGGAATTCTGGAATGGTGAGGAGGCTGCGCTACTGGAGAGAACCGACGACAGTGAACATTACAAATTGTGTTTTGTAAAATATATTATCTGGTTGGCTGTAGGCAGTCTGCGAAGAGACGCGATGTTTGCTGTTTTGCATTATTTGAGTAATATACTTTCAACAGAAATTTCGACTCTCCTTCACAACCAGTGGGGATTGCCAGTGGGGGACATGCCCTTATTGAAAATTTACTTAGTTTATCAAAAAGGACCTCTACCGGCAGGGCTCGGACTTTTACGAAGTAAACGACCCGGAAAACTATCACTAAAATGATATGAAAATATCGATAAAATGCAAAAATAATAGCAAACATACACAAGGTTGGTTGTGAAATGATCTAGAATAATGAAAACTCTATAGCAGGTTGGAACTGAAAACACAAAAAGAATAATTAATTTAAAATCGCTATGTTTTCCTTTAAGGAAGCTCAGTCCTGGAAGGGGTACGAAAATTTCATTATGGCCATTCTAGAGTTGTTGCAATGTATGCGCAGTTGGCATGCAGGCCTTCTTGAAAGTGAGGGACTATCTGCGGTAGATCAACATGTGCTTGTAGGTATAAGGTTTTTCAACATTTCCGAAGACAACTTGGGCGTAAAATCTGATATTTTCTTTTAGTTTCAAAAATAAAGACAAAAATGGACAAACAAAAATCGATACTTCACCAAAGACATTATGTTTGATACAATATCGATACAGTATACCGAGATTTTTGTTTCAGTACCCATATCTGGGAGATATGATACTGCGAGAAGAATATGACAGAGCACCGAAAGACCCAAGTCGAAACAAGGTCCCGGGAGTAGACGACATTCCGTCAGAACTACCGGTAGTCTTGGGAGAGTCAGCCATGACAACACTCTTCCATCTGGTGTGCAAGATGTATGAGACAGGTGAACTACCCCTCAGACTCTTGGAAGAATATAATAATTTCAATTCCAAAGAAATCGGGTTCTGAGAGGCTGACATGTGTCATATTAGCGAACTATCAGTTTAACGGGTCATGGATGCAAAATACCATAAAGAATTCTTTACAGAAGAATGGAAGGAACTGCTAGATGCCGACCACGGAGAAGATCAATTTGGAGTCTGAAGAAATGTAGGAACACACAGGACAATACAGACCGTATGATTTATTTTAGAGGGTAGCTTAATAAAAGGCAAACCTACTTTTATAGCATTTGTAGACTTACAAAAAAACTTTTGGCACTGTTGACTGGAATACACTCTTTAAAATTATGGAAGTAGCAGTGATAAATACAGGGAGCGAAAGGCTATTTATAACTTGTACAGAAACCGGATGGCAGTTGTAGCAGCCGAGGGGCATGAAAGGGAAGCAGTGGTTGAGAAGGAAGTGAGTCAGGGTTGTTGAATATCGCAGATGTTATTCAGTCTGGACACTGTGCAAGCAGTAAAGCAAACCAAAGGGAAAGTTGTGATAGGAATTACAGTTCAGGGAGAAGAAATAAAAACCTTGAGGTTTGTCGATGACAATGTAATTCTGTCAGAGAGAGCAAAAGTCTTGGAAGAGCAGTTGAACGGAATGGACGGGAATGGTCGAGAATATAAGATGAACATCAACAAGAGCAGAGCAAGGATAATGGAATGTAGTCGAATTAAATAAGGTGATGCCGAGGGCACTTGATTAGAGAACGAACACCTAAAGTAGTAGATGAGTTTCGCTATTTGGACGGCAAAATAACTGATGATGGGCGAAGCAGAGAGAATGTAAAAAAATGTAAGCGCAACGGTAAGAAAAGCGTTTCTGAAAGAGAGAAGTTTGTTAACAATGAATATAGATTTAACGTACAAGAAAACGTTTCTGAAATTAGTTCCATTGCGTGTAGCCATTATGGAAATGAAATCAGGACGATAAACAAGAGCAGAAGAGAGACTTTTGAAACATGGTGCTACACAAGAATGTTGAAAGTTAGATGGCTAGATCATATAACAAATGAGGAGGTACTGAATAAAACTGGAGAGACAGGAAATTTGTGGCACAACTTGATGAAAGTGGGGATCGGTCGATAGGATACATTCTGAAAAATCGAGGGATCACCAGTTTAGTACCAGAGGGAAGTGTTGGGGGAGGGGGGAGTGGAATTCATAGAGGGCAAGTGATGAATAGAATAAGCAGATTCAGAATGTTGTAGGTTTCCGTAGTTATTTGAACGGGCTTGTGCGGGATAGAGTAGCATGGAGAGCCGTGTTAAACCTGTCTTCGTGCTGAAGACCACAACAACAGCACCAGGTACAAGCTAACAAAATCAAGAGACGCGACAATGTTAACAAGCAGATAAACCGTGAATTTATTTTCGATATGTACTGTTACATTCTTGAGACACATTGTTGCGTTTTTCCTAGAGACGCATGGTTTGTTCATTCCTGACAACATAAAAAGAATAAATTGTCGTGTGATAAATGGTCGTTATACCCAAAAACGTGGAAAATTTTGTAAAATCTCTAAAGTGATATAGACAAAAGTGACAGGACAAACAACATAAAATTAAATTTACAGTTCTGTGGACACAATATTCGATATTTAGTATTTCTGAACAATGCATAGCCCATAAGGGAAGAAATATTACATGTCAACAAATTCTGGGCATTACTAATAAGCTGTAGTAGAATGAAATGAAGTTCCCGATCAGCCGATCGACGGAACTGCTTGTGGACTCGGTTCCATTACGAAGGATATCCATGACAAAAAAGTCACCCTCACTGTTCCCACGTCACTAGGTGCACACACCTTCATAAACCTCAATTGGCTATTATCAGACGGCATTTACTTTAATATTGCACGACGGAGTATGACATTAGCAATCCAGGCACTGAGCAATATGACATGACCATAACTGATCAGTGATAGGTGATTAGCGAGATAATGATGGCTTGGATTCAACAGGTTGAAATGATAATGACTTGGAAGTGAGTGGTCTCTGACCCCTTCCAGCCACAAGGGCTGCCTGCGTTCCCAGGCTTCGTACCTTTCATACGTTCCTAGTTTCCGAATGTGTCGATTTCAAGATGTACGACACGGTAGGTAATGATTGGTCCCCAGAATCTCGCATCACCGGAGGAAGGATGAGACACCCTCTAGGACTTGTAACGCTCGACGTAAGGGTACGTACCGTAGCCCTTGCAGCTTCTGTATCTTGTCTGAAGCAGTGTAGGCTGTAAGGGGTCTGTAGGCCCTTACTATAAATTTGCACTCGGCACAGGTCGATAGGGCGAACAATCGATTGTGTCGTGTTGCGAGAGCGAGTGTGGAGTTGAGCGTGTGCCATGTTGCGGGTAGAGCGAGGGTGGAGGCCAGTTGTTGTAATGCAAGGCTTTAACGGAGAATGGAGTCGCCATCGCCGTGGTTAGACCCCTTTGTACTAGAAATAATACCGGGAAAGTGAAGAAGTATCATTACGGAAGTGGTCAGTGACATTTCTAGTGCCGATATTTTGGTTTCGCGCCTACCGCGCCGGCATCACCTTGGATTGCAGTGTTGGATTGCAGTGTTGGATGCAGTGATGGATTAGCGTGTGATGATAATGGAAAATGAAGAAGCCTGTGCTGAGATTAGCCGTAATTAGATATGTATGACGAAGGCAGTGGCTGTCTCCTCCTTTTTGTGTTTTTGAGACGAATATAGGTTCGTAATTAGTGAAACTGTGATGGTGTTTTTCTTGTTACCAGACATTTCATTATTACAGCATTGAGAAGGGCGAACTGGAAAGTAACAACTTCCGTAGCAGTCAATTCCGATTGCCAGCCCCATTAGGTACACGGTCACATTAATAATAATTATTGGGCTGCTATTCGATCAGATCAGGTCGGGATAAATAATCGGAGGTGTTACAAGGCCCACCTTTGATACGCTTACTCCGTAATGGGGGATGTCACTTGGAATGTTATTCGCACTTATTAAACAAATAATTGTAGAAGAGCGGTCAACGGAGCTTTCACGGCACTGAAAGTGAATTTGACCAACACTGCACAGTTGAATGTAATGACTCGTTTGCTTTCGGAATTGTTAATTGCAATACAGCTCCGTTCACTGCATGAGTGGTACATATTACGCAAAGTCAACATTCATATTTGTTTTTATGCTCTCAAACAATTTTTAACGTTAGGAAACCAATGCATAGAGGGAATAGGGCTTAACGTTCAAAATGACTTCCTGCATGCAAGCCAACATGGATTCCGAAAACATCGATTATGTGAAACCCAGATCGCAGTTTTCCCACATGACATGCTGAAAGGTTTAGATCAAGGCAATCTTGAACATGCAGTGTTTGCTTGATTTCTGAAAAGCTTTTGAATTAGTACCACATCTACACTTCTTATCAAAAGTACGATCGTATGGGAGGCTAAGTGAAGTTTACGACTGGGTACGGGGTTCTTTAGTAGGTAAGACCCAGCGCGTTATCTTGGATAGAGATTCATCAACGGATGTAGGAGTAACTCTGGGTGTGCCCCAGCGATATCTGTTGGGAACCATGCTGTTTATGATTTATATTAATGACATTTTGGACAATATTAAAAGTAACATCAGGCTTTTGCAGACGATGCAGATATCTGTAATGAAGTACTGACTGGAAGAAGCTGCATAAATATTCAATCAAAACTTGATAATATCTTAAAGGGATGCAAATATCGGCAGTTTGCTTTAAGTATTCATAAAAATATGCACTTAACAAAACGAAAAAACTTAGTGTCATCTGAGTATAACATTAATGAGTCACAGATGGAATAGGTCAATTCATACAAACACAGGGTATAACACTCCATAGGTATATGAAGTGGAATGATCGCATGGGCTCAGTCATGGGTAAAGCAGGTGGTAGACTTCGGTTTATTGGTAGGAGACTGGACAAATGCAATCAGTTTATAAAAATGATTGCTTGCAAATCACTCATTTGACCCATCCTAGAATATTGCTCGAGTGTGGTGGGCCGTTACCGAATAAAACAAAAGTGGATACTGACCACATACAGAGAAGGGTAGCACGAATGGCCAAAGATTTGTTTGAACCGTGGGAGTCACAGGGATGCTGAAGAAGCTCAACTGGCAGACTGTTGAAGACAGGTGCTAACTATGCCGAGAAAACATGCTTACAAAGTTTCCAGAACTGGCTTTAAATGATAACCCTAGGAATATAGTACAACCCCCTACGTCTCGCTCCCGTCCCGACTTTGCTTAAATTAATCACAGCACGCATAGAGGCGTTTAAACAGTCATTCTTCCCACGCTCCATATGTGGGTGGAAACGGAAACAGCCCTCACCACAGGTACTATTGAACGTACCCTCCACCACGCATTTCATAGGAGTTTGCAGAGTATGGATGTAGATGTGGATGTAGATTATGAGACCAACAGAAAATAACGTAAATGGCGGGAAAACGTAAAATCTGGGAATATAAAAAAACAGCTTTTATGTTTTACTATGTACAGGGGTGTTACCTATAATTGTTTACAAAGTACCTCAGTGATATAGAGGAAATCGAGACGAACAACTTGATGAAAGGGCGCTTGTGATCTGTCAAGTCGGAAAACTACCACAAATTAATCAATAAGCACCACCTAAGCTACATCCTATGCGCGCCTCCCAAGATTTTCAGTTTCCTCTTGCTCTCTTCGTCCGAACTATTGGTTCCGGAGAAAAGATGAGTAGGATCTTTACTGCAAGAAATTTATGGGTAAAATTCGGGCGGAGATACACTATGTGATCAAAAGTATCCGGACACCTGCCTGAAAATGAGTTACAAGTTCTTGGTGCTCTCCACTGGTAATGCTGGAATTCAATACGGTGTTGGCCCGCCCTTAGCCTTGATGACAGCTTCAACTCTCGCAGGCATACGTTCACTCAGATGCTGGAAGGTTGGAATTGCTCTTCAACAGTGGAAAGCAAGAAGGTGCTTAAAACATCAGTGTAGGCCTGTACTGTGATAGTGTCATGCAAAACAAGGGGTGCAGGCTCCCTCCATAAAAAAACATGACCATAACAACTACATCACTTAAAAAATATTACTGTTGGCACTACACAAGCCGGCAGATGACGTTCACCGGGCATTCGCCATACCCACGCCCTACCATGATGCGCCACATTGTGTACCGTGATTCGTCACTCCACACAACGTTTTTCCACTGTTCAATCATCCAATGTTTACTCTCGTTACATCAAGCGAGGCGTCCTTTGGCATTTACCGGCGTGGTGTGTGGCTTGTGAGCAGCCTCTGGACCATGAATCCTAATTTTCTCACCTCACGCCTGTCATAGTACTTGCAGTGGATACTGATGCAGTTTGGAATTCCTGTGTGGATAGATGTCTGCCAATTATACATTATAACCCTCTTCAATTGTCGGCGGTCTCTGACAGTCAACAGACGAGGTCGGCCTGTGGGCTTTTGCGCTGTACGTGTCCCATCACGTTTCCATTTCACTATTACATCGGAAACGATGGACCTAGGGATGTTAAGCAGTGTGGAGAGCTCGCGTGCAAACGTATGACACGAGTGACACCCAATCACCTGACCACGTTCGAAATCTGTAACTTCCGCGGAGCACCCCATTCTGCTCTCTCACAAGGCCTAATGACTACTGAGGTCTTTGATAAGGAATAGCGGGCAGAAAAATGCACCTAATATGAAAAACATATGTTTCTTGGGGGTGTCCTGATACTTTCGATCACATAGTGTAAGTTTTCGCTAGATATCCCGGTTCTCGAGTTATTCAATAAAATCGTGCAAAAGAGATCTTTAAAGGCACCCCCACACCACATTAATGCCTCAACACGTTGGAATTTTAGTATGTTACTCGTGGCATTCCCACGAACCACTATACCAAAACTAGAGACTACCTGATTATTTCCCATATTCGACGATTTTTGGTCTGCATTGCCTGATTGAAGTTGCCCCTATGCAATACATTGCAATTGCATTTACTTCAAAAAATACTTTGGTCCAAATCTAGATTCAGTGAAGTTTTCATTTACGAAACTTCTTCCAGGTCCAGTGCATATCTTTCCATGACACTTCATGAAGAAAGAAATTTTTAAAAATCCATTCGTCTTCTTTATTGTTACAGAACCCCATTTCACTCTTCTGTCAGCTGTCGTCGTCATATGCACGTATATGAATGTAGGGTCTCCCACCGTACACTGTCGGTGAAAGGCTCTCGGGATTTTTTCGCCAGAAGATTATGAATATGACACTCGTCGAGACGTCGCGGCATTTAACACTGCCACCTGGCTAGTAACCAGAGAGCTTTTCACCATATATATTCTTGTTTTATGTCTGAGATATGTCACGTAATTTTGTCCTTACCTTGTTGGCACCCCCTCTGTCGTTTTGCACATCTCGCTAAATAATTCTGGTTAGTGTCTTTTATTTAGGCAACCCCAGTCAGTCTGCATTTCATTGAGTAGCTGTGGTGTGAACTTTGCGGCTGAAGGCCCAGTTCACTGGTGTGCCGCCTGCGGCTTTGACCCATATGAGCCGTTGCGGAGCAGTAGCAGCAGCAGCGACGGCGGCGACAGAACAGGTTTGACGGCTACTGGGAGTCCCTTCTGCGAGCGCTACGGTCATCGCACACCTGTCCGGCAAACTCCTTGTTTTGCGCGACTATCACCCCCCACAGTACCACCGAAGCCCAAAGTTCGAGTGACACATAAGGAAACTTGAGTAGCCAGGACAGTAACAGAAAAGTAATTAACCGCATTAACTACGAAATTCTACCAGCAATACCATTATAATGTATCCCTTGTGCAGTAATGTAAAGAAAAGGACGTCTTAACAGGACCAACCAAACCTGCCGATCATGTTCTTTTATTGTTGCCCAACTATTTCTGGAATCAATCTTTGCAGCATATCATTTTGTACATCTTCAGTATACGAGGTGTGGCTAGAAAAAAACCGGACTAGTACTGGTGAAACAATAAAACGAATGCAATAAGGCTGAAAGTCGCGTGGCCTGTCACGTGACTCTCGCTCCGCCTACTGCTCGAGTTTCATCTGCCTCCTGCACTCAGTCTGCCCGTGGCGTCTGTTTTAAGTAGTTGACGTTTTGTCTGTGCGTCGGAAAATGTTGAGTGTACAGAAAGAACAGCGTGTTAACATCAAGTTTTGTTTCAAACTAGGAAAATCTGCAAGTGAAACGTTTGTAATGTTACAACAAGTGTACGGTGATGATTGTTTATCGCGAACACAAGTGTTTGAGTGGTTTAAACGATTTAATGATGGCCGCGAAGACACCAGTGATGACACTCGCACTGGCAGACCATTGTCAGCAAAAACTGATGCAAACATTGAAAAAATCGGTAAACTTGTTGGACAAGATCGCCGTTTAACAATCAGAGCAGTGTCTGAGTTAACAGGAGTTGACAAGGAAAGTGTCGTACAAGTTTACCGATTTTTTCAATGTTTGCATCAGTTTTTGCTGACAATGGTCTGCCAGTGCGAGTGTCATCACTGGTGTCTTCGCGGCCATCTTTAAATCGTTTAAACCACTCAAACACTTGTGTTCGCGATAAACAATCATCGTCGTACACTTGTTGTAACATTACAAACGTTTCACTTGCAGATTTTCCTAGTTTGAAACAAAATTTGATGTTAACACGCTGTTCTTTCTGTACACTCAACATTTTCCGACGCACAGACAAAACGTCAACTACTTAAAACAGACGCCACGGGCAGACTGAGTGCAGGAGGCAGATGAAACTCGAGCAGTAGGCGGAGCGAGAGTCACGTGACAGGCCACGCGACTTTCAGCCTTATTGCATTCGTTTTATTGTTTCACCAGTACTAGTCCGGTTTTTTTCTAGCCACACCTCGTAAGTGTTCATACATCTACTGTCTAGTCAATTAGCGCACTCTGTCTTATTTTCCCTCAATTCTTACTCTATTATATGATCAGCACAAGATAACTACTAGTTCAAAAAGAAAAGAAAATCGTTTCTGTACAACTATGTAACACTGGTATCTGCTCAAACTCGTTTTTCGTATCGGGAACCTGATTTTGGAACAATCTTCCTCAAAACATCAAGGAAATTAAATTCCTTTAAAACTTCATGAGACAGCTGACGCTTCACCCCCTATCGTATATTTGCCTAACTGTCTCTCATTTCCCTTTCCCATGTCTACAATGTTCTCTATTGAAATTCTGTTCCTTCGTAATAGCCATTGTCACTGTCATTTCAACATGCCCCTCTTTCATTCTCCGTTCCGCTTCTGATAGTATTAAACACAGCTCCAAATTTGCTAAATTAATGAATATAATTTTTTATGTTCTTTGTTTTATTATTATTATTATTATTATTATTTCGAATTATTATTACTTCTAATGAAAAGTTATTATAATTGTGAATGTTACGTAATATTTAATGGATGGATGGATGGATGTAACATATGATCTTATGGTCCCAGTCTGGTATGTTTAAGCAAACAATAAGTAAATAAATATATTTTTAGCTACGCCCTTTACATCGAAAATCTTTGCAGGGCTTACAGTGGACAGCAAGTAGGCTACCACCTGTTGCAGATATCCAAAATGCTCTTTTCACTATCAAGATTTTTGTTAGAGAATGAAGAATCTCGGTGGGGCACAAAATTTTAATCTGCTAGGAAGTTTCAAGATGTCTTTATCTCAATATGCGATAGTTTTTGAGTGTCAGATGTACTAGATGTAACACACCCATACATTACTGATCAAAACTGAAATGATTAAAACGTCTGAAAATTTTGTTGGGTACAAATACTATGCGTGTGTTTCTCTGTACAAATAGGATTGTCAGAAAATGTTTGAAACACAGGGATGTTGCAGGGCAGGATGTACTGAAACAACGGAGACATAAGTGTTATGAAAAAAATTCGATTCGTCACGCCGTTTCCTAGTTATTTAGCATTGAAGTTAGCCAATCGGTGTGTCGCGCGCTTACATTCAAGCGGCCTACCAGGGGCGGTGTTGTCCAGCGCCTGCTTTGTTTGGTTAGCTGAAACTTGAATTTTAACGCTCGACGACTGATTGGCTAACTTCAATGCTAAATAAGTAGGAAACGGCGTGACGTATCGAATTTTTTTCTTAACAATTATGTCTCAGTACTACCTGCCCTTCAACATCCCTACAAGCGTTTCAGACATTTTCTGACTTGCGATAGCTGCCAAGAAGTTCTGTATTTGTTACCTATAAACGCTATGGATGAGCTTGCTGTGTAACGTAATTCACAGACAGCTAGTATGCGCGTCAGAGAGTTCAGTGAAGAAGGATAAGATACGCGACTCGAACCAATGCCTGTTGCTATGACATGCTAACCAGCTAGAGTACAACATTTTTCTGGTTTTCCATACCCACCGAGGCAAAAGCTGTACATTTTTTCCCGTCAGTGCAAAAGGAAACACGATATACAAACGGTTAATACCCTGCTACCTATAGAATAGACTTTGCACCTTTCAGAGGCAAATGCACACAAAGCTTTCTACCTTCAAGATTGAAATGTGCACTTAGAGGGTTCCATGCTGCGTTCCATCATTGTAGTGTTGGATTTTAATAGACTCTCTGTGTTTACCACGTTTATTAATTATTATTACAAGCTAGCTGCCACTTGGAATCATGGTAAATTACTGTTTCTTTTACTTTTGCTATGGAGATTCTTCTGTATCCAATACTCCTTCATAGGTTTTCTGGACTGCTTCCTTTGTTCTTTCGTTCAGATTTTTCCTCGGTCTCTTCTGGCTTATTTATTCGATGAGGTAGTTTTTGTGCTTCTTCCAGAGAAACTCGAATATCTGGTTGACTAATCCGTTTTTTTTTTCCAATATTTCTGTCTCTAAAATAACTGCTCTCGAGTAACAAATAAGATGGTTGTGAGAACCAGCTGCAGGAATATAAATACAGTACATTACAATAGCTTTTATTTTTACACAATTTGTTGGTCCAAAGCTAGACTGATTGAAGTTGGCCAAATAGAGTACATTGCAATAATTGCTTTACTTCAAAAATATTTTGGGCTAGAGCTAGATTCATTGAGGTAGCCCTTCATGAAACTTTCTCCGGGTACAGTGCACATCTTTCCACGCCACTTAATGAAAAAGACATAAAAAAAATCATTCGTCTTATGTAGTGTTCAACCCTGAGGCTGGTTTGTAGCACTCCAGTCCCCTCTTCTGTCTGCCTTCGTTTTTATTTCACATACGTGACATATCCCCCATCACGAATAATCTGCTGCGTGAATGACATCCTTAGTCTTTCCTGGCGAATCATCCCTCTGTCGTTCCTCCTTCTATCGTTCCAGTGATGTTTTTGTTGTTTAAAATGTGTCATAAGAGTGTGTTTCTTCGTGTTAGGATGTGTATTCAGAGAGATCTGTTTTCCACTGTCATCTCAGCTTCCGTCCATCGGTAATCCTATCTCTTAGCACCCCGGGGCGAAGTTTGTGTTGTTTCGTAAAATTTTGCGTATTTGTCCTGCATAAGTGTGTAAATGGTGGGTTGGCTTAAAAAGTCTCTTATGTATGTGTTGGGAATGTATTTTCCAGCACCGGACATGACACGAAAATCTTTGTTCTGGAGACGTTGCAGTCCGGATAGAGCTGTGTCTGACGCCATAGACCATACCTCCGACTCATACAAGATGACCGTAAATATGAGCTGGCGCCAGAGAAGGATTTTGCATCGAATGGTTAATACGTCACTTTTTAGCAGAGGAGACAATGTACAGAAAACAGCGCAGTCTTTGTTTGCTGCGGTAGTGAGATGCCTGTTCCACGTTAGGCGTCGATCTTTTTCAAGGCTCACGTAAATTATTGAGTTTCTGCAGGTCATTTCTCTGTCGTCAATCGTTTTAGTTGATGACCAGGGAGCTTGATTTTGGGCGTGACACTCTGTGGGGTAGGTCTTTGTCTTCCATCGTTTACACCACTGTGTAATCTTACGGAGGAGTTGTTGCAGGCGCCGGTGTGTATGGAGAAGGCTGCAAATACTTCTGTATATGGCAGTATGACCGGTACAGAGAGCAATCTATCTGCCGATCTCCCTCGTAATGTCATTCGTGTATATGGTATAAAGGACGGTACCTAAAATCGAGCCTTGCGAGACTCCTGGCGCAATCTGCCGTATCTGGCTTGACTTGTCTCCGTTCCTTACAGAAAAGGAGTCAATGATCTAGATTATGTGTCCTGGGCATCCTAGTTGATCTAGCTTGTAAATTAGACCATGGTGCCAGACGCGGCTAAATGCCTTTTCTGCGATAAGGAACACTGCTCTTGTTGCTTATCTCCTTGCCCTGGCCAGGCATGTTGTTGTTGTTGTTGTGGTCTTCAGTCCTAAGACTGGTTTGATGCAGCTCTCCATGCTACTCTATCCTGTGCAAGCTTCTTCATCTCCCACTACCTACTGCAACCTACATCCTTCTGAATCTGCTTAGTGTATTCATCTCTTGGTCTCCCCCTACGATTTTTACCCTCCACGCTGCCCTCCAATACTAAATTGGTGATCCCTTGATGCCTCAGAACATGTCCTACCAACCGATCCCTTCTTCTGGTCAAGTTGTGCCATAAACTCCTCTTCTCCCCAATCCTATTCAGTACCTCCTCATATATGTTCTAAAAAGCGGAGGGATTTCTGTATAGTCGAATTCTCAGCACAGAATCCAAACTATTCAGGCATAAGGAAATTGTTTTCAGTCAGGAACTGACAGAGGAATGAAAGGATTATTAATAGGATTTTACTGAGGCCTCTTAGGAGGGAAAGGGGCATGTCACGTCCGCAGCTCGTGGTCGTGCGGTAGCGTTCTCGCTTCCCACGCCCGGGTTCCCGTGTTCGATTCCCGGCGGGGTCAGGGATTTTCTCTGCCTCGTAATGACTGGGTGTTGTGTGATGTCCCTAGGTTAGTTAGGTTTAAGTAGTTCTAAGTTCTAGGGGACTGATGACCATAGATGTTAAGTCCCATAGTGCTCAGAGCCATTTGAACCAGAGCCATTTGGGGCATGTCACCTTCGGGAAGGAGCAGGTTTTTGTTAGGTTTGAGTATAGTGATGACCTCCGCAGTTTTCCACGCTGAGGGGAAGTGTGTGAGTTTCAGACAGCCGTTGTAAACGCTAGCTAGGTAGGATATGACAACGGCGGAACGGGGCGTCAGCGCAGTCCGCGATCGGCTGCGTTACAAACACACAGCGTGGCCGTGGGAACGGCCGAAGTGCTGCATAAGACTACTTTAATAAACGCCTTTCAGTACTGCCACTGCCTGACTTTACGCCCTTCCCTACCATTTATCTCAGTCATACTGACGAGTAAGGCGGCGGACCAGGCCGGGTCGTTACAGAAGTTAGGCATAGCGGCCACCTTATCAAACACTTTAAAATGTAGTTAATTATTAGCCACAATGGCCACTTGACCAAAGATATAAAATTTGGATTTAATTAAAGGACAACATACACTATAACAAGAACAAGAATCTCAATAAAAAAGTTTAAAATATAATTTAACAAGAACAGTTTGAAATTCAGTAGTTAAGTTCAATGGCCGCTTTATCGCAACTTTTAACCTTCTATGGACAGAATTATGCAGCAATAAAGACAAAATATTCTAAATACTGTATTTGTGTTACTTTAGGCTTACAATAATCAAATGGTTCAAATGGCTCTAAGCACTATGGGACTTAACAGCTGAGGTCATCAGTCCCCTAAACTTAGAACTACTTAAACCTAACTAACCTAAGGACAGCACACACATCCATGCCCGAGGCAGGATTCGAACCTGCGACTGTAGCAGCCGCGTGGTTCCGGACTGACGTGCCTAGAAACGCTCGGCTACCGCGGCCGGCTTACAATAATCATATAGTGACAAAAAATATATAAATTCATGTTTATGTAATATATTTTGTAGCGTTACATATTTGTTACAACCGTATTCATTGATATAGATGAACTAAATTTTGGCTGCAGGATATTAGACATATACTTTTCTGACCTGTGAAAATATTTAAGAATTTAAACCTTTTGACCCTCGTAGTATTTGTTCTTTAAGAATGTCGAGCAAACTGTTTCTTTTCTCCTTTACGAATTTGCTATGCGCGATGACTGCGAGAAAATGCTTCTCAGAATGCAGATATAGCAGTGTATTTTAAGTGTTACAAATTTGCCGAACTTGCCGTAGAGGGTTATAACCTGAATTTGGTTAAGGCACGACAAGAACTATAACAATTTAAATTTACGAAAAACATCTGAAAAATTAAATTTAGCCAAGCAGGCACACCAGCCGAAAAAGAACGAGGTATAATAACTAGCTCTGTTAATCCTTATCTTCACAGGCTGAGTTTTGCTTTATACATTAACAAACACTGAGGTTGCCTTCAGTACCTATTGAAAGGAGGAATGTAGTCTTCCTTCTGTGTTGCTGACGGTTGCCTCAGGAGCTGTGTTGACGTTCCGCACAGTAGAACCCTGCCACACATGGTAAGCCTTCGCAGCAGCAGAGGTGAAGCTGTTGCTTCTTGCCAGCAAATCATGGTGGGGCGCCTATTCCATGTTGACCATTTCTCTCGACGCCAAGAAAAGTTCTGCCTGCGAATGCATCTCTGGGCGCGTTTGGTGCGACCGGCCCAAAATTCAAATTTGCGTATTTGGCATCTGCGGACAGGTGACGTGTCCACTGCGGCCCAAAAGTGATAGCTAAATTTTTGTTCTTGTGTGTATCTTTTTAAAATCCCACGTGGACCTCAGCCAATTATTCAGTTTTAATATTATCTAGTTCGTTCATTCCACAGATGGATTGTCTTGCAGTGTTGACCATGGTGTGTTCTGAACATAGTGTTTCATAAATTAGCATGCCAAGACACTGACACCAGTCTGGTTTTGTGTGCTCTGCCACATGCCCTGACATTGATTCCAGTTTCTTGCTATGTTATTTGGTGTTAATTCACTCCTCTTTCGCGTATTTCGTAACTCTTTAGGAACTTCTTCCGCGATAATGTGTTGTGGGTTCTTAACTTCCTAGAGAGGAAATACTTGATAAATTCGAGATGTTGTGTACCATGTGGTGGCTAGTGAACACCAAATCCTTTGTTTACCAGGTGGTGATGAGAGAAGCGAGAAGCCATGCCACTTGTACGAAATAAGTATACTGTCTCATATTACATGAAAACATATGGTTATGTCAGCCAGTTTCGAGGCATCGTTATATAGTTGATTGTGGGAAGTGTGGCTAGCGTGCATGTAGAACACATTGTGTAACTTGCTGGTCATGGTGTTTCTGAATACATCAGTGAAAGTGGACGTCGTTATTTTAAGATGTTCTTTGTCCCTGAGTGTTTGGTCCTGGGGCGCACTGTGAGGTATGATGAACATGTGAGTAGTGGGTAAGTGGAGGAGTGGATTAAAGGCACATTTTTTATATCATACTGATACGCTAATTAATTAAATTCATCAATTAAATCACCCTTCCCTCTCCTATTCACCTTAACATATTGTTCTGCTAGGAGTATTTCATGTAAGCCCCTACCCTTCTCTCCCCAGGCATCCCTTAACCTAGTGTTCTGATAAGTGGTTTCTCCCCTGACATTTCTACCTCCCCCTTAACCTATTGTTATGTTAATTGATTCCTGAGGGGTTGATTTATGGCCCCCTTAGTTTTAATCTGTCCTTCTGAGAAACTCCCACCCTTCCCTCTCCCCCTCTGCATCCTCCCCCATCTGGGAATTGGTGGGAAAACGTTTGTGCTGAGCTGTTGGAAATGAAGGACCTCACGACACGAAATTCATATCATTGTAACATAATAATATATTGCTCAATTCAATCTGCATACACTTATTTAATCAGTTTGCAGGAGACAGAACTCCTTCCCTATCCACCCCCACTTGGGTAGAACTCTTCTCTGCATTGAGGAATGGAATGAAGTACAATATATTAGCCACCATTTTGGGTCACCCATGTATGTATATGTCGTCTATGCCTGCTGGCTGGGTCACAGAGCACTGAGCATGTAAATCTGCTTGCCACAGAGGCTAAAAAGTACCGATTGTCCTAATTACAGATAATGATACTAAATACTGCTTGAATATTACATGATTACACAAGCAACCTCCTCCAGTCACTGCGCATACTCTGCACCACACCAACTGAGAGGTCACAGAGAAACTGCTGTCACAGCCGCAAAGTCAGCTGCCGTGCCAGTTGCAAGTGCAAGATCGCGCCACTGATGGGGGCTGTACAGCACGCCGACAGGAATCGCGCGTGCTTATACCGCTCCGAGTGGACATTAAGTACCTACCTGCCCGAGGGACCTCCCTTTCTTCTCAGGGTCCTGAACAACGCAACAGGTGGCGGCCATTTGTTTGACTGGAAAATACCATCGTTTCTTCCTGTCCGTCTCTCTCTCTCTCTCAAGTGGTTGTTTCCTGTTTATGTGTCTGTGTTGAGGCGCTGGACTGGAAGGAACTCATAACACGAATGGGAGGTAAATTCGAGTAATATTTTATTCATTTATTGAAACATTAATTAAATTAATTAATTAAATTGATGCAAAATGGTGTGCTGTGTTACTCTTTATTTAGGCTGGAAAAATAGTAGCCGGCCGCTGTGGCCGAGCGGATCTAGGCGCATCAGTCCGGAACCGCGTTGCTGCTACGGTCGCAGGTTCGAATCCTGTCTGGGACATGAATGTGTGTGATGTCCTTAGGTTAGTTAGGCTTAAGTAGTTCTTAGAGCCATTTGAACCATTTTTGAAAAATAGCCCCTCTTATGACGTCACAGTTGTGATGTCAAAAATAGTGGGAGTAGATCATATACATTACCCTATCTTGTAAACTCTTTAACAATTTACAGGCGACAAAGTAGGGCAAAGAGCTCTGGAACGTGAAGTCATATGGAGGTCATATATGAGGAATCAACACTCATTGTCTCTGGGTTACTGTTGGATGTTACAAAATTATGAGGAGAAATGCATGTAATACCCATGTGCATGACAGACTTCCACCCACACTGATTTTTAATGCAAGGAACAATCTCAATCTATAAAAATTGAAAAAAATCACTTCTATCTGTTCTCATGGAACCATAACTACTTTATTATGTTTTTTAATAGCTGGAAGCTTGAAAGAGGTAAGTTGACTCGAGGTATGACTCTTCCACTGAAAATTTATGTCAGACAAAAGCTTGTTACATACGTGTTTACTCAGTTTGATGTTCCTAAATAACATGGACATTCTGTAGTTTTCAAATCAAAATACTGGAAGTTTTCGATGTGTTATCGATTTTACGCATGGTAGACATTACAAGACATGTGTGATAGGTTACCACATGTATGAAGGGGATGGCAGTGGGGACAGCTGGTGGCAGTGATATGTGGAGACAGCTGTAGGTTTGTGTTTGTCGAGTGATATTGTTGTGTAGAACTTAAAGCTATACTGCATTCCTGGCCGTGTTACAAAGAATCGATGTTTTCTTTGCTGTGCAAGGTAGCTGTTTTATCACATTAAAGTTTTCCACCAGAATGTACCAGAGAGGAACTTGCAGGGGAACGTATGTCAGATGCTGGAGGGGGCCACTAAAAGATAATACTCTCAAAAATATATAAAGACACCACCTCACCTACTCACAGACTGGTGCAGGTGGATGAGAGCAGAATGCTGTATTCCCTCTAATTTCGAACACCCTCTGTGAACTAGCTCTGTTAAGCCCCATACACCAAGGTGAGCCCTAGGGGCCATGCAGCAGAAGGACCAGGAGGTGTTGTGTGAGGCTCCCATTGATCGTTATCATCAGTACCAAGCCTGCAGCAGACCACGCTCATTCTGAGTCTGTCATGCAAGTAAAATGGTGTCCAAGAACCACTGCAGCTGCACATTTGGTCATCGTAAAACCTGGGGAGGCTGTAGGACAGTTTCCCGCCAATTTGAAATGGTATTGTGAACATAGCAAGGTAAACATATTATCACACTTGTGCTATCGGAAAAAATGGGGGTGGAGGCGGCAGAAACTTGGGTGGTTCAGTGGGATTGTGGAGCATGGAGGCAGCTGTTGGACAGTCTATCAGGATAATGCTTTCAAAAATAAATAAATATCTTACATCCTTCCTCTTCAATAGCTTAGCACAGACATCGTCTTTCTCCCATCAGTTCAGAAGTGGGGGAGGCGAAGGGGAGAGAACACCTTGGTCTATCGATTTGAGGGCACTGGTGTTACGATGGTCACTCCAAAAGAAATGCTCACTATTTTTGTAAAAATACAGTTTTCATTCTGCATGTGTGAAAGTTTTACAGTGTGTAGATACATCCTTCCCACTTGCTTTCAAAGTTAGTTCAACCTGTTCCCGTGAGTGGCGCCGTTACTGCATGGCTACAATAAGGCTGCTGCACTTTACGTTCGTCAGAAAAAACGTGCTTTTATAGAATTCCTGTGCTGCGAAAACTAGACAGTGGGAAACATCCACAAGAGGGAAACATCCACAAGAGGTTGAAAAAGGTGTATGGAGATGCTGCTGTCGATCGCAGTACAGTTAGTCGGTGGGCGAGCAGGTTACGTGATGAAAGCGGGCACGGCATTATTGAGGATTGTCCTCGCAGCGGCAGGCCTCGTACTGCACACACTCCAGACAATGTGCAGAGAGTTAACGAACTGGTGACTGCTGACAGACGCATCACAGTGAACGAATTGTCACGCTACGTTGGGATAGGGGAAGGAAGTGTTTGCAGAATACTGAAAGTGTTGACGTTAAAAAAGGTTTGTGCCAGGTGGGTTCCCAGGACGTTGACAGTGGCTCACAAAGAAACAAGAAAAACAACAAAGAACACTGAAACACCCGCCTTACAGTCCTGACCTGGCTCCATGTGACTATCATCTCTTTGGGAAACTGAAAGAGTCTCTTCGTGGAACAAGGTTTGAGGATGATGACTCAATTGTGCACGCTGCCAAACAGGGGCTCCAACATGTTGTTCCACAATTTTACCGTGCGTGTATACAGGCGATGGTTCCAAGATGGCGTAAGGCAGTTGAGAGGGACGGAAATTATGTGGAGAAATGAAAATATTAATCCTAAAGGATGTATCTACACACTATAAAACTTTCAAACATGTAGGATTTTAAAAAAATAGTGTGCATTTCTTTTGGAGTGACCCTCGTACAACAGTAAGTTACCACTAGGGAGATAGCAGACGTAGTTTCCTGGCTATGGAATATCAAAGGACGTAGCATTCACTGGACTATGAGATCGAAGGGAACTGCTACCCTGTGGCTGTGGGCTCAGGTTTGCACCAACTGTGTTATCAGGGCAAGTGATGGCGCTTGGGGCGCAGTCTGTGTGTCTAAATAGTCAACTAACCAGTATGCTGTAAAGGTGACGACAGAATCGGAGTCGGTGTATTCTCAGATTTTTACATGATTTGCAAAACGTATGTGGGATTTTCAAAAGTTTAAAATATTTTTTAATATGAAGAAGCATTGTCATTAGGTGATGGTGAGTGTCTTAAGCGATCTATTGGACTTATACCATTAGGAGCTTTTTCCCTACGTTGTATCCTGTAAACTGTTAAACAGTCCTGCCATTTTTGATATTGCAGTTGCGATGTTATAAGAGTGGGCTGTTTTCCCCAACCAAAAATAGAGAACCAAAGCTCAGCATTTTCCACTAATTTGATTAAATAATTTGATCAGTATTTACATAAATAAACTACATTGCTGGAATTTACTCCATTTCATAAGATCCTCCCTGTGCAACAGCTCAACACAGATTAAGTCTTTTTCCCACCAGACACACAAACAGGAAGTAACCACGTGAGAGAAAAGGAGAGGGACAGAGACAAGAAGTGAGTAAAGACTGTCCTGGTGAAAGGAATGCAGCCAATTGATGCTTTCTTCACGATCCTGAGGTCAAAGGGAGGTTTCTTAGGCGGGTAGGCACATATGTCCACTCTGACCAGTATCAACAAGCATGGTTCCCATTGTTAGACTGTGTGGTCCCCTGCAGCGGTTTCTCTGCATGCAGTGTGATCTCAAAGTTGGCGCAGTGGCAGATTGTGTGGCCCCTGAAAGCAATTTCTCTGCGATCTCACAGCCAGCACAGGGCAGCGATGAGGAGGGCAGGCAGCGACCGGAGGAGGATGCTTATGTAATTATTGATATTCAAGAGGTATTTAGTATCGCTACCTGTAATTAGGACATGGCGCAGTTTTCGACCACCGCGATTTGCAGCTGTGCAAACTCCCAAGTGGAGAGGGGGAGGAAGTAGCGCTGTCTCCTGCAAACTGGATTGAACAATGCACACTGAGCCACACAATGCATTATTATGTCAACTGACATTTCTTTGAATGTTGTGTTGTGAGATCGTTCCTCTTCAGTAGCTCAGCACAGTTTCCCACCAACTTCCAAATGGGGGAAGGGTGAGAGGGGCAGAGAGGTTTGGGGGATTTCCCAGGAGGGAAAAGTTGCTCAGAAGTGGACTGGGAGAAGAGTGAGAAAAGAAAGTGTCTCTTTTCTCAGAGGGTGGGTAAGATTAGGGGGGTTTCTCAGAAGGATGGATTATCCCCAGGGGGTCATTAATATAACATAAGGCTTAGGGGAGGGGGAATGTCTGGGAAAAACCACTTAGGAGAACTATACATTAAGGGGTCCCTTGTGAGGAGTGGTGGGGGTTGTGTGAAAAACCACTTCGAAGAACAGTAGGTTATTGAGAGGGGAGGGGTGGAGTAATTGATGAATTTAGTTAATTAGCTACCCACTTTGATATCAAAAGTGTCCTTGAACACCCATCACCCCATAACTCATGTGTACCTTTGGCTGAAAGTAATGGGAGTATAAATTTGTTGTGTGTGAATAATGCACTAGCATTTTCTACGACTTGCGTCCTTGTAACCCATACTGCAGATATGTTTCACACTTGTTTGTCACATGCCATTTATGTATGCAGTTTTATTTCCTATTGATTGCAACGGATCTTCTTTTTAAGATTAAAAATCTATTTTGGCAACAGAACAGCAGGATATTGACAACAAAGAGCCGAGGATTTGATAACCACATGTTCAGAACCAAGCTAGTCCATTGGATGCTTAATGGCTACAAGGTGTACCACAGCATCACTTTTTTTTTTCAGCTTTAAATTCCAGTGTGAAGCAGGCTGCAAAAAAGACTACAGGCAAGTGCCAGTTGGCCTCTAATTCCACAGTGCTGTTAGGATGTGTAAAGTGTCATTGTTTGCAGAACAACAGAGCAGATGGTACGTTTGTTTGTGCACTCATAAAAGTTATTCAGAGTGTGCTTTTATTTAAATAATACTCAAGTAATTTCAGCCATTCACTCTCACAACTTCAATCCTTAAAATTTTCAACGTTTGCTACTTTTTGACTGCAAGACGTATACAATGTGTGTCCTGTAATTTGCTTAACACCTTATTAACAACCTACTCGAGTGATACACAATCGTCCTCCTCACTCGCCGTTATTTTTAGTTCATAGTTGAAATTGAACATCATTGTTGAAATGTAATTCCAGCAAACATGGTTTCTTTCAATTCATCTCCTGATCGACGATGACACTTCTCACACAGAGACCTAAAACATTCTCCATCTTTCGATAACGTTTTATCGGACTGTTTCATTGGGCCCAAATGAAGGTGTAGACGTGATTATAGAATTATTTTCGGGTTCACACAGTTTTGAGCAAAACGTGCTTTCCTCCAGGCTTCAAAGATATTTCACGCAAGTCAGTTACTCTGGAGCAGTGGTATGCCTTTCCCTACTATTTCCACTATTGAAATAACGTATGATCAGTATAGGACATCCATAAATTATTTTAGCGATGGTTGCAAGGAGTCTGACATAATCAATTCATTCGCTGGCCAGATGTGGAAAAGAACTACTATGAGCAACAGTCCACAAAGTCTTGCATAAGAGGTTATTTCTTATGCCTACAAGCTGCAGCTGCTTCAGTTATTAAAGGCGACGGGAAACCTGAAGGTGAACAGTTTCCAATGGAGGTGCTAGCCAAAACTGACTCAAACAAATGCTTTTTGGAAAATAATTGCTTCACTGATGACTCAACTTTCTATGTATGTGGCAAACTGAACTGTCCTAACGTTCGTACATGGGGATCATAGTGTCTTCATGTTACACATGAAATGAAAAGAGACGGTCCCAAGCTCTATGTGTGGTGTAGACGTATGCACAATTGGATCATTCTTTCTCAACGAGTCTGTAATCAATAATGACGTTTACTTGGACGTGTGACAAGTGCTTGTTGTGCCACGATTGGAACACTTGAAACCTGCCGGCAATATGAGGCACTACCTCACTGCTTCCTAGATGTCCGTTAGATTCTGGATGAAGAGTTTCTGGATAGGTGGATTGGACGAGATGGTCCGATTCGGTGGCAGCCAAAATCACTTGACCTCACACCACTGGATTTCTTGTGATGCGGTTTTGTAAGGGATCGGGTGGTTTGCAGGACTTGAAGACACACATTCGTAATCCACTTGACCACGTCGCCTTCGAGTTCCTGATGAGTTTATGGAAACTGATAGCGGTATACGTTGTCGTACCAATGAGAAGGCACATACTGACGTATATGAATGAGGAAACAATATGTTATCTAGTCACACATTGAAAACCAGCTGTTATTATCTAATACAGTTTCAAAGCTAATAAAGAGTAGTGCCGGAAATTTATGGACAACCTGTGTATCACTAAAATCGGTAAAATGGTTTTTTAAGTATCTAGTGTTTATTGTAAAACATAGTGGGCATACGCGCATCTTAATAGACTTCAGCACACTAAAATCCAAGGGAATAAGTCACTTTCTTGCTGTTAGTTTCGTTCACAGGTGGCCTTTGTTAGTGTCCCATCAACACAAAATGTACATTATACCAATTGTAGAATACTAAAGCAACCCTCGTTCGATTGGATTACTCGTCCGTCGGGGTGTTGCACCAGATTAGTTTAGTAGAGAAAACAGAGACCGTCCCTGGAAGAGCGGCGCGTTTCCCAACGGAGATCCTTTAAACTGTAATGGATGACCAAGAACGGATTAAAAGGGTGGAGGACAGGACTGCAGTCTTCCACCCCGACCTCCAGTCTATTCGTCGAGGAAGCAATGACGTAAATAAAAGAAAGGTTCAATGCGGGAATAAAGTTAGGAGTGAAAGAATATCAGTCATGAGATTCGCTCATGAGATTGCTATCATCAGTGAAAGTGAAGAAGAACTGCAGGACGTGTTGAATGGAATGAATGTAATAAGTAAAGAAAACGGACTAACACTAAACGAAAGAGAGGCAACACTGACGAAGAGCAGCAGAAATCAAGTTAGAAATCAATTTAATCTCAAGAATGGGGACCACAAAATTGACGAAATTAAGGAATTCTTCTACCTTAGGCGCAAGGAGTACTTAAAAAGCAGACTAAAGCAGAAAAATACTGCATTCTTCGCCAGTCGGAATCTGATGGTATCAAACATCGGCGTCAATCAGAGAAAGAAATCTATGAGAATGTACGTATGGCGTACAGCATTGGACGGTAGTGATGGACTTTTAGAAGGCAGTAGAAGAGGAGAATTGAAGTGTTTGAGGTGTGTGCTATAGATGGATATTAAAAATTAGGTGGATTGGTAAGATAAGGAATGAAGAGATTCTCCACAGAATCGGCGGAATAAAACGAACATATGCAAAACGCTGACAAGGAGGATGACAGGACATGTGTTAATCCATCAGAGAATAACTTCGCCAGCCGGAGTGGCCGAGCAGTTCTAGGCGCTACAGTCTGGAACCGCGCGACCACTACGGTCGCAAGTTCGAATCCTGCCTCGGGCATGGATGTGTGTGATGTCCTTAGGTTAGTTAGGTTTAAGTAGTTCTAAGTTCTAGGTGACTGATGACCTCAGAAGTTAAGTCCCATAGTGCTCAGAGCAATTTGAACCATTTTTTAGAATAACTACCACTTTACTAGAGCTGGCTGCAGAAGGTAACATCTGTAGTGTAAGAGAGACACTGGACTATAATAACTGAGGATGTAGAGAGCAAGTGCTGCAGTGAGATAAAGAGGCTGACCAAGAGAGTAATTCGTGGCGGACGAAATCAAACCAGTCGGAAGACGAACGGAAAAAAAAGTAGATACTGTATTGGATGAAGACCGTCCGACTGTTACTCTGGTAGCACCGTATACCTTGCGTAGTTACCGTGGGAAAGAGATAAAAGATTCATTATATCCACGAACTACAAGTAATTTAAACTTGCTGTTTATGTAGGTACAATATGCGACCAGTCTGATTTTCTATTTGATACAATTTAATGTACCGTTAATTAGTTTTCGAGGGACTGCAGGCCATCCATCAGATGGTAGTGTTACAGGAACATTAGTTCCTAGACCCTGCGCAACTTGACGCTAAATCTCGCCGAATTCAATCAGGAAATGGCTGCTTATTATACATACTTAAAACGCCAAAGACAACAGAGGTTAGCCGGCCGCGGTGGTCTCGCGGTTCTAGACGCGCAGTCCGGAACCGTGTGACTGCTACGGTCGCAGGTTCGAATCCTGCCTCGGGCATGGATGTGTGTGATGTCCTTAGGTTGGTTAGGTTTAAGTAGTTCTAAGTTCTAGGGGGCTGGTGACCACAGCAGTTGAGTCCCATAGTGCTCAGAGCCATTTTTGACAACAGAGGTTAGGCATACAGTAATTTTTCCCTCGCTCAATACTCGAATGGAACAGGAAGAAAATCGATCATCTTCGTGCATATACACTCAGTCATGCACTGTACAGTGGCTTGTGGATCACACATATGTGAGGATGTAGATAAAAAGACTGGAAGGCTGACTCTTCTTGTAAATGAATGTCGTTCTGCTGAAAGCACGTACGTAGATGAAGCTCTCCTCTTCATCTCCAAAAGTGCGCTGCAACATTTTTCCCCCAAAGCATTCGTCCACTCTTCGAAAAGAGCAGTTTACTAAAGGACCTGCCACGCACTGCCGTCGGGCCGCCACTTTTCATCTCGTGATGAGGACTGACTTGCATTTTCAGACGACACGCTATCTCGCGTACCGCACAAACAGCCGTTATTCATCTGGCCTGGCGTCAGACAAGGACACCATCTGTCGGATCGATGCTCGGCGAGCTACCTCCCTGCCCTGTTGCTACCCCGGCCGTGCCGCGCTCATCACAGGCAGCGCAGCTACTGTGTGACGTAATACTTACCTCACCGCCACCTCCATCGCCTCCGCCTGCAACGCTCGCAGGCTTCACCGTACAGCCCGCTTCTTCTGCCTCTCTCTCTCCCGCTCTCTCTTTCTCCGCCCATTATCCATCTCTGCCAAGAGAATAAAACGCTCCATTCTCGTCTGTTTTGTTGCTGCTTGATGCATCAAAGTAATTTTTAATTTACGTGCTTTCTATCCCACGGTATCTCTTTTTTTTTTTTTAATCTCTCGCCATGTATCCCTCCCCATTCTCCCTCGTTCTCTCTCTCTCTCTCCTTCATCACATCCCTCTTTACCTCTTACTCCTCAGATTAATGGCGCTGTGTCAGCTAGTCCGATAATGAATGTGGACGTCTGCAACAGAAAAAAAAGGAAAGAGAAGTATTCTAGAATGTGAATTCCCGTATGCACTGGGCGAATATTACACTGGTCGGGGAAGTGCAGACATTACGAACAAATAGCTATCGTAGATGGCTTTTTGCTTTGTGCGTGATATATGGTGCCGTTAATAACAGTATACATTTCATTCGCGTGACCCAATGTTTTCATTCAACGAACGAACATGACATTCAGATACTTTGATCAGTTCCGTTGTTTCCGATATTAGTTTTTGGTTTTGGCTGTGCTGTGTGTAGGAAATAACGCACTCATGTGGCAAGCATACACAGAACTCTTGTGTGTAACATGGACAAGGGTAGTAGCGAATATCGAACGTTGTACAAAAACTGTATGTACGAGTGTGCGAGGGTTGGAACTTTAAGAGAGGTAACTATTTATTTACAGTTCGTACAAAATAGATACGTGTTTCAAAGTTGCAAGACAACAACCATCTGCACGAACAGTTCGACGACGTTTGCAGCAGCATGGACTATCACCTCGGACACCACGACTGCGGTTACCCTTGACGCAGCATCAGAGACAGGAGCGCCTGTGATGTTGTACTCAACGACGAACCTGGGTGCACGAATGGCAAAACGTCATTTTTGCGGAAGAATCCAGGTTCTGTTTACAGCATCATGATGGTAGCATCCGTCTTTGGCGAAATCGCGGTGAACGCACATTGGAAGCGTGTATTCGTCACCGCCATACTGGCGTAGCACCCGGCGTGATGGTATGGGGTGCCATTGGTTACACGTCTCGGTCACCTCTTGTTCGCATTGACGGCACTTTGAACAGTGGACGTTACATTTCAGATGTGTTACGACCCGTGGCTCTACCCTTCATTCGATCTGTGCGAAACCCTACATTTCAGCAGGATAATGCACGACCCCATGTTGCAGGTACTGTACGGGCCTTTCCGGATACAGAAAATGTTCGACTGCTGCACATTCTCCAAATCTCTCACCAGTTGAAAACGTCTGGTCAATGGTGGCCGAGCAACTGGCTCGTCACAATACGCCAGTCACTACTCTTGATGAACTGTGGTATCGTATTGAAACTGCATGGGCAGCTGTACCTGTACACGCCATCCAAGCTCTGTTTGACTCAATGCCCAGGTGTATCAAGGCCGTTATTACGGCCAGACGTGGTTGTTCTGGGTACTGATTTCTCAGGATCTATGCACCCAAATTTCGTGAATATGTAATCACATGTCAGTTCTAGTGCAATACATTTGTCCAATGAATACCCGTTTATCATCTGCATTTCTTCTTGGTGTAGCAATTTTAATGGCCGGTAGTGTATGAGGGCCTGGTTACGGATTTCGCCTGTGTCATGCAGCCCACATAACATAACTGTCGAGCAGTTCCTTCTTCATGCCAATTCTCGCCGCACACTGCAGGGGCAATGAAGACGCTCCAGCAGCATTTCCGATGAGAGGTGTTTGATCACCCACAATACAGTCCGTTAGTGGCTCCGCCTGAGTCTCATATCTGCTCACAAGAACCGTTGGCTATGAAGACAAAATTTTTCCACAGACAGCGAGCTACAGACCAGTGTTGATAATTGTCCGAAACCACAGGCGGCTGCTTCTATGACCAGAATAGTCACCAGCATTGTGCATAACCCGTTGCCAGTAATGTGGAAGTCGTAGGATACTCATAGCAGTGCCAGTTGTGTTGACAGTTCGAGCGGCGCGGTCTATTGCCCGACGAATTTGTAGCAGTTCTGAAGCGAATGCCGTGAAATGTTTCCTTCAGTTTAGGAATCGAGTTGAACTTACGAGGGCTTAAGTCAGTAGAGTGCAGTAGGTCGCATAGCACTTAGCAGCCCCATCAGTAAAAAAAATCGGTAACAGCTTGCACTGTACGTGCTTGAGCATTGACCTGCAATATGATGGTCAGGTCCTACAGAAAGTGTCATCACTTTTGTCTCTAAACTGGTCGTAGGTTGTGTTCCAAAAATGAACACACCCATCCATGTCTGAGGGAGAACTCGAACCTCCGACGGCGGCAGCCATAATAGTAAGGAAATAAGGCTGTCAGGACAGATCAAATGGCTCTGAGCACTATGGGACTTAACTTCTGAGGTCATCAGTCCCCAAGAACTTAGAACTACTTAAACCTAACTAACCTAAGGACATCACACGCATCCATGTCCGAGGCAGAATTCGAACCTGCGGTCGCGCGGTTTCAGACTGTAGGCCCTAGAACCGCTCGGCCACAACGGCCGGCTCAGGGAAGATCGAGAGTGAGGGTGGTAGTGGGGGGGGGGGGGAGGGGAAGGAAGGTCAGCGGGCCGTTTGTCGTGCCTAACTATCTATTTGTCGTGGCGGAATATCTATCAGTACGATAATTGCCCGAGAAAGGCTAGTCTCGGCGCTTGAATCTCGGTCCGACAAACAATTCTAATCTGTCAGGAAGCTTGGAAACAGCGCACGCTCTGCCGCAGAATGTAAGATACTTTCCACTATGTAAATCTGGTGCTGTAGAAGTATTACTGATGCACATGTTCCACCGTCATTAAAAAAACATCAGTCTCGACCGTTGAAAGCTGTTACCTCCATTACAATGGGCGTCTTGTTCAGGTGTGGTACATCTTCATCAACATTTACATACGAGTACATGCACCACAAGCGGCCATAAGGTGTATGCTCGATTGTACAGATATCTTATACCCTTAATAGTAATTTCCTTTCCTCTTCCATATCCAAATGAAACTAGGGAAAAACGACTGTTTATATGCCTCCATGCGAGCACTATTTTCTCTTATCTTCGTGGTCATTAGGAGACTGCGCATTGGCAGCAGCAGAAACATTTCGCAGTCAGTCGCAAAAACCGGTTCTCTAATTTTCTTAACAGTGATTCGCTATAAAACGTCGCCTTCCCTCCAGGATTCCAATTTGAGCTCACGAAGTGCGAGTTTATCGAACCTACCTGTTACAAATCTAGCATAACACCTTTTAATTGTTTCCTTTAATACGACCTGGTGGGGGTCCCAAACACTCGAAGAGTATTCAGGATAGGGCCGCCTTAGAGATATAGGCGGTCTTCATGAAGAGTTGTACTTTCCTAAAATCCTCCCAATAAATCGTTCGTCATCTCTATTACCTTCCTTCCGTGCTCGTTCGATATCTCCACATAATTTCACGTCTAGATATTCAATCGAAGTGAGGCGTCAAGCAGTACACTAGTGAAGCTGTATTCAGGCATCATAGTATTGTTTTTCCTACTTACAGCATTAACTTATCGTCGATTGCGGCATTTTTCATTCGTCGGTGCTGCGACCAGCGACTATACTCTTCTGCGGTTTCGGTGTGAAGTGCCACATTGTTTTGACAGCCCGCTCTGCGAAGGACACTACGCTAACACTTACCTGAGGAACGACCGGCTTTACTCCACGGATGGAAGACGCCGTGAACGGCTTAAGAGTCCGTCCATCAGAAAAGGCCGCGTACTTGTCCTCGACTCCACACAGTTGTGCAAAGTAGAGTGCTGTCATAAACTCTGACTACCTTTGAGCCGCCATCCTCACTTCCGATGTACTCCTGTCTCTATCGCCACCCCATCGAACCTACACCGCCCCAACAACACCAACGTGTTCTGTTTTTGTCCGTCAGCCTTCTTATTGATTTGATGCAGCCCTCCACGAATTCCTACCCTGTGCTAACGCCTTCATCTTAGAGCAGCACTTGTCACATGTGTTCTCAATGTTTTGCTGGATGTATTCCAATCTCTGTCTTCATCTACAAATTCTACTGTCTACAGCTGCCACTAGTACCATTGAAGTTATTCCCTGATGTCTTAATAGATGTCCTGTCATCCTGGCATGTCTTCTTGTCAGCCTTTTCCACACATCCCTCTCCCCTCCCATTCCGTGCAAGACCTTCTCATTCCTTACCTCATTAGTCTAACTAATTTTCAACATTCGTCTGTAGTACCACATCTCAAATGCTTCGATACTCATCTGCTCCGGTTTTTCCACAGTCCATGTTTCACTACCACACAGTGCTGTGTTCCCAAACCTACAAACTCAGAAATTTCTTTTTCAAATTTAGGCCCATGTTTGATATTAGTAGATTTTTCTTGGCCAGGATTGCCGTTTTTGCCAGTGCTAGTCCACTTTTAACTTCCTCCTTGCTCTGTGCATCGTTGGATATTTTGCTGCCCAAGTAATAGACTTGCCTAACTTCATCTACTTCGTGACTATCATTCCTGATGTTCAGTTTCTGTTTTCTGGTTTCATTACTTACTTTTGACTTTCTTCGATTCACTCACAGTCCATGTTCTGTACTTAGTAGACTGTTGATTCCATTCAGCAGATCTTATAATCCTTCTCACTTTCACTGAGGACAGCGATGTCATCAGCCAATCTTATCATTGATATTGTTTCACCTTGAATTTCAATTCCACTCTTGAAACCTCCTTTTATTTCCATCATTGCTTCTTCGACGTATAGATTGAACAGTAGGGCGAAAGACTACACCTTACACTCTCCTTAATTCGATCACTTCCATCTCGATCTTCCAATATTATTATTCCCTCTTGGCTGGTGTACATGTTGTGCATTATCCGTCTCTCCTTTTTGCTTACCCCACTTTCCGCAGAATTTCGAAAATATTGCAGCATTTGACACTGGCGAACGCTTCTTTCAGGTCGACAATTCCTATGAACGTGGACTGATTTGTCTTTACTCTTGCTTCCATTATCAACCGTAATGTCAGAGCTGTCTCACTGATGCCTTTCTCTTTCCTAAAGCCGACTTAGTCGCCGTCTAACACATCCCCAATTTTCTTTTACATTCTTGTTTATACACACATCAAAAAAAGTTTTGCGTGACCCCAGTTCCAAGAACTCCTGAAGATAGACGTTGACTGTGGAGATTATATCACTGACATAGTCCCTTCGATTGTTCAGGGATGTCACTAAACCCACCCAAAGATGTAAACAACCATGCATGAGCAGTGACTCTTAGACGGAGGGGTACGACAGCCGATCAGTTCCAGTCATTCCACCAGGAAAGAGGTACACAGCTCGTGTTTTCTGTAGTTCAACCATGCCTAGACTGTCAATACCGCGGTTCGATCGTGTTCGCATTGTTACTTTGTGCAGGAAGGACTCTCAACAAGGGTAGTGTCCAGGTGTCTTTGAGTCAACCAAATAGATATTGTTCGGACATGGAGGAGATACAGAGAGAGAGGAACTGTCAACGACATGCCTCGCTCAGGCCGCCCAAGGGCTACTACTGCATTGGATGACCGCTACCTACGGATTATGGCTTGGAGGACTCCTGACAGCAACGCCTCCATGTTGAATAATGCTTTTCGTGCAGCCACAGGGCGTCGTGTAACGACTCAAACTGTGCGCAATAGGTTCCATGATGCGCAACTTCATCCACGACGTCCATGGCGAGAGCTATCTTTGCAACCACGACACCATGCAGCGCGGTACAGATGGGCCCAACAACATGCCGAATTTACCACTCACGATTGGTATCACGTTCTCTTCACCGATAAGAGTTACATAAGCCCTCAGACAGACAATCGTCGGAGACGTGTTTGGAGGTAACCCGGTCAGGCTGAACGCATTAGACACACTGTTTGGCGAATGCAGCAAGGTGGAGGTTTACTGCTGTTTTGGGGGTGGCATTATTTGGGGCCGACGTACGCTGTTGATAATCATGGAAGGCGCCGTAAGGCTGTACGATACGTGAATGCCTTACCCCGACCGATAGTGCAATCATATCGGCAGCATATTGGCGAGGCATTCGTCTTCGTGGACGACAATTCGCGCCCCTATCGTACACGTCTTGTGAATGACTTCCTTCAGGATAACGACATCGCTCGATTAGAGTGGCCACCATGTTCTCCAAACATGAAACCTATCGAACACGCTGGGGATAGATTGAAAATGCTGTTTATGGACGACGTGACCCACCAACCACTCTGAGGGATCTACGCCGAATCGCCGTTGAGAAGTGCGCAGTCCGGACCAACAGTGCCTTGATGAACTTGAAGAGTACGGTCATGTATCAACGCAAGAGGATGTGCAACTCGGTATTAGAGGTACCGGTGTGAACTGCATTCTGGACCATCACCTCTGAAGGTCTCGCTGTATGGTGGTACAACATGCAATGTGTGGTTTTCATGAGCAATAAAAAGGGCGGAAATGATGTTTATGTTCATCTCTGATTCAGTTTTCTGTACGGGTTCCGGAACTCTCGAAACCAAGGTGATGAAAACCTTTTTTTGGTGTGTGTAATATTCTTGTCAGCAACTTGGATGCATGTAGTGATTGTGCGATAATTCTCGCACTTGTTAGCTCTAGCAGCCCTCGTAACTGTATGTATATTTTTTGGAAAGTCGGATGATATATCGCCACTCATACTTTCTACACACTAACGTGGACAGTTGCTTAGTTGCCATTTACCCCAACTATTTTACAATTCTGGTAAATGTTATCCTTGCCTTCTACCGTATTTTACCTTAAGCCCTGCAGTGCTCTTTTAAATTCCGATTACTATTGTGGATGGCCAATCTGTTCCCTATTGTCTCCTGTTTTTCTTCTGTCACATCAGACGAAACTTCCTCCTTATAGAGGCTCTCAGTGTACTCTTTCGATCTATTCACTCTCTCTTCTGCATTTAAAGTGGAATTGCAGATTTGCTTTTTCACCTTCGCTTTTAATTCTACCGAAGGTCGTTTTCACTTTCCTTTATGTTGAGTCAGTACTTCCGACAATCATTTCTCTTTCGATTTCTTCTCATTTTCAAGCATCCATTTCGCCTTATCTTCCTGCACTTCTTATTTATTTCATTCCCAGGCGAATTGTATTTCTGTATTCCTGAATTTTCCCGAACATTTTTGTACTTCCTTCTTTCATCGATCAAGTGAAGTATTTCTTCTGTTGCCCATGGTTTCTTGGCGCTTGCCTTCGTTATACCTATCTTTTGTCTTCCTACTTCTGTGTTTGTTTTTCTAGTGATGTCCATTCCTCTTGAACCGAACTGTCTACTGAGCTATTCCTTAGTGATGTTTTTGTGTCATCTCGTTGTCTCTGTAGAGCTGTACCATGGGAAGCAAGGAGAGGATGTTCTTTGGTGTCTGGTATCCTCTTTCTGTAACATAAACTACATGCATAGATTAACTGTGTCCTTTATTCATAAGAATAGAAAGTGACTTAGCTCAAGATCGTCGTTACGGTAGAAGCTCTTCTGTATAAATCATTTTAGCCTCACCACAGGTGAAGTACAAAGTCCGATATGTGCGCAGTTGTGGTTGCGATGTGCTGCCTGTCTCTGAGTTAGCGGCGGAGCAAAGTACTACTCCGATTCCCACTGTGCTGCTACTGGTTCAAATGGCTCTGAGCACTATGGGACTTGACATCTGAGGTCATCAATCCCCTAGAACTTAGAATTACTTAAACCTAACTAACCTAAGGACATCACACACATCCATGCCCGAGGCAGGATTCGAATCTGCGAGTGTAGGAGTCGCGCGGTTCCGGACTGAAGCGCCTAGAACCGCTCGGCCACAGCGGCCAGCTGTTGCTACTGATGACACTGGAACTTACACAGTGTGACAGACTGCAACAGACTCCAACATACTCGCCTAACGGTCTGCGGCAGCGATCCTAAATACTGGTGGCCGAGAGGGCGTTGGCGGCGCGTTTCCTGCGAGTCTGTAGTTGATCTATAGTCTCGCAACCTCTTTGCTGCACTGTGCACTGGTGCCAGCTTACGCTGGCACAGCTGTTTCTATAGCCTTAGAGAACTTCAAGCGTATATCTTCATTCCTCAGTACCTCTGTATCCCATTTCTTTGAGTACTGCTTCTTCTTGACTAGTCTCTTAAGCTTCAGCTTACAGTTCATCGCCACTAAATTGTAATCTGAATCTACATCCGTTCCTAGCTGTGCCTTACAATCCAGTATCTGATTTCGGAATGTCTGCCTGTCCATGATGTAATTCAACTGAAATTGAAATCCCTTGACTAGCAGGACAGAGCAGGTGAGGTTACTATTTGTGAAAAGGGGCCAAAATAAGTTGCTGTCAGTTACACTCAACATATAAATTTTATTAGTTAAAACACACAATAACATAAGCAAGACTTAACAGCTCTCAAGGTTTTATCGAAAGAGCTCCTTTGATTTCATTTGTCTGAAGGCCACATACGAAAATCCAAGGCCCAAAGCCTAAGCAAGGAGTTGAGGTACAGGTGATCTTTTAGAAGTTTCGCCTCTTTTAAGAATTTTTTTCTTCAGTAAAAAATAGCTTAGATCTCTCCCATAGAACTCGGCTGAAGACCACACATTAATGTTAACGCAAAAACAAAAAATTTCAGTGTTAACTCTAAATAGGGTGAAAACTAGGCTGAAGGCAGCATATCAACAAACAATTTAACGGCTTATGTCCTAGGAAGAAGAGCTTCCAATTTGAAAAGACAGAAGGCGTTATTTTAAAATATTTCGAGTGAAACTCGGCTGGAGGCCTCATACTAAAGAGTAACAGACTTAAGGTCAAGACAAAGATTTTGAATATCTAATTTAAGAGAGACTAAAAGTCGGCTGAACGCCACACACACCATGTAGAAAACAATTTACACAGTTTAAGGCATGAAAGAACAGCCTTGCAATTTAAATAAGCTAAAACTCAGCTGAAGGCCACACACAATACTTAAAAATAAAGGAAATGACTATGTAAAACACAAGGAGCGGCGCTCAGAAGGTTCCAAGTGTCGGCCTGGGAAGTAACACGAACGCACGCTTAGATGAGACAGGCAGCCAGACCGACAAGCTCTTAATCGGAGGGCAACACAACCAAGGGACGGTTCACGACCGAGCGACAATCTGACCGATTTCCAACGGTCAGATCCAACTGCACAAACAATGGAAAATATCGGCCGATGAAGAGTAAACGAGTTACCAATAACTTCTAACTGGGCCTCACCAAGATCATCAGACGTCAGTCAAGACGAGTTTAAAAGAATCCGCAAACACAAGTCACAACTGTCACAAATGTGAAGTCACTACCGGAGGCTGCAGATACTAGGCAAGGAAACAGACGACTTTTAATCACATGCGTCATGGGGGTGAGAAAACAACAATCCACAAATAACGAACAATTCGTAACATTCGAGTTTTAAGAACAGGTAACTAATTTCAAGAGGATCCTGGTTCGGAAGAAGGCGAAACGTTGCTCACACAGCTAGCGCCTCCAATGCAACATCGCGTGCCCACGGACAAATTCCCCGGCCTGGCTCCGCGCTGAAGATACTGCGTCGCTGCTCAGTTCGAACGAACCAACAAGGTCCAACCACATCTCAACTCGGAAAATGATGTTCGTCCTGAGGATCCAAGACGTCGTCGACTGAGACGACCAGCCGAGCAAACGAGCAAAGGCAGATCACCTTCGCCGACAGCGGTCCGGGCGCATACTAACACCATACGGACCCGACTGTTGCTGGCCGCAAACCCTTCCACGACTAATACTGATGTCAGTGCTCAGCAGACCACTCGTCGCCAACCGACGACCAGCCGACCAACCGACCAACGGCTTCCGCCTGCCGTCGGCCACAGTCCCGGCCGGCGTGTACTTGCCCTGTGCGGACCGGCCTGCTACTGACGGCCAACTCGGTGCCCGACTGCTGCTCCCAACTGAACTGACTTCCTTCGGATGGACGACGTCCCAGAGACACTGGCTCGGACCCAACCATGCAGAGGGAACACAACCGGCATCTCTGCACAGGAAGGAACCGACCCAAATACAAGTTGTCAGGGAGACGACCGAAAAAACGACAAACCGACGGTCGCCCCCGCTGGTACTGGGTGTGCGGACCTCACTGAGGCGCCGTCCCCCAACTGCGCTGCTGCTGCATTCCGACCGTCGTCCTGATATATCTCCAACTGAATTGACTTCGAAAAAACGACTTGCCAGAGACACAGGCTCGGACGCAACCATTCAGAAGGAACACAACCGGCATCTCTGCACAGGAAGGAACTGACCCAAATGCAAGTCGTCAGGGAGATGACCGATCAAACGACAAGCCAACGGTCATCCCCGCTGATACTGGCTGTGAGGACCTCACTGGGGCTCCGGCTCTGACTGCACTGCTGCTGCATCTCGACCGCCGTCCTGATACATCTCCAACTGAACTGACTTACTTCGAACAAACGACGTGCTGGAGACTCAGGCTCGGACCCAACCATGCAAACACAACCGGCATCTCTGCACAGGAAGGAACTGACCCAAGTACAAGTCGTCAGGGAGACGACCGACCAAACGACAAACCAACGGTCGTTCCCGCTGTTACTGGCTGTGTGGACCTCACTGGGGCTCCGTCCTCGACCCCACTGCTGCTGCATCCCGACCGCCCTGGTCCGTCTCCAACTGAACTTCCAGACACACGACGACCTGGAAATACTATCGGTCGCTCCAGAGATGGTATGACAGTGCGCTTATCGATACCCGCTGATTTTGCCGCCCACGGGCTAGTATAGCAGGAAGTTAATGACACCAGTAAATTAATAAGAAAACGAGATGGCAGAACCGTAATAGAAGATGACAAACAATAAAAGGCATGAACACGAGCCGTGCACGGCTCAGAAATTTTCCTGTATCTTCTGGCCTTTTAAGAGTACATCTCGTCCTCTTGTGTATCCTTGACGAGAGTATTCTCTATTACTAATTGAAATTTATTACATAGCTCAACCAGTATTTCTCCTTTCTCATTCCTAGTATTAAGCACATATTCTCCGGAAACTCTTTTTTATACTGCTTCTAGTCCCCAATGCTTCTGACATTCCTCGCCCCGACTCAAAGAACGTTATTTGTTTTGTTGGTTATTCACTCTTCTTCTCATGGTTACCTCCCAGAGAACTGAATGGGAGAGAAGTCCGGATTCTTTTTCCAATGGAGTGATCATCACAACACTTTTTCAGTTACAGGCCATACGCCTTGTGGATACACATTATGTGTCTTTATTGCAGTGGTTTCCATTGCCTTCTTCATCCTCGTGCCGTTGATTATTGCCAATTCTTCCGCCTTTCAAAAACGGTTCAAATGGCTGTAAGTACTATGGGACGTAACATCTGAGGTCAGTCAAAATGGTTCAAATGGCTCTGAACACTATAGGACTTAACATCTGAGGTCATCATTCCCCTAGAACTTAGAACTACTTAAACCTAACTAACCTACTGACATCACACACATCCATGCCCGAGGCAGGATTCGAACTTACGACCGTAGCAGTCGCGCGGTCCCTGACTGAAGCGCCTAGAACCGCTCGGCCACAGCGGCCGGCTTTCCGCCTTTAGGAGTAGGAGCAGTTTCCCACCCCAAGGGCAAGAGGGTGCCCTGAACCTCTGTGCGCTCCTCCACCCTCCTTAGCGAAGGCCATTCGCAGAATCAAGGGGACTTCTGCTGTCAGAAGATTTAGGCCCCCAATGCTGACTATTATTCAGAATTCAAGTGGTGACGGTGTTCGAACACGGGATTACAAATGATTGGATTGATAGTCAAAGACGTCACCCCTAGACCGCACCGCCGGCCGCGGTGGTCTAGCGGTTCTGGCGCTGCAGTCCGGAACCGCGGGACTGCTACGGTCGCAGGTTCGAATCCTGCCTAGGACATGGATGTGTGTGATGTCCTTAGGTTAGTTAGGTTTAAGTAGTTCTAAGTTCTAGGGGACTTATGACCTAAGATGTTGAGTCCCATAGTGCTCAGAGCCATTTGAACCTAGACCGCACCATCATACCAACGAGAAGAACGGCTCCCCACGCCTCCATAGCCATCGTATCACCACAACGGCCGTTTCAGAAAATACGATACACAAATAATTAAATACGATAACACACAGAAGAGGGTTTACACACGAATGGTGCACACGATTTCCTCCCCGAAGTGACGACTGTGGCGATGGGAACTGCATCTGGCCACCAAGATAAAAAAAATAAATTTGCCAAATCACGAAAACGGCAGCTCCTGCACTACTAGATAAACCTTAGTACACACTATCTTCTGTATCTTTTCAAATAATATTAAGATCCCTTTTTATGCAAGTATAAAGGGCAATTCAATGAAAGAGAGACTGACGGAAAAAAGAAGTAAACTGTCCATTATTTCAAAAGTAATCGATATTACTGTTAATACATTTACCACACTACGAGACAAGATAGTGTCTTAATGAAAAAACGTTTGCTGTTGCCTAGGGATCACGATTGTATCCTGCCTTACAAATCTTTGTCTGAGGCAAATCGACGGCCATAAACGTCTGTTCAGGGGTCTATAAATATGGAAATCGCGTGGGGCGAGATCGTGATTGTATAAAGGACGTGTTAGGACTTCCCAGCGAAACATCTGCAGCGTCGTTAAAGCAAACTTGGCAACATGTGTGCAGGTATTATCCTGTAACAGACTGATACCAGTCTCAGTTTTACTGGGCGTTTAGACTTTGTGGGCTGCTGCCCATTCGTATCACATAGGATGCCTAAAGGATGCTGCGTCCTCGGAATGCTATACAACAATTCAGGCAAATCACTTTAATAGTTTTCATTACAATAAAGAAGATGGACAATACTTACTTGTCGCAAGCGATGGGTGACAGGCATACAGTCAGTGTCTTTCTCTATATACTGTGTCCATACAAGCAATGAATATGCATCATATTCTCTTCTTGTAGAGGTCGCTCCTGTTGTGGTGCGATCCTAATGAGCGGGCTATTGGTTGACGTTGTCTCACAGCCTTCTCTGTTCTTGCGTTCTTCATCCTCGTGCCGGTGCTTGTTGATACGCCAGAACATTCCCCCCTCCCGCCCAAAGCGACGGACCGTAGTCGTGTAGGGAGTGCTTCCACGGCTGGGGACGCAGGAGTGTGGGCGCTTCGCGGAACCGGAAGGTGTGGTTGCAGGGGACGTCAAGCTTCCGACCGTATCCCGCCATCCTGACTCCGCTCAAGCGGAAACGTCCGCCGGTAAACGACCAGATGGGAACGCGTCCACCTCCTGATGCCATGAACCAGATGTGGTGGGGGCGGGTCCAGCTCCATCGGTAGGACGAAAGGAGGCGGAGGAGGTGAAGGCTCCGTCTCCTTTGGGTCGTCCCGCGGTGTCGTGAGGACACCCTCTGGCGGCTGCTGTGGCCGAGCTGTTCTCTGGACCTCCGAATTTTGGGAAAGAGACACTACAAGATCGTCGTCCACATGACAGAGGCGAAGTTGATTTTGACGGGGGCGCTGAAAGCCATCCGGACCTGAAATGAGATACATGTAAGTGCCAAGTCGACGGATGATCTCGCCTGGCACCCACCGTCTGCTGCCGCTGAAAACCCTGTAAAAGACAACATCCATGCGTCACGAAGCGATACTTGTGGCCTTCATTCGGCGCCGGATGCTGAGGAGGGTGGAGCAGGCGGAGCAGTGTCCCATGGTGGCGGCCGTGATGCAATTCCGCCGGCGATGGTCCATCTTGTGGGTGCGAACGATATAAGGGGAGAAACTGTTGCAAAGCTTGATCCCTGGTGTGTGCGGAGCGAAATTTGGGCATCTGCTGCTTGAAGGTTCTGACAAAACGTTTCGCTTCGCTGTTTGACTATTGATAGAAGGATGGAACGGTGGACTAGTTACACTCCTGGAAATGGAAAAAAGAACACATTGACACCGGTGTGTCAGACCCACCATACTTGCTCCGGACACTGCGAGAGGGCTGTACAAGCAATGATCACACGCACGGCACAGCGGACACACCAGGACCCGCGGTGATGGCCGTCGAATGGCGCTAGCTGCGCAGCATTTGTGCACCGCCGCCGTCAGTGTCAGCCAGTTTGCCGTGGCATACGGAGCTCCATCGCAGTCTTTAACACTGGTAGCATGCCGCGACAGCGTGGACGTGAACCGTATGTGCAGTTGACGGACTTTGATCGAGGGCGTATAGTGGGCATGCGGGAGGCCGGGTGGAGGTACCGCCGAATTGCTCAACACGTGGGGCGTGAGGTCTCCACAGTACATCGATGTTGTCGCCAGTGGTCGGCGGAAGGTGCACGTGCCCGTCGACCTGGGTGCCGGACCGCAGCGACGCACGGATGCACGCCAAGACCGTAGGATCCTACGCAGTGCCGTAGGGGACCGCACCGCCACTTCCCAGCAAATTAGGGACACTGTTGCTCCTGGGGTATCGGCGAGGACCATTCGCAACCGTCTCCATGAAGCTGGGCTACGGTCCCGCACACCGTTAGGCCGTCTTCCGCTCACGCCCCAACATCGTGCAGCCCGCCTCCAGTGGTGTCGCGACAGGCGTGAATGGAGGGACGAATGGAGACGTGTCGTCTTCAGCGATGAGAGTCGCTTCTGCCTTGGTGCCAATGATGGTCGTATGCGTGTTTGGCGCCGTGCAGGTGAGCGCCACAATCAGGACTGCAGACGACCGAGGCACACAGGGCCAACACCCGGCATCATGGTGTGGGGAGCGATCTCCTACACTGCCCGTACACCACTGGTGATCGTCGAGGGGACACTGAATAGTGCACGGTACATCCAAACCGTCATCGAACCCATCGTTCTACCATTCCTAGACCGGTAAGGGAACTTGCTGTTCCAACAGGACAATGCACGTCCGCATGTATCCCGTGCCACCCAACGTGCTCTAGAAGGTGTAAGTCAACTACCCTGGCCAGCAAGATCTCCGGATCTGTCCCCCATTGAGCATGTTTGGGACTGGATGAAGCGTCGTCTCACGCGGTCTGCACGTCCAGCACGAACGCTGGTCCAACTGAGGCGCCAGGTGGAAATGGCATGGCAAGCCGTTCCACAGGACTACATCCAGCATCTCTACGATCGTCTCCATAGGAGAATAGCAGCCTGCATTGCTGCGAAAGGTGGATATACACTGTACTAGTGCCGACATTGTGCATGCTCTGTTGCCTGTGTCTATGTGCCTGTGGTTCTGTCAGTGTGATCATGTGATGTATCTGACCCCAGGAATGTGTCAATAAAGTTTCCCCTTCCTGGGGCAATGAATTCACGGTGTTCTTATTTCAATTTCCAGGAGTGTAGATGCTGTATGCCATTGTGTCCACCGAATGTTTCAAATTCATTTGACATGAACTGAAATCCGTTGTCTGACACTGTTACTTCAGGTAAACCTTCAAGGCAAGAGTAGAACTACCTGAACCGTGCAACGTGACGTTGTCGAGTTCATTGGCACACCAAAAGGAAATTTGCTATACGAGTCAGCCACAATCAACCAGGGAGTGTTACAAAAAGGTAGCACATGTGTTTCGGGACGGTTTTCTCAACTTATCACCAATACCGTGCACTTACGGATTTGTGTCGTGTCTGTTCCGTATGTGCCTATGCTATTAGCGGCAGTTTTGTGAAGTGCCACGTTGTGTGGCGCCACATTCTGCTGTTATCCTTAATTTATGTGCATCAGTGTATGTTCATACAAGCAATGGATATGGATCACTAATGACTGTTATCGTAGTGCTCTCCTAGTGCCGGCCTAGTACTGTCTGTGCGAGACTCGCAGGAGCGGCGCTTACGTTCTCTTCTTGTAGAGGCCGCTCCTGGCGTGGTGGTGTCCTAATCACCGGGGTATTGGCTGACGTCGTCTCACAGCCTTCTCTGCTCTTTTGTTCTTCAACTTCGTGGCGGCGCTTGTCGATACGCCGGAACTGACTTGGTTGTGAACTTGAGTTGAGACGCCCGCTAAACCCGCTGGGCAGAACAGGTAATGGGATTGTGGAAAGGGCCAAGGGTTGAAGTCAGTTTCTGCTTCCAATTGTCATTTATTGTAATTTAGCAACTATTTCACGGCTGAAGGCCTCCAACAAGAAATCTTTACAAGATAAAATCCAGTTAAGGTAGCAATAAAATAATTCGAAAAACAACATACGTAAAGTGTAATACTGAGGGCCACAATTAATTTCCAAAATTTTAGAATATATTACCATAGACCTTTAGAGGCAGAAGGCCAACAAGAAATCTTGAAGAAAATCAAAAATTCAATTAAAATAGCAATAACATAATTTAAAACCTAAAAGGCAACGTATACAAGGTGCAATGCAAATGGGTGAGGGCCACCATTAAATTTCAAAACTTCAGAATTTATTACCATAGACCTTTAAAGGCAGAAGACCAGCATGTTTAACAACAAGAAATCTTAAAAATTAATCCCATTAAGATAGCAATAAAATAATTTAAAGAAACAACGTATGGAAGGTGCAATACCAATGGCTGAAGGTCACAATCAAACTTCATAATTTCAAAATATATTACCATAATCTTTAAAGGCAGAAGGCCGCAGTGTTTAAGCTTGAAGGATAAATTTAAAAATGAATTTGCAAATTTTTAAGAAACAAAGAGTAACCATAAGCCTAAAATTTAAAATAGCAGAGAACAGGTAATTAAACACCGGTGGCACTCAGAAGGCCTCCAGGGAGGTCGGTCTGCCGTCGTTCACTTAGGTGAGACAGGTGGTGAGCCAGACTGTACCTGATCCGTTGGAACCCAACCACGGGCAGCCACGGACCGACCGACGCAATATATTGCTTCCCGTCAATCAGTACATGAGAACCCCAACTGGCAATGTTACAAACGTGATAATCCGCAATGGAGTACACATTAGCTGTCAAAATTACACACCGTGTGGGACAGAGACAACAGGTGAAGAAAGGACGATGCCTGAAATTACGTTAGTGGCCAGGGCAGGTAACCGGAACACTAACGGCCACTAGGCATAAAATTCCACTGGCACACTCAAATCATTGTCGACCAAAATAGTTAACTGCACCGCATGGCCGCTAAATCTCAGCAGTAGAACCACTCGGTGTTGCTCACCAGGAAACCTCTCTGACCGCAAACCACCGAAGCGAACCACCACACCATGAATAGACGTGGCTTGGGTAGTTGAAACCACTACTCAGCTTTGACGTCCTGGGTCGGTGAACCACGAAGCTCGTACCCACCAGACAGCTCCACACACGCTCCGACACTGCGCAGGGACCGCCAGTGGACCCAGCCGACCGCGCCGCACAGAGATATCCTCCCTGGTCCGCACCAACCGACCGACTGCTCTCAGAATGGCGACAACATGAAGACAAATCGGGAGTCGATGCACACACACACAGGAAAGATACTAGGAGAGGGGATATATCGATATGCGATGCTAACGCCGCTCACGGTCAAGCGAAGCAGCAATTCAGTGACAGTAGTAATTTAAATTAACGTAGTGAGGTGGAAGTACGTTGAAAACAGGGTGTAAAATACACATGATGGCAGGAAAATGAGGAACGCTCCGCTCATCAGTTTTTCCAAAGTCTCCATGTATTGATGTGTATTAATTGTGGCTCCGTGTTGCAGAAATTGAGTGAGTGGAGGGTTGATGGACAGCATCGTTCTGTTGCAGGATAGTGTCGGCCCCACATGTTGCCGAGGATGTTCAGACTACTCGCTGAGGAGCCCTTACACATCCTTTATACAGTATCAATGCCTCCCCATGCGATTTAAATATTCTTGGAGCCAAGGGGAAGGACATTTGTGGCTGTCAATTTGCTCCGAATGATGATATTCTCGTCTGGGTATAATCATTGTTCCGTAGACAACCGCAATCATTTTTCCATGAAGGCGTTGACTCTCTTGTCTCACAGTGGACTAAATGTGTTTTCAGTTATGGCGTTAAAAACTGAAATAATAAAGAGTTTGCTTAACTTGCTTACATTTGTTGTTTTCATCTGACTGCTCCTTATATTTTTGCTCTGTTGTTAATAGCTCAGCTATTGTACTACCTTGGAGATTGCAACCTAAAAAAATTGCTTACAAGGGAACCTCCCCATCGCACCCCCCCACAGATTCAGTTATAAGTTGGCACAGTCGATAGGCCTTGAAAAACTGAACACAGATCAATCGAGAAAACAGGAAGAAATTGTGTGGAACTATGAAAAAATAAGCAAAATATACAAACTAAGCAGTCCATAGGAAACATAGGCAACATCAAGGACGATGTGAACGCAAGAGCGCCGTGGTCGCGTGGTTAGCGTCAGCAGCTGCGGAACGAGACGTCCTTGGTTCAAGTCTTCCCTCGGGTGAAAATCTTTTATTTTCAGACCATTATCAGAGTTCAGGCACTCACACATAATCAACTTCGTTGTGCAAAATTCCAGGACATGTTCAGATTTGCTTGGACATATGCAGGATTTGACGGTCTACACACGGAAAAATTTGAAAACCTTAAAAACATATGTTTTGACAGAGCACAGAGAAAACTGTGAACTGTGAAACTGTTGCATTCATTTTTTGAAGTTTATGTGACACACTCTTATGTTTTCATCAATTTTTTGGAAGTGATTATCACATCCACAAGAAAACCTAAATCGGACAAGGTAGAAGAATCTTTTTACCCATTCGCCAAGTGTGCAAGTTAGGTGGGTCGACAACATATTCCTGTCATGTGACGCACATGCCGTCACCAGTGTCGTGTAGAATATATCAGACGTGTTTTCCTGTGGAGGAATCGGTTGACCTATGAGCTTGCGATCAAATGTTTTCGGTTCCCATTGGAGAGGCACGTCCTTTCGTCTACTAATCGCACGGTTTTGCGGTGCGGTCGCAAAACACAGAGACACTAAACTTATTAGAGTGAACAGAGACGTCAATGAACGAACGGACAGATCATAACTTTGCGAAAGTAAAATTTGCAGTCCAGGGAAGACTTGAACCAAGGACCTCTCGCTCCGCAGCTGTTCACGCTAACCACGGGACCACGGCGCGCCTGTGCTCATATCGCCTTTGATGTTGCCTATATTGCCCATGGACTACTCAGTTAGTATATTTTGCTTATTTTTTCATAGTTCCACACAACTTCTTCCTGTTTTCTCGATTGATCTGTGTTCAGTTTTTCAAGGCCTATCCACTGTGCCAAATTATAACTAAATCTGAGGGGGGTGCGATGGGGAGGTTCCCTTGTTAGTAGTGAAATTTGCGTAGGTGAAGTAGCAAACGGGAATTTTTGTCTTGTAGTCAACTTTTTGGAACTTGCAGCTAGAGACACGTTTCTAGAAGGAAGCTAGCAGCAGTGACACGAATACAATAGTTGCCGATTGCTCTGCAGGTCACGTCGGCGAACGGAGCGGAGTGCGCAACCTGCGACGTTATTACCCGCCACGCCGCAACTGTGCAGTGAACAGTGGTCTATGGGAGATGCTAGATAAAACGAGACCAGTCGCTCCCGTCCCTGCCGAGAGAGGGCAAAAGAAAGAAGGCGCGGAACTGTAACTCGATCCCGTACAGGTAGTTCATCGTTGGCCGCGGATCTGATTGCGAGGAACAACAATAACAACGAGTAAAGAAGGGTGCCGTAACCGCAGTAGCTCCTGCCGAAGGCAATTAAACCGCCATCTACTCCCGACCCTTGTCTGCAGGGTGGGGTGGGAGCAGCCGTCGCTTGGAGGCCAAGGCGAAGGCGAGAGAGACAGAGGGAGAGAAAGAGAGAGCGTCTGCTGATGGACCGATAGCTGCAGCCGCTGCCGCGCCGCACTCCACGTCCGCTTTTGTGGTTCTCTTTTTGCTCGTCCATCCTCCCGCCTTCTTATGCCCAATCTTTTCATCGGAAGCCTATTGCTTCGGGTCCCCGGGAGGAGGCGCGCCGTGTAACACATAAATTACCGGGGCCTTGGAGAGCTACGGTCGCGTCCTTAAAGTGATTAGGCGTGCACCAATCGCCTGCGAGGCGGTGCTGCGGCGTCGACGTGGGTGCCCTAATCGCTACTGCGCACAGCTCGGGCCTTGATTTACGGGGAGAGTTCTGTGGGGGCGCCATCCCCCAGGTGTGCCACACATAAAAACTGGGGAACTTACGGCGACAGCTATCCTTTCCTTTTTTTTTCTCTTAATGTCTGCAATCGTACAATTATAACATTTCAAAATTGAGCGCCGATTTTGTGCAGGTAGCGCGTCACATCTCATAAAGAATGGAAGGACTGTTAAAATATAACAAAAATAGCTTGTTGTTGCGGTCATCATTCTGAAGACTGGTTTGATGGAGCTCTCCACGATGCTCTATCCTGTGCAAGCCTCTTCATCTCCAAATAACTACTGCAACCTACATTCTTCTGAATCTGCTTACTATATTCATCTCTTGGTCTCTGTCTCTACTATTTTTACTCCCCACACACTTCCCCTCTAGTACTAAATTCGTGATCCCTTGGCGTCACGGAAGGTATCTTATCAATCTATTCCTTCCCCTGCCCAGGTTGTGCCACAGATTTCTTTGCTCTCCAGTTCTATTCAGTACCCCCTAATTAGCCCGTTCGGTTGGCCGTGCGGTCTAACGCGCTGCTTTCCGGGCGGGAAGGAGCGCCGGTCCCCGGCGGATTTGTGTCGAGGTCCAATGAGCCGGCCAGTCTGTGGATGAATTTTTGGCGGTTTTCCATCTGCCTCGGCGAATGTGGGCTCGTTCCCCTTATTCCGCCTTAGCTACACTATGTCGGCGATTGCTGCGCAAAGAAGTTCTCCACATAGGGGTTACACTCGTCTGGTGTGAGACGTTCCATGGGAGGGTCTACAGGGGGCCGAACCGCACAATAACGATGGGTCCGGTGTTGGGCGGCGGAGGGGTGAAGTGGACTGCGGTAGTCGTCGTGGGGTTGCGGACCACTGTGGCTGTGGCGGGGACGGAGCCTCTCCGTCGTTTCTAGGTCCCCGGTTAACATAACATAACATAACCCCCTAAATAGTTACGTCATCTACTCATCTAATCTTTAGCATTCTTGTGTAGCACCACATTTCAAAATCTTCTATTCTCTTGTTGTCTAAACGGTTTGTAGTCCACGTTTCAATTCTATACAAGGCTACACTCTACACAAATACCTTCACAAAAAACATTCTCATACTTAAATCTGTATCCGATGTTAACAAATTTCTTTTCCTCAGAAACCGCTTTTCTTGACATTGCCAGTCTACTTTTTATATCTTCTTTACTTTGGCTGTCATGAGTTATTTTGCTGGCCAAACAACAAAGCTCATTTACTCCTTTAAGTAGTACTCAAATTCTCTCAGCATCATTTGATTTAATTCCACTACATTGTATTATTCTTCTCTTACTTTTGTTGCTGTTCATCTTATATCCTCCTTTCAAGACACTGTCCATTTATTTCACAGCTCTTTCAAGCCATTTGCTATCTCTGACAGAATTACAGTTATCATCGGCAAATCACAAAGCTTTTGTCTCTTTTTCCCTGAACTTTAATTCCTACTGCAAATTTTTCTTTGACTTCCTTTACTGCTTTCGCAATCTACTAGACCAAGTGAAATAATTTTATTTTAGGAATGGTGACCGGTTTCGATTAGTGTTTGATCATCTTCAGACCGTTACCCCTTAGTGACTGCTAGATATTTTGGGATACACCTGTGCGTCTTCAGGCTAGTCACTGTGAGGTTGTAGACAGCAACATGGATGTGGAAGCGGCCATCGCGAATACAAGTGTGAATGGAATCACTCGTACGCACATGTTGAGGACTAGACACATACCTAAAAATATGTCTTTGCTTGTCTATGGGGCAAGCACAGGAGCACGACGATTAGACGCAAGGTGCACAGGTGTAAATACACCTCTGCGAAGAGCAAATTAGGATATTAAACAAGATATCGATATATCAATATTTTCTAAAGAATTATCGAGATATGTATGCACATTCTTTCCATTTAATTCGATATATCGATATCTAAACGCCAATATTTTATGCCAATATTTTTATTTTGTATTTTTTTTCGCAATTTACGATAAGTTTTTGAGGTTGTTCTTTTGAAACAGTCGTAGAACATAATTTTGCTTTCATTGTGTGAAGGAGCCTTACTACTTTTTGAGCTTTCATAACGTCCATTCTTTCTCTTTAGCTGTGTGAAGCAAGTATATGTGGCACAAAAGAATACGTCCGATTGCTATGTGATAGAATAACATGATTTCCGATGCTGCGTTGAAAAACAATGTTTAACGCAACTAGTGTGCTATTTCTTCACATCGACATTCTTCAGAAACAATTGCTGAGAATGGTGAATAGAAATCTAAATGACAAGATTGGTCTTTATGTGGGCGGAGACGTGTAAGAGGAACTGGTGAGGTAATCGGCGCTCGACGCTGCCAACAGAAACTGCAACATCTAGCTTCACCAAGTTATTCACTGGTAGGTCGCTGGCATTGGCAGAAATGAAAAAAAAAAAAAAAACAGGGAAGTCGACATGAAGTGTTCCGGACAAATCCGATACGGGACGAAGCCGAACGATGGAACCATCGGACACCTTTCATTGTGCCACTTACATGCGATTACCATTGTTAGCAAAGCGGTTATCGCCAAGTGTGACCGTGCATCGTTTTCCTTTCAATTCTTGCTATACCGGGGATAGGCAGGCACCTAGCTTGTTGATATACAGAATATCTAATAATAAATCCTTTCTTAAATATACAGCTCTATAACAGACAAAGTATTTACAATGTGCAGCCTATATTTTTATAGACAGGTACGTCGATATATTATCTGTCAAATCTTCGATGTATCGATACTTTTTTCTGTGTCTTGTGAATCGAATACTGTCATCTTAAATATCGATATATCAGATTCCCGAAATTTTTGAAAATATCAGCGATCCCAGAGTAATTGCTCCAAAGACGTTTTACGAAGCACCTGCCGCACTTACTGCTGCCACAGCGTCGTAAAAGATGGGACATAACAAAGTAAACCCAGCGTTCAGGTCCTGAAGATCATGCAATGTTCTACCGAGCGTCGTGTCATCCTCAGTCATTTATCATCACATGTGGTGTGGACGGACATGGGGTCGACACACCACACTCCAGGCCGTTGTCGACGTTCCGACCTCGGAGGCGCTATCGATACCTCTCAATCAGGCAGCTCCTCAGTTGGCATCACAAGGCTGAGTGCACCATTGTCCAGTCCTCCCAACAAGAAAAAATGTCTGACGGTACCGGGAATTAAACCTGGTCTCACGCGTAAGTGTCTTTCTTGTTGGCTGTGGTGTGTTTGTTGTGATCGGATCATACCCTGAGATGCACGAAACCAGATTCTTGTGCCTAAGTGACTGAAGAACCTCCCCAAATGCTCATGCAAATTAACTCAAAACAAAGGTACTGTCACGCAACGGAAAAGATTTTATTTAAATGAATATTAATAGGGGTGGCTAATTTAAGTGTGAGACAAATCGGTACCAGACCACTCACATAGATGTGGTAATGGGAAGAGGGATCTTTTAGCTATGAATGGGAACAAACGGACACTATAACAAATAGATTTATTGACTTTGAAGAGGGTCAAGGAACAAGCCTCCCCGAATATTGTGGGTAGTGCAACTGGATGATCCCTGGTCAACGGTTAATGCTGGCCAGTTCTTCCACGAAGGTTCTACTACACAGCAACGAGTATGCAAGGGAACCTAGCTCTGAATAGGACCAACCAAGCACGGAACATTCATGAGTCCCTGTTGATAACAACTTGTGGACATGCCACTTGAACACTGAATCGATTTCATCCGCTAAAATTCAGAATCTCTCACACCCGATGCAGGAGAATGCTGTAGATGTTATAGCAATAAAGGAGTCTGACACCACGAACGAGACAGATCTTCACAGAACAGGAAGCAGGCATGTATATGTTCTACTTGGAATCATAAATGATGAACAATATGGCATTGCAAGGTATGTCAAGTCCTATCTCAGTGATTATTACAAAGTTATATATCGACACAGAACAACAGAAGTCTTTGTTTTGGCTATTTAGATTGCTAGTACTGCTATTCTAAACATTAACAAACCTGCACAAGTCTGTTGGCCAAATCCACCTGTAAGATCGTTCACCCACTGAGCTGTATGTGTTAGGGATCTTAACATCGATCGTAATGTCTGGGGATATCAGAAGACAGAAACGGAGCTATTCTAAATGAAAGGATGGATATGTACAATCTTCATCTTGTGCGCAATACTACAGATCCAGAAACATTTCGATATGATAGATGACTTGTGCATCATATCTAAATCTGGAAATAAAGACACGACACAACGGAAGGTCCTAAAGTCTTTCCCACACAGCCTGTATAGGGCAGTCACAATTCGTTATGGTACTGAAATTCCATTAGTCATGTTTGTCCCTCAACCTCGGCAGAATTTTCAACTTTCAAACAGGGAACTGCTGCAGAAAGGTCTTGATAATGGTGTTCAGTGGATTCCCCAAGTTCTATCCATCCCACGGTTAGTGGGTGTGATTTACAGATAAGGCAGGAAATATATACCAAGTGGATGTCGGAAGGAGCACATCCACGAATGGTCTCAAGAATCTCACAATGAGACAACACTAGTAACCTCCTGAGAAATCTCGATAAGAGTAGAAGAGAAAAGTGGCGTAAACAACGGCAGGACTCAGCTTTTGCATACTCGAGTCGGGAGACCTGAAACCTTATAAGAAAATTTGGTACGGATCCAAGATTTTCACGTTCAGTCACTCACATACGAGGTGTCGCTAGAAAAAAACCGGACTAGTACTGATGAAACAATAAAACGAATGCAATAAGGCTGAAAGTCGCGTGGCCTGTCACGTGACTCTCGCTCCGCCTACTGCTCGGGTTTCATCTGCCTCCCGCACTCAGTCTGCCCGTGGCGTCTGTTTTAAGTAGTTGACGTTTTGTATGTGCGTCGGAAAATGTTGAGTGTACAGAAAGAACAGCGTGTTAACATCAAATTTTGTTTCAAACTAGGAAAATCTGCAAGTGAAACGTTTGTAATGTTACAACAAGTGTACGGCGATGATTGTTTATCGCGAACACAAGTGTCTGAGTGGTTTAAACGATTTAAAGATGGCCGCGAAGACACCAGTGATGACACTCGCACTGGCAGACCATTGTCAGCAAAAACTGATGCAAACATTGAAGAAATCGGTAAACTTGTTCGACAAGATCGCCGTTTAACAATCAGAGCAGTGTCTGAGTTAACAGGAGTTGACAAGGAAAGTGTTAGGCAGATTCTTCATGAAAGTTTCAACATGAACAAAGTGTGTTCAAAAATGGTTCCAAAGTGTCTCACAATTGAACAGAAGGAAAGCCGAAGAATGATTTGTTCTGACATCCTGGAAAACATTGAAAGTGATCCCACCTTCTTACAAAATTTTATTACTTGCGATGAATCGTGGTTTTTTACTTACGATCCCGAAACTAAACGCCAATCGATGCATTGGAAAACTGCTGGTTATCCACGACAAAAAAAAGCACGAATGTCAAAAAAATCGAAATTCAAGGCAATGATGATTGTTTTTTTTTGACATCAAAGGGATTGTGCACATTGATTGGGTACCAGAGGGACAAACAGTGAATCAGCATTACTACATTAGCGTCCTGGCTACCCTACGTGAGCGAGTACGGAGAAAACGGAACGATTTGTGGAGAAAAAAGTCACGGATCCTTCACCAAGACAATGCCCCAGCTCACAGTGCGTTGTCAGTGAAGACGTTTTTGGCAAAACACAACATTCCCATCTTAGATCATCCACCCTACTCACCTGATTTGGCCCCCTGTGACTTTTTTCTTTTCCCTAAAGTCAAGTCAGCTTTGAAAGGAACTAGATTTGAGACTGTTGAAGCAGTAAAAGAAAAAGCGACGGAAGTAATGTATGCACTTACCGAAAATGATCTGCAGCATTGCTATGAACAGTGGAAAATTCGTATGGAGCGGTGTAGAGACCGAGGAGGAGAGTACATTGAAGGAGATAACATGAAATTGTAAATAATTGTAAATAAATGTTTTTTCCAGCATCAGTCCGGTTTTTTTCTAGCCGCACCTCGTATAACTGCTAATTCTGGTACAGCCAGGCTAATGAAGATTTCTAAAACTAAATTAGACAAGGCATACTCACGAACAATGAAAAAAGAACTGTACGTAAATGGGTCCCATCTAGAAACTTCCGCATAGATGAACTTGATATAGCCGTGGATATAAAGGTAAATAGAACCGCTGGCTTTGCTGTCGTATATCGGAGTTTCTTAGAGTTGCCGGACCTAAAACAAAATTGTGGTTCACTGAATTTTGCAGTGAAATTCTGAGAATAGGAAAGTTACTAAAGCTTTTCAAAAAGTCTGAAGGAATTGCCATTCTAAAACCAGGAAAATGATGCTTCTCACTACCAACCAGAATCACTGCTCAGCACGACCTATAAACTACTAGAAAGGCTTAGTCTGAAACGCATTCAACAGGCCATTGATTAAATCACCCCTGTGGAACAATGTGGCTGTATGAAACACTGGAACTGATGTGACCAGACCTTGATAACTCTAGTAGAAGCTGGATTTCAAATCAGCTGCAATTTTCGTAAATCTTACTGCAGCTTATGACACTACGTGGAGGTAGGGAATGGTGCTGAAACTTATTGAAATCATCTCACGCCAAAAGCTGTCTTTAAGGTTAGTAACATGGTCTCTGACAGTCGCTTTAATCTAGGACAAGCTAGCAGATGGAGAAGTGTAAACAATATCCTGCCTCAGAGGTCAGTTCTCGTCCCCATGCTGTTTGTGCATGATATCTCATACACGGAATCCATGAAAATCCAGCATGCAGATGACCTATTATTAGTCTTCCAGGGTAAAGACCTGAGGCACTGTGATATCATGCTGACAAGTGATCTGATGAACGTGCTCGTTTACTTCCATAAATGGAGACTTCATCCTAACCCCAATACAACTGAGATTGCTACATTTCACCTCTTTAGTAAAGAAGCCCAAAGGATGTTACACGTGACGTTCGATGGAATCTATGTGCCACGTAGCTACAATCCAATATACGAGGTGTGGCTAGAAAAAAACCGGACTAGTACTGGTGAAACAATAAAACGAATGCAATAAGGCTGAAAGTCGCGTGGCCTGTCACGTGACTCTCGCTCCGCCTACTGCTCGAGTTTCATCTGCCTCCTGCACTCAGTCTGCCCGTGGCCTCTGTTTTAAGTAGTTGACGTTTTGTCTGTGCGTCGGAAAATGTTGATTGTACAGAAAGAACAACGTGTTAACATCAAATTTTGTTTCAAACTAGGAAAATCTGCAAGTGAAACGTTTGTAATGTTACAACAAGTGTACGGCGATGATTGTTTATTGCGAACACAAGTGTTTGAGTGGTTTAAACGATTTAAAGATGGCCGCGAAGACACCAGTGATGACACTCGCACTGGCAGACCATTGTCAGCAAAAACTGATGCAAACATTGAAAAAATCGGTAAACTTGTTCGACAAGATCGCCGTTTAACAATCAGAGCAGTGTCTGAGTTAACAGGAGTTGACAAGGAAAGTGTCGAACAAGTTTACCGATTTTTTCAATGTTTGCATCATTTTTTGCTGACAATGGTCTGCCAGTGCGAGTGTCATCACTGGTGTCTTCGTGGCCATCTTTAAATCGTTTAAACCACTCAAACACTTGTGTTCGCGATAAACAATCATCGCCGTACACTTGTTGTAACATTACAAACGTTTCACTTGCAGATTTTCCTAGTTTGAAACAAAATTTGATGTTAACACGCTGTTCTTTCTGTACACTCAACATTTTCCGACACACAGACAAAACGTCAACTACTTAAAACAGACGCCACGGGCAGAGTGCAGGAGGCAGATGAAACCCGAGCAGTAGGCGGAGCGAGAGTCACGTGACAGGCCACGCTACTTTCAGCCTTATTGCATTCGTTTTATTGTTTCACCAGTACTAGTCCGGTTTTTTCTAGCCACACCTCGTATATAGGAATCACTGTGGAGCGGTCCTTGACATTCAAATAGCAGTGGATGAAGTCATCTAAGAAACCTAGCTCAAGAGTAAATCGACTTCACAAAGTTGACGGAAGCAGTTGGGGTGTGGATGCCAATACTCTAAGCTCTGATGCACAAGTTCTTGCGTATTCTGCTGGAGAATATTGCGCTGTCGTGTGGGTAAACAGTGCCCACTCAACAAAGACTGATGTGCAGCTTAATGAAGCCGTGACAGTCATCAGTTGTACTGTTGGAGCTATTCCCAGTCTGTGGCTGCCACTCTCAGCGAACATTGCTCCGCAAGATCTAAGGAGGACAGCAGCTAAGCTCCTCTCGCTCTAAAAGATTACTTCGCATAAGAATTTTCCCTTATATGATACCCTACAACATCCATCAACAACTCGTCTGAAAGCGAGCAAACCACCCTGGGTTGACTCAGAAAGTATCGGTTCTTTTGACTTGACCACCAAATGGCCACAACGCTGGAACGAATATCCACCCACCGCCGCTCACTTGGTTCAAAGTACAACAAAGAAAGTCGAGTGATTCGAAGTATCACACGAAATCTGGTCGAGACTGAACAGCTTCAGGACTGACCAAGGAAGATGTGTTCACACCATGAAAAAGTTGGGTTTCCGTGCACCTTCTGCCTCCGACTGCGGAGCGGAAGACCAAGCAATAGATCACGTTTTTAAGGACTGCCCAATTCGAGCGTTTGACGGTGATCTGAAGACCTCACATCAAGTGACTCAAAGTGCTTTTGACTGGTTGTGTGTACTTGTAAAGCCATACGATAAATAATACTGACATCTTAAAAAGAAACATTAATAATCAGGCAATGGAATAAAACTGAAATACGGGGTGTTCAAAAAGTCTCTCCGCAGTGCCGTATGATTGTTAGCCGCGTGTGCCGTACGATTGTTCGCCTGCCTGGGTTACTTCCCTTCAAGTGGACTCTCCCAACATTCCACTATTTCGTTTATCTCAGCCAGCGTCAGTATTATCGTTGGTGTGTGTCGTTACTTGTTGACGTGAACGTTTAAGTTTAGTTTCTAAGTTCGTTTGTTTCGTTATTGTCACTGTTAAAATGCTAACCATTGAGGAACGTGTGTTTTTAGCCGAACAAGAGTTCAAAGCTGGCGGTAAATACACAGTTTCAGTTCGCCAAACATTTAATTTAGTTTTCCCGGAGACGACATTCCCACATCGCGATACTGTGCCAGATTTGACCAACGAATTTTGAAGTACGGGTTCAGTGACAGATGCACCGAGAAGTGGTCGTCCTAGCTTTTTGTCTGAGGATACACTACTCGACATTTCCGACAAAATGTCCATGATTCCGAACAAGTCAGTAAGAAAGCTCGCCCAGGAAATCTATGTTAGTGTCGGAACGGCCACGGCCCACACAGCTCTAAGGAAAAAAATAGAACTTTTCCCATACAAAGTGTCAGTCGTGCAAGAACTGAAAAATACCGATCATGGCAAGAGACTGCATTATTGTCAATGGTTCAAAAATTTCGTTCAACAAAATGGAAGGGATATTCTTAAGGGCATTGTTTCATTTATCCGGGTACATGGACTTGCAAAATTCTCATATGTGGAGTACTGAAAATCCATTGTGTATTCATGAGGAACCACTTCATTCTGTGAAAATAGGGGTTTGGATTGCAATTTCAAGACGTCGGATAGTGGGTCCCATATTTTTCAAGGAAACAATAAACGCACAACGATACTGCAGTGATATTCTGTACCCATTCATAGGAGAACTTGTGTTAAGTGAAATACTGAACGGTTATTTTCAACAAGACCGTGCAACCGCTCATACAGCTAGCGTTTCAATGACACTGCCTGTTGATGCTTTTGGTGATAGCATACTTTCACAGGGACTTTGGCCTCCACATTCGCCTGACCTAACACCACCTGACTTTTTCTTCTGGGATGCAGTCAAAGCAACTGTCTATAAAAACTGTCCAAAATCCATCGATGAACTGAAAACTGCAATATCCACTTTCACTGCTTCTGTTACAAAAGAAATATTACAGCTTGTGTTTAGAAACATGGTTAGACGAATTGAATTGTGTATTCAACAACAGGGGGAACGCTTCCAACATTTAATGTGAAAATTTGTAAGTAAGAATGAATAAACAATAAATTGATAACTTGTATTTCACTGAGTTTCATTTCGGTATATTCTCTGTGGCATACGGCACGCGCGAAGAGACTTTTTGAATACCGCGCGTAACCTTAGTACAGGTGGGTGGAGAGGATAGAACACAGTTGCGTAAGTACTTTGTGGGCCCGACTAGTGACTCTGTGATTTCTTAATTAGATGCAGAAAGTGCAAGGAAATGTAGGAGTGAACAACGTTAGATCGCCAAAAATGCGCACTGAAAGCAACAAGGCATGTGCGTGACTTAAAATCGCAGAGTCGGCTCCTGAAGGAAGCGAGTTAGACTCGTTTCTAAACTGCTTCTTACTGCCATCTTACGAATCGGACAGTGCGTAAGTAAATAGGCTGGAGCCGGCAGTGGCTGGATGATGTGATCTGAGCCCTGCTATTGTACTTAGTGACTTGAGGACAGACATCTTTCCAGCTGTAGCGAGCCTCATTTCATATCTCTTTGTCCTAGCCTGAGGTGTTTATGCTCCACAAGAGCCTGAGCAGAAGTTTACTTCACAAAAGCTTGAAGCAAAATGGCAAACTGCGTTCTCTAAGAGCCATCTGAAACATGGTTGTTTCGCTGAAAGAACTGGAAATCGTCGCCAGTGAGCACAGAGATTCGAATGGAAAATGCGTAACAGCGTTAAATAATCTTCTACTAATTCAAAGAGATTTCGAGCTTGCAGCCGGTCGTCGTTAGCTTCCATCCACATTTCGACTGGACAACTGCCAGCCATCCTCAGGTGAGCCATTGAAGACTGACGAAGTCTTTTTTTTTTTTTCTTTATTGTCATTTTGAAACCTGTGTACAGGCAGGCCTGCAGCAGCATACTACGCCGCTCTTTGGCCGCAGAGAAACACAAAGATACAATGAAGACAATTAGAGAAAAAAGATGGTGGACATACAAACGGAGACAAACACTTTTTAAAATACAATGTGCCGTTCAAGGACGTAGAGTCCAAGATAAAATTGTTCTGACACTTGGACACAAACGAAAATTGTCACACGTGAACGGAGGTGCACAAAACGAACAACACTGAACCACTTAAGCACAAAACGACGGCACACACAGAACACGAGGCGTTGATCTCCGGCGCGCGAATGTTCACTAACCGTGTACGAGTCCGCGGACCAGCCAAGAGAGGAGGAGGGGGGGGGGGGTGGGAGGAAGAGGGGAGAGCAGATGCGGCCGGCCGAAGTGGCCGCGCGGTTCTGGCGCTGCAGTCTGGAACCGCGAGACCGCTACGGTCGCAGGTTCGAATCCTGCCTCAGGCATGGATGTGTGTGATGTCCTTAGGTTCGTTAGGTTTAACTAGTTCTAAGTTCTAGGGGACTAATGACCTCAGCAGTTGAGTCCCATAGTGCTCAGAGCCATTTTTTAGAGCAGATGCCATGGGCTGGGGAGACAGGGGGAAGGGAGGAAGGGGGAGGGGAAGCCCGCGGGAAGAGGGGTGGAGGGAGGGGTCGAGGGAAAGGGAAAGGGAAGGGAGAGAGGGTGCCTAAAGGAAAGGACACACGAAGTGGGGGGGGAGGATCAAAGTTGATAGGAGGGGTAGATGGAGGGGAGGAGGACATCATCAGGGATGGGGAGCTGGCGGAAGCCACCTTGGGAGAGGGTAAGGAGGGTGGAGAGATGGAGACCGGGTGGGACGTGGGAATACAGGCGCGGCAGCAGGCGGGGGTGGGAGAGGATGGGTGAGACAAGCGGATAAGGAGGATCGAGTTTGCGGGAGGTGTACAGGATCTGCATCCTTTCAAGGAAGAGGAGGAGGTGGGGGAAGGGGATGAGATCATACAGGATCCGCGTGGGGGAGGGGAGATGGATGCGATAGGCGAGGCGGAGAGCATGGCGTTCAAGGATTTGGAGGGATTTATAAAAGGTAGGGGGGGCGGAGATCCAGGCCAGATGGGCGTAACAAAGGATAGGGCGGATGAGGGATTTATAGGTGTGGAGGATGGTGGAGGGGTCCAGACCCCACGTATGGCCGGAAAGGATCTTGAGGAGATGGAGTCGGGAGTGTGCCTTGGCTTGGATTGTCTGGAGATGGGGAGTCCAGGAGAGGCGACGGTCGAGGGTGACGCCAAGGTACTTAAGGGTGGGAGTGAGGGCGATAGGACGGCCATACATGGTGAGATAAAAATCAAGGAGGCGGAAGGAGGGGGTGTTTTTGCCTACAATGATCGCCTGGGTTTTGGAGTGATTGACCTTGAGCAACCACTGGTTGCACCAAGAGGTGAACCGGTCAAGATGGGATTGGAGAAGGTGTTGGGAGCGCTGCAGGCTGGGGGCAAGGGCAAGGAGGGCGGTGTCATCGGCAAACTGGAGAAGGTGGACGGGGAGTGACGGCGGCGGCATGTCCGCCGTATACAAAAGGTACAGAAGGGGGGAGAGGACGGAGCCTTGGGGCACACCGGCGGAGGGGAAAAAGGTGTAGGAGTCGGTGTTATGGATGGTGACGTAGGAAGGACGGTGGGAGAGAAAGGAGCCGATCAGACGGACGTAGTTAATGGGAAGGGCGAAGGTATGGAGCTTGAAGAGGAGACCGGAATGCCATACGCGGTCATAAGTTCGTTCGAGGTCCAGGGAGAGGAATATTGCGGAGCGACGGGAATTAAGCTGGTCAGAAAGGGGATGAGTGAGGTGAAGGAAAAGATCGTCGGAAGAGAAGGACGGCTGAAAGCCACACTGGGTAACGGGAAGGAGGCGGTGCTGGTGGAGATGCTGGTGGATGCGGCGGGTGAGGATAGATTCCAGGACCTTGCTGAAGACCGAGGTAAGGCTGATGGGACGATAGGAGGAGACGGCGGACGGCAGTTTGCCAGTTTTAAGGAACATCGGGATACGGGAGGTTTTCCACAGGTCGGGGTAGTAACCGGTGGACAGGACTACATTGTAGAGCCTGGCCAGGGTGGAGAGGAAAGAGACAGGAGCTTCACGAAGGTGACGGTAGTTGACACGATCGTGACCAGGAGCAGTGTTGCGTTTCGTGCGGAGTGTAGCAATGAGACCCTGTGTAGTGATAGGGGCATTGAGTTCCGTGTGTGCAATGTTGTCCAAGTACTGGAAACCAGGAGCGAGGGGAGGGACAGAGGTGTCAGTTCGATCGCAGACATCCGGGAAGAGGGAGTAATCGAACTGGGGATCATCGGGGATGGAAAAGACATCGGTGAGGTAAGAGGCAAAGTGATTGGCCTTACTAAGGGAGTCAGGGAAGGGGTGATCATCATGGAGAAGAGGATAGTAGGGGGAGGGTTTAGTTTCGGTAAGGCGACGGAAGGCTGACCAGAACTTGGACGAGTTGATAGGTAGTGTAGCATTTAAACGGGTGCATGTCTGTCGCCAGTCCCGGCGTTTCTTAGCCGCGAGCAAATTACGAATGTGTCGCTGGAGTTGCCAGTGGCGTCGTAGTGTGTCCGGGTCACGCGTGTGGAGGAAGGCACGGTAGAGACGGCGGGATTCACGGAGGAGGAGGACGGTCTGTGGGGGTAAGGTAGGACGGTGGGGGTGGACGGCGACAGTAGGGACGTGGGCCTCCACGACCTCAGACAAGGTCTGCTGGAGAAAGGAGGTGGCATGGGTTACATAATCAGGGTGGTGATAGGTGAAGGGGTGGCTATCGATCTGGGTGGAAAGGGTATACCAGTAGGCATTTCAGTTGGCACAGGAATAGTCATGGATGTACTTAGGGGGAGGGTCATTACGAGGGTCAGGGCGGGGGCGACGACCATCTGAAATGGTGAGGAGGACAGGGAGATGGTCGCTACCAATAGGCTCCAGGACATCCACCGTTATGCAGCCAAGGAGGTTGGGGGAGGAAAGGATAACATCGGGAGTGGAGTTGGATTCGGGACGGGTGTGCTGGGGGATGGGGATGAGGTCGCCTTGAAGGGAGGAGAGGAACCGATGCCACCGCCGTAACTGGGCGGCGGGACGACTATGGATGTTGAGGTCGGTGGCGATCACATAGGAGGAGAAGGTACGGTCAATGTGGGAGAGGAAGTCGAAGGGAATAGGGGCGTTAGGGCGGACATAGATGGTGGTGCAGGTAACGGTAAGGCCGGGGAAGAAGAGACTAAGGATCAGGTGTTCGGTGGGGTCGGGAAGGAGAGGTTGGAGCCGAATGGGGATCTGGCGGTGGTGACCAATGGCAACTCCGCCACGCGCAATCGGGAGGGGATTATCGGAGCGGTGGAGGAGGTAGGGCGAAGTGTGGACGGTGTGGTGGGGTTGGAGGAAGGTTTCATTGAGGAGGAAGGCATCCACACGGTGGGTGGCAAGGGTGTGCAGGAAGAGGTTCTTGTTGGCAGGAAGGGAGCAGACGTTGTTGAAAAGGATACGATGCTGTTGCGCCATGACAGGGATTTAAACGAGGGTGTCAAGACGGGAGAAGGTGAAATGGGCCTGGTTGTTGGAGTAGGTGGCGTACATTTTAAGTTGGAAAACGGAACGGGCGGCGAGGGAGATCTGTTGGAGGGTGTGCGGGAGCTGAAAAGGATGAACATTCTGAAGGACGATGGTGAGGAATCTGATGATTTCCTCAGCGGTAGGGGGTGGGCGAAGGGAATTGCCGGGAGGGGTGGGGGCGTCCAGAGGGCGGACAGGAACGGTGAGTTCAGGAATGGTAGGAGGGGGTCGGGCCTTACATTTCTGGGAGTAGGTAGGATGAGGGAGGGTACAGGTATTACAGGAGGGGGGGGGACTGGAGATTGGGGCACTGCCGTAAAAAGTGGGCTTGCCTACAGTGCGGGCAGGTGGGGGCCTCGCGACTGACGAAGACGCCCTCCGTTCCGTTATATATAGCGTGCAGCGAGTGCTCCGCGCATGCGTCAAAATCATATGGAGAGACGAACCACACCGCCCTCCAGCAGCGCCCTCGCTGGTGGAACTGCAGAACTCAGCTGTCTTCGGCGTTGTCAATTGCCGCGGCCATCGGAGTACTCTGACGTCTTCGTCTGGAGCAGATCTTAGAGATGACGGGGTTCCACGCATTATCTAGCTGGTAGCTATTGTCACGCTATATATTACGGGACGGAGGGCGTCTTCGTCAGTCTTCGATGGCTCACCTGAGGATGGCTGGCAGTTGTCCAGTCGAAATATCGTGGATGGAAGCTAACGACGACCGGCTGCAAACCCGAAATCTTTTTGAATATTCAGTTCACCGGGAAAATTTTAAATTTTACATCAGACGCTTTTACGGGGAGGAGATGGCCTCACATGTAAGACGTTTTGACAAACTACGTGGTAAGACAGCTAAGCTTTTGTGTTCTTTGACCTTTTTATTGAGATGTCGGGACCATGCCATAATAACATATTTGCCAGAGTGACTGCCACTGCACGGAAGATAACGGAAACGGCCAGTCACGCTATTGTTAAAGAGAGGATTTGCCACACACGACGAAGATTGGATGCCATTTCAGGAGAATTGTTCCATCTGCATCTGAAGATTGCAGCACATCTGTCTACTGTATCATGGGACTGTATTGACGGAGTAACCTCCGCCAAATCTGAGTGGGTACACAAGGATGCAAGTTCTCGGCATCGTCGCCACAGGGGATTACTGCACGACGTTCCGTTGTTAACCTCACGGACAAGAATTTGGACGACGCGACGCTGTCGGTATTAAGTAAGGGTTTGAATTTTGCACCTACACCTAGAGCATCACCTTCGATAAGTTTTGTGAGTGAAGAAGCCGTATGACCCCTTCCTATGGCAACTGCAGAAGAAGTAAGGAGGGAAACTTGCCGTGCTCTTCTGAAGGCTCCTCCTCAACACCGTAACACTACCTCCGCAGAAAGGGCTGCGCTGCGAAAGCTCCGAGAAGATCCGGACGTTGTGGTACTGAAGGCTGATAAAGGCAATTTAACTGTAATGTTACCTCGCAGTTTGTATGTGGATAAGATGTATGGTCTACTAAATGATTCTGCCTACAGGAAGATTGATAACGATCCTACAGGACGTGTACAACGGAAGACATCTACACTCCTGAATTCCTCTTCGTTGCCTCCAGAGACGATCAAGCGCTTAAGACTTCATGGCAGCGTACCTCCAAGATTTTATGGCCTTCCGAAGGTACATAAAGACGGACTACCCTTACGGCAAATAGTGAGTAATATTGGAGCCCCCACTTACGATTTAGCCAAACATCTTGCATCCTTGCAGAGGCCATTTGTGGGCAAATGTCCACATCACATACGTAATTCGGCCGATTTTATCAACAGACTGGGGGCTCTCCGCCTAAGTACTTCTGATCTTTTAGTTAGTTTTGACGCGGTGTCTCCTTTTACAAAGGTACCTCTTGCAGACTCTTTGGCACTGATTGGCACTAAGTTTCAGGTGGGAATCACTGCTTTGTTTCGCCACGCTCTCTCCTCAACATATTTTATGTTCAACGAAGAATATTTTGAACAGATTGACGGCGTCGCCATGGGCAGCCCCTTGTCTCCCTTGGTGGCCAACCTTTTTATGGAGGATTTTGAGGAGAGAGCACTTGAATCAGCAGCCCTCAAACCAACTGTTTTTTGGAGGTACGTGAATGACACTTTCGTAGTGTTGCCTCATGGAGAAGAAAAATTAATGGAGTTTTTAGATCACCTTAACTCCATTCGTGAGAACATTCGGTTTACCTTGGAATTAGAGATAAATGGTTGCCTCCCTTTCCTGGATGTGCTAGTTAGACGGAAGAGTGATGTCTCTCTGGGGCATTCGGTTTATCGAAAGCCCACACATACTGATTTGTATTTAAATTCGTCCAGCTGCCATCACCCATCGCAGACAATGAGTGTACTTAAAACACTTGTACACAGAGCTCATGTAGTGTCAGATGCAGATAGTTTGCCTGCAGAGCTTGCCCATCTGAAGAGGGTTTTCTAATAGAATGGATATACTACCCGGAAAATTAGCAAGGCACTGGCAATCAAGCCAAAGAAACAGGGAGCGGAGAAAGAAGAGAGCACGTCTACTAAATCTTTAGCTTTTCTTCCCTTTGTTGGCAACATTTCCTTCAAAATTGCAAGAATCCTCCACGGTTTCGAAGTGAAAGTTATTTTCCGTCCACCACCGAAGATTTCCGACCTGCTGGGATCAGTTAAAGACGATCTGGTGTTGCGGAAGGCGGGAATTTATAAAATACCTTGTCAGTGTGGCATGTCATATATAGGACAAACATTGCGAACAGTAAAAGAACGTTGCACTGGACATTAACGCTGTACTCACCTTTTGAAACCTAGCAAGTCTGCAATTGCTGAGCACTACATATCCACTGGACACTCAGTGGAGTATGACAACAATTTTGGCCACAGCTACATCCTTTTGGGACTCCGTCATAAAAGAATCAGTGCAAATTGGCATGACAGACAATCTTATCAACCGTGACAATGGCTACCAGCTAGATAATGCGTGGAACCCAGTCATCTCTAAGATCTGCTCCAGACGAAGACGTCAGAGTACTCCGATGGCCGCGGCAATTGACAACGCCGAAGACAGCTGAGTTCTGCAGTTCCACCAGCGAGGGCGCTGCTGGCGGGCGGTGTGGTTCGTCTCTCCATATGATTCTGACGCATGCGTGGAATACTCGCTGCACGCTATATATTACGGAACGGAGGGCGTCTTCGTTAGTCTTCGATGGCTCACCTGAGGATGGCTGGCAGTTGTCCAGCCGAAATATCGTGGATGGAAGCTAACGACGACCGGCTGCAAGCCCGAAATCTTTCTGAATATTCAGTTCGCCGGGAAAATTTTAAATTTTACAATCTTCTACTCTTTTCTGTCTCATTATATTTTAGCCAATCGCTCAGAGACTGATAGACAGAGCCATGTCATGATGCTGAAATTGACCAATGGAAACTCTGTATGCAGACACAGTGCAGACGCACACGCTCTGGTGAACAGTAGATAATGATCCAATAACAAGGCTATATTCTCGAAGTTTGAATTGGACGTTACTTCGAGACAACGAAACAAACATTGATATGTCTTGAGAGAAGCTACACCTGCCTAAAGATCTCTTATAGGGCTAAAAGGTCTTCTGCAAGGAATTCGATGATTCCTTGAAACGTCCTCTTTGGATATTATAAATTACTGTGTTGGTAAACTTCTACGTTATTTGATTTTCAAGAAACTGAGTAAAACTGAAAGTACTCAGACAGTTCTATCATTGCTTATTCTGACCATCACTAAACTGACACACAATATTTTTTTTTTTTTTTTTTTTTTTTTGGCGCGGCGCAATCTGACTTTCAATAATCCCTACAAAAGAGTGGCCCTGACTAACAATAACCTATACCTTTCATGAATCACTTACCTCACAAAAATCTTCGTTACTCCAATTACTGCAATACAGCGAGCTCCAACACTGCCTGCTAAATAAAAGATTCTAACTACTGAAGGCACTAACTACTGATAGGCATAGTTAGCAAACGAAAAATTTTGATAGAGAACAAACAATTTATTTACCTTAATAATGTTCAAAAGTCATCATATCAATTCATGATATCCACCTTTCCTTTTTCTGGCGGACACACGTCCAGATCGTCCACTTATAGTGACCTTTCAAATCTCTGGCATCTTTCTCCCCACATCCACCACTACTGGTGGCGCACCTCCAACTGCCCAATGCTACACAAGTGAATATTCCAACAATGAGTCCAACTATCCACAGACTGCACACATCACGGCAAGTGATTTTCATACAGAGCGCTACGTGGCTTTACCAACATAAAAACCTAAACAGCCTCCTTACATCCTCCAGCAGGGGTATGTGTGTTCCCTATCCCATCTCCAGACAGTGCTGCGTGATGAGTAGGTCAGACTCGCTACCTGCGCAGGGGCCTATGACCAAAGCACTGCAGTTTTACAGCGGCAAATTCCTCTTAAAAGCACTCTCATTTCGCGCTTCCAGCTTGTGAGCCTTCAGGTCTACGAATCCTCCATCAACTACATAAAAACACACCGAAGTGAAAACGGACACAGGCAGTGCTGATCCGGAGCTGCAATTACACAGCAGTATAATGAACAACTACTTGATATAGGTAATTTGCATATTATCCTCTGAAATATGTTAGTGGACATTTAGAGAGAAAATGGCCCCGTTACATGACTTCTCTTCTACGAGCTGGACAACGGCATATAACACTCGATTAAGAATTCTACAGCAGCGGAAAATGCAGACAGTAAAATTTGCCTTGTCAGTGTCCTACACACATCAAAAGCTTTCTTACTGTAGCAGTACTGATTACTTTGGTTCAAATGGCTCTGACAAGGGAACCTCCCCATTGCAACCCCCTCAGATTTAGCTATAGGTTGGAACAGTGGATAGGCCTTGAAAAACTGAACACAGATCAATCGAGAAAACAGGAAGAAGTTGTGTGGAACTATGAAAAAAATTAGCAAAATATACGAACTGAGTAGTCCACGTGCAACATATGTCACTTCAAGGGTGCTGTGCAGTCAGGAGCGCCGTGGCCCTGTGGTTAGCGTGAGCAGCTGCGGAATGAGAGGTCCATGGTTCAAGTCCTCCTCCGAGTGAAAAATTTACTTTCTTTATTTTCGCAAACTTATGATCTGTCCGTTCGTTCATTGACGTCTCTGTTCACTGTAATAAGTTTAGTGTCTGTGTTTTGCGACCGCACCGCAAAACCGTGCGATTAGTAGACGAAAGGACGTGCCTCTCCAATGGGAACTGAAAACATATCATCGCAAGGTCATAGGTCAACCGATTCCTCCACAGGAAAACACGTCTGATATATTCTGTTGTGGCGTAACAAGACAGCCACGCCACTCGGAAGTAGCCGAAAGGCACGCGTTAACTCACGCAGGCTAGTAGATAGGTCTGAAACAGGATACGTAATAAATGCTATAAAGAAAAGTACGTAGCTCCTGGAATACTTAACTTTAAGTGGTACATCGCTCTTGACAATACAAATGAGACTCTGTAGATACATGCTAATTGTGCCTTGCTAGGTCGTAGCCATGACTTAGCTGAAGGCTATTCTAACTATCTGCTCTGCAAATGAGCGAGGCTTCGACAGTGTGCATCGCTAGCTACGTCGTCCGTACAACTGGGGCGAGTGTTAGTCCGTCTCTCGAGACCTGCCGTGTGGTGGCGCTCGGTCTGCGATCTCTGACAGTGGCGACACGCGGGTCCGACATGTACTAATGGACCACGGCCGATTTAAAGCTACGACCTAGCAAGTGTGGTGTCTGGCGGTGACACCACATATTCTATACGATACTGTTGACGGCATGTGCGTCACTTGACAGTAATATGTTGTCGACCCACCTAACTTGTACACTTGGCGAATGGGTAAAAAGATTCTTCTACCTTGCCCGATTGAGTTTTTCTTGTGGATGTGATTATCACTCCCAAAAAAGTGATTGCATCGGACGGACAGATAACAATTGTCTGAAAATAAAATAATTAAAATTTTCAGTCGAGAGAAGGCTTGAACCAAGAACCTCTCACTCCACAGCTGCTCACGCTAACCACAGGGCCACGGCGCTCCTGACTGCACATCACCCTTGAAGTTGCATATGTTGCACATGGACTACTCAGTTCGTATATTTTGCTAATTTTTTTCGTAGTTCTACACAACTTCTTCCTGTTTTCTCGATTGATCTGTGTTCAGTTTTTCAAGGCCTATCCACTCTGCCAACTTATAACTAAATCTGAAGGGGGTGCGATGGGGAGGTTCCCTTGTGAGTACTATGGGACTTAACAGCTATGGTCATCAGTCCCCTAGAACTTAGAACTACTTAAACCTAACTAACCTAAGGACATCACACAACACCCAGTCATCTCGAGGCAGAGAAAATCCCTGACCCCGCCGGGAATCGTACCCGGGACCCCGGGCGTGGGAAGCGAGAACGCTACCGCACGACCACGAGCTGCGGACTACTGATTACTCTGTGACGTTACCTTCACATGTACATTTCATGTAGCATGAAATTAAAACTTCTGTGCTATAAAGCGGTCGACTCAAAAGAAAAATCACTGAAGAGCCAAAATATTTTGACCACCTGTTTAATAGTATTTTGGTCCACCTTTGGAACAGAATACAGCAGCAGTTCTGCATGGTAAGGATTAGACAAGTCCTTGGTAGGTTTCCGGTAGTATGTAACACCAGAATGTCTGCACATAGGTCACAAAACTTTCGTAAATTACGAGCCTGTGGTTTGTGGACGCGGAGCTGGCTTCCTATAGCGTCGCAGGTGTGTTCCGTTGGGTTCATAACAGGCGAGGTGGCCAAATATCAAGGTGAGTTCACCATCGTGCTCCTTAAACCTCTGCAGAGGTTAATCAACCTGCTGGTAGATGCCATCGCTGTCGTGTCAGACATAAACCATCAAGGGACGTAGATGGTCCGCAGTAATGGCAGGTCAAAGTAGCCAATAGCAAAAATCTGCATCCTCCGGTTTGCGTCCGTTACACCGTGCTTGTTTCGAGAAGCCATTCGTCTGGACGACGGACTAATCCGAAATTGAAGAAGAAATGTAATACATGTGACCAAGCGAACGTTTACATTGTTCCACGGTCCTGTCTCCACAACCTCCTGCCACTGATAGCGTAACTGACGACGTCATTCAGTAAGCATCAGAACAGGCAGAGATCGCTTGCTGAGGAGACTCGTGTTCAACAATTTACGGTGGACAGTGTGTTTACAATCGCTTGTGCTTGCACTAGCATTATGCTCTGTCGTCAAATTGGCCACAGATCGCTACTTAAACTAGCTTTACAGGCCTGTCAACCCCTCCGACCCGCACGATCTACACTCCTGGAAATTGAAATAAGAACACCCTGAATTCATTGTCCCAGGAAGGGGAAACTTTATTGACACATTCCTGGGGTCAGATACATCATATGATCACACTGACAGAACCACAGGCACATAGACACAGGCAACAGAGCATGCACAATGTCGGCACTAGTACAGTGTATATCCACCTTTCGCAGCAATGCAGGCTGCTATTCTCCCATGGAGACGATCGTACAGATGCTGGATGTAGTCCTGTGGAACGGCTTGCCATGCCATTTCCACCTGGCGCCTCAGTTGGACCAGCGTTCGTGCTGGACGTGCAGACCGCGTGAGACGACGCTTCATCCAGTCCCAAACATGCTCAATGGGGGACAGATCCGGAGATCTTGCTGGCCAGGATAGTTGACTTACACCTTCTAGAGCACGTTGGGTGGCACGGGATACATGCGGACGTGCATTGTCCTGTTGGAACAGCAAGTTCCCTTGCCGGTCTAGGAATGGTAGAACGATGGGTTCGATGACGGTTTGGATGTACCGTGCACTATTCAGTGTCCCCTCGACGATCACCAGTGGTGTACGGCCAGTGTAGGAGATCGCTCCCCACACCATGATGCCGGGTGTTGGCCCTGTGTGCCTCGGTCCTGATTGTGGCGCTCACCTGCACGGCGCCAAACACGCATACGACCATCATTGGCACCAAGGCAGAAGCGACTCTCATCGCTGAAGACGACACGTCTCCATTCGTCCCTCCATTCACGCCTGTCGCGACACCACTGGAGGCGGGCTGCACGATGTTGGGGCGTGAGCGGAAGACGGCCTAACGGTGTGCGGGACCGTAGCCCAGCTTCATGGAGACGGTTGCGAATGGTCCTCGCCGATACCCCAGGAGCAACAGTGTCCCTAATTTGCTGGGAAGTGGCGGTGCGGTCCCCTACGCCACTGCGTAGGATCCTACGGTCTTGGCGTGCATCCGTGCGTCACTGCGGTCCGGTCCCAGGTCGACGGGCACGTGCACCTTCCGCCGACCACTGGCGACAACATCGATGTACTGTGGAGACCTCACGCCCCACGTGTTGAGAAATTCGGCGGTACGTCCACCCGGCCTCCCGCATGCCCACTATACGTCCTCGCTCAAAGTCCGTCAACTGCACATACGGTTCACGTCCACGCTGTCGCGGCATGCTACCAGTGTTAAAGACTGCGATGGAGCTCCGTATGCCACGGCAAACTGGCTGACACTGACGGCGGCGGTGCACAAATGCTGCGCAGCTAGCGCCATTCGACGGCCAACACCGCGGTTCCTGGTGTGTCCGCTGTGCCGTGCGTGTGATCATTGCTTGTACAGCCCTCTCGCAGTGTCCGGAGCAAGTATGGTGGGTCTGACACACCGGTGTCAATGTGTTCTTTTTTCCATTTCCAGGAGTGTATAATGAGACGTCAACATCGGATGTCTTAGTCTACTCGTGCTTTCATCATCCTTTAACCATTTTCTCAAGATGCACACAACTGTAGCATGCACACAGCATTAACATGCGAACACCCGAGCAGCTTCGCGTTTCAAGATGCTCTAGTTACCAGGCTTGAGGCAATAACCATCTGTCCTTTGTCGAAGCAGATTGTGTCAGTAGATTTCTCCATTTGTGGCCGGTATCCTCGTAGAATAACTCCCCAAGCGTCTCTGCTCCTCTTTTTATTTTTATTTTTTTTTAATTTACGAATCTGGCCAGCTATGGACTGCATACGACTTAAGACTTATGGTTTTCTTTTCCTTCCTTTCTTCCCAGTACTTCTTCATTTTCTCTCCAACTGCTCGTCTCTGCTCATCTGTCCACAGTCTCTTGGGTCGAGGTTTTCGCTCATCTTCTTCACAGTTTGCGTTTTGTATCAGTAACCTGAAGTGAATCCTGTCATGTATTATTTCTTCTGTAACACCTATTTTGTTGGCATCTTTCTTTACTGCTTCTATCCATCCTACAGTTTTCTTCAGCTTACTAACGTAATTAAAAATTTTCTTTCTAAGCCGTGTTTCTTCCATTCTTTTTAAATAACCATAAAATTCTAGCCGCCTCTTTCTCATTGTATCTGTGATCTTTTCTGTATTTTTGTATAAATCTTCATTTCTCCTTTTAATCAACCTGTTTTCATTGTTTCTCTCAGGACCTACAATTTTTCTTAGTATTTTTCCCTCTCTTTTTTCTAATTCTCTTAATTTGTCTTCCTCATTCATTGTTAGGCACTGTGATCCATTGGTTGCTTGTGTCCTAATAACTCAATTATAGTGTCTAATTCTTGCTTATATGGATACTGATTTCTAATTGCAGTAGTTTTGTATTAATTTATATGCAAATTTTAACTTTTTTATTCTTCCTTTATTTGTTGTGTTATCCTCTCTATTGGCTTGGATCCACTCCCCCAGGTATTTGACTTTATCAACTCAGCGTAGTACAGCACCTTGACGTAGCATGAACTCAAGAAGTCGTCGGAAGTCCTCTGCAGAAATATTGAGCCACACTGCCTCTATAGATGTCCGTAATTGCAAAAGGCACTTGAGTCGGTCGTAAGGTGCTATCTATCCCATTAACGCCAAATTTCGTTGCGGGTACTTTCGACGTACGTGCCTTATTGATTTCTGCCATTATTTCATGCAGTGTTGCCTGTCTGTTATCCCGCAGCTCTCGATCTTCAAGAGAAGGCCGTCGCCCACTGCGTGTCCGCTGTGAGAGGTTATGCCTAAAATTTGATGTTCTCTCAAACTCTTGATTCTGTGGATCGCGGAATACTGAACTCCCTAACGCTTTCCGAAATGGAAAATTCCTTGCATCTAGCTCCAAGTATAATTCCGCGTTAAAAGTCAATTCACATCCTGCGACCATAATCACGTCATAAATCTTTTCATACGAATCACCCGAGTACAAATGACAGCTCGGTCAATGCACGGCCCTTCTATGAGTTGTGTACGCTCTGCTACCGTCATCTGCAAATGTGTATATCGCTATTGAATGGCTTTTGCCACCTTATTGTATTGCTTCTTCCCATATATTAGGAAGAGACTCCGCTGGTTATGAGCACTATATGGCGGTAGATGATCGATACGTGGATTATTTTTATAGAATCCAGAAGAAAGAGCTATCTAGCTGTGATTACAGAGCCGTTGGTACACCTGACCACGTCATATTTTAATACCAATGTTACACGTCCGAGATGGGAGAAGGAAGACAGCTGTCTACGAGCCACTGAAAGCTAATGAACAGTTTGGCTTCTTGAACGAAGGAGCATCTATCTTCTCACAGACAGTGAAAAGAGAGCTCCCCGTCCTACTGATGGCAGCCAGGACAGAAGGATATGGAAGAATGGAAACAGATCTAGTAAACTGTCAGTCTGTCTTCGTTTCCGAAACCGAGTTGTCTTCGGATCCAAATAAGATTAAGAAAGGGACACTAGATGTTTAATAGTTGATTTATCAAACAGGTGGTAAAACTGGATATAGTCTAGTACACCTTCGGCTTGCTTTCCGGACCATTAAGTTCTCGAAGCTAGAGCGAAAATAAAGCTCTACATACAGTGTCACTGAGATAACATTATATGCCTTAAAACGTATCCTTCACATATTTTTGAAGTAATGACAAATTTCATTCTCATTTTGTAGTACCTTTTCTTGTATGAATTTTGTCCCTCTCACCTTTTATTATCATTAATTCTGTTTTATTATTATTAGACTTTTCTTTTGTAGTATTTGGTGAAGGTTACTTTTCTTCATATACTCTACATCTACGTCTATTCTCCGCAAGCCACCTTGCCGTATGTGGTGGGTGTACTTCGTGTGCCGCTTTCACTTTCTCCCTTTCCTATTCCAGCCGTGAATAGTTCGCAGGAAGGGCGAATGCCGGTAAGCCTCCGTGTGGGCTCGAAACTTTCTAATTTTATCTTCGGGGTCTTTTCGCGAGATATACATAGGGGGAAGCGATACATTGGAATTGACTGATCAACACTGCGACGCTTCGGTGCTTACGAAATGAACCTGAAACGAAACGCGCGCTCCTCCTTGGATCTTCTCCAGTTTGTTTTATCAGTCCTATCTGGTACGGATTCCTTACCGACGAGCAGTATTCAACATTTGGTCGAATGCTACTTCCTCCGCTGTTGAACTACATTTCCTGAGTATTATTCCAATGAATCTCAGTAAGGCATCTGCCTTACTCGCAATTAAATTCATGTGGACGTTGTACTTTAAATCGCTCACTACGCATGGTCCCGGATATTTAATGGAAGTAGCTGCTTCCATTGATTGTTCTGCAATTGTGAAAGCATACAATAAAGGGTCTTTCCGCGTATGTATTCGCAATACGCTAGATTTGTTTATGTTGGGGGTCAATTGCCACTCCGTGCACCATTCGTCGATCCTCTGCAGTTGTTCCTGCATTTTGCTACAATTTTCTACCGTTGCGACTTCTCTGCATACAACAGCATCATCCGCGAAAAACTTCAAGGAAATTCCAACTTTATCTCCTAGGTCGTTTATATGTTTTAAGAAAGGTAGTGGTCCCATAGCACTCCCCTGGAGCACGCCCAAAGTTACTTTTACGTCTCAAGACTTCTCTCCGTTCTGAACGACGTGCTGTATCGTGTTAGCTACATACTCTTCGTTCACACGTTTGGTCTGGTCTTCCGTACGCTCGTATTTTTTTCGTTAGGCAGCAGTGCGGAACTGTATTGAATGCCTTCGGCAGTCAAGGAAAGTGGCTTCTACCAGGACCCCTGTATTGACTGCTTTCTGGGTCTCGTGGACGAACTGAGAGAGCCGGGTTTCACACCACGCTTGTTTTAGGAAGCCACGTTGGGTCCTCCAAAGGAGATTTTCGACGCGCAGGTAGTCGCTCGCGTTATCTCGCAGCTTTTGAGGTTCGAGGATACGTTCCGATATCGAATGGAAACCGCCCATCGGGTCAGTTACGAGACCAGGTGTGCTGGACATCCTAGATGAGGTATTTAGGTACACTACTGGCCACTGAAATTGCTACACCGCGAACATGACGTGATACAGACGTGAAATTTAACCGACAGGAAGAAGATGCTGTGATACGCCAATGATTAGCTTTTCAGGGCATTCACACAAGGTTGGCGCCGGTGACGACACCTACAACGTGCTGACAGGAGGAAAGTTTCCAGCTGATTTCTCATACACAAACAGCAGTTGACCTGCGTTGGCTGGTGAAACGTTGTTGTGATGCCTCGTGTTAGGAGGAGAAATGCGTACCATCACATTTCTGACTTTGATAAAGGTCGGATTGATGCCTATCGCGATTGCGGTTTATCGTATCGCGACATTTCTGCTCGCGTTTGTCGAGAACCAATGACTGTTTGCAGAATATGGAATCGGTGGGTTCAGGAGGGTAATAAGGGATCCCAACGGCCTCCTATCACTAGCAGTCGAAATGATAGGCATCTTATCCGCATGGTTGTAAAGGGTCTTGCAGCCACGTCTCGATCCCTGAGTCGGCAGATGGGGACGTTTGCAAGACAACAACCATCTGCGCGAAGAGTTCGACGACGTTTGCAGCAGCATGGACTATCAGCTAGGAGACCGTGGCTGCGGCTATCCTTGACGCTGCATCACAGACAGGAGCGCCTGCGATGGTGTACTCAACGGCGATCCTGGTTGCACGAATGGCAAAACGTCATTTTTTCGGATGAATCCAGGTTCTGTTTACAGCATCATGATAGTCGCATCCGTGTTTGGCGACATTGCGGTGAATGCACATTGGAAGCGTGTATTCGTCATCGCCATACTGGCGTGTCACCAGGCGTGATGGTATGGGGAGCCATTTGTTACACTTCTCAGTCGCCTCTTGATCACATTGGCGGCACTTTGAACAGTGGACGTTACATTTCTGATGTGTTACGACCCGTGACTCTACCCTTCATTCGATCCCTGTGAAACCCTACATTTCAGCAGGATAATGCACGACCACATGTTGCAGGTCCTGTACGGGCCTTTCTGGATACAGAAAATGTTCCACTGCTGCTCTGGCCAGCACTTTCTCCAGATCTCTCACCAATTGAAAACATCTGGTCAATGGTGGCTATGCAACTGTCTTGTCACAATACGCCAGTCACTACTCTTGATGAACTGTGGTATCGTGTTGAAGCTGCGTGTGCAGCTGTATGTGTACACGCCATCCAAGCTCTGTTTGACACAATGCCCAGGCGTATCAGGGCCGTTATTACGGCCTGTGGTGGTTGTTCTCGGTACCGATTTCTCAGCATCTATGCACCCAAATTGCGTGAAAATGTAATCACATGTCAGTTCTGGTATAATATATTTGTCCAATGAATACCCGTTTATCATCTGCATTTCTTCTTGGTGTAGCAATTTTAATGGCCAGTAGCGTAATTTCCAGTGTCCGAAGGGGTGAATATTGACGTGTTACTCAAGTCCTGCCTCAGTTACACGTTTGGCAAACATTTCGGAAACGTTTTATTATTTCACCTAGGCTAAATATTCCTTATAGTAGATACGCAGGAAATTCTTTGCAGAAATGACTGGACGGGAGCGCACATTTCCGTAATGGTCGTCCGCGGCAGGAAACGATGTGTTTTTCTGATATTTTTTTAATGAAATGGAAAAATCACTCCATTTAGATAGGCAAGTGATGAAACACCAAAAAGAGAAATAAATAAATAAACCTCCGTTCTATGGAGTGCTGTGTTTCATCGGTTCTATTAGCATAACGTACTCGCAGCAATGCCAATTAAGAACACAACCAGCTGGTATTAACATCAAGCATCATTCCTCTAATACTAGCGTACAGACCCTAAAAAGAAATATGCTTCTTATCTCTTCAGTATTTGAAATATTGCGGTACAGCTGCCTCTACTGTAAGTGGCTCGTACATTGTCGAGACACTGAACACGGCTACCGGGGCCATTCAGTTATTTCCGACAGTAAACATTACGCCCAGCACACAGGCGGTTCCTCTTCGGCAGCGGTAGAGCGTCTGCTTTCTGTCAGATATGAAACACCGATCTCGAGAGATTTACGTTTGCCGGCCGCTGGTGGCCGAGCGGTTCTGGCGCTACAGTCTGGAACCGCGCGACCGCTACGGTCGCAGGTTCGAATCCTGCCTCGGGCATGGATGTGTGTGTTGTCCTTAGGTTAGTTAGGTTTAAGTAGTTCTAAGTTCTAGGGGACTTATGACCTCAGCAGTTGAGTCCCATAGTGCTCAGAGCCATTTGAACCATTTAGATTTACGTTTTTACCCGTCACTCACTCGGCTGAATCAAAACACAGCGCAGTGGGAGGTCCTGTTTTATCGTACGAGTATGTTCCACGCTTTTCAGTGCACTGTGAGGCTACTCATTACAAAACCAGGACAAGTATACACACTCCTCTCCTTGACCGGCTTTCATGGAGCATGACAAACACGACGGGAAAAAGAATATTAACTTTTTTCAGTGAGGTTTTCTGCTATTTTATTCATTAAACCAAATGCCTAAATATGAAAATACCGCCTATCTCGCTCCCCTCTAATTTCATCGTGTACGATATAACAGCCTCTAAGTTAATGAACTGAATTCCACAGGTTGGAGGAGACTGAAATCCCCGATTTCAGAAATGAATGAAAACCAAATCAAGTAAGATACAGCAAAAATAATTTTTTCAAGTAAATTCCATGTTCCACAGAGAAGAAGTTTTGTTTGCTCAAGAGAGAACCATATTTTCGTAATTATATATTTTTTAAAGTGTTCACTATATTCAACTTTAATCTATGAGTACATAAGGCATTACGATCTCGGTTTTAATGCCTTGAAACATTCCTCTTTATATGAAACCCGATCAGCAAAAGAAAAACCTTCACACTGCTACTGAACATGCTGTCGTGAACCAACTTTAATTAAAGGGCCATTTAACACAAATTAAATCAAACTCAATTAAACTCATAAGATTTACAACTGATATAATGCATAAATCAGTGTTCGTGAATGACTCGTTATGGAAGTTATTCGAGCCATGCACACTGTAATTTACAACATCTAACAAACTGAAAATTACTCATTTAATGACAACGTATTGACGATTTCGTCGATGCAAAACACATATCTTGGAGATCCACTGCGAATCACACTTACCTTCTTAGCTGAAAATTTCATTTAACAAAAGAAATAATAACTCTGCTGAAGGCAGTTCATGTGCACTCGTGTTTGAATATATCGCACAAGAATGCGCTCCTTTCATAAACGAGATGTAATTGAGCACATGTGAGGTTTTTAGAATAATTACCTGAGAAGTGAAATTATTAGGTTGACGTACGCATAATTTCGACACGTTACGAAATCTGGCAACAGCACAAGGAATGAGGATAAACAGATGAAATTAGAGATTCATTATTAAAATACATTTACAACAGTCTTATAAAAGTTAGAAATCTAAATAAAAAATACGAGCTGCCATGACCAAACAAACACACAAATAGACCGCTTTTTGATCGCAGGGACATAACAATGACGCTGCTCTGTGCCCAGTTGTCATTTATAGAGCATATCAGTGCAAGTGGAAGAAACAAGTATATAAACACTTTATTCACATTGTACTAAATTTGTTTTTTCATCTGAAGCATGGACTATAGCTTCCAACTCATTCCACACAACACTCTAACGGAGCACATTTGAAATTGTATACAGTGCACTGCTTAACTACTGTTCGTCGTACCCGCTTCACTGTCTCACAAAACACAGCCTCATCAGAGACTATCTGATGCCAACAGTCGGTCACTCCGCCCCGTCGGTGCTACATTACAATAGGAAGATCGTGTACTCAACTTGTGTTCTAACTCATGACTTCTATGAATGAAAGATTCGATGAGCGCCACTGTTCCCAGACTCATCACACTTGCGGAACTGCAGCGGGGTGAAGGAAACCAATATAGCACTGGTGTAACAGTGCCTTGTTTTCTAGCGAGTGCAACTCGCAACATTAGAGTCATAGAGAGCACGCAGAATAACAGGCACGGTAGATGCACAGTTGGTAGAACATGCGTGGGTAGACCGGTAGTGCTGAGGGTTACAGGCAGGCGCTGAAGGCGAAATACAGCGTGCTGGGGGAAGTGCTATTCTAACGTGAGGCCTACACTCACTTTTTCTGTATTTGCTAAGAGGAGACGCTCCACACCCACACTTGCACAGTGATCATTGAAAAAATCTACTGACACCTCTGCTTTAGTTATAATGTAAACGGAATTCCGCTGAAAATGTACCAAAAGCAGCAAATTATTTTCGCCTGGCATTTTAAGCATTTGCAACTCCCAGAGAAGCATCATGAGTGGCAAAGTTTGAATACTACCTACATTTCTTTATTGGCCATGTTAAAATTTTCTTACTTTGCCAGAACACCGTGTTTACACAATATCATGTCTCTAACATGTTGTTCAGACACAGCTGTGAAAGAATTCCGATACCATGGTTTATTAATTTTGTTAAATCAGGAATTGAGGAAAAGCAGGGTCATAAGCTTATGACAGAGATCATCCTTCACTTATGCTGTTTCAAAATCCGTAGCATTTCTCGTTTCACCACCTATCGATGGCCCTTAAAAATTACTGCACATTGTTTAATCTAATAAGTCTGTAGCTAGTGGAGTAACAGAGTAGATAATGAAGGTTTGTTTAATAACCACATGTAAAAACACTGACGTATTTGGAGAAAGAAGATCTACTTCATAGGAATTAACATGTATTCTACTAATAAGAGAACTAGCGAAACTCAGCTCGCTCTCTTCGACCATGAGATAGAAAGTGCCATAGACATGGACGTCCAAAGTGTGTTCCTTAACTTGGGGAAGGCATGTGATGTAGTACCGTGCTGTTGTTTCGTGAACGAAATGCGAGATTACCGAGAACGGAACCAGATTTGTGAGTGGATTCAGCGTTTACTCGAAGACAGAACTCAACACGCCGCCCTTAACCGAAAAAAACATCAGAAGTATAGTATAGTGTTTTATCCGTCCTCAGCAGCTAAAGTTGTAAGAATCGAAATAATCAACAACCAGATGCATAAAAGAAATTTAATTTCTTAACCCGTTTCTGTCATTCTTCAGAACGTTATACCTATTGTACAATTTGGGAGTGTCAACTGTAAGATGCATGCAGTGAAGTGTTGTGGTCTTGTGGTTCACGTACAGTCACTATGAACCTTATGATCACGACATTTTGCTGTATGCATCTCTTCGTTGACACTCGCAAACAGTGCGATAGGTGTAGCCTTCTGTAGAAGTACCCGAAACCGGTTAAGAGATTAAATTTTTTTTATGTATCTGGTTGCTGATTATTTCGGTCTTTTACATCAGCAGGATTTTAAAGGAAGCGTGAGAGGACCATTAGTGTTTATAATATGTGTAAATGATTTAGTGGACACAAGAAGGTAGGAACGTCAATAGGAGGGAGTGAACTGCAGGAAGACCTGCAGAGGATGGATGACTGGTGCAAAGACTGGCACCCTGATCGAAAATAAATGTATCATACTGAACAAGCACAGGCGAAGACATCCACTACTGTACAATGACACTGTTGGTGTGACGTCGCTGGAAACAATAACAACGGTAAAATACCTAGGAGTAATCATATGGGACGATTGGAACCGTAAGGAAACATATTTCATACACGAAACAAGCGGCGCACAAAACACTTGTTCGACTATTTCTTGAGTACTGTTCATTAATCTGGCACCCTCAGCAGGCTGGATTAATAGATGAGATGACCCAACGAAAAGCAGGGCGTTTCGTCACGGGATGACTGAGAAAGGTGGCGCAGTGGTTAGCACCCTGGACTCAGATCTGTTTCTGTGTTTTTCCTAAGTCGCACCAGGCAATTTGCGGCGTGGTTCCTCTGAAAGGGCACAGCCCATTTCCTTTCCCACCCTTGAGCTGATACTCCGTCTCTAATGACATCGATGTCGACAGGGCTTTAAATCCTAATCTTCCTTCCTTCTCCACGGCGTCGCTTAGTAAGCTCGAGTGTGCCACAGAGATACTCAACAAATAACAAATTCCAGAGGCACACAAGAGACATGTTGCGCATCATGGTATCGAAATGTTGATAGAGAACCTTCTAGGAGAGATCTGGCAACAAATTACTGTCTCCCATATATGACCGTAACGAGAAAATAACAGAAATTAGAGATACAGTGACTCGAGAAAGTATTCCTATAGCTGTAAAAGTTTTTGGCCTCGTGAGAAGAAGTGAATACAAAATCTTAAGTGCCAATCCTGTGAAAGTACCACAGTAAACCATGTTTACTGAAAGACAAGGGAAAAAAATACATTCATAGCGATAGCAAGGTTAACGAAACAGAAAATTTCGTACAAAAGCTACTTCGTAAAGTAATCGTCCACTCATGGTTTTCTTAGATTTAGAGGCTGAATACACAGTTCAAATTATAAAAAGTTTTAGCGGGGTTTCCCTTTCAAATTATGACTTCATCAAGTTATAAACGCCTATAGTCGTCTGGGCATAGAGCTGGCTGTTTGCTGTCACAGAGGAGGGTGGATGGTCCCGGCGGAGGTTCGAGTCCTCCCTCGGGCATGGGTGTGTGTGTTTGTCCTTAGTATAATTTAGGTTAAGTAGTGTGTAAGCTTAGGTACTGATGATATTAGCAATTAAGTCCCATACGATTTCACACACACACACACACGCAGAGGAGGGAATTCTGCCCCATTCTTCTTCAAAAGTTTATTTGAAGTCTTCCTTGTTTTCGATAGTTGTCCTTTTCTAATGTTTTCTTCCACCACTTCCCAAAGATGTTCAATGGGATTGATGCCTGCCTCTGAGGAGGGGGACTGAGTTGTTTCGATGCATCGTCCAGGAACCATATCTTCGTATGGTTCGGGACGTCATCCTGTTGAAATTTGTAGTTTCCTTGGAGACGAAAGTTTCCGGCACTAGCAATTAGATTTTCCTTTAAGATGTTGATATACATGCTGTGATGCAGCGTACACAGTTTCCCGACAGCTGCAGCACCCATGTGGCCCCACACCATAGGGAAACCCTCACACTGTTTCACAGTTAGCACGACGTTCTGCGGCAGCATGTCCGTGTTTTTCTTACGCCACACTAGTCACCTGCCATCCGACCCGAATCTATTACATTTACTATCATCAGAAAATGTAACTCTATTCCAGAAGTCGTCCATCTTGAACCTACGACCCTGGATGAAATGAAGGAGTTTCTTCCACTGCTTTACACTAACCCAAACTTTCTTGCGAATTATCCGGCTATTACATGTGTACTTCTTACCGGTATTTATTGCCCCTTCGACTGCCCAGCCGTCTTAGGAGCGCTGATTTTAGGATTTTTCTTGATTTCCCATTCAGTAAACCTCACGCATGCACCAGGCAGTGAGCGAGTGCGTGCTTTCCGTGGCTGGTTTCTCAATATTTTTGTTACGCGTAGCGATCTGTTACCGACTGAACTCTTGATCTATGTTCACCGACTACTTCAGCACCTCGTAAGAGGATTGGACTAATTATGATAGTCTTCTTTCAGGTAGAGTCGTCTCATTACCCATGTTCCAACTGATGCCTCTAGAAACAACAGGTGGTAGACCGTGGTTGCGTACGGTTGACGTAGGAGTGTACCGTGAATCGGCAGTGACATTTCGTCCCTGAGCACGAGTATAGGCATATTATAAAGGTGGACGAATACTTTATGAAGTAGTTTTTGTATGAAATTGTCTATTTTGTAAACCTTCTCATCGCAATTACTCTATTTTGTTCCCATTTTTTTTTTCAACAAGAATGATTTACTGAGGTACTTTCCTCATGAATGGGTCTTCAGATTTTGTACTCGCCTCTTTTCGCGTGCCGTTGACTACTTTTTTTACGAGTGCTAGAACAATACTTTTTAGTCTCACCGTAATACGGAGGTTTGCAACTAACCATTTTTCCCACGCGCCGTTCGCGAATGGAACGGTGAAGCGGGGAAAAGATAGTGGTGCGAGAAGAACTCTCCCTCACACAGCGTTAGTTGGTTTGCGACGTTGGGTGTAGATGTATAAAACAAGGCGAGTTAGAAGGAGGGTCACGTGGCATAATCTTGCCCGAATAACCAAATCAATATTTTTAAAATGTTTTATTTATTTAAAAAATCTGTAGGCGTAGATGTAGAAGTAAGGAAATTGCTGTGTGTGTGTGTGTGTGTGTGTGTGTGTGTGTGTGTGAGTGTGTGTATTGGGACAGGAAAGATATTGGTGGAAGGCACGCTTCTGGCGTGCCTCCGACAAGGCGACAGCTGACGATCGCTGCCCAGTGCCCTTGAGCGAGCGCTAGAGGCAGCAGCGCGCATGCGCGACGGTTCCAGCGTGCGCTGCAACGTGACCGCGCACGTGAGGCGCAGCCCAGGGGAGGAGGCTAGCGAAGCCACGTTGCCGCGTCCTCGCCAGCCCCTGCTTCGCAGGCAACCCGCGTGGCACGATCCTCTTTCAAAGCATCGCTGCTCGAAGCCACCGTAATCTTCACGTAATACATTGCCGGCAAAAATATGCAACGCCGTCAAGGACAAGGTCATTTGAGTGACAAGTGAGCTGACAGATAGGCATTGTAGCAGAGGAGAGAGCAGATAGGTGGAAAGAATACATTGAAAGCCCATATGAGGGTGAAGATTTGTCTGTTGTGATAGAAGAAGAAACAGGAGTCGATTTAGAAGAGATAGGGGATCCAGTATTAGAATCGGAATTTAAAAGAGCTTTGGAGGACTTACGATCAAATGAGGCTGAAGGGATAGATAACATTCCATCAGAATTTCTAAAATCATTGAGGGAAGTGGCAACAAAACGACTATTCACGTTGGTGTGTAGAATATATGAGTCTGGCGATATACCATCTGACTTTCGGAAAAGCATCATCCACACAATTCCGAAGACGGCAAGAGCTGACAAGTGCGAGAATTATCGCACAATCAGCTTAACAGCTCATGCATCGAAGCTGCTTACAAGAATAATATACAGAAGAATGGAAAAGAAAATTGAGAATGCGCTAGGTGACGGACGATCAGTTTGGCTTTAGGAAAAGTAAAGGGACGAGAGAGGCAATTCTGACGTTACGGCTAATAATGGAAGCAAGGCTAAAGAAAAATCAAGACACTTTCATAGGATTTGTCGACCTGGAAAAAGCGTTCGACGATACAAAATGGTGCAAGCTGTTCCAGATTCTGAAAAAAGTAGGGGTAAGCTATAGGGAGAGACGGGTCATATGCAATATGTACAACAACCAAGAGGGAATAATAAGAGTGGACGATCAAGAACGAAGTGCTCGTATTAAGAAGGGTGTAAGACAAGGCTGTAGCCTTTCGCCGCTACTCTTCAATCTGTACATCGAGGAAGCAATGATGGAAATAAAAGAAAGGTTCAGGAGTGGAATTAAAATACAAGGTGAAAGGATACCAATGATACGATTCGCTGATGACATTGCTATCCTGAGTGAAAGTGAAGAAGAATTAAATGATCTCCTGAACGGAATGAACAGTCTAATGAGTACACAGTATGGTTTGAGAGTAAATCGGAGAAAGACGAATGAGAAGTAGTAGAAATGAGAACAGCGAGAAACTTAACATCAGGATTGATGGTCACGAAGTCAATGAAGTTAAGGAATTCTGCTACCTAGGCAGTAAAATAACCAATGACGGACGGAGCAAGGAGGACATCAAAAGCAGACTCGCTATGGCAAAAAAGGCATTTCTGGCCAAGAGAAGTCTACTAATATCAAATACCGGCCTTATTTTGAGGAAGAAATTTCTGAGGATGTACGTCTGGAGTACGGCATTGTATGGCAGTGAAACATGGACTGTGGGAAAACCGGAACAGAAGAGAATCGAAGCATTTGAGATGTGGTGCTATAGACGAATGTTGAAAATAAGGTGGACTGATAAGGTAAGGAATGAGGAGGTTCTACGCAGAATCGGAGAGGAAAGGAATATGTGGAAAACACTGATAAGGTACTAGAGGGAGCTGTAGAGGGCAAAAACTGTAGAGGAAGACAAAGATTGGAATACGTCAAGCAAATAATTGAGGACGTAGGTTGCAAGTGCTACTCTGAGATGAAGAGGTTAGCACAGGAAAGGAATTCGTGGCGGGCCGCATCAAACCAGTCAGTAGACTGATGACGAAAAAAAAAAGAAGCAGTATATGATATGAAACACACACGTCACAGGAATGGGGGCCCAAACAATCGCATCATTGAACAGTGTACCTCCCTCTGACGGCAACACCTGCGCGTATTCTCGCATGCAAACGATCGTAAAGGTACCAAATGGCAATAAGCGATACATTGTACCAAGCACCTAGCGCCTTTACCAGGGCTGTCCAAAAAGTATAGTGACTTTTCAAATTGCGCGGGCAATGTACATTAGACTATCGGTCTTTTTTTTGCTGCGTTGGTACACAAGTCCTGAACATATATTCACAGTTTCAAGTGTACAGCATACTTCGTTTGTTTCTGACAGATAGAAAGGCTAGAGGTGTTTTAGTGTGCTCCGCGATTTTTGATTATTATAAAAAGCGGAGCAAAGAATTTGCATCAAATTTTAGGGGAAAAATCCAATCAAGTGCTCTAAAACACATCAAATGTTAACAGTGTCATACTGTGAGTCTGCTCTAAGCCAAAAAAATTACAAGTGGTTCAAGCTCTTCCAAGACGGCCGAGAAGGTACCAATGGCGACGCCACAGCACATCAACAACAGATGATAACGTGGAAGCTGTGAAGGAAATTGTTTTGGAAAATCTTCGAATTACCGTAACAGATGTTGCTGAGGATGTTGGCATATCGGTCGGCTCGTGTCACGCAATTTTTTCATATGTTTTGGGCATAAGTAGTGCCAGTTTTGCTCACTGTTTTTTCAATTACCGTGGCGTAGTGCATCATGAATTTTTGCCTCAAGGTCGTACGGTCAGACCTTGGCGTTATGCGCCGTTTGCGAGAAGCAATACCCAAAAAAAGATCCGGAATTGTGGGAAAACAATTAATGGTTTTTGCATCACGAAAATGCAGCTGCTCATTGATCGTTGCTTGTGAGAGATGACTCAGCCACCATATTCACCAGATTTGGCCCCTACGACTTTTTCCTGTTTCCAAAACTGAAGAGACGTATGAGAGGACGAAGATTCTCAATGACTGAGGATATAAAATCTGCATAGCTGAAAGTACTCAAGGCTGTAAAGAAAGCGCTTATGAGAAGTACTTCAAGGATTGGAAGAAGCCTTGTCACAAGTGTATTGTATCTGAGGGGGATTACTCTGAAGGGACAACATGAATATTGGTGAATAAATAAATTTTTTTTTCATAAAAATATAAAGTCACTTTACTTTTTGAACACACCTCGTAGTTGCAATTTGGCAATGGTTCTTTCAGGCCCTGGAGAACGACCAAGTCCCCACTTCATCATGTCACATTTATCTTCAAATGGCGAGAGGTCTGGTGACTTGCTGTCAATGTCAGTTGTTGTACACCTCGAAGAGCACGTTGCACCGCAGCAAGCGCACACCTGGCTGGAAATGACTTACAAGTTCGTGGCGCGCTCCCTCGGTAATGTTCGAATTGAATATGGTGTTGGCTCACCCTTAGCTTTGATGACAGCTTTTTCGCAGGCATACGTTCGATCAGGTGCTGGAAGGTTTCTTGGGGAATGGCAGCCCATTCATCACGGAGTGCTGCACTGAGGACAGGTATCGATGTCGGTTGGAGAGGCCTGGCACGAAGTCGGCGTTCCAAAACATCCCAAATGTGTGCTGTAGGATTCAGGTCAGGACTCTGTGCAGGCCAGTCTATTAAAGGGATGTTATTGTCGTGTAACCACTCCGACACAGGCCGTGCATTATGAACAGGTGCTCGATCGTGTTAAAAGATGCATTCCCAATCCCCGGTTTGAAACGTCGTTGGCGTAGGACGTTGCCTAGCCGTTCCCTGACGCCTTTTACATATGTATGGTAAGTGTACCAGTGGAAGCTTCTCTTCTTTGCCTTCTTCTCGTGTTCTGCTCCCTTTGGTTTTAGCTACCTTTCTTACGATGTTGTCATCATAGCCGTTGGCACGAAACGTGTGTTGTAGTCACTTTAATTCTTCTTTTATGTTATTTTCATCGCTTACCCGGTAGGCTCGGGCAGTTAACGTATGCAGAACAGAATACTTTTGATTTGGGTGGTGATGGCTCTCCGCGTGCAGGTACCCATTAGTGTGCGTTCGTTCAAACCGATTTTTCGAAGCAGTCACAGGATCAACGAAATGATAGGTTCCACGAAGGATGTGGTCAACAATCCTAACACTGCAGGTGTTTACGAACTACAGTGTGAGTGCGGAGCTACCTACATAGGAGAAACAGGGAGACCTGTCAGCTTACGAGTAGCAGAACACGAACGCTATGTACGACTACAACAACACAATAAATCGGCGACAGCGGAACATGACCGTGACTGTGGACAACCTATCAGGTTCCAGGAAGCCCGAGTAATGGCGAAAGAATCGTGGATGCGAGAACGCAAAATACGGGAGGCGATCGAAAATATTAAGCAGCCTGACAACATCCACAGAGAAGATGGCTACAAACTCCCGGCGTCCCGGCTGCCGGCCATCCCAGTGCAACGGGCCGCGAGCGGTCGCGGGGCAGAAGCTACACGGGACACGGACGTATCTGCACAAACAGCTGTAGAGAACTGTCAGTCCACTTCCGCGCACACCAGGAGGAAAACTTGCCGACCAGAAGCCGAACGCTGATTGGCGGACAGCTACCAATCGTTGACGACATGGACATCCACGAATAGCCTCTTTCCTTCCCTTACATCATGACTAGCCAATCATATTAGAGGGCCATTAAAAGTTTTACAACAGTGATGTCAGACATCGATGGCCTGTAATAAATAGAAGCACCTATCCCCATGCAAAAACCAGTCGTGCCCTGAGGAAGGCCGTTGCAATTCGGCCGAAACGTCGGTTTTAGTTTATTATTGTTGTTGTTCTTTAGCAATAACGCGGCATAATACCCAGAAGAATTTTAATCACTATGCTCAATAATGTTCATGTCTGGGGATTCTGGTGGCCAGCGGAAGTGTTTAAACTCAGAATGTTCCTGGAGCCACTCTGTAGAAGTTCTGGATGTGTAGGGTGTCGCGTTGTCCTGCTGGAATGGCCCAAGTCCGTCGGAATGCACAATGGCCATGAATGTGATGCAGGTGATCTGACAGCATGCTTACGTACGTGTCACCAGTCAGTCGTATCTAGACGTATCAGCCGTCCCCTATCACTCCAACTGTACACACTCCACACCATTACAGAGCCTCCTTGAAAAGTGCCCTACTGACTAGCAGGTTCCATGGATTCATAAGACTGTCTCCATACCCGTACACATTCATCCACTCGGTACAATTTGAAACGAGACTCATCTGACAGGCAACATGACTCCAGTCATCAATAGTCCAATGTCGGTGTTGACGAGCCCTGGTGGGGCGTAAAACTTTGTGTTGTACAGTCATCAGTCATCAAGCCCATATCGATGATGTTGCGTTGAATGGTTCGCACGATGACACTTGTTGATGGCCTAGTACTGAAATGTGCGGAATTTGCGGAAGGGCTGTACTTCTGTCACGTTGAACGCTTCTCTTCAGTCGTCATGGTCCCGTTGTTACAGGATCTTTTTCCGACCGCAGCGAAGTTGGACATTCGATGTGTTACCGCATTCCCGTTGTTCACAATACACTCGTGAAATGGTCATACCGGTAAATCCCCACTTCATCACTATCTAGGAGATGCTGTGTCCCATCGCTCGTGCACCGATGCTCGTTAGAACTGACTTAAATTTTGATAACCTGCCATTGTAGCAGCAGTAACAGATCTAACAACTGTGACAGACGCTTGTTGTGTTATGTAGGCGTTGCTGACCGCAGCGCCCTATTCTGCCTGTTTACGCATGCCCATACCAGGTTCTTCGACGCTTCAGTCAGGAGTCAGGGTGAAGGGAATATATCCACTGGACCATGAGCTGCTACCGAAGACATTGCCTAGTGAATATACTCCAGCCAGTACTGGTACTTGGGAACATTAGAGGGAACAAAGTTTTGGATTATCTCAAGAACACAACAGGTGACAGTTGAGATGATGATTTGCAACATACGAGGAAAAGGAGGATGGATGTTCCACCACGCAGACCATGCTCAACTCAGAATGCTCGTCTCTCAGTTCTGACAGGGTCAGAATCGGATACAAAAGAACCAGCTGATGACTTCTGTCAGGCTACTCCAAGTACTGCTGATGGGAGACAGTAGATGAAGCTCGCTTAGTGAGTGCTACATGTGTCATAATAACATTTTCTGATATGTCTCAACCAAAATTGGTTGAATGAGCAAAAACTATTACGATAAAACGAATGTAAGATTAATTTATTGCATATTATCTCAAAAATTGTAACCTTTAGTTTTGTTAACGTTATACCAGCGTTAATCAATTGAAATCTCTCCCAATTGGTGGCGTATTACTCGCTCGGTAAACCATGATCTGATAATTACAGTGGGTGAAAGATCTGTACAACTTCTTGGCCACAGCAACAGCTGAAAACCCCCTGTATCCAGGTAGATCAGGGTAGCATGTGAATCAAGTGGTCTTGCGATATCTCGTTGAAAGATAGATATTCATATCCCGTAGAGAGGGCTCAAGAACCGTCCTTACACATCAGGGATATAATGGGTGCTGTCCAAATTACCGGCTATGCGAAACAGAGGTGATGGCGTTTTGTGTAGCCAGTGCCATTACATACCATCACGCAAGGTGCTCGGCCGCCCAATTGACGACGACAAATGCAATCTGGCAAAGTCTGGTCCACACTGTAGGCCTACTCTTGTCTTGGCCGTTAAATTCTTTTTATTATTATATTTTTATTATTATTATACGTGTTTCACTATACAGCATCATCAGTTCTGTGGCAGAATGAATTAACATTAGAATGGATGGAATGGACTTAAAATAACCACCTTTACAGTAATTTTAGTGAGGCATAGATTGAATGACATTCCTTACACGTATATAGTATCAAGTTAAAGCTAATCATCTTACCCAACACCAGGTTCAATACCGGCTCTTGTCGTGTTGCGCATTACAAAGTAACCATTTGCGGGTGTGGCTGTGAACGGTGTATATCAAACGTGATCTTCCATATTACTTTAAAGTGAAACAATTACTCCCTTCCATAAATATTATAATAGCAACCTAAATACAGGGTGTCCCAGCTATCTTGTCCACCCAAAATATCTCTAGAACAATAACAGCTACTGGAAAACGACTTTCACCGGTATCAATGTAGGGCTGGGGCCCATGAATATACATATTTGGAAACATTCTAAAACGAAAGCATATGTGTTTTTAACACAAACTTATGTTTTTTTAAATGGACCTCCTATATTTTTTCTTCAGCAATCCATAGCATGACAAAGCACATACACAATGGCGTTGGTTGCATCGCAATATTCCCATTACATCCCGAGATATTAAGACGCGAAGTTGACGCTTGAAACACCCGACATGCGCTGCTAGCGCACGTCTTGAGGCTCAGGCGTGAACCCCATGCTGCCCGTAATCGAGATGTGATTGACATGTGTAATCACACCTCCATACTTATCAAGAGGTCCGAGACGAATAATACGGTCTGCTGCCATCAACTCTCATAAGCACATAATGGTTTCCCTCTTGCACGTTTTACGTATCTACGTACACAATATAAACCAGTACCGATCTGTGTACACCCGTCAGGTTGTCTTATTTATCCTGCACACCCAAAATAAGGCTTACCTAATGCGTTATATGACCCATTGTGCCTGTCGCGCAGGGCCTGGCTCTACCTAGTCAAGTGTCCAACGTAGTTCCCACTACTGCCACAGTTACCACTTCGCCTTGTTTATGGTTTGCGACCCATGCAAACTCCTGTACTCCACCACCCTCCAAGCATCCCATTTGTTGTTGCTTTGGCGTGCACTACACCGCTTGCCAGTGTAGTCGTGCATCAGAGTAATCTAGTGACGGCACGGAGGTAGTACACATTGTGAATAAACGTTGTGTTGTGGAACGTATACTGTACAGTATAATGTACACACATGAAGATATGGTAGAAATGCTGCTGATCTATGGAGAACGTACGTTGACGGGAAATACGTTATGAGATTGCTTGTTTGTTGATAGTACTGTTAGCGAAAATTATGATTATTAAGTTAATATGTGTGTTTTCTACCCTACTCTACATACCTGTACTGTACCCTGTTGTAGGTGGACGAAATGCTGTTCAGGCAGAACGACTGTACAGAAGACGATTCCCTGACAAGCCATCGCCTTCGCGCCGGATGTTTGGTCGTCTCACATCTCGTCTACGTGAAACGGGAAGCTTAAATCCAAGACCTCGACATCGTCCTACAACACGCACAGATGAACGTGCTGAAGTTGCTGTGCTCGCTACCATAGCTGTGAATCCTCAAATCAGCACACGTCAAATTGAACGTGAAGTTGGTGTGTCGAAATCAAGTGCACAGCGTATTCTTAAACGTCATAAATTTCATCCTTACCATGTTCATTTACACCAGGATCCTCATGGAAATGACTTCCGCAATAGGGTAACATTTTGTCTGTGGGCTCAGCAAAAACTTCTGACTAATCCCAATTTTTTTGCAGGTGTTTTCTTTACCGACGAGGCTTCATTCACCAACAAAGGAATTGTCAATATGAGGAATATGCATTATTGGTCCGCAGACAATGCAAAATGACTCCGTCAGGTAGAGCATCAACGTCCGTGGAAAGTTAATGTTTGGTGTGGGATTACTGGAGATACGATTATCGGACCTTTCTTTATAAATGGCATCCAAAATGGCAGACATTACTCCAGATTTATACGACACAATCTTCCTGTTCTCTTGAACACCGTACCTCTGAACCGGAGAATGGCCATGTGGTATCAGCATGACGGATGCCCTGCACATAACGCCTTACGAGCACGACGACTTCTGAACCGTAAGTTCTCTGGTAGGTGGATTGGACGAGGTGGCCCAGTTAGGTGGCCTGCCAGATCTCCGGACCTTACACCGCTGGATTATTTTCTTTGGGGAGCAGTGAAGGATGCTGTTTACCAGCATGAACCAACAACACCAGAGGACATGAAGCAACGCATTATTTATGCTTGTACAGCCATCAAAGAGGAAACAGTAGCACGAAGTAGGGCATCCTTCATCCGCAGAGTGACCCTATGTATGCAAGCCAATGGGCATCACTTTGAGCATGAGATGTGAACGCTATGTTTAGTATGTAGTGCTGGTATCACAGTGGAAGTTTCTACAAAGGGCCATTTTACCCAGTGATGTTAAGAAACATTTGTTTGCAACGATTTGTCATTTAACGCATTAGATAAACATAACATTGATAATTATGTGATAATAAAACTAATTGGTTAAACATGTTTACATTCATCTTCTATGTCCTACCTGAACTTCCCAAATCAAAACATTTTTACCTAAACAACGGTAAAACTTTTAGTCCACTTGCTCGTTTCACTAAAACCATCAACATGAATTTTACTATTACGAGTCACTTGCGCTAGATCTACAGTAAAGTAAAGTTTTAACGTTGAACGGCATTACCTTTTTAGTAACGGATTAACGATAATCGAAGTTAACTTTGTGACTAACGTTGCGGTACACAGATATGTTACAGAACCGCATCACCCCTAGCCTATGGGATAAATACCTGCGGGAACGTACGACGTTAATGCAGGATGGCAGCAGACCGTATTATTCGTTTCGGACCTCTTGATAAGTATGTAAGTGTGATTACACAGCCGGCCGCGGTGGTCTAGCGGTTCTGGCGCTGCAGTCCGGAACCGCGGGACTGCTACGGTCGCAGGTTCGAATCCTGCCTCGGGCATGGGTGTGTGTGATGTTCTTAGGTTAGTTAGGTTTAAGTAGTTCTAAGTTCTAGGGGACTTATGACCTAAGATGTTGAGTCCCATAGTGCTCAGAGCCATTTGAACCATTTTTTGTGATTACACATGTCAATCACATCGCGATTACGGGCAGCATGGGGTTCACGCCTGAGCCTCAGGACGTGCGCTAGCAGCGCATGTCGGGTGTTTCAAGCGTCAACTTCGCGTCTTAATATCTCGGGATGTAATGGGAATATTGCGATGCAATCAACGCCATTGTGTATGTGCTCTGTCATGCTATGGATTGTTGAAGAAAAAATATAGGAGGTCCATTTAAAAAAAACATAAGTTTGTGTTAAAAAACACATATGCTTTCGTTTTAGAATGTTTCCAAATATGTACATTCATGGGCCCCAGCCCTACATTGATACCGGTGAAAGTCGTTTTCCAATAGCTGTTATTGTTCCAGAGATATTTTGGGTGGACAAGATAGCTGGGACACCGTGTGTACTACATTGCAAAACACATTATTACATCAGTAAACTTTACTGTGCATCGAAAAGTGTTAACTAGGATGCTACACATACAATATAATTTTTTAACGGTAACCAAACGTGCAGTTTATATATGTGCAGAAAAACATCTGACTACAGTATTAATGCTATAAACCATAACTAACTGTGTAGCCAGATTCATCACTTGGTTGGTTCTTGAAACTTTCCTTGTAGACTTTCGCGGCAGAATTTGCGTCTGCCAGTTCAGTTTCTTCGGCATCTCCGTGATACACTACCATAAGTCAAACAAACCTGTCACCATTCGTGTTGTCCTTCCTTGGATACTTGTAATATCTCCTTTTATTTCTGCTTGGTTTGGTCACCACATATTTCGTAAATATTGTTCAAACAGCTGCAGTTTATGGCGGGTCATAGCCCATCGAACATAGGCCGGTGTGACGTGTAGCGTACACCATTAAGTTAAGTAGTGGTTTTGACTTTGTACATATGTACTGTTTGTGTTTTCCTTTTCTTTTTCGTTTATAAATGTATAGCTATGGTGTTCTTCTAATCATTGACAAAGGTCTTCTTAGGCACTTGTGGGTTTTATTGTTGTTCTGAAGAAGGTGTAGTTATCTACGCCGAAACCTGGGTTAACATGTAACACTAGGTGCTTTTTTCGCAATCGAGACGGGTTTTTAGTTTTTTAATATATTAACCAACGATTGCTGAGGCACTGCGATGTTGAAGGTTCTTATTTTCGGGTACATACGAGAGTCAGTTTGGTGGTCTATAGAAAGACTCATTTATAAAGTTACACCCATCCCTGATACCGAGTCTTGCCCAAACCATCTCCTGTGTATAGATACGTACATACGTTTTTACCTCGCTCCATACACAGTGTAATAGGGCAGAGAATAATATTGGCACGACGACCTACCTCTAAGTGCTCTAAAGTGGTTTTCGCAGTGTATTTGTAGATGTAGCGTAGGTGCAGAAAGAAAAGATAATGTTAAATTTCTTACAGAACAAAGAGCAACCCAAAATGAATAGCAGTTACGTAATATGCGACTAGTAATTTACGTCACAGCTATTAAGGGCCTCCGGAACGCCCTATACTTGCAATGTTAATATAACGCTTATAAATTACATCTTTCCTCACAAAGTATTTGAGTTAGGAAGTTGAACTTTTTACAGATTATTTATTGGAATATGGGCTACAACTTAACACAGGGATTTTACAAAATTTTAGTTCAGTTATTAAAGATGATTTTTTTTCAATTGTAATGAAAATTCACAACTTTTTTTGCAATTTTTTATTTACATATTCAAAAATATACAGTTTTTTGGAAAAAGGCTGTGTTAAATTATGCAGAAGGTACTGTGTAACATTTACTGAAAGTTTGAAACAAATATGTTTGGAAGATCCTTAGAAAACATGTAATTGGTATGAGAAAATAAAAGTTTTGGGAATCGAGCGACAAAGATTGGATTAACTTTTTAGTGCATTCCAGGTCCATAGGATGGATTATCTTCATCCTCTGCAAACTCCTCCTCCAGCTTCCTCTTGTCCCTCCTCCTGTTTACTCTTGCTTGTATTTCTAGACTCTTTACAGTCCTGTCTGCAGCCCGAAGGCGTTCCTTGTCTAAAGCAAGCTACGCTCGTACCATGTTAGAACCTATCTTCATTCCCATATTTCTAAATACCTTGCACCTTACAATGTTGCCATCATTGAAAGTCGCAACAGCATCATACACACCTAAGTGAAGTGTTTATATTCCAACGAATACAGTCTTGGGTATTCTCGACCATATAACACTATTTACACTTTCATTGGGGTTTTGAGTTTTTCCGTGAATACACTTTTTCAACAGTTCAGGTGCTGCTAAGTCTCTGAAAATAGGTTTTATCACCTCCATTATTGCATGAGGCAGACTATGCTTATGAGTGTACACTTCACCAGTTAGCAATCCTTTGTTATATTTACACCAACTGTCTTCTTCTTTGGGACACAAGCTATGTTGGGGATTTTCATCGTCTTTATTGTTTACAGTAATAACACATACCTTTGGCTTTCCAACATTTCTCCTTTTCTTAAAAGCCTTCAGAGGATTTCTAATAACTTTACTTTTACTCATTATTATACGTCAACAAAACAGAGACTCAAGAAACAGAATTAATTACGAATATTTTCGAGATAACGACAGAGTAAATAAACATGAAACAATCGACAATCACACCAGCGATATACACTCCTGGAAATTGAAATAAGAACACCGTGAATTCATTGTCCCAGGAAGGGGAAACTTTATTGACACATTCCTGGGGTCAGATACATCACATGATCACACTGACAGAACCACAGGCACATAGACACAGGCAACAGAGCATGCACAATGTCGGCACTAGTACAGTGTATATCCACCTTTCGCAGCAATGCAGGCTGCTATTCTCCCATGGAGACGATCGTAGAGATGCTGGATGTAGTCCTGTGGAACGGCTTGCCATGCCATTTCCACCTGGCGCCTCAGTTGGACCAGCGTTCGTGCTGGACGTGCAGACCGCGTGAGACGACGCTTCATCCAGTCCCAAACATGCTCAATGGGGGACAGATCCGGAGATCTTGCTGGCCAGGGTAGTTGACTTACACCTTCTAGAGCACGTTGGGTGGCACGGGATACATGCGGACGTGCATTGTCCTGTTGGAACAGCAAGTTCCCTTGCCGGTCTAGGAATGGTAGAACGATGGGTTCGATGACGGTTTGGATGTACCGTGCACTATTCAGTGTCCCCTCGACGATCACCAGTGGTGTACGGCCAGTGTACGCTCCCCCCGCCATGATGCCGGGTGTTGGCCCTGTGTGCCTCGGTCGTATGCAGTCCTGATTGTGGCGCTCACCTGCACGGCGCCAAACACGCATACGACCATCATTGGCACCAAGGCAGAAGCGACTCTCATCGCTGAAGACGACACGTCTCCATTCGTCCCTCCATTCACGCCTGTCGCGACACCACTGGAGGCGGGCTGCACGATGTTGGGGCGTGAGCGGAAGACGGCCTAACGGTGTGCGGGACCGTAGCCCAGCTTCATGGAGACGGTTTAGAATGGTCCTCGCCGATACCCCAGGAGCAACAGTGTCCCTAATTTGCTGGGAAGTGGTGGTGCGGTCCCCTACGGCACTGCGTAGGATCCTACGGTCTTGGCGTGCATCCGTGCGTCGCTGCGGTCCGGTCCCAGGTCGACGGGCACGTGCACCTTCCGCCGACCACTGGCGACAACATCGATGTACTGTGGAGACCTCACGCCCCACGTGTTGAGCAATTCGGCGGTACGTCCAAACGGCCTCCCGCATGCCCACTATACGCCCTCGCTCAAAGTCCGTCAGCTGCACATACGGTTCACGTCCACGCTGTCGCGGCATGCTACCAGTGTTAAAGACTGCGATGGAGCTCCGTATGCCACGGCAAACTGGCTGACACTGACGGCGGCGGTGCACAAATGCTGCGCAGCTAGCGCCATTCGACGGCCAACACCGCGGTTCCTGGTGTGTCCGCTGTGCCGTGCGTGTGATCATTGCTTGTACAGCCCTCTCGCAGTGTCCGGAGCAAGTATGGTGGGTCTGACACACCGGTGTCAATGTGTTCTTTTTTCCATTTCCAGGAGTGTATATTGAACCATCACAGGTTAGCCACAACACATACTTTATCTCACATCACTAAAATGTACCCGATGAACACGGACGTTAATAATAACACCATTTGACAGCAGTTTAACAGCGCCACAGTGGGTCACGCCCATGTAGAACACATTTCAAAAAAAAATTTAAAAATAGTTGTAGTCTTCGGAATTGAATAAATCATATATCTATTAAAAGGTAATAGTTTGCAGATTCAGAAAACGCAAAAAAGTAAAAATTGAACTTTTCATGATTTTAGCCTTTCCGGAGCCCCTTAAAATTTGTGATTTGGATAAGAGTATCTGTCAAGTGAAGTAGATTAATAGTAGAGAACTGATAATAACACTTCCGTGGCTGTTATACGGTCCCCCTAGAGTGTGAAGAAACCAGAATCGTTCCGTGTCAAGAGCCTGGAAGCAATTTCCTTCAGCTCGCAGAAGCAATCACTGAAGTATTCATATGCAAATGAAGCCAACAGCCGTGGGAGACATTCGCCTCTAGCCGTAACACAGCCTTCCTGAGGGGCAGGTAAACCTACACACGAGTTCTCCTCTGAGGAAGGAGTTAGCATCCCAACACTGCATTCACCGGACGTAGATATTGGACGCACGCACGTGCATTGCTGCTTTAAATAATCCCTCACAAGAGAACGCAGCTACCGTGTCAGGAGCGACTGCAGCTGCGTCATTACCATAATAGTAGGCCGCGCGCATTCCCTCATTAGTCCGTTTTAGCGCCTGCACGGCTCAACTCCCTGAGTTTCCCAACTGCCGTTCCACGTCGCTGAAACTTACTCACGCGTAAGAAACTCGTTTAAAAAACAGCTGCTCTGAGAGTGTATTTATCTCCCTCCCTCTCTTCTCTTTCAAAAATGGCTCAAATGGCTCTGAGCACTATGGGACTCAACTGCTGTGGTCATAAGTCCCCTAGAACTTAGAACTACTTAAACCTAACTAACCTAAGGACATCACACACATCCATGCCCGAGGCAGGATTCGAACCTGCGACCGTAGCGGTCGTGCGGTTCCAGACTGTAGCGCCTTTAACCGCTCGGCCACTCCGGACGGCTCTCTTCTCTTTCTCTTTCTTGCTTTTCCTCGCTGTATGTGTGTTCAAATGGTTCAAATGGCTCTGAGCACTATGGGACTCAACTGCTGAGGTCATTAGTCCCCTAGAACTTAGAACTAGTTAAACCTAACTAACCTAAGGACATCACAAACATCCATGCCCTAGGCAGGATTCGAACCTGCGACCGTAGCGGTCTTGCGGTTCCAGACTGCAGCGCCTTTAACCGCACGGCCACTTCGGCCGGCGGCTGTATGTGTGTGTTTATGCGTCTTAAGGCTGGGTGTTGGTGAAATAGAGAGAACAATTAGCAGCATAGATACACTGGCGTACACTATGAGGCCGAAGAGTACCTAAAAGAATTATTATGTATGGCGCATATTGTATCTTCGAAAGTAGGATGATATGAACTGGTCCTAAGAAGTTTATAAACGTTGATTCTGGACGGAAGGAAGTGTCGACACACTCAACGTTGCATTTTGAAGGGCGATATTCATGCTGTCCGTCAACAACAAAACGTCGATGTCAAGGTTTATCGGGAAGATAGTGCTAACGTTGACGTTGGGGAGCATATTATACACTACCGTTCGTGAAAAATGATGCAATACACAGAAGGGATGGTCTGAATCATTGCAAAATCGGAGGATTTGTTGGGCAGTGGAATTAGCGAAATATCATGCAATGTGTCGCCTGACAGTTCAGCGTTACGCCACGCACCGCCGATGCGGAGACGTTAAGTCAGTTGTAAACGTCAAGGAAGTGCGGTACGGCTACCAGACGTCAAAGAACGCAGTGTCACCAAGTGCATGAGAGTTGAAACGGGTTTGTCGCATTTCGACTTTGCGACTTGTACAGAGCACACTGTTACGACAGTGATGCATTTGTGGAAGAAGTGGATAGAAAAGGGTAGCACACAGCTATGAACTGGTACTTGTAATGTGACAACGTGCCGTCTAGTGAATGCCAGGCATAGTCAAGGTGCAATGGTAGAGAAAGTGGACGCTTATTCCATCTGTGGGCCAGAAGCGGAAGTGCTCCAAAATGTGTGTGTGAAATCTTATGGGACTCAACTGCTAAGGTCATCGGTCCCTAAGCTTACACACTACTTAACCTAAATTATCCTAAGGACAAACACACACACATATGCCTGAGGGAGGACTCGAGCCTCCGCCGGGACCAGCCACACAGTCCATGACTGCAGCGCCCCAAACCGCTCGGCTAATCCCGCGCGCCGGAAGTGCTTCCGCCTGATGGCAGCTAAATTAAAGAACGCTATGCGGAGACAGTGTCAGGCTTGTGCTGCACTCTGACAGCGAAATGACAAAAGAATTAAACTAAATAATATTGTTACGTGTAGTAAAAATATAAATGTAATATTACTTTAATATATGAAAATGACTGTAATTGAATATTGTAATGCTATGGTATGTTTAATTGTCAATAGAGAACTTGGCGTAATGTAAAATAATGTTTAGGTGTGGGGGGGAATCCCCGAGAATGAGAACAGTGTACAGGTTGGCGCGTAATATTGGCGGTAGCTCTGAGGCAGAAGAAGTGTTAAGTGGCGTATAAGCGACTGCCGGTCTGTGCTACGGCAACGTTGCTAACCGACTATTTAGAAGTGAGCTGAAAAAAGATATGTACTTCATTTATCGTATGGCTACAAGCTAAATGGACACTAAGGCTTGTAAGACGTGGTATTTCGACGGAGATGGGCTGTGAGCGGCAAAAAAGTACGGTTTCCCGCTCTGAGGTACATGGCACTGCATGGTGCAATGCTGTGTTAATTGCGACGTGTTGCTTGCGCCAACAGCGAGGTGTGAGGGGACCAGTAGCCGCATCCAACGGCGTATTGTGATCTCAATAACTGATGAGGTCCATTGGTGAGCTCACTTTGGTAGCAACGAACTAGAAATTATCTTACAAGAGTATTATTATGAACGGTGGTTGTTATACCGACGCCATTACCAGTACATTTATATTTTGTGAATCAATTTGTGTAATAGTCAAACCAAGTTCTCTACAGTGTGTAAAGTTTGGAGACAATAATAATTTTGTGGTTTAAATTGCATTCCCCGAGTGTAATCAATTATTTAAAGGAAATAGCTCATTATTACCCCATATCCAGTGATTTCTATGTGCTGCAACATCAGTGAAAAGTTACGGTGCGTGAGTATCTGCGTAGCGATATTACAAGAGAAAATAGTCTGAATTAACGCCGAAATTGCCAGCAGACGCCGCTTCATGCAACGGATGGAAGACGCCAGGTACTGTGCCACCTTAATTACTGTCCAGCTCGATGTGGTGGCTTTTCGGTACATTGTCATAGTCAAAAGTTACTCGGTTCAATCCGAGCAACGTGATTCTCAATTGTGTTTTCAGTAACTATATTGACAAGCAGATCTGTATTGTTCTTTAATTAAGAGTTCAAGGAAATTGCTGTCACCACAGTACACATTGTGCCTTCAGCACAATGCAAGCTCAATAACATCAAATTCAGTAATTACAATTTTTGTAGTTTACATTAACCGAAAACAAATTCCAGTGTTTATCATATGTGTTTATGTATTGTGAAACGATTTCTGGCTGTGGCATTGTTTTAAATGAATAATGTCGTCCTGCTAGGCAATATCAAACACACAGAATTAAGTGCTCGCTCTTCAGTCGCTTCAAAGAGGTTATCAGTGCTACTAATAATCAAATATAGACGTAAAAATAAGTTTCTTACGCGCCATTATCATTATTTATTCCAAAAATTCCGTGTAGTAGTTGGATCACCATAGGGTCTCTATTCAAACCTATTACACGCGAGAGCCGCTTTCCGGAAGTCCGATGCCGAGTGGTCTAATAATAACACAGTAAATTCGGGTATTGGCATCGCATACTGGACCACACAACGTGACCGTAGTTCGGAATGACTGTCAGTTTGTCTTAGTCGTAACGGATAGAAAAGCTTCGTTCACAGTATTGGCTCGAAGCTGGAGCACTGGAGGGGATTTGGACAAGTCCATATCGACGGTTCGACAGCAGAAGCACAATGAAACGGACAAGCGAACGCCATCACTGGCGCCCTGTGTGGCAAAATGTACTGTTTTCGGACGAGTTCCTCCTAAACTTGTCATACAGTGATGGCGACGTACGTGTTCGATGCTGCCGTGGTAAATCCATTCGGCCAGACTACGTACGCTGTCGAGAAGTACAGCGAACAAACGTCGAGTGTGGTCTTACTGGGCACCATCCGCTATAAAAGGAGATCTCATATCCTACATTCTCGTATTGACGGCAATCTGAACACCAGCCTCTTCATCAGGGGGTTGGTTATAGAGCCACACGCCATAATTCATCTGTGTAACGCCCACCCACAGGTGGCGAGTATTGAGTAAGATTTTAGCGAAGAACGGTGGCACCACTGCTTCCTTGGCCGACACGTTCACCTGAAATTTCGCCTGTCGAACATGTCTGAAGTGCAGCTGCTGTCAATACATTGTAGACACGCCTACAAACCACGCAGCAGTCTGTTCTCCAGTAGCACAGCCAAGTCATCTTCGATTCCACGCCACAACGTCTAGAGCCTGCAGTTGCAGCACTTGAAGGATTCATACCGTATTGAATCATGACGGTCAAAGGGCAAGTGCAGTTCAGTAATTTTAATCATTTCTGCAGTACCATGTCCCTAATAAGGGGAATAAATTTCATGCAATCACGTGTCTCCTTTTTGGCGTAGCAGTTTTCACAAACAGTTGTGTAGTAGTAGACTTTGTACTCCCTTCATCTTCCTTTCCCGTAGTACTAGAAGAAGCTGTAGAAGGTAGAAACTCTCGAAGTAGACAGAGATCAGAATACATCCACCAAATAACACTGATGAATCAAAAAATCTTTATTTTATTGTTTGTTATGTTTTCGTGACAAATTCCGAACATTTGTCCTCGATCCGCACCCTTGATGCTCAAACTAATGCAGACCTAGAGGTTTCTGACACTTTTTTTTATTTGAGTCATTTGTCTTCTGACTGGTCTGATGCGGCCATCCCCGAATTCCTCTCCTGTACCAGCCTCCTCATATCAGAGTAGCTCCTGAAACCTACGTCCTCAAATATTTTCAGTATGTACTCCAGTCTCTGTCTCTCTATACAATTTTTACCCTCGGCAGCTCCCTCTAATACTATAGAAATTATTCCGTGACGTCTGAAAAATGTCCTATCGTCCTGTCACTTTTCCTTTCAGTGTTTTCCATATATTCCTTTACTCTCCGACTCTGCGCAGAACCTGCTCATCCCTTACCTTATCAGTCCACCTGACTTCCAAGATCCGTCTGGAGCACCACATCTGAAATGTTTCAGTTCTCTTCTTTTCGGGTTTCCCACAGTCCATGTTTCACTATCATATAAAGCTGTGCTCCAAACTTACATTTGCATAAGGTTCTTCCACAGTTAAGGCCCACATTTCATACTAGTTGACTTCCCTTAGCCAGCAATGCCCTTTTTGGCAGTGCTAGTCTCCTTTTTATGTCCTCTACATTCCTTACCTTATCAGTCCACCTAATTTTCATTCCCCTTTGCTAGTCTGCTTTTGATGTCCTCCTTGCTCGGTTCGTCGTTGGTCGTTTTACTGCCTAGGTAGCAGAATCCCTTAACTTCATTTTCTTCGTGACCACCAATCCTGATGTTAAGTTTCTCGCTGTCTAGTTTCTGCTACTTCTCATTACTTCCGTGTGTCTGCGATTTGCCCTTAATCCTTATTCTGTACACAGCAGACTGTTCATTCTATTCAGCAGATCCTGTAATTCTTCTTCATTTTCAATGATAGATATGTCATCAGCGAATCTTGTGTTTCAAATGCTCTCACCTTGAATTTTAATTCCACTATTGAACTTTCCTTTTATTTTCGTCATTATTTCTCACATATATAGATTGAACAGTAGTGGCAAAAGACTATATCCCTGTCTTACACCCTTCTCAATCCGAGCACTTCGTTCTTGCTAATCCACTCTTATTATTTCCTCTTGGCATTTGTACATGTATATTACCCGTCTCTCACTATAGCTTACCCATATTTTTCTCAGAATTTCGAACATGTTGCACTATTTTACATTGTCGAACGCTTTCTCCAGGTCGACGAATCTTATTACCGTGATATGATTTTTCTTTAGCCTTGCTTCCATTATCAACCGCAACATGAGAGCTGCCTCCCTGGTGCCTTTACATTTCCCTAAGGCCAAATTGATGCATAAAGGGTGGTGATAAGTTCCTATGGAACCAAACTGCTTACACACTACTTAATCAACACACACCCATGCCCGAAGGAGGACTAGAATCTCCGAACCGTGGCAACGGGCCCTAGACCACGGGGCTATCCCGCTCGGTGATACATAAAAGACGCCAACAAATTTGGCGGAGCGCCAGTACAAACGACTGTGCTCAAATCAACAATCAAACTTCTTTCAATCAGTTCTGCGAACAAGTGTTTTGATCTCAGAAGGTCTGCGTTTCCGGATCCATGTTCGCCGGGCTTGCTTTTCTTATTTCAAAGTGTATTATCTTCCCTCAAAATATCCTGCACATTAAAAAAAGCCTTTACAGGTATGCAGTAGCGCTTTCGAATTATAAGGACTGACTGGCGTACATTGACTCGAGTGAGAGGTGTTTCCATTCTCACGTAGCAACACGGGAAGAATCGATAGTTCTTCTTATGACTACTTCAGTTTCGATATCGAAACACTTTTACTTGATAATTATCAATTTATACTTTTATTTATATTACTAGCAGGTACCGTATCGAAAGATCAAAAATGTGGAATGGGCCTTTACTTGGAAACGACCGTGTCACCACTATGGATTTACCTTTTAGGGCAGTAGGAAGACATGAAAGTCTTATTCCTCCGGTTGGGTAAGACAGTCAAAGAGCACTTGATAATTCCAGTGACACCAGTACACTCCGAGCGTTAATTTTAAAATGGAGGTAGCACGAAGTCACATCACATATTATCAACCAAACGATTCGATAACGTATTTTTTTTTAGTAACTGTACACAAGAAGAATGGAAAGTTTAGGTAAGATCTTATTGTTTGCTTTTGGGTAATATTCACCTGTCTTCCTGTGAATCTGTTCTGTAATTTCATATTTCAAGTTCAAAATTTAAGAAAATAAAAACATTGCTTGGTGTGATGCTTTTATTAATCTATTTATAAAGTGTGACAGAGACAGATTTTAAAAATTTGAGAGGTTGGGGCTTATAGTGTGTACCTACTCCAATATTGTCATGCTACACTGTCAATTTTATTTCATTACTTTCCAAAGATAAATGTCGATACCTGAAGGTGTCGATACTTTCACTTCAATAGTTTTATGATTACGAAACTTTACTGACGATACTACTGATGAGTAAAGAATCAATACTTTTCGTCCGATACACAGGTACTATACCCATGGCGGCACTATTCAGGAGCTGTGGGGTAGTTGATTGTCTTGCTGCATCTGCAGCTCGCCTCCAAAGTAGTAAACGAGCAGACGTATCGACATAATCGGACAATATCTTCCTGCGTCACCGATCAGATAAGACGCTAGACGTGTCGAAGACCCTCTTCATACACGTTAACATCCCTCACACGGAAACACCTCCACCTCCGCTGATAGAGAACGAATATGTGGAAAGAGTACACGGAACGAGTCTGTAAGGGGGAGGACACGTCTGGTGACGCGATGGAAGAAGAAGTAGGAGTCGACTGTGAAAAGATAGGAGATAAAGTGTAAGAGCCAGAATTTAAAAGAGCTTTGATGGGCTTAAGATCACATATGGTGGGAGGGATCGATAACATTCCATCGGAATTTCTAAAATCATTGGGGGGTGTAGCAAAAAAAACGGCTCTTCTTGTTGGTGTGTAGATTGTATGAGACTAGCGTCTTCTCTGATCGGCAATACAAGAAGCTACTGTCTGATGATGTCAACCACTCAACATTCTTTCAGAAAAATATCATCCACACAATTCCGATGATAGCAAGAGCCAAGTGCGAGAATTATCGCACAATCAGCTTAACAGCTCACACATTCACGTTGCTGATAAGAATAGTGTACAGAAGAATGCAAAAGGAAATTGAGGATCTATTATATGACAATTATTTTGGCTTTAAGAAAGTTGGAGTCACCAGAGAGGCAGTAAATGAAAGCAAGATTGGGGAAAAATCAGGAAATGTTCACAAGACTTGTCGACCCGGAAAAAGATTTCGACAATGTAAAATGGTGCAAGATGTTTGAAATACTGAGAAAATTAGGAGTGAGCTATAGAGAAAGACAGCTCATATATAATACGTACAAGAACCAAGAGGGAACAGTAAGAATGGGAGACCAAGAACGAAGTGCTCGGATTGAAAAGAGTGTAAAATGGGGATGATGTCTTTTGCCAGTACTGTCCAATCTATACATCGAAGAAGCAATGACGGAAATAAAAGAAAGTTTTGAGTGGGGAATTAAAATTTAGGGTGTAAGGATATCAATGATGAGATTTATTGATAACATTGTTACCCTTAGTGAAAGTCAAGAAGAATTACAGAATCTGTTGAATGGAATGAACTGTCTAACGGGAGTAGAATACAGATGAAAGTAATGAGATGCAGCAGAAATAAGAACAGAAAAAAGGTAACACCAGAAATGGGATCACGAGGTACACGTGGTCAAGGAATTCTACTCTCTAGACGGCAAAATAACACATTATGGACGGAGTAAGGAGGATGTAAAAAGCAGACTAGCACTGGTAAAAAGGGCATTCCTGGCCTAGAGGAGAATTTCTGAGAATGTACTTTGGGAACAGGCATTGTATGGAAGTGAAACATAGAAGGTGGGAAAACTAGAACAGAAGAGAATCGAGGCATGTGAGAGGTGGTGCTGCAGAAGAATGTCGAAAATCAGGTGGACTGATAAGATGAGAAATGACGAGATTCCTTGAAGAATCGACAAGGAAAGGAATATATGGGAAATTACTGACAAGAAGACGGGATGGGTTGATAGGATACTTACGATATCACGAAATAGCTTCAAAAAAATGGTTCAAATGGCTCTGAGCACTATGGGACTCAACATCTTAGGTCATAAGTCCCCTAGAACTTAGAACTACTTAAACCTAACTAACCTAAGGACATCACACACACCCATGCCCGAGGCAGGATTCGAACCTGCGACCGTAGCAGTCCAAATAGCTTCCATGGTACCATAGGGAGGTGTAGATTGTACAAGTTGTGACTGTAAGGGAAGACAGAGATTCGAATACATCCATCGGATAATTGAGGACATAGGTTGCAAGTACTACAATATGATTTACAGGTTGATACAGATGGATGGCGTCTTGAAGGGAGGATATAAGATGAACATCAACAAAAGCAAAACGAGGCTAATGGAATGTAGGCGAATTAAGTCGGGTGATGTTGAGGGTATTAGATTAGGAAATGAGACACTTTAAGTAGTAAAGGAGTTTTGCTATTTGGGGAGCAAAATAACCGATGATGGTCGAAGTAGAGAGGATATAAAATGTAGACTGGCAATGGCAAGGAAAGCGTTTCTGAAGAAGAGAAATTTGTTAACATCGAGTATAGATTTAAGTGTCAGGAAGTCATTTCTGAAAGTATTTGTATGGAGTGTAGCCATGTATGGAAGTGAAACATGGACGGTAAATAGTTTGGACAAGAAGAGAATAGAAGCTTTCGAAATGTGGTGCTACAGAAGAATGCTGAAGATAAGGTGGGTAGATCACGTAACTAATGAGGAGGTACTGAATAGGATTGGGGAGAAGAGAAGTTTGTGGCACAACTTGACCAGAAGAAGGGATCGGTTGGTAGGACATGTTCTGAGGCATCAAGGGATCACCAATTTAGTATTGGAGGGCATCGTGGAGGGTAAAAATCGTAGGGGGAGACCAAGAGATGAATACACTAAGCAGATTCAGAAGGATGTAGGTTGCAGTAGGTACTGGGAGATGAAGAAGCTTGCACAGGATAGAGTAGCATGGAGAGCTGCATCAAACCAGTCTCAGAACTGAAGACCATAACTACTAACTACTAAACAGAAAGAGAATGCTTGGGAGGCAGCGTCAAACGTCAAAATCAAACCAGAAGATTGATGAAAAAAAAAAAATGTTTCGGCAGCGGTCCAGTCTTTACCATTTGTGCGCGGCAATATCCGGCGTCTGCCGATGCACTACATTCTCAGTGTTAGCGCCTGAGCAGCAATTTCGACGTCTGGTATTTTAACATATCTCCTCCATTTCACACATTGATCTCTGCTCACGTTGCCGGTGTTATTGCTTTGGTGATGTTCCACGTGATCATATGGCATCTGGGCCAAACTGTAAAGCGGTGTTTTTTTTTTTTTTTTTTCGAGAGTAGTCTGCTTTCTTTCCTTTCTTCGACCAACGTGCTCCGTTTAGAGGAACAGTTTCATTACTTGTTTATAATATGATCATTAACATATGATTTATTTTTCTGTTTTTCTGACTTATCTTTTTTGAGCTACAAAAGCGTAGTTCTGTAAACACTGGTTTGCATGAAAAGTGGTAGTGGAGACTGGGTAATTTTTTATTGTCTGCTGTACGTGACTAACTCACAAAGTATGCGTTTTACAACCACTATTCATTCATGTCATATTCTTGTTAATCCCACTCCAAAAAGCAAAGACTTTTCACGTAGCGGTCAGAGGGCAAGGTGAACAGGCCAACTTGACGATGTCGTCATCTATCGAGCACTGGTTACGGCGTAGCAGCTACAGCCAGTTAACGCAGTTAATGGATATAAAGAAACTAGGATCGTGCTTTATGACCTCTTCAGAGAACTGCGCTTTATCAAAAGAACGGTTCGGCAGTTTTGGTACACTACATAAATGGTTTACTAAATGGCAGGATTACCAGTAGCATTGGTGAAATTGGTACGAAAAATGGCTCAAATGGCTCTGAGCACTATGGGACATCAGCGGCCATCAGTCCCCTAGAACTTAGAACTACTTAAACCTAACTAACCTAAGGACACCACACACATCCATGCCCGAGGCAGAATTCGAACCTGCGAACGTAGCATCCGCGCGGTTCCGGACAGAAGCGCCTAGAACCACTCGGGCACATCGGCCGGCTGGTACGAAAGGGAAGATAGATGAATGTGTAAGAGAGAAAATGGGAGTCGACGAACTTCTCTTCGTTTTGTTTATTTGTTTGGTTCTTTATTTTGCACTTAATTAGAACCGTACATCATTTAGTGTTAGTCTATTGTGTATCTTACATCCTCCCGGAATATATGTTGCATTTTGTATGTAAAAAAGCTAGTTGACTCCGTAACTTCTGGGTGTTTATGTAACCAAAGCAACTACTTAAAATGTAACTACAGTTTACATGCACAAAAATAAATATATGTATATACATATTGTTGTTATTTTGTACTCAACCGAACGTTCTTCATCATGATCAAAGGCAAGGCTTACTGTTATTGTTGAGAAGTCCGAAAGCTGAAGCATGTTTTACATAAGTTCGGCGGATTATTGAACAGATGTTTGATTGTTATGAATTTTTTTATTTGTTTATTTTATCTTTTTATTAAGGAAACTACATTTTCTGGTGCTGTGTGTTGAATCTGTATTGTTTTCTCTATATTTACTTCAACAACACTCTGTTTCACGTTAAAAATCAACAATTTTCGAATAAAACCTGAATTAAACATTGACAGTTTCCTTTTTGCTATAAAAACAGTTTATTCTTTAGTAACAGACAGTAGGTACCCAGCCTTTTATATATCCTCACACAGTTTCTAGATGACTCACCGCTTCTGGATTGGAGGCCAATCTAGTAAGACACTGGTCGCATGCTTACAGAGAGCGATCACTATCAGGTAACACCCGGTCTTGCGAAATACACCCAACGTACAGGTAACGCGTGTACGACCTTAACTGACCAGTGCTACTAGCAAAACTATCCTAGTCTACGCTTACTTATGGTAGTGTACGAAAGCCTACGGGAGTTTTACAGCTCTACCTCATTGTGTTTAATGAGAATGAGTTTGATTTGGAAAAATACAGATCGTGTCCTTGTTATGCACCATGTAAAAACTGAAAAAATTCTTACTCCGGCTGCAGTAACTAAAGGGCAACACACAACAACTTGTAATGAATCTCCTGATGTACGCCAGATAGAACAAAATGATAAACCAGGACTTTCAAGAAATAGTGCTCGTATCGCCCAAAACAAAGCAAAATAATGGCTCTGAGCAATATGGGACTTAACTTCTGAGGTCATCAGTCCCCTAGAACTTAGAACTACTTAAACCTAACTAACCTAAGGACATCACACACACCAATGCCCTAGGAAGGATTCGAACCTGCGACCGTAGTGGTCGCGGTTCAAGACTGAAGCGCCTAGAACCGCTCGGCCAAAACAGAGCAGAAGCGTCTTTTATTTGAAAGCACCGCTTGAGGAAAAGTCCATCCACGAGAAAACCGGAAACGCCACAAGCTCACCTATGAAACAGATGTTGGTTGATACCGAAGTAACCAAGGTGTGACAACAACGTTTAAAAGGACATAGGAAAACCTCGAAAGAAACATAGCGCAGTGTCCTGCTAGTGATGAGGTCTTCGTTGACTCTCCAGCAGAAGACTGCGTAAAGTGTTGTAAATGCCACACATGGTGACACGAGGGCGGCGCTTAACTTTGAAGGAGGCAGATTTATGTGTGATATTTATGAGTGAAATACTATGGTCTTAAGTTGTATTAATTATCAACACAATAAACTTTTCATTATGTACTATTTAATAAGAAATATACAGCTACGTTTCATTAAGTAATGTACTGTCTTATACTTTTTAAGTGTAAAAGTGTATTCATCTATGATCATTACTGTCATCTTGCACTGTGGTTAAATTCATCTTTCGTTAATATGAAGAGCAGATGACATTTTTATAATAGTTTGTAAAATTGCTAAATAAATGTGATGGTACAAAATAATATAAAAATTGTTGGAGTATAATAATGGCAATCCTATTAATAAACCCAAAGAAAATACCTCCCAAAGATGCATTAATTAAAAAGTGTTGACTTTTAACATCGTCGTCTTCCCCTGGTTTCCCACACTTCCCGACTTCTTCCAGAATTAATTGAACGTCTTTTGATTTTTCATAGATATCGATAAATCACCCTCTAAATTCTGATTATCCTTTTACTCCCCTATTCCCCCTCCTCCTCCCCCCTCCCCCCCCCCCAGGCCCACACAGTTCAGAAGTCGGTTTTAAGACTGCTATAAAAAGTACTTGAAAGTGAATGTCCTTTTCCAAGTTAGGAATCAGTAGCTGGACCTGTCGAGTCGGATGCACCTTTAAGTAATCTATTAATAACATTTTGTGTTGGCGTGTTAAAGAGCTTCTAGGAAGGTAAGAAACTGCTTTATGAAATACGCAGCTGTACCACTATTCTTTAACTGAAGACAATCGATTTCGGTTAAACATCAGGCAATTATTATTAGCACTTCAAACTTTCTATAAGCTACAGTCGGTATTGCAACTGTTAGAATGCATATCTGAGTTGCTTTTGAGATACGAAGACGTTGGATCGAATAAAAGATCGTGGAACAGCTGTCATAATGCTGTTTTCAACACAGTATCTTATAATTTACAACGGAAACAGTGCAGCTTGCTATCTACAGCAAAGTAACGCAAATAACCGGCAATTATTTGCACCAGCAACAGGCGGCGACGAGTGAACGCCGGACGAAGACCAGGCCAAACCGGATCGGAGATCGTGAGACATCTGGAATGACAGACAGCCTGTTTGAAACTTATCTCGCGTTTACGCCGACATGCTGCAGACAGCTTGGGGAGTATGTAAGCACACGCCACCGGAGATGGACCACGGACAACTCTCCAGAGACAGGCCCGTCCGTGGCTGGATGGATCGACACAAATAAACACTGCTCTTTCTCTCTCTCTCTCCTCCCCATGTCTCTTCCACAGGCAACTCACGAACAATGGACGGGCGGGTAGAACCAGTGCTGCCACGCGGGAAACTGGCAGCTAGCCAACGGCGAACGTCCCGGGGGGCACGCGCTGGAATTAACTTCCGTCACTCCCGCTGCGTTGGCAGCCCTGCCTCCTCCTCCTCTCTGCTATGTGCTACCTTCGACGTACACAAATGGGCCAATACCCCCACCAACGTATTCAACATAGAGCGGACATGGCTACGGATTTAAAATACTAGATGACTTCAAAAAGTAAGTTACACGTTATACAGTGAATGCTGTGAAAGTGGCTACTTAGCTTTATTGTATGGTACTGTATAGTTATATCTACTAATATTTTGTCTGTGTGGTAATGTGAAGTTAAACTCTTGATTTACGATACAGTTAGGCTCGTATTTAAGTTCGTAAGTAATCTCGTAATTCTTGAAAAGTGATCAGCAATGCAAAAGTTAATCAGAAAAGCAACATTAAACGTGTACCTAGGGGTCTTTACGAGAGCACAGTCTGTTCTGTTAAATTAAGAAAACTATCCTGTTAGCAACAATACAAGCTATGAGCCTGCGATAAAAAGATGAAATATGAATAACTACCAAAAATGACAATCTGAAAGGTATGTCACTATTGAAATGTTAATTGTATCCCACGTAAATTGTAAGTGGCCTACCTGTCAGAGCAATGAGTAAATGCTGTGCTGTTGTCTTCAAACTACTGTAGCTGTCGTTGCTATGCTAGTCAAAAAATAAAAATTCAAACTCCAGCAATACCATGTGCAACGTGTGCTTTAAATTATACAGACCCCCACGGAACTTCTGTGCCAATAAATCTCATTACTTCAGTGATCATTGGCAATTAAAGTTCTGTTACTGAGAAACTCGGGAAGGAAAAGCTATATATGTGAAACTAGAAATAAAGACTTGAAGGCTGAGTGATGGAAAAACAATAAAGTAACTGTATTAGCAAGACTTCACATCGCTAAAACAATACCAGTAGAGGAAAAAACTAAACAAATTCTCTTTATTTTCTTGCAGACACATTTGTTATCCATATTTGAAGAAAAATCAGTAAATCCCACATTGTTACGTTATCATAAAAATCTCAAATTTTAGATCCATGACCGAATTGCCGAAATGCGCTATTACAGTACCTTTTGAAGTCTTCTGAATGAATTTACAAAATATCTCTCCATGAATGAAAAATAATACAAGAAAATTATTGTCGGCACACAGCATGGTCTACATACATCTTACTCCATCACAAGATACAACTCGACAGTTCCTCTCTCTCTCTCTCTCCCTCTCTCTCTCAGAGACCACACTCCACTCACAAGCAAGGGTTCTGCTAACAGTCTCTCTTTGGCAGAGATGTTGCCCGCTATTACTCAGATGCTATTGAAAATTTACTTTTCCGCATGACATCCAAAATATTACCAAAAATACAACTTTCTGTATAAAACGAAAACCCTTACAACTGCAATATATTTCAAAGTGACACAGATACATGACACTGCTTTTCATTGTTCTCTCCAACTCTCTGTAAGCAACAGCAGGAACACTCTAACAGTCGTTCAAACCATGGACGATAGGAATACGCTTCCTTGTCATGGAGCCATACGGAAAGCCTACTCCGAATGTTCCTATCGTTGGAACACCAGCAACTGCTGAGAATCACGATTGCCTGGACATTATGGACATTGTTGTATCTGGTCGACGTCGATGATCTTCCTTCCCGATCGGCATTACCTACGACTGTGCCGCCTTGGTCATATTGTTGGCACCATTTCTCTACGGCTGGACAGGACACTGCTTTAATTCCACATACTGACGGACTTTCGCGGTGAATCTGTGGGCAGTTTAGACGTTTTGCCCATAATAATAGTATTGTCCCGGGCACCACTTCGCTCCCACACACTGATTTACCTGCTGTCCATACTGCAGCGGAACTGCGTCTGCGGGAAACACAGAACATGTATTCTCTTCTGACAATGTGCTCCTCTTTCTCAGAGGCCTTAATATAGGACAACATGTAAAACTTTTTGGAAGATATAACAGCCATATGACTGTACAACAGGTTTCATTCAATAGTCTAGATTTCTGCGGTAGCCCACTTTCAAGTATTACAACTGTAACAGATTAAAGCACAATACAAGTACAAGTTTCAGAAAAATAGCAGGGCAAACAGTTAAATTAATGTATGGGCTGCATGATTTGTTGTCTTACTTACGTATTAAATATCATTAGACTTGAGTAGAATACAAGTCACCGTGAAAATACATATCTTCGGTTAGATGAACCATTTTTGTTGTTGTGAAAAGTAAATGCGAGAACATTTATGTAATAGGTTTACCCCCCCCCCCCCTCCTTTTCACTTCACCTACACTGAAGTGCCAGAGAAACTGGTATAGACAGGCGTATGTAAACAAGTAGAACACGGCGTTGAGGTCGGCAACGCCTACATAAAACAGCAAAAATCTGGCGCAATTGTTGAATCGGTTACTGCTACTTCAATGGCAGGTTATCAAGGCTTAAGTGAGTTTGAACGTGGTATTATAGTCTGCGCACGAGTGATGGGACACAGCATCTCCGAGGAAGCGATGAAGTGGGAATTCTAACGCACGACCATTTCACGAGTGTACTGCGAATATCAGGAATCCGGGTAAACAACAAATCTCCCACATCGCTGCAGCCGGAAAAACATCCTGCAAGAACGGGACCAACGACGACTGAAAAGAATCGTTCAGCATGACAGAAGTGCAACCCTTCCGCAAATTGCTGCAGACTTCAATGCTGGGCCATCAACAAGTGGCAGCGTGCGTACTATATCGATACGAGCCTTCGGTGCCGAAGGCTCACTGGTGTACCCTTAATGCTGCACGACACAAAACTTTACGCCTCGCCTGGGCCCGTCAACACCGACACTGGACTGTTAGTGATTGGAGACATGTTGTCTAGTCGGGCGAGTCTCGTTTCAAATGGTATAGAACGGATGGACATGCACCGGTATGGAGACAACCTAATGAATCCGTGGACCCTGCATGTCAACAGAGGACTGTTCAAGCTGGTGGACGTTCTGTAACGGTGTGGGGCGTATGCTGTTGGAGTGATATGGGAGCTCTGATACGTCTGGATACGACTCTGACAGATGACACATACATAAGCATCCTGTCCGATCACCCGCACCCATTCATGTCCATTGTGCATTCCAACAGACTTGGACAATTGCAGCAGGACAATGCGACACCCCACAAGTCCAGAATTGCTACAGAGTGGCTCCAGGAACACTCTTCTGTGTTTAAACACTTCCGATGACCACCAAAATCCCCAGACATGAACGTTATTGGGCAGCTCTGGGATGTCTTGCAACGTGCTGTTGACCTCCTCCTATTCCTATGGATCTAAGGACAGCGCTGCAGAATCCATGGTATCAGTTCTCTCCGGACTACTTCGACATTAGTCAAGTCGATGCCACGTCGTGTTGTGGCACTTCTGCGTGCTCGCAGGGCCCTACACTTTATTACTCAGGTGTACCAGTTTCTTTGGCTCTTCAGTGTACTTAATCTGACTAGTCCTTCTTTCCTCCCCTCCCACATCTATATCCCTCCACCCTTTATCTATTTAATACCTGTTATGCGTTCTTAATAATCGTAATGTGCTCCATTCCCTCATTCACTGCACGCCTAACCCTCCACCTCTCCCCCCACTTTTTTCCCATTTTTGTATCATCGCACTCTTGGACTTTGTTAACAATCATTGACGCTCTTATACAAAGGGTTTTTAAATTTCAACGATGTTTCTGACCATTTATTTTTATATTGCTGATCAATGTTGGAACATGATTGTAATTCATAACAATGTATAACTGCTTATTTCATAATTGACCATGTATCAAATATTTCACTGTCTTGCAAGATTGTACTTCTACGTATCTTGATGATGGTGAAAGCTGTGTCTTTACATGTACACTGGGAAGTAGGTTTTTCACGCCATATAATGTAAATTCTGATATCTTCTGCCTACCCCAAAGATAACGTAACGAGCTTGTATAATAGTCTCTCTAACTGTTTCCACGACATACCACATATCACATGGTGCAAACTGGGGTGTCTTAATGATGTTCTTTGAAGATCGTTTCACTTGTCACTTGTGCTTAAGTCAGTGGCCGGTTAGACACAATGTAGGGAAATTTAAAGCTGTCATTTGATCGCCTATTTTATTCCACAACCGTATCAAGTGAATATGTCATGTTAAGTGCCAGTAAATTAATCTATTCTACAAGAGTTCTCGCATTTGCTGTTGACAAAACTGGTTTGTAGAACCGAAGATACATAATTTGACGATGACCTGTGTTCCACTCAGGTCTAATTATTTTCGATATGTAAGTAGGAGAACAAATCATGCAGCCCATACATTAAATTAAGTGTTTGCCCTGCTATTTTTTTGATACTTGTACTTTTATTGTGCTTTAATCTATAGCAGTTGTAAAACTTGAAAATGGCCTAAGGCCGAAATTTAGATTGTGGAATAAAGCCCGTTGTACAGTCAAATGGCTGTTATATCTTTCAAAAAGATTTGTATGATTATGGCTCCAAACCGAAGTAAAGCCATTAATGTACTACTTTCTTCCTGAAGTCCCCTCTAGGACTGCCGACATTTTTAAAAGTATCCATAATTCGATATATCGATATTTAAAAAGTGCATTATTCCTCGATATAACGACAGAAAGTGTCGAAATACCTATGGGAAAAATATCGACAAATTGACCTATAAAAATATAGGTTGCACATTGTATTACACTACCGGTTTTAGAGTTGTAAATTAAGTATTGATTAATTATTAGATGTTCTGTACATCAACAAGCTAGCAGACTGTCTATCCCCCTTAGAGCAATAATTGAAAGAAAAACACTTAATTTGAAATTTTTAAGTTAATAATCAGACTTTGTGCAGAAGGAAGCTTGTATTACAACACTTCTTTGGTCGACTGTTGTGTTGTTAAGTAACAGCTGTGTACATAGTGCAATGCCATGCAATATTTCATTCGAGTTAACCTCACCTACCTTATTTTCTTAATTTGTCTTTCGCTACATGTCGAAACAAACTTTTTTTCACTCTGATTTAGGTAATTTGCATGGTGAAGCTAAACGTTGTAGGGTCTGTTGGTAGCGCCAAGGACCTATAACGTCCTCATTTCCCCCTCATATGTCTCCACCCGCCAGAAAGGCCAGTCTTGTCATTTAGATTTTTGTTCATAATTTTCATAAACTGTTTTTGAAGAATTCCAACGTGAAGGAACAACACATTACTTGTGTTAAAACCGTTTTTAACACAACTGGTGTGCTATTTCTTGACATCGGGAATCTTGTTATTCCGTTCACAGGCCCCCCCCCCCCCTCCCCAAATGTGCAATCAGTTTTCTTCTTTTGTGCCACCTGTACTCGCTTCACCCAGTCAAAGAGAAAGAGTGGACTTGATGAAAGCTCAAAAAGAAGTAAGACTCCTGCACACAGTGAAAGTAAAATTATGTTCTACTACAATTTCAACAACGCGATTTCGTAAACGTCTCTATGGCAACGCCTCTTCGTAGCTCTACAGACTCTTGCTGTTTTCGCCTACAGCAGTTTGCTCTTTGTAGCTGAAAGCTGTCAATAGAGCCGCCTGGTGTCAGGGACTTATTTAATTTGACTCGACTGTACGAGTGTCTTAGCAGTAAAGAATAAAATCGTGATGCGGTAGTTTTTCAAGCTTCTCAACGTTTATGACGTCATGTTTCCTAATCTATGTGACATACGATGATATATTTTTGTAGGTTCCATCAGCGGCATATGTGGACACTTGTCTGCAATCTGTGTTGGAAATAGAGTTACTAGATAAGGATTAAGTAATGTAAACGTCATTACAATGTGCAGCAGTTTTTCTCGCAACTCATGATGTCATATCTCCCAAACTGTGTGGGGTACCATGATATAATGATCCAGATGCGTTTAGTTGCATGTATGGAAACTGTTTGCGAAATTTGTTGTGAATAGAGTTGTAGCACGGAAGTAATAAACTTAAAGTCACGCATGATGCACAGTTTTTCACGCATCTCATTGCTTATCACGTGATACTCCTGAACAGTGATAGGTAGCTGATTCTTATTCTCAAGGCGATTGGTGCCTGACAGTAAGGGATATGTGCGCTAAGGCTGGTCGAAATCGGTCCTTTGGTTTAGAAGGAGATGTGCAACATACACTCTTACACACACACAGGTATACAACCATTTTTTTAAATATGTGTCGATGTCTAGCTTTCTCAGAGTGATACGTGCAGCTGTATATGTATGTCTCTCAACATATGAAAAGTAAATCTATGTTATCCGCTGTGGAAATTATTGCACGTGGCGTAAGCTGAGAACAGTTACAGCAAGAGCTTGGATTTTCTTTCTTGGAATGTTTGCTTGTTCAAGGTCATCTTACTCACCCCCTTCTGAGTTTCTATGCGAAGAAGTCTTGTTCTCAATACTAGATATGTCTACTAGATTTCATCTTTTCATCTCAAACTCGCTATATATCATTATCAGAGATAGCCCGGAGACCTTGATTAGATACATCGATCTGCTCGCAGCTATTTCCCTAAGTTTCGAGCCTTCGACCTTTCCTTCCATGCTTATTTTTTTCTAGATGCGGGAAAGGCGGGTAATACACAATGTTTACAAGAACCAAGAGGGAACAACAAGACTGGAAGACCAATCACGAAGTACTCACATTAAATACCGTGTAAAACACAGATGTAGCCTTTTGCTGCAACTGTTCAGTCCATACATCCAAAAAGCAAAGAGGGAAATAAATGAAAGATTCATAAGTAAAAAAAGTTCAAGGTTAAAGGATATCAATGACATGATTCACTAATGACATTGCCATCCACAGTGAAAGTGAAGAAGAATTATAGGAACTGTTGAATGGAATGAACAGTTTCATGGGTACAGAATATAGACTAAGAGCAAATTGAAGAAAGACGAAAGTAATGGGAAGTATCAGAAATGAGCATAGCGACAAACTTATCAGAATTTGGGATAGCAAGTAGACAAATTTAAATAATTCTGCAACCTAGACACAGCCTGGTCGCTGGGCTGGTTACGTAGCACATTTAACTGGGCACCAAGATCGCCGGGACTTCCGCCATTAGATTTTTGTTTATGGGGCGTAAAAACGAAAGGTGAATACATAATATTAACTGTTTTGATGAGCTAAACAGTTTTGGTTGCAAAAGAGACTTTAGTTTTTTTTACATTTTACCAATAATACGTTTCATCTTGTTTAGGGTATCTTCAGACTGGCTGGCACAACAGGTGTTAAACACACCTGTTCCTGTCCATGCAAATGTCAATGCAAGCAAACACCGTTGTCAATATTCTAACAACATTGCGCGGTGCCATGATACGAAATAGTGTTAAATATACGGGAAGTCACATTTAAAATACATAAAAACCTTAGCGGGTAGTTTTTATTTTAGTAGGGTAATGCGTGTATTCTCCTAAAACTCGACAAGGGCAACTACCAGTTGACGATTTTTGTTTTTTGTTTTTTTTTACATATTTGAAACGTGATTTCCCATGTGCTCAAGAATATTTTATATCAGGACACCACGTAATGTTCGTAAAATATTAACTACAGTGTTTGCTTGCTAAGACGTTTGCATGGTCGCCAACATGTGTTAAACAGCTGTTATGCCAGCCAGTCAGAAGATGCCTTAAACAAGGCGAAATGCGTTATTGGCATAATATAAATTAATAAAGCCTGTTTCCCAGCCAACACGTTTTCTCTCTTCAAAACATTGGTCCCTGGTTGCTGTAGCGATACCTCCATGAATTGGAAAAAAATGATGAAAAAAAAAGATGAATTGCTGGGTCGCACTATGGGCGCTGCTGCCCTTATTAGGAAACATTGCAGAGGCACTCAGACAAGTAACTGAAGATGCTGTCCCAAGAGTGCACAAATTCACTGAAGTTGACAGTGGGATATTCGAACATTTATTGTGAAATGTACAATAGCTGTACTATGACGTGAACGACAATGCTTAGATGCGAATTTGTTAAAACTACGTATTTTGTAATTGATTCTTTGTAAAACGCATGTTGAAACGTTTACAAACTGTGTGACATGTGTACTTAAGTAAACATGTCAGTGTACTGAATAACACAGAAAACTGTGTACAATAAACGTATTCTATCTCCTGAACAATTTGGAATAGAACATACGTCAATTATTCTTTTTTTTTTTTTTTTTTTTTTTTCAAATGATCGTTCCTGTAATATCCCTGAATGCTGAGTATTTCTCCCGAGACTGTTTTGTGAAACACTGTACGTGTTCTGTGACACGTTCAAATGTTCTGAAATTGAAATTTTCTGAAACATCCAGATTATCAAAAATCGAGTAGTAAAGAAAGCACATCGACGACTTGTAATCCATAATCTGCTGCACATTCCATTTGCCTATGCTGATGAAGAACTGTCATTCGCCGGCCGGTGTGGCCCTGCGATTCTAGGCGCTTCAGTCTGGAACTGCGTGACCGCTACGGTCGCAGGTTCGAATCCTGTCTCGGGCATGGATGTGTGTCATGTCCTTAGGTTAGTTAGGTTTAAGTAGTTCTAAGTTCTAGGGCACTGATGACCTTAGATGTTAAGTCCCATAGTGCTCAGAGCCATTTGAACCATTTTTGAACTGTCATTCGCTGCTACCAACGTCGATCCTTTGCAGTTTTCCCGCTTTTTGCTACGGTTTTCTGGCGCTGCAACTTTTCTGTGTCAGATAGCATCATCCACGAAAACCTCACTGAGCTTCAGCTGTTATCCACTAGATCATTTAACTACATCGTAAACAGTAGTGACCCTAAATACTCCCAAAGAGGAATGCTGTTCAAATGGTTCTGAGCACTATGAGACTTAACATCTAAAGTCAATAGTCCCCTAAAATTAGAACTACTTAAACCTAAGGACATCACACACATCCATGTCCGAGGCAGGATTCGAACCTGCGACCGTAGCGGTCGCGCGGTTCCAGACTGTAGCGCCTAGAACCGCTCGGCCACTCCGGCCGGCTACTGAAACAAGTGTTCACTGATGGCGCTATCGCCTATTGGAAATGTATGACATCAAGATTCTTGTTCAGTCACTTGACAATAGTAATGACTATATTGTATCATTAATTTGCGGTAGATGAAGAAAAACATCGTTTGACTAAATTTATAGCAATTGACGTAAGGATTTTAGAAGTTCTTATGTGTTTTTGATGTTTTTTTTGGGTGACAGGGAACTGAAATAGAAAGTTCAAAGTTTGTATAAACATGTAATCTGCTGTAAAAACATTTCACCATTTCTCCTCTTCTCTGTGAATGCTTTGAAATGAGTAAATTCACAAAAAAAAAACTAGTGATAGTTTGGCAAAAATCATCGTAGAGCGACAGCCTGCTTTATTTGAACCGGCAATTCTGAAATTTTACTATTCTGTACAGAGTGATCACAAAGGTCCATTCCTTCCTACGGCGTGTCCACGCATTTATTGATGGTCGTACTTTATTAATGTGCTATCACACCTGTGACCGTAGCACCAACGCGGTTCCGGACTGAAGCGCCTAGAACCGCTTGGTCACAACGGCCGGCGGAATACTGTTGTGTATGTCCTCCATCTGTTTTAAGTCTGTGTTATGTGTTTCTGGGGCAGACATTTGAACGATCCAACAGTTTGAGAAAACTGCGTGCAAACCTCGTTCAGGTCGGCTGATACCGTTAATGTGGCGTGCACATCGCACCAGTGCGTGACCCAAGTCCCATATCGTGAGACTGCGCTCAGCGAGTTGCACTGAAAGAGTAGGTCCACAGGTATACAGACTCTGCTCAATGTTAGCTAGCATACGTATTCGTAACTGAATTACAGTCTGCTTCTACATACAGCTATCCTCTCAAATCGCTCCTGTGGCAAGTGCAGAATTAGCAGTTTCATGCAGCGTTTCTATCCGGATGAAGTTTTATACACATACACACGAGTTGTGAATTCTTTATGACAATATAAGTGAAACTAACATGGAAAGTGTTTCCAAAATCGTGAAAATATGACATAAAGAGCAAACATGTTATTTGGAAACTGTCTGAAATGACCCGAACACCAGAAAATACGGCTCGAGTAAAATTTTGGCTGCAGCAAAATCCGCCAGCGAAGAACCCGTCATTTTAGGTTCGCCGTGTGCTCTTTGCGCTCGTCTACACATTCTGACCACACACCTACAATCGATTAAGTCCGTCCAGGCGACAGCAGCGTCACCTGGCGACGAATGACTGCTAGTCAGACACACGCACAGTGCATGTAGTATCAGTGAGCGTGCTGTCCGTGTGTAGAATGGGGAAGGATCGCACTGTATGTGAGTTTGACCTACGGCTTATTGCGATGGCCCGGAGACTCAGCACGAGCATTTCGGAAACTGAATGACTTCTCAGATGTTCGAGAATTGCTGTGATGAGTGTCCTCAATACGCGGCGAAAATAAGGTGAAATCGATCCAGACGTCATGAGGTTGGGCGGCAACCCCTGATTACAGATGTCCGACGTCCTAAGGTTGGAAGACTTGAGAGGTGGCATGAGCCCCCTCTCATATTTCTATCTTACGATATTCGTCTCTAATTGTATGCGGTGAAAAGTTGCTATTCCTTCACACGCGGACTTCCCACGCAGCGTCTCTCGTCACCTGGGTGGTCCTGTGACAGGCGTGCTCCGCTGATCTGGAAAGGGTTAAGCCGACGGGTGTGATGAAGTCGAGTGAATGCTTTGCAGACGCCGACATTGGCAAAAGACACGCCCGGAGGGGTCTGAAGTAGCGGCTGGGCTACAGGTTCCGTTACTTCGCAGAATCTTAGCGAAAACACTTTCTGGCGGGCTACCAGCGAGGCGTGGGAATGACTTGTGTACCCAGGCAGTTGTGGCGGGAAAATTCCCGCGCTTTCTGCAAAATAGTACTGTGATTGGCTTGCTCAGGGCATAGCTCCGTGACGTAGCAAAATCAGCGCAGAAATTGGCGCCAAGAATCTCCATCGGTGGAATGGTAGTGCTCCGGCAATGGATGGAATTTTCCGCCGGTTTTCGAGTTGCTGATTGGAACGTTTAACCACGGCCACTGTCGTGGGGGCGGGAATGTTGTGTGTTCAGCCTGTACGGGTGCTCTAGGCAGTCGGCTCTCCCCTTTCGGTCGAGGACGTCGAAGCAACCAGCCATCGCCTCCGGTACGCCACCATCGTGTTCTGGCAGTTAAGAAGACAGTTTGGTAATGTATGTCCGCAGCACCGGCAGATAGGGATTTTCCTATGTGATAATCAGAGCTCAGCAGAGCGCGCCTGTTCGTCTTTTTCTAACTTTGTTCTGTCTTGAGTAGCAGCAATTAATGTTGGGTTAGCTGTGTGTCTCTCTTAAGATTTGAGTGGGAAGGAATTGGCTCCACATACCACTTCGTCATAAACCTCACAATCTAGTTTAGGGACAACTTCACCTTCACAGCGTTTGTTTGAGTATCCAATTTGAGCCAGTTTGATGTATTATAAATGTTTCATGTGTTTTTGTTTATTATTTTGTGTTTAGTCTTAATAAATCATATTGTTATTTTGGACAGAACTTTCATTCCGTTAATCGGTAGAGCAACCCTATCATTCCTCACTATGTTAATGAAACCTTCGTTTATTTAACTTATTTATCAAATTAAATTATTGCAGGTGCCAAACTCTCTTCTACTCCACTGGCAGGGTTGATTAGAGTCAGTTCGCGTATTTTTTTTAATCCTTGTGCAACAGCAAAAGTCGGAGTTAGAATAGGGGGGGGGGCTTAGAGCATCATTTACATATGTAGATTCTAGAAGAATTTAGTGTTAAATACACTGCTAGCCCCGGCACCTCGCAGACTGGTAAAACAGGAGAGACGGCGAACTGTGGCGGAACTAACATCAAACTTTAATGCTGGGCAGAGTACAAGTGTGTCTTGACACACAGTGCACGGAACATTCCTAACGATGCGCCTCCGCAGCCGACGACCCATGATATAGGCAAATACGACTGAAATGAAGCCGGCCGTTGTGGCCGTGCGGTTCTAGGCGCTTCAGTCTGGAACCGCGTGACCGCTACGGTCGCAGGTTCGAATCCTGCCTCGGGCATGGATGTGTGTGATGTCCTTAGGTTAGTTAGGTTTAAGTAGTTCTAAGTTCTAGGGGACTGATGACCACAGATGTTAAGTCCCATAGTGCTCATAGTTAGGTTTAAGTAGTTCTAAGTTCTAGGGGACTGATGACCACAGATGTTAAGTCCCATAGTGCTCAGAGCCATTTGAACCATTTTTTTGACTGAAATGAGCATGTGACCGTCGGCACTGGACGTTTTTGCAGTGGCAAAGCGTTGCACAGTCTGATGAAATCCGATACCGCCTTCATCATGATAATGGGAGGGCGCGGAAACCTCGACTTTCAGGGGAACAGCACCTGTACTGTGGGACGGACAGTAGCTGGCGGCGACTCCATTGTGCTCTGGTGAACACTCACGAGGGCATCCATGGCTCCAGTGGGGTTCGTGCAAGGCATCATGACGGCCAACGAGTATCGTGCACTGGTTGCAGACCACGTACACCCGTTCATGACGATCATGTTTCTCGACGGCAGTGGCATTTTTCAACAAGATAACGCGCCATGTCGCAGACCAGGAGTATAATGGAATGGTTCGAGTAAAACAGTGGCGAGTTCCAATTGATGTGCTAGCCTTCCTAACTCGCCAGATCTGGAATGTGATTCAACGTGGCGTAAGAACTCATCGCCCCCTTCCCCGGAATTCACGGGAATCAGCTGACGTGTGTGCAGATGTGATGCCAACTCCCTCTAGCGATTTACCAAGGCCTCATTGCTTCCATGGCACGACGCTTCGCCATTGTTATCCGCTTCAAAGGTGGACGTGCTGATTATTAAGTAGGTGGTCATAATGTACTGGCAGATCAGTGTGCTTTCTTCCTTCACTTATAATTTCATCCCAAGACGTTCTCATTATGCTGAAAAAGATATATTTTCTGTTTATTCGCCCAGATGGTGGTACTCATATGTTTGAGATAAACACAGTATACGACATCCCCTGCATCACAAATTTATGATAGAAGCTAATATGCTTGGAGTCTTAGAAACAAATGGTAAGGATATTTCCCGAAGTGGATGTTACTGTTGAATAAATAAACAGAAGCAACAGATGCCCATACACGTAATTACGAAAGGCTTAAATTGACCCACGGTTCTTTGGAACAAGTTATTCTATATATTTTCAATGTATTGGTATTATAGTGGGTTGGCAGGAGAGCCAACACCTTAATAATAGAGGAAGCCGAAAGGCACGCGTTTCAGCTCACGCAGGCTGGTGTGAGGTCTGGAACAGGACAAGGAAATTAGAATTTAGAAAAACGGACGTAGCTGGTGGAATACTTAACTTTAATCCGTTAATGGTGAACGTCGGTCTGACGGTACATGATTAACAAGATCAATAGCAACTGATAATGGCGCCTTGCTAGGTCGTAGCAAATGACGTAGCTGAAGGCTATGCTAACTATCGTCTCGGCAAATGAGAGCGTATTTTATCAGTGAACCATCGCTGGCAAAGTCGGTTGTACAACTGGGGCGAGTGCTAGGAAGTCTCTCTAGACCTGCCGTGTGGCGGCGCTCGGTGTGCAATCACTGATAGTGGCGACACGCGGGTCCGACGTATACTAACGGACCGCGGCCGATTTAAAGGCTACCACCTAGCAAGTGTGGTGTCTGGCGGTGACACCACAGGTATTGAATTATATTATCGCTTGAGCAGACGTAGTAATTAAGACACTGGCGTACTGATCGGGAGAAATGGCTTTCGAACTCTTGGTTCGAGGAGTCTTTAAGGTTTCGCCTGGTATCTCTAACGCACATCAAATGACTTTTGAGATTGATGCTTAAGCAAAAGTCATGGCTTTATCCCCCTTCTCGTCCTCTCCAATCCATACGCTATCTCTTGCTTTCGTAACAACAGCGAGATATTAAATTCTGACCTTTAGCCTTTCATGCAGTATACTGATGGAAAATTTATTGGGACGAGAAAACTTTGTTCTTACGTACTTGTCCAGCATAGAGTAACTGGAAGGGGTCTCGATGTTAAGTACTCAGAATGAAATTTAGTATTCAAGGTATTATTTGTATGTTGCATGAGCTCACAGAGGAAAAATAGGCACATAAAACCTGTAGGATATTAACTACATCAATTCAAAGAAAATTCTTTCACTTCGAGGATTTGACAGGAGTCATTTGTCGTGTGACTGTCCTTCAAGGGATATCAGATCCACCTTGAGTGCGTAATTAATATTAAATTTATTATTCTTCCTCATTGCTACTTCACCCTGAGTGAATTATGAACAGTAGAGATTATCTTTAATGATGTGGTTTGCAGCATGTTTGTCTGTAATTACACTGAATTACACTGGGTAAACTAGTTTATTTCCGCAATAATTATACGGAATGGCTAGTGACGTTATTCATACACTTTCACTGCTTATCCATAAAAGAAAACATAGAACTATGATGTCTCTTAGAACTAGGAACAGTCGACAAATCGAAAGTGTTCGCACTGAAAATGGCAAAGTACTAAGTTGTCAGGATAGGGGAAAATTTTTTTGGTAGACAAAATATACAGAACAGGGTATAGAGGATGTTGGCCAAAACAGATAGTTATGTAGCGATAAAAAAGTAACACAAGTTAGGAAAGCATACACCAAATTAATGGAAAGACTGAAATCTGAAGATCTGAATGGGAATGCAAATAACACATACAGATATAATTTGCTATCGACGTGGGAGATGGAGAAATAATTTATCATAGATAATTCAAGAAATATTCGATTTCAGGGATGGAAGATAAAATAAGGAAATAATAATGATCAATAAGGAATTCTGTAGTATTTTTCTCAGAAATTTCGACAGAGATCGCAGTAAAGTAAGCTTTTCTACTAGCCATCCTGGAATTTATTAACGATGCTGTACGTATCTCAAAAGTAACAATCATAAAAAACTCTACCTCCGTGGCTCGAGATATATACTACACTATTCTGAATGGCCACACGCTTTTTCGTATGTATAATATTTCTCTATTGTCGCATTTTGTACTTGGTTGCTGGGTAATACTTTGTTCTGCAATGTACACACTTGCAAATAGACAAAGACTGCGATGCAGATCATAAAAAGAAAGTAAAGAACGTAGTAATAACCAACTGCACCAACTTAAACTAAGATAATATACTGCCAACTTCAGTAAGAACTGTAACAACACCCTTCTGCAAGAGACAATTCCAGATTATTTCTCCACTGACTATCAGTAATCCTAGAGCTACAATGCGACGCTGGAATGTCCTGAACTGTTTGCTGATCAACTGAAATCACAGAAGGTTAATTATTCTGGATTGCCGAAGGTGGTTCATTGATATCAACGGACTTAGGTCTCAGTGTCTAAGGATTACGTCCAAAGATAGGGTGTCTCGGATCTGTCTTTTGCCTTTCTATTCAACTTCTGCAGCAGTTCTTCTTACCACTGGAAAAGGTATACCCATACACAGATAGATCTGGTGTACAGGTGTCGGAAAAAGACACTCTGTAACGGTACATCCTCTCTCGTTCAGCGCTAAACCCGCTTGCCTTGCACGAGTAAAGTTTCGCCAGACGGAGGTTGTATACCCTGTAGAGGAAAAAACAGGCATGAGAGGCGTCGGTCGATTACCGGCCTCTTATATGACATTTTATTACGTTAATCCCATTAATCATTTTATGCTTGATTCTAATCAAGGTGGTGGAATGCTGATTATGGTGATGACATCAGTGATTGTAAAGGTCAAGGTATCTTTTCGTATATACACTCCTGGAAATGGAAAAAAGAACACATTGACACCGGTGTGTCAGACCCACCATACTTGCTCCGGACACTGCGAGAGGGCTGTACAAGCAATGATCACACGCACGGCATAGCGGACACACCAGGAACCGCGGTGTTGGCCGTCGAATGGCGCTAGCTGCGCAGCATTTGAGCACCGCCGCCGTCAGTGTCAGCCAGTTTGCCGTGGCATACGGAGCTCCATCGCAGTCTTTAACACTGGTAGCATGCCGCGACAGCGTGGACGTGAACCGTATGTGCAGTTGACGGACTTTGAGCGAGGGCGTATAGTGGGCATGCGGGAGGCCGGGTGGACGTACCGCCGAATTGCTCAACACGTGGGGCGTGAGGTCTCCACAGTACATCGATGTTGTCGCCAGTGGTCGGCGGAAGGTGCTCGTGCCCGTCGACCTGGGACCGGACCGCAGCGACGCACGGATGCACGCCAAGACCGTAGGATCCTACGCAGTGCCGTAGGGGACCGCACCGCCACTTCCCAGCAAATTAGGGACACTGTTGCTCCTGGGGTATCGGCGAGGGCCATTCGCAACCGTCTCCATGAAGCTGGGCTACGGTCCCGCACACCGTTAGGCCGTCTTCCGCTCACGCCCCTACATCGTGCAGCCCGCCTCCAGTGGTGTCGCGACAGGCGTGAATGGAGGGACGAATGGACACGTGTCGTCTTCAGCGATGAGAGTCGCTTCTGCCTTGGTGCCAATGATGGTCGTATGCGTGTTTGGCGCCGTGCAGGTGAGCGCCACAATCAGGACTGCATACGACCGAGGCACACAGGGCCAACACCCGGCATCATGGTGTGGGGAGCGATCTCCTACACTGGCCGTACACCACTGGTGATCGTCGAGGGGACACTGAATAGTGCACGGTACATCCAAACCGTCATCGAACCCATCGTTCTACCATTCCTAGACCGGCAAGGGAACTTGCTGTTCCAACAGGACAATGCACGTCCGCATGTATCCCGTGCCACCCAACGTGCTCTAGAAGGTGTAAGTCAACTACCCTGGCCAGCAGGATCTCCGGATCTGTCCCCCATTGAGCATGTTTGGGACTGGATGAAGCGTCGTCTCACGCGGTCTGCACGTCCAGCACGAACGCTGGTCCAACTGAGGCGCCAGGTGGAAATGGCATGGCAAGCCGTTCCACAGGACTACATCCAGCATCTCTACGATCGTCTCCATGGGAGAATAGCAGCCTGCATTGCTGCGAAAGGTGGATATACACTGTACTAGTGCCGACATTGTGCATGCTCTGTTGCCTGTGTCTATGTGCCTGTGGTTCCGTCAGTGTGATCATGTGATGTATCTGACCCCAGGAATGTGTCAATAAAGTTTCCCCTTCCTGGGACAATGAATTCACGGTGTTCTTATTTCAATTTCCAGGAGTGTATTAACCTTATCTATTCTGATTGGGAATTTTTGCATGCAGAATAGTAGCTTGTGAGCGGTGGTCTTCGGAGCCAGCGGTAAACCACAGGCTGGGCTGTAGGCAGAGATACCTGCAGTGTTACTCGCTATGGGACAGAGAATGACGTGTAAGGCTCTGCCGACAGGAATGGGGTAGTGCCTTCGGTAAGCTGGTACAGCTGACCCAAATTGTTCTGCAGACCCCACAATTTTTCCCATAAGTCTTAGGTGGACCAGAACACGCGGCACGGGTCTGGCCAAAATGATAGAATAACGAAACATGGAGAAAGCCGCTCGTACGAGGTAAACGGCCGTTTCACAACCAAGCCCAGCCTTGCAGAGGGCACCGGACCGGACTGAGTAACTTCTCAGAAGGCAAGAGGAGTGTAGAGCAGTTACTACAGATGACTATTTCATGCCCCCCATCCCCCTATGAGGAAATGTCCCTAAACACGAGAACGAAAACAAGCAAAATGGCTCTGAGCACTATGGGACGTAACATCTATGGTCATCAGTCACCTAGAACTTAGAACTACTTAAACCTAACTAACCTAAGGACAGCCGGCCGAAGTGGCCGTGCCGTTAAAGACGCTGCAGTCTGGAACCGCAAGACCGCTACGGTCGCAGGTTCGAATCCTGCCTCGGGCATGGATGTTTGTGATGTCCTTAGGTTAGTTAGGTTTAACTAGTTCTAAGTTCTAGGGGACTAATGGCCTCAGCAGTTGAGTCCCATAGTGCTCAGAGCCATTTAACCTAAGGACATCACACAACACCCAGTCATCACGAGGCAGAGAAAATCCCTGACCCCGCCGGGAACCGAACCCGGGAACCCGGGCGTGGGAAGCGAGAACACTACCGCACGACCACGAGCTGCGGACGAAAACAAGCAGACGTAGTTATTAGCATGCGTCTTGTCGTGACAGAGAAAAATGCGCGGTTGGGATAGCGTGCATGTTTTGACAGCTGAGAAGGCATTCCAACCTCTCTGGGCTTAGCTCAAAGATACTGTCACGGCATCGCCAGACGGTGGGGACAGCTTTGAGTCTCAGCGATTGGCGGACAATGAGGGCATCATAAACACCATGTCTGCAACAGAGAGAACAGGTAAACACATCTTCGGACGCGTGACTTGGGAAAAAAAAAAAAACGCGAGACGAACAACCGTTGGCGGACGACGTGGAAGGCACATCCGCCATGGAAGGGTTACCAGCATAGACAAAAAATAAAACTAAATACAATACAAACAAGTCCTGATTAATTACAGAAAAGCAAGTAACCCCATTACATAATGAAAAATAAGACGAGTGCATGGGTGAAAACGTGATCACAATCGGAGAAATAATTCTAACGTTACTACGAGTGAAAGGTTTAACAACAAAACTGAAATTTGAAAATTAATATCTCAATAAAGTATTTTCATAAATTAAGTGTCCACTGATCGACCCCATGGACCATTATTAGAATGAAATTATCGAATTTTTATAAGCTTTATATATTTTAAATTACAAGCGTAATGGTTTGCACTTTTGTGGAAGTGCATTGAAAGGTTACGCTAGGCGACACGAACAAGGTTTTCAAAATTTTGTTAATGTCTTTTAGTGGAGCTGGTTTTGCTGCTGTTTAACACTGGCGATATGATTGTCCTGTGTGGATCAAACCGCAGTTTCTTCTGATTAGTGTTTAAGTGTCTGCCTAGCAAGGTTAAATTTTATCTGACTACTGACTCATTAATATGTATCATAGTGTTTTCCTAGAGTCTACCTTTGGCCTAGAGTATGATGGCCTCATTCTTTCCATTGCAACTTACGTCCTCAGTTCTTTACTGGATGTTTTCCAATCTCTGTCTTCCTCCACAGTTTTTACGCTCCACAACTCCCCCTAGTACCATGGAAGTTACTCCCTGATGTCTTAACATATGTTCTACGTCCTACCATCGTGACCCTTCTTCTTGTCAGTGTTTTCCATATACTCCTTTCTTCGCCGATTCTCCGAAGATCCTCAACATCCTTACCTTATCAGTTCAGATAATCAACATTCTTATGTAACACTACACCTCAAATACTCTGTACTTTTCCACTTTTCCCACAGTCCGTGACTAAATACCATTCAATACTCTGCTCTGAACGTACATTCTCAGAAATTTCTTCCTCAAAGTAAGGCCTATGTTTGATACCAGTAGATTTTTCTTGCCCGGAAATGCCATTTTTGCCAGTGCTAGTCTGCTTTTTATACTTTTCTCCGTCCGTCTTAGATTCGTCTAATTCGTGAACACCAGTCTTGGTGTTACGTTTCTCGCTGTTCTCATTTCTGCTACTTCTCTTTACTTACGTCTTTTTCGATTTACTTTCAGCCCTTATTCTGCGCTCATTAGACTATTCATTCCATTCAGGAGGCCCTATAATCCTTCTTAATTTTCATTGAGGTTAGCAATGTGATCATCGAATCTTATCACTATAACCTTTCACATTGAATTTTGATTCAATTCTTCAACCTTACTTTTACTTCCGTCACCGCTTCTTCGATGTATAGATTGAACAGTATGGGCGAAAGCCTACATCCCTGTGTTACACTAGTTTTAATTCGAGCACTTCGTTCTTGGTCTTCCACTCTTATTCCGTCTTGGTTCTTGTACATATTGTATATTACCCGTCTTTCGATATAGCTTACCATTATTTTGCTCAGAATTTCGAACATCTAGCACCATTTAAAATGTCGAACGCTTTTTCCAGGTCGACAAATCCTATTAACGTGTCTTGATTTTTCTTTAGTCTTGTTTCCATCATGAACGGTATCGTACTATTTCTCTGCTATATATTAACCTCGTCAGCAACTTGGATGCATGAACTGCTGATTGTGCGACAATTCTTGAGCTTGTCGACTCTCGCTATCTTCGGAATTGTATGGATGATGTTTTTCCTTTTTTTTTTTTACTTTTTACACTTCCGCCAATCATTTTAGAAATCCTTTCTGCGCCTGATTCGATCTAAGGTCTTCAAAATCTTTTTAAAATTCTGATTCTAATACTAGATCACCTATCTCTTTTATACCAACTCTTGTTTCTTCTTCCATCATGTCATCAAAGAAGTCATCCCTCTCATAGAGGCCTTCCATGTGCTCTCTGCACCTATTCACTCTCTACTCTGCATTTAACAGACGAATTCCCGTTGCACTCTTAATGTGACCGCCATCGCTTCTAATTTCACCGAAGGTTGTTCTGACTTTTCTATCTGCTGAGTCAGTCCTTTCGACCATCATTTCTTTTTCGATTTCTTTGCATTTTTCATGCAGCCACCTTAGCTTCCCTGCGCTTCCTGCTTATTTCATTCCTAAGTAATTCTATACTCCCGAGTATCCGTAAACATATTTGTACTTCCTTCTTTTATCGATCAACTAAAGTATTTCTTCTGTTACAGATGGTTTCTTAGCGGTTACCTTCTTTGTACGTATCTTTTTCTTTCCAACTTCCGTGATTGCTCTTTTAGAGATGTCTAATCGTCTGCAACTGTACTGCCCACTGAGCTATTCCTTATAGACGTATCTATAACCTTAGAGAACTTCAAGAGTATCTCATCAGTCTTTAGCACTTCCGTATCCCACTTCTTTGTGCATTGACTCTTCCTGACTAATCTCCTAAACTGCAGCCTACTCTTCACCACTAAATTGTAATCTGAGTGTCTATCTGCTCCTGGGCACGCCTTACAATGCAGTACCTGATTTCGGAATTTCTGTCTGACCGTGAAGTAACCTAACTGCAATATATCCGTATCACTCGGTCTTTTCCACGTACACCTTCTCCTCTTGTGATTCAGAACTCAATTAGGCTTTCTCCTCTCTCATTGCTACTACCAACCTCGTATTCTCCCGTAACCCTTTCTTCTACTCCTTGCCCTACACCCGCATTTCAATCCCCTATGACAGATATTCATCTTCTTTTACGTACTGAGATCCACGTTCAGTGTCCTCATATAGTTTCTCTGTCTCTTCATCTGTCACTTGCGACTCAGCATGTACAGCTGCTGAAGACCTCTTGGTGACTCGCTCTCTTTCCTACCTTCCTATTCATAACGAATCCTGCTCCCGTCATACGATAATCTGCTGCTGTTGATACTACCCTATGCTTATCTGACCAGGAATCCTCGTCTTCCTCCCATTTCACTTCACTGGACTTCAACTGTATGTAGCGTGAGCCAGGCCACATGTCCTGTGGGTACACATTACGTGTCTTTAATGCAGAGGTTTCCGTTAGCTACTGCATTCTCATGCCGCTCATCGTTGCTGATTTTTTTCTCCTTTATGTTCATTTTCCCGCCCCAAGGGGAGGACAGTGCTCTGAACCTGTGTACAGGCCACTTGTGAGGAGCAATGTCAAAAGTCTTCTGGAAATCTAGAAATAAACTTGAGATCCCTTGTCAATAGCATTCAGCATATCGTGTAGTAAAAAGATAGTTGTGTTTCACAAGAACGATGTGTTCTAAATACGTGCTGACTGTATGTCAATAGACTCTGCCGCATTGCCATCCTCATAACTCAAGGATGCATCCTCAGTGGCTGGCAACTGTTCATTACGAATCATACACGTAAGTTACTGATTCAGTTTGTCTTATTTCAAACGCAAGTTAAAGTATTGCCTCTTTCTTATGCCACGAGGAAGGAATAGCATTGTCAACGAAGCCGCCGTCAGTTACGGACTTTCTTTGAGGCACCCGGCTCTAGAGTGTAATCTTTGATGCGGTGTTTCCCATATGCTTCTTGTAGAGCTGTGTCCCGTCTAATGTCGCCCTTAGATATTGCGAGTGCTGTTTGTCGTGTCACTACTTCAGAATATCGTATGACGGGAGCAGGATTCGTTATGAATAGGAAGGTAGGAAAGAGAGCGAGTCACCAAGAGGTCTTCAGCAGCTGTACATGCTGAGTCGCAAGTGACAGATGAAGAGACACCCGCATTTCAATCCCCTATGACAGATATTCATCTTCTTTTACGTACTGAGTTCCACGTTCAGTGTCCTCATATAGTTTTGTCTGTCTCTTCATCTGTCACTTGCGACTCAGCATGTACAGCTGCATTAAAGACACATAATGTGTACCCACAGGACATGTGGCCTGGCTCACGCTACATACAGTTGGAGTCAGTGAAGTGAAATGGAAGGAAGACAGGTGAAGAAATCCCAAGTACCTGAAACACGAGCAAGCTATCAAACACAACGCACTTCCTCAAGATATCCCCTTAACTTTGGAAAGAAAAGCGACTGCCACTGTCTCCTCACTCTCATCCCTCATTCTGCTAGGCAGCCTGCGCTCATCATAATGCTGCGTTGAACCAAATTCGAAGATTCTTGGAGGAACCCGAAGAAGTCTATCCAAGAAGTCTCGATGAATGGACCGTGTCATTAAAAGCTTTGTTGCACAAAGGAAAGCAAGCCGTCTCTGCCTTTGTGGGGTTTGGTTACAGTCTCCATCTCTCGAAAGCAAATTCATATTCCCATCATCGCCACTACCAACAACCAGTCATAGGCTGTCCTGCATGGTGCCAATTAGCTACTGCTAAGCATAAGCAGTGCCTCACATCTGTATCGAATGAATGTTATCGATATACAGATCGATGTGATGTGACAAACTGTGCGCAACGGAAACGACTTGTAAATTAATGGCCCTGACTATAGAGTCGTGTGTATGGTCGCTGCCATAAGCTGTATTGATAAATGGTGTTAGGGCGTTCACCTATCCATTGAAATCAAAGACTGGTTTGCATTCATCGTATTTTATTGCTATAATAATGTGAAAAGAAGCCAGAAACATGGTTGTAACTGAAACAGTGTCTTCTCAGAAACCAACGGAACCAAGAGAAAATTGGAACACGAAAATGCTATTAATGACTGCAATTAAAAACGACTACTGAGAGCCAAAGTTAGCGGGGAAGGGGTAGGCAAAAGAATCTTCCAACTAACCAGAGCTCCACTGAAATGAATCAGGTACACGTTTTCATACGGGACTAAATGACTGCACAGATTTTTCTGGGGTGAAGGAAGACAGGTGAAGAAATCCCAAGTACCTGAAACACGAGCAAGCTATCAAACACAACGCACTTCCTCAAGATATCCCCTTAACTTTGGAAAGAAAAGCGACTGCCACTGTCTCCTCACTCTCATCCCTCATTCTGCTAGGCAGCCTGCGCTCATCATAATACCGCGTTGAACCAAATTCGAAGATTCTTGGAGGAACCCGAAGAAGTCTATCCAAGAAGTCTCGATGAAACCCGAAGAACAAATAGAGACTCTAACACGACTGCCAGTCACGAAGATTGTTAGACGTCCTTCCAGTGGGATGCTACGTAACACACTTTGCCCTCTCTAATTTTTCCAGTTAAACAGATCACTAACAGTTTGGTAACAGACTCCCACTCTAAAAAAAACGTCGCCCGTCACTCAGACGAATAGAAAAAAAAAGCCATGCTTCCTTTTCTTGGAAATTTGCGCCAGTTTCCGCACACCGTCTGCTTTTTTTTTTTTTTTTTTTTTTTTTTTTTTTTTTTTTTGTACCGTCTCAATAGTACTTGGGTCAACAACTTCAATGCCCTGGCAACAGACTGTCTTGGCACCATTTTTCAAAAGTGGGAAAACATCCTACAAAGTTGACGCTCCCGTGGCCTGGTAAATGTTGATTGCCGATCAAGTCCGTCCGCACTTCGTTCTTTTACGACCAGATTTTGGCCTGTGTTCAGCAAGCACTACAAGGGGTAGTTTGGTTCGGAAGAACATAGCGTAAAGAAACACACAGTTCTGCTGTAGCTCCAGATATTTCTTTGTCACACAATGCCGCAAGGTATTTTTTGTGGACCGACTGCCAGACGCCTGTCCAGTTTCCGCGAAAAAGTCACGCTGCTTCGCGAACTCGAAGTCTGTCTCTATGGGGCCACCAACCTCCAACACCCGTTCCTACGATGAGTCGCTCCAACTCTCCTAATTTACCAGCCTAGTACAACATGCAGGCAGAATACAGTTAATAGAAATTACATTATTAGAAGGGTATTATTTCATCAATCCTTTGTGTCCCATTTGCATAGCCGGCCGAAGTGGCCGTGCGGTTCTAGGCGCTGCAGTCTGGAACCGCGAGACCGCTACGGTCGCAGGTTCGAATCCTGCCTCGGGCATGGATGTGTGTGATGTCCTTAGGTTAGTTAGGTTTAACTAGTTCTAAGTTCTAGGGGACTAATGACCTCAGAAGTTGAGTCCCATAGTGCTCAGAGCCATTTGAACCATTTTGAACCCATTTGAATTTAAACTTTTGAGTTACTTGAGCAAGTTGGTAAATTCCTATGGGACCAAACCGCTGAGGTCATAGGTCCCTATGCTTACACACTATTTAATCTGACTTAAACTAACTTACGCTAAGAAAAAAACACAGTCATGACCGAGGGAGGATTCGAACCTCCGACGGGGAGAGCCACGTGAACCGTGGCAAGGCGTCTAAGACGGCACGGCTACCTTGCGCGGCATAGAGCGAGAAAAAGAAAGACAAATCTAATGATCGCGTGATCGATTAGAAAATAATAACAATAGAAATGAAATTACGGACGGGCTGCAGTCTGATGCATTTCAGTCCACGCTTATGAGCTCTAGTTTCAGACACATTGAAGATGTACAGGTCAAACAGCTGTAGGCCAAGGCAGTCTATTGTTTCGCGTCTTTAAAATCTTATCCTGTTACTCATTATGACCCAAAATGATCTGTCTGCAAGTATGTTATTAACAAGTGTGACCATTTTTCTGCACGGCTTTATTTGAATGAGTTTGTAGAGAAGACTGTGTGTCTTTACTGTGTCTTAAGCTGCCGAGAGACCTACGAATGCAACCGACGTTTATAAAATCTTTTGGAAGCCTGCTTTTATGTAGGTAGTGAGTGACATTATCTGGTCCACACAACTTCTTTCCGGACGTAAACCAGCTTGTTCAATTGGAATTTATTATAGCTGAGATTTTTTTGCAAATGACTCTTATATTGCATTTATATTGAGCAAAGACGGGTTATTGGACGACAACTTTTGGCCTCGTTGCTTGGTTTTTCTGACTTAAGGATAGCGAATATGTGGGACATTCTGTTTGAGGTTCTCCCTCTCGACATGGCTTCGCCAAAGAACTCATCTAGAAATTTTCTGGAATATTTACCATAGTTAAGGAGGAATTCATCATGAATTCCATCGAGATCTAGAGTCTTTACAACTTTAACATCTTCGAGTGGCGTTGTTATTTCCTTGACACTAAATGGCCAGGAAAGTACGGTCTGGTTGGAGCTAGATGCCGTAAGTTCATGTTTCATATCGGTTTTGTGTTCTTTTTCCTGCGGAGTTGTTGTCACAACATGATTCGCAATCCTGTCTGGGTGCAAGTCCACTCCACTTATTACACACTTAGAACTCTCAACCAATTTCTTTGAAAGTGACTAGGCTTCTCTGCTAGATCATTTGACGTCCGGATGCACTATTGTTTCTCACCATTCCTCGCCCCATGCCATGTACAACGTGCACAGCAAATCGTCAGCTATCTTTCTGTCCCCTCCTTGAAGGAACTCCATTTATAGTTCTTCACGGCATTGCATCCTGGTATGTTCTTATGTTCTCCTTGTGGTATCCCCTAGAGATGGTCTTCTTTGTCGTTCCATTCACTGGATTTGTGAACCTTTGGTAGCTCTCGATAATAGCTGAAATATGTAGACTTTTCAAATTAGTCGGAGAAGTTCTTCCTGTCTGCCTTTTTAAAATTCCATCATGGACTGGGACAGGACGTGATCAGGGAATCTGCTGTTTTAAAAGATACCGTTACTTTGCCATCATATAGCCTAAATAGATTATTATCATCGGCCCAATTCGTTAGCGCTTCGCAGTTGCTATTATTGGTCCTGTATTTTGTATTGTGCGTAGTTAAAAGACCCACCCGTAGGGCGCTGGGTGGGGCAATAGAGGCAGGTTTTCAGGTGTTCAGTCGGTCGCGGGGAGAGGAGGGGGTTATGTGTATTACTGATAGTTGTTTCTTCCAATTTGATGACGACTTCATGACTGTTGTTCGTGATGGATGTCTTTAAACGGTGGGTATGATCGACGGAGGAGGGAACATACCTAGTGACTCGATGAGTACAGTGACATGTTGCTCCTAACAAGTCACAAGTCGTATCCTGGTATTTTTCCTCTTTTAATCAAGTTTTACACTCTGTCAATATGTGTTTCTTTGAATAGCTAAGACGTAAATATCTATCAGAACTCCCTGCGCCCGTTTAGACAATGCCGCGATAGTTTCTTCTAAAAGGATGAGGTCCATTTCCTACCCCGGTCTGAACTTGTGCCTCGTCTCTAAGGACCTCTTCGACTACGAGACGTTAAACGCCACAGCAGTACCCTCTGGCGGTCTGTGACCGAGGTCAATAGCTCATGGCTTATTGATTCGTCCGACCTACGGCATCCGCAAAGCTGATTGAAATAACTGAATAAAATAGTACGTCATATTAGTGATACTCAACAGCTCCTCCGAAAGAGTAAACGCACACATTAATGGAAACAGTATGCGCAGAAGTGTTCTGGATCAAAGGGCACTGGTTCAGCCCTATTTTCAGGGGTGAACAGTAGAACTGCAATATGGGGGAGGATAGCAACACAAAATCACTTATTTGGGATGGTCATGCGGAAGAATTACTGGAAACGTGGCAAAACTGCATTTGTAGTTAATAAAGTTATGTGCACACGCTATGATGAAACCATCTTACAGACCTCCGCTGAGTGTGGAAGAAGTCAGAGGAACAGCTGCGCCAGGACTTAACTACTCACGGAAAGTTCACCTTTGTACTGCGACGTGGTTTGCTGCGACGACAGCGGCCTCAGGGATGAGTGGACAGTTGTGTGACTCTATTCGTGATTTCCTGTCAGAATAGTCACATTTAGTAGTAACTGACGAAATCGAAGTTACATCGGGGTTCCCAAAGGAAGTGTTTTAGCTCCTGTGCTGTTCTTAATCTACAGAAAAGATTTAGGAGAGAATCGGAATAGCCCTCTTAGACTGTTGATGATGCCGTCGTTCACCGTCTATTTAAATCACCAGAAGATCATAGCTAATTGTAAAATGATTTAGACCAGATATTTGGATAGTGGGATAAGTAACAATTGACACTGAGCAATAAGCAACGTCCTTCAAGTAAGTACTAAAAACATATAAATAGCGGTTACACGATAAGTAACATAAGTTTAACGGTTGCCGATTCAAGTAAATACCTAAGGATTACAATATCAAAAAACTTAAATTGGAACCATTACAAAGAAAATGTTGTCGGTTAGGCGAACCAAAGACAGCGTTTATTGGCAGAACACTTAGAGGATGCAACAAGTCTACACTACACTCGCCTGTCCTCTTTTGGAACAATGCTGTGCGCTATGGGATCTGCAGCCAGTAGAATTGACGGAGGACGTCTGACAGGTTTAAAGAAGGGCAGCTCGTTTTATTTTATTGTGAAATAGGGGAGAGAGTAATACGCTACGATAAGAGAGTTGGGGGTGGGTATCATTAGAACAAAGGCTTTTTACGTTGTGGTATGATCTTTTCGCGAAATCTCAGTTATCGTTGTGTCTTCCGAATCTCGATATATTTTGTTTACTCCATTGTGTGAAGGACCATTGAAACGTCCCCTTTGAACAATTTTACTAGACTGTGCTTAACCTGACGCACAATATTTTTAGCGCAACGCAATCTGACTTTCAAGATTCCCTACAAAAGAATGGCCCTGACTAACATTAAACTATACCTTTCACAAATCACATACCTCACAAAAATCTTCGCTGCTCAAGCTACTGCAATACAGCGAGCGCCACTACTGCCAGCTAAATAAAAGATACAAACTATGGAAGGCACTAACTACTGATAGGGATAGTTAGCAAATGAAAGATATTAATAGAGAACAAACAATGTATTTACCTTGATATCATCATATATATAGCAGTTCATGATAAATTACAAAACTCCGCCATCTCTCTCCCCACATCCACCACTGCTGGCGGCTCACCTCCAACTGCCCAACGCTATGCGCTGTTCACAGCCAGCTGCCTAACACTACAATGGCGAGTATTACAACAATGCAAAGCAGCCACAGACTGCACACCGCACAGCCAGTGACTTTCTATACAGAGGTGGCGTTACCAAAAAAAAAACCTAAACAGCCTACTTACATAGCCCCCATGCTCCCCACAAAAAATTTTACAAATTGGGTTGGGCAGTGGCCAATACAGATTTGAAAAAATTTTTCATAATTACAATAACAAAGAAATCAAATGCACACACTTATTGATACAATGTTGGTCAAAAGCTAAAATTTTCTCACAGTCCATAAAGACAGTCCTAATCGTTCATCACAGTAAAATATCAGTCTTTTTCTCAAAGTCTGAGCAGTAAAAGAAAATGCACACGGAAGTAGTGGATTTCCATGCAGTATTGAAGAAGTATTGTTGTCCTTCCAACGAAAAGACAGTGCTGACTCTACATGCAGACAGGTAATGGGCCACAACAGAGTAAACCCACAGTGGAGTCAGTCGAAATTTTGAAGAGTATTGGTGGGTAGGTCATCACAGAGCAGACCCACTGTAGTCCTGGTAGAGATTACGGTATTGGTGGGCCACCAGAGGCGCAGACCCACTGCAGTCCTTGTAGAAATAATGGTACTGGTGAGTCAGTAAAGACGCAGACCCACTGTAGTCCTTGTAGAGATTACGGTACTGGTGGGCCACCAGAGGTGCAGACCCACTGCAGTCCTTGTAGAGATGGCCAGCAGCCATCTGTTGTGACTGTGCAGGTGCCCAATCACCATTCAAGAGTCTTGCGGATAATATAGCAAGTCCATAACCACCACTTGTGCACTCACAAAGTTTTTGGAATTGTCCTTAGAACCAGCAATGCTGTTATCCAGTCCCTTGCTGAATTATTAACACACGTGCAAACACTATCAGTCCCTACTTCTCACATATTGTCCATATACTATGACCAACAAAAACGTGTGCAGCGAAATGTAACTTACAAGTTGCTTAATTTGATGAAATGGTGTCAATTACAATTTTATAACATAAGAACACAATAACAAAGGTACAAAACACATCAGTAAAGAACATAACAATACAGATAACATTTGTGGTAATAGGGGCTTTACAAAAGAATAGAAATAGACATATACGTCAGTGTTACAGGAATTATGACATGAGTACATACATAAAAGATCAGAATAACTTTCGAAACATCAACTTCACACATGAGCATTAAAATAAAACAAAATAAATAATGTCTAAGCATATTTACAAGGTAAATAACATATTATTAATGCCAATTATATTTGAGGATAACAGTATTCCTCATCATAGTGAATGTAGCTTAGTATTAGAAGAAGAAAAAATTCTATGAAACTACACAGAGACAGGAAGAAAACAAATACACAAGGGTACACAAACACATAGTGGGATAACACAAAAGGAGAGGACAGGGTTTGTTTTACTGCAGTATTTTGCATGGAGATCTCCCTTCGTTCATCATTATTTCCAAAAGTCCTATCTAAGCCTGTTTTCTGTATTCTGTTCACATCCTCTGTCAAAAATAGTTTTTCTCCACTGTACAGTATCCTTTTTTTTGCCAAACCATTTTCTGATAGCTTCTCAATGCATTTCTTATAAATTCATCATAGTTAGTTTCTTATATAGTCTACCCCCTCTTAAGCTAACTTAAATCTACTGAGCTCAGATATATATACCAAGGGACGAGGCAATGCAGCATCACATAAAACAATTAATATAAACAGCAATGAAAAAAACGCAGATTTGCGAAGCAAGCAGCATTAAGAAATTAGCAAAGCAATTGTAATATTACAACTAATCTAAGGCAATGTGCAGAAAACAATAAAAATAAATCATTAGTAAAACTGGCTTAACAGAATAATACAAAGTCAAATTCAATAACACTATGCCTGGCAAACAGCAACAACTTATACCTAAACATGACATAGCTCAAGCAGAAAAAATATTACACTAAAAATGGCCATGTCTAATACCTATGTCACATCTTAACACTAGAGTGATGCATCACGATTTATTCTACAAAAGAAATTACCAAGTACTTGAAAAGAAAACTATGAGTGCAGTTCCTGTGAAGGTAATGTCTTTTTATGCTCCCTCATTTTTGGGAAATATATCACAAAACTATTATTTACTGGATCTGCAGACAGAAAATATTTATATTAGTACATCTATAAAATTTTATTTTAACCAGTGCTGCATTGCAGCTAGAAACTAGATATTAAACAAAATGAGTAAATAAATACATAAAGCAAGCCATATGGCATTTCTCTCAATTCTCGTAGATAGACACTTGTCCTAATCAGGTGTGCAGATGTAAGAATGTTTCCAAGCTATTATTTACGATGCTTTCTACAAACGAATGTCACTAGCGAGGATAATGGCCTCCCCTTTTTTTTTCTACCACCTGCGCCACACACTAATGGCTTTTTCTCAAGGCGGCTGGCACACCTGGCCGCTCATAACGCATTACGTGCAGGTGGTCACTTAACTTTCCTACGGAAATATTTACGACACCAGTTTCCGCTACAGTGACAGTCTCATATAAAAAATTCACAGGTCGAAAATTTGCGTTACAAATGTGTAGAAACAAAATCCTATAAATATAACAGTGTCCAAAAATTTTTCGCCGGCATTGTGATACATTCACGCATTTACACACATTTCCTACCTCTTAAAGTACGATTCTTGGTTTCCAACATCCTTTTTCACAAGTCAGTGTCCCTAACCGCTACTCATTACTCCTTACCTTATTACACATATACATATTCGTCAACACTTCTTCAATATATAGCATCAGCTTATTGATCATAAACATACCGCAACAGCATAATACACATAGTCATCGTAATAATAACATCATAACACCTTAGTCAACTCTCAAAATCGTCGTAGCTTCCTCCAATAATTTCAAAACCTAAAAAAATTCTCTGCTCATTTCAATAGTGTCATCTACCTCAAACGTACTTTAAAATCATGCTCCCTTACCAAATATATCATTCAAAGCTCTCATAGTATCACAATGGTTCTGAAAAAATATGAACAGTTCACAAAGTACAAACAACATACAATTTCGTAAGTGTGAAGTTATCCAACTGTGTAATTGCGTAAACATCTGTCACTGACGTAGTAAAAAGAATGTTTATTTCTCTGTCAAATAATCAGATAGCTGTGTAATTTATGTGTTGGAGAAATATGGTACCGATGTGTAAAGTTGTATAAGCAAATACCATATTAGCTAGGGTTCCTTGTGGTTGCCACACACATGGTACACAAAGTAAGTGTGTACCCCCCTGAGGATTAATGTAATTATACCCTCAGGTGTTACAGATTACAGCAATGGAATGAAAGGTATCACGGAAAACTTTCTTTGCAATTTAAAAATCTTTAAAGATAAATGTTTTAAGTACACAATTAATCACTAAAATACGTGTCCTGTAGCGATAAACTGTGCGTCTTGTTGTAAGATAAACTCTGTGGAAGTGTCGTAGTTATCGTCCTCCGAAAGCTAAGTTTGGCTGAAGTCAAGGTACTTACCTCATGATAAACAAAAGTGGAATGCTTTGCGTATAGATATCTTAGTTATTACGCTTATTGCCGTGATGAAGAAAGTACTGTGCTGTAACGTATTGTTGTGCTACGGAAAAGGCTGTCTCCTTGTAGCTATACCACAAAAGTTACTACTAAAACGTGTTTTAATTTCCAGAAGAATTCAGAAAAACTGTGCAGATATAAAACAGAAACACCGCAATAGCAACATTGTAAATTGTCACTCATTAGTAGCGTCGTGATATAATCGTGTAGCTGTCAAAGAAACCAAATGCTAAGTCATCTTTAATCCCACAGAAAGTACTTCAAATAAAGGATGTATTTTCAAGCAAACCAAAATGTTGCATTAAAATCTCATTAGCAGTACCAGTATGTGTCCTAAGTATGTAAGCCTGATAGTCGTTACGTAATCGTGCAACTAACAAGCAAGAATGTACACACACAATAACACTGTGTCGTCTGTTCACTATAACAATGCATTCGTAATTTCTGTTTAAATAAGTTCTCTTGGTTCTTGACTGGATATTTAACTTCAAACATTGTTGCATGTTAACAGTTTGTAAGTCGACAAAGCATACTAGAAATGTGAAGTGAAAAGTTTTATGGCAAAGACAAAGTTAAAAAGCAGATTATCTTTCAATAAACGGTTTTACATGTGAAATGTGGTGTAAACCTTTACTCTTCAAAGTACTCAGAGTTTCAGCTTGAACGCAATTATCATGCAGTATACGTCGGTAAAGAATACTGGAATTTTTTCTCAAGGGTAGCGTCTATGTTATTTTTCTATGAGCCAGCCGGCGCACGCCGCTGCCTGTGGTGCGAGTCATTGTCTGCTTCTTTGTTGGCGCGCGTCGTTATTGGGATTTGGAGACCTACCTTCTACAAATTCACGTTGTCGAAAGTACCCTGCTCTGTTTGAATCCCGCCAGTTCTGATGAAATTCAGGTCTGTCGTTATGATTATCTCGTCTGTCGTCATGTCGGTAGATTTCATAATTTCTTTCTTGTCGGTCATGTGGTGGAGAATTTCTTCCTGAATCGTAACTGCGCGCTGAACTGTTGCGTCTGAAGTTATTCTGTCTCCCTTGATAATAATTATTTTGGTTCCCATACTGTCTGTTTCTATGGTTCTCTCTGTCACATTCATTACTATGGAAGTGCGATCTTTCTCTGTACCTATTATTCTGCCAACGGTTGTTATAAGGGTGGTGTCTGTTTTGGTCACGATTTGTGTTATGAGAATAGCCTTGTCGTGTCCAGTTATTATTTCTTTCATCGCGGAATTGCGACAGATGGGACCTGTAATTGTTGTGTTCCTGTTTTCGTGTTCCGCGATTGGCAGTGTCAATTTCCAGTTCTTGTAAGAGTCCCTGAAAAGCTTCAATGTCGTCTTTGCAACGTCCTGCCAAAATAATATTTCTTAAATGTTCAGGCAATTTTAGTAAGCAAATTCGGATGAGTTCTGAAGGGCTGTATGGGTTTGAAAGATACTGATTCTTACGCAACATGTCTTCAAAATATTTGACAAGACTGGAAAATTCAGATTGTTCAAAGTGTTTCATCATCATGATGCTATGTTTTACTTGGTCTTGTGTAGCTTGAGACCAATATGCTGAGAGGAAGGCATGATAAAATTCTCCTTCACTGTGACAATCGTGAATGACCGATCGCATTCTTACAGCTGGTTCATTCTCCAAGTAGCCACACATAAATTCTAACCTGTGCTCTAATGACCAGTTGGGAGGAAAACAATGAGAGAATTGATGGAGCCACGCTTGTGGATGAATGTCGTTGGCAGAATTCTTAAATGTTTTGAATTTACGTGTAGTAATAAACAGCTTATAGTCAAAATCATCATGTCGACGAGTAGCATATCGGTCATTGTTACGTCGTGTCGGCGGTTCCATCTCAAAATTCGGTGTACCTTGTCAATTTCTTTCATAATTTCCGAAGTGCCCTGTGTTGTTATTTTGTGGCAGTTCCGTATTTCTATGTCCCTCTTCCCGTACTGGAGCGCGAGTGTCCTCTGAAATACGTAATTCTTGTACTACTTGTGCCAACTGATCTTGTACTTCCCGGATTTCTCTTTTGTACTGTGTATTGATTTGATTTTCATTTTGTTTGAATTTTCTAATTTGTTCATACTCTTCTGTGTCAGTGAAGGCTACAGGTCTTGTGTCATTCAGATCATCATCTACCTTTGTAGATAAGTTAGTGACCTGATCCGAAAGTTCGGCTACTTTCTCCGATAGTGAACACATTTCCTCAGTGTGTTTTTCTGAACCAAGTTTCAGAGTGTCCATTTGTGTTGAAATCGAATCTACTGTGTCCTTCAAGTTTTCCTGAGTTTTTGCAAGTTGCGTAACCGAATCGGTCGATGCAACTGAGTCAAATTTAGCTAGCAAGGTCTCATGATTTTCATGAACAGTAGTTTGCAGTTCTTTTATGGCTGCTTCGTGATTCTGTAGTGCATTTTCATGACGCGAAAAAATAGGTTGGAAATGCTCACAACTTTGTGTTTTTACGTCACTACAGACTTTTTGACATTTCGATTCAATGTGATGTAACTCAGTAGTTAAATCCTCGCGTGTTTGTTCAAGAGTTTGCTCCAATGAGTCTAACTTTTGAAGATTTTGTTCCATTGCGTCTAACTTTTGAAGATTTTGTCCTATTTGTTTCTGATTTTGTTCAAGTGTTGTGTCTAACTTTTTAAGATTTTGTTCCACTGTGTCTAACTTTTGAAGATTTTGTTCCATTATGTCTAACTTTTGAAGCTTTTGTCCCATTTGTTGCATTAATTGTAATAACAGTGCACTGGTGTCTGAAACATGTTCCTCAGTGCTATTCGGCAGTGAAGTTGCACCGGCAACATTCACATTTTGACAAGCAGAAAATGTGTCTTGACTCATTTGAGAAAACGGTGAGGACCCAAAACCTGAGTCTACAATATTTGCGAGATTGTTTCCTGTCATTTCAGATTCCTGAGGCGAGCTGTTGCCGACCTATCGATCGATAATGCTTCCCTGTTCTCTAATTGTTTCACTGTCTACACCATTGTTTGCCGCCCGCTCCATTTCCCTATGCGCAATTACCAAAGTACTACTTTGAACATTAGTTAATTCATTACTCTGCGGCTCTAACACACTGCTTTCGTCTTCACTGTCATTTCTCAATTTAGTTTGGAGCCTAGTATTACGTTTTTCACACGCCATTATTGTCACAGTATTTCACACGACAACACAGAAAAGCACAATTTGAAGAGCAAAAATAAGAAAACACATTAACATAACACTGAAAATAATATCTAGTTAATTGCAGCTGCGAAATACTTGGTGCAAATCTACATGCGTGCCACACCTGTTTTACTGTACAACAATGAAAGACTGCAACTAAAAAGGAGATTCTCTCTACAATTACGTGCTAGCAATAAACAAAATCTACACTAATTACACAAACTACAAGAAAAAATCAGAAGATTCCAGTGAGGTATCCTAGGCTAAGGGTCAACATATGAAACTTCCCCTTTTAATAATTTTACATGACTGTCCTTAAACTGACACACAATATTTATAGCGCAACGCAATCTGACTTTCAAAATTCCCTACAAAAGAATGGCCCTGACTAACATTAAACTATACCTTTCACAAATCACTTACCTCACAAAAATCTTCGCTGCTCAAGCTACTGCAATACAGCGAGCGCCACTACTGCCAGCTAAATAAAAGATACAAACTATGGAAGGCACTAACTACTGATAGGGATAGTTAGCAAATGAAAGATATTAATAGAGAACAAACAATGTATTTACCTTGATATCATCATATATATAGCAGTTCATGACAAATTACAAAACTCCGCCATCTCTCTCCCCACATCCACCACTGCTGGCGGCTCACCTCCAACTGCCCACCGCTATGCGCTGTTCACAGCCAGCTGCCTAACTCTACAATGGCGAGTATTACAACAATGCAAAGCAGCCACAGACTGCACACCGCACAGCCAGTGATTTTCTATACAGAGGTGGCGTTACCAAAAAAAAAAAAAAACCTAAACAGCCTACTTACACCATAAGCTCTAGAATAAATCCTTTCACACTCGAGAGAGCCGGCCAGAGTGGCCGAGTGGTTCTAGGCGCTACATTCTGGAACCGCGCGATCGCTACGATCGCAGGTTCGAATCCTGCCTCGGGCAGGAATGTGTGTGATGTCCTTAGGTTAGTTAGGTTTAAGTAGTTCTAAGTTCTAGGGGACTGATGACCTCAGAAGTTAAGTCCTACAGTGGTCAGAGCCATTTTTTGAACACTTGAGAGAGATGAATAGTAAACACTTTTTCAATATATCTCTCAGAATATTTCCCATACAAAAAAATTTTAGGTGCGCTACAGAGCACCTAAAAATTTTTTTGTATGGGAAATATTCTGAGAGATATACTTTTTTTTAGGTGCGCTACAGAGCAAGTTTTGAGGTTCGCCCATGACATTGTAATTCTGTCAGAGACAGCAAAAGACTTGGAAGAGCAGTTGAACGGAATGGATGGTGTCTTGAAGGGAGGATATAAGATGAACATCAAAAAAAGCAAAACGAGGATAATGGAATGTAGTCGAATTAAGTTGGGTGATGTTGAGGGTATTAGATTAGGAAATGAGACACTTAAAGTAGTAAAGGAGTTTTGCTATTTGGGGAGCAAAATAACTGATCATGGTCGAAGTAGAGAGGATATAAAATGTAGACTGTTAATGGCAAGGAAAGCGTTTCTGAAGAAGAGAAATTTGTTAACATCGAGTATAGATTTAAGTGTCAGGAAGTCATTTCTGAAAGTATTTGTATGGAGTGTAGCCATGTATGGAAGTGAAACATGGACGGTAAATAGTTTGGACAAGAAGAGAATAGAAGCTTTCGAAATTTGGTGCTACAGAAGAATGCTGAAGATTAGATGGGTAGATCACATAACTAATGAGGAGGTACTGAATAGGATTGGGGAGAAGAGGAGTTTGTGGCACAACTTGACCAGAAGAAGGGACATGTTTGAGGCATCAAGGGATCACCAATTTAGTATTGGAGGGCAGCGTGGAGGGTAAAAATCGTAGGGGGAGACCAAGAGATGAATACACTAAGCAGATTCAGAAGGATGTAGGTTGCAGTAGGTACTGGGAGATGAAGAAGCTTGCACAGGATAGAGTAGCATGGAGAGCTGCATCAAACCAGTCTCAGGACTGAAGACCACCACAACAACAACAACACAGAGCAAGTCAAAGTGCAATGTACTATGGTCTACAAAATGAGAAGTAGTTTACATAAACCACAAAATATGTCCCTAAAAGAGAGAGAAGCCTTCTATAAATCACGCCATAATGTACATACACACAACATAGATAATGTAAGCATACCACAATTCAATATGTTATACGCCAAGGAAATTGGGTATAGAATTACAATTTTGTAAACGCTAGATATTATGTGTATACATAGTTTATCCCTGTTTGTTGTACGGATCTGAATTTATCCTAACAATTCATATTTTGGATGGATCAATAAACATTTCATTACTTTACATCTCAGATATTCTTTGCCTTCTTATAAAACTGTGCAGACTAACACTAATAACTGGTATCATTCAAACGTTTCGGTTCGAGAGACAATGTTCACATCATCAGGTTGTGAAATTCAGCTCACGAGATTAAAACTAAAATGTGTACCAACACATTTGCGGCGTTGATAAAAGTAAAATACAATAAAAACATATTGTACTGTGGGTTCTTTCTTACATCAAAGCCGTCGACTCCTGTCCACAGCCATCATCAATTCATATTATGGCAATACGTCGGGCATGCCAGCTCACCTGGAGAAGCATCATCTTGACACTCTTGGAGCCCACAGTTCATCAGGAGGACGCGAACTGGCGCACGGTGCGGTGTGAGATGAGGAAACCTGATTATGTTTGCATTGTCTTCCGAAACGTGTTGTTGAGTTGAGTGTCGGATGTAAAACGATTGAATGCTACCAGTTATTACTTTTAGTATAAAAACCGGACAAGTGCGAGTAGAACGTGCACTCTGAAGGTTCAGTACAAACTTTATTTTGTGGTATGTAACAATAATTATTTCGTGTGGCTCCTAATAGTGATACAATTCCTTCTACTCGACCCAAACGGCGAAACGGGACCTACTGCGTAACGTGAACTCAGAACAACATGCTGTTTCTGGCAGCTCCTCACATCGTTTCGAGGCGGAGGATGGGTTAAAAACGAAGACGGAAAAATCCGCGGCTCACGTAGGTTCCATCTCCCCGACCTCTCAGTTTCCAGGCACCCTATTTACTGCTACACCACCAGACCGTACATGTATATGGATAGTTCACCTATAGGTTTTGATGAGTGAGTTTGCAAGTATCAAAATATGTGACGTATATTACTGCGTCTTTTGGTGACAAAAGTCAAGAGACAGCAATCTGCATGTATACAGATGGCTGTAGTATCGCATACGCAAGGTATAAAAGCGCAGTGCATCAGCGGAGCTGCCAGTTGTACTCAAGTGAAAAGGTTTCTTAGCGTGATTATGGCCGCTCGACAAGAGTTGACAGATTTTGAACTTGGAATGATAGTTGAAGCTAGACATATGCACTCGGTCTTCAGGCCACGAGTGGCCTACCGGGACCATCCGACCGCCGTGTCTTCCTCAGGGGAGGATGCGGACAGGAGGTGCGTGGGGTCAGCACACCGCTCTATTCGGTCCAGTAGCTCCTCAACTGGCATCACGAGGCTGAGCGCACCCCGAAAAACGGCAACAGCGCGTGGCGGCCTGGATGGTCACCCATCCAGGCGCCGACCGCCCCCGACAGCGCCTAACTTCGGTGATCTCACGGGAACCGGTGTATCCATTGCGGCAAGGCCGTTGCCAACGAAGCTAGATATATGGGACATTCTATTTCAGAAATCGTTAGGGCATTCATTATTCCGAGACTCATTCCTACCACGGACAACCCAGTGGCCGACGGCCTTCACTTAAGGGGCTCCGGAAAGGCTCAAAATCATGAAAATGTTCAATTTTTACTTTTTTGCGTTTTCTGAATCTGCAGACTATTACCTTTTAATAGATATATAATTTATTCAATTCCGAAGACTACAACTATTTTTAAATTTTTTTTGAAATGTGTTTTACATGAGCGTAACCCACTGTGGCGCTGTTAAACTGCTGTCAAATGGTGTTATTATTAACGCCCGTGTTCATCAGGTACATTTTAGTGATGTGAGATAAAGTATGTGTTGTGGCTAACCTGTGATGGTTCAATATATATCGCTGGTGTGATTGTCGATTGTTTCATGTTTATTTACTCTGTCGTTATCTCGAAAATATTCGTAATTAATTGTGTTTCTTGAGTCTCTGTTTTGTTGACGTATAATAATGAGTAAAAGTAAAGTTATTAGAAATCCTCTGAAGGCTTTTAAGAAAAGGAGAAATGTTGGAAAGCCAAAGGTATGTATTATTACTGTAAACAATAAAGACGATGAAAATCCGCAACATAGCTTGTGTCCCAAAGAAGAAGACAGTTGGTGTAAATATAACAAAGGATTGCTAACTGGTGAAGTGTACACTCATAAGCATAGTCTGCCTCATGCAATAATGGAGGTGATAAAACCTATTTTCAGAGACTTAGCAGCACCTGAACTGTTGAAAAAGTGTATTCACGGAAAAACTCAAAACCCCAATGAAAGTGTAAATAGTGTTATATGGTCGAGAATCCCCAAGACTGTACTTGTTGGAATAGAAACACTTCACTTTGGTGTGTATGATGCTGTTGCGACTTTCAATGATGGCAACATTGTAAGGTGCAAGGTATTTAGAAATATGGGAATGAAGATAGGTTCTAACATGGTACGAGCGATGCTTGCTTTAGACAAGGAACGCCTTCGGGCTGCACACAGGGCTGTAAAGAGTGTAGAAATACAAGCAAGAGTAAACAGGAGGAGGAACAAGAGGAAGCTCGAGGAGGAGTTTGCAGAGGATGAAGATAAACCATCCCATGGACCTGGAATGCACTAAAAAGTTAATCCAATCTTTGTCGTTCGATTCCCAAAACTTTTATTTTCTCATACTAATTACATGTTTTCTAAGGATCTTCCAAACATATTTGTTTCAAACTTTCAGTAAATGTTACACAGTACCTTCTGCATAATTTAACACAGCCTTTTTCCATAAAACTGTATATTTTTGAATATATAAATAAATAATTGCAAAAAAATGTTGTGAATTTTCATTACAATTGAAAAAAAATCATCTTTAATAACTGAACTAAAATTTTGTAAAATCCCTGTGTTAAGTTGTAGCCCATATTCCAATAAATAATCTGTAAGAAGTTCAACTTCCTACCTCAAATACTTTGTGAGGAAAGATGTAATTTATAAGCGTTATTTTAACATTGCAAGTATAGGGCGTTCCGGAGCCCCTTAACGACCGAGAGAAGCGGCGTTTGCGTAGAGTTCTCGGCGCTAACAGAGAAGCAACACTGCGTGAAATAACGCAGAAATCAATGTAGGGCGTACGACGAACGTATCCGTTAGGACAGTGTCGTGAAATTTACGCAATGGCAGCATACGACCGACTCGAGCTCTGCTAACAGCACGACATCGTCCGCAGCGCTTCTCCTGGGCTCGTGACCACATCAGTTTGACCCTAAACGACTGGAAAACTGTGGTCTAGTCAGATAAGTCCTGATTTCAGTTGGTAAGAGTTGTGGTAGGGTTAGAGTGTCGCCCAGACTCCACGAATCAATGGGCCCAAGCTGTCAACAAACCACTGTGCAAGCTGACGGTGGGTCCATAATGGTGGGGGCTGTATTTGTATGGAGTGTACTGGGTCTTGTAGTCCATCTGAACCGAGCATTGACTAGAAATCGTTACGTTCGGCTACTTAGAGACCATTTGCAGTAATTCATGGACTTCATGTTCCCAAACAACGATGGAAGGCCACAACTGTTTGCGATTGGTTTAGAACATTCTGGACAATTCTAGCAAATGATTTGGCCACCCAGACTGCTCGGCATGAATTCCCTCGAACATTTACGGGACATAATTGAGAGGTGATTTCGTGTACAAAATCCCGCACAGGCAACACTTTCGCAATTACGGATGGCTTTAGAGGTAACATAGTTCAATAATTCTGCAGAGGGCTTCCAGTGACTTGTTGAGTGTATGCCACGTCCAGATGCTGCGCTACACCGGGAAAAGGGAGGTCCCACACGATATCAGGCTGTATACCATGATTTTTGTCACCTCCATGTGATTAAAAGTTACCTGTTTTCGTATTTTTCCCTTTACTTGTACGTGGAACGATATTTCTTGTGACGTTTCATGATTCTAGATCAACGTGAAGTGCCCTATAGGTTCTGATGAGTAACTCTGCGAGTATCGAAATTAGTGACATGAATGCATTTACTTAGAAGCTTAAATTTTTTACACCGACAACGGACCGTAGACCTTAGCATGTGACACAAATTTCAACTTGATGTCTCTAACTATCCGTAAGATGAAAGGGATTTTAACAGTCGGACAGACAGACAGATGGACGGACAACAAAATGATCGTGAAAGTGGATAAAAATCAAAACAACCTCAGTTGTGAAATTATTTAAACTCAGTAACGCGTTTCGCCCTTTTGAGCCATCGTCAGATTGTCTACAAAAGGAAAAAATCAAACAATTAAATAGAAGTCGAGGAAAAGAGCGTGGTCCTACGCTGAAGCGCCAAAGAAACTGGTATAGGGATTTGTATTCGAATACAGAGATATGGAAACAGGCAGAGTACGACGCTGCGGTCGGCAACGCCTATATAAGACAAGTGTCTGGCGCAGTTGTTAGATCGGTCACTGCTGCTACAATGACAGGTTGTCAAGATTTAAGTCAGTTTGAACGTGGTGTTATACTCGGCGCACGAGCGATGGGACACGGCATCTCCGAGATAGCGATGAAGTGGATATTCTCCCGTATAACCATTTCATATCGTGAATATCAGGAATGCGCGAATGCGGTAAACCATCAAATGTCCGGCATCGCTGCGGACGGAAAAAGATCCTGCGAGAACGGGACCAACGACGACTGAAGAAAATCGTTCAACGTGACAGCAGTGCGACCCTTCGGCAAATTGCTGTGGATATCAGTTACGGGCCAAATACAAGTATCAGTGTACGAACCAATCAACGAAACATCATCGATATGGACTTTCGGAGCCGAAGACCCACTCGTCTACCCTTGATGACTGCACGACACAAAGCTTTAAGCATTGTCTGGGCCCATCACCACCGACATTGGACTCTTGATGACTGGAAACACGTTGCCTGGTCGGACGAGTCTCGTTTGAATTTGTATCGAGCGGATTGACGTGAGTGAGTATGGAGACAACCTCATGAATCCACGGACCCTGCGTGACAGCAGGGGACTCTTGAAGCTGATGGAGGCTGTGTAACAGTGTGAGACGTGTGCAGTTGGAGTGGTATGGGACTCCTTGTGCGTCTAGATACGACTCTGACAGGTGACATGTACGCAAGCACCCTGTCTGATCACCTGCATCCATTCGTGTCCATCGTGCATTCCGACAGACTTGGGCAATCCCAGCAGGACACTCCGACACCCCACACATCCAAAATTGCTACAGAGCGCCTCCAGAAACTCTCTTCTGAGTTTAAACACTTCCGCTAGCCACCAAACTCCCCAAACATGAACAATATTGAGGATGTCTGGGATGCCTTGCAACGTGCTGTTCAGAAGAGATCTCCACCCTCTCGTACTCTTACAGATTTATGAACAACAGATTTATGAACAACCCTGCAGAATTCATTGTGTCAGTTCCCTCCAGCACTACTTCAGACATTAGTCGAGTCCATGCCATGTCGTGCTTCGGGCACTTCTATGTGCTTGCGGGGGCCCTACACGATATTAAGCAAGTGTACCAGTTTCTTTGGCTCTTCAGTGTATCTCGCACGGCAACGCAGACAAAGTACACCAAAAGTAATAAAAACTTACGTAAAAGTGGCTGGATACGTAACCCTTCAGTCATAAAACCACGTGAACGAAAAATAGCAAAAGTAGAAGGACACGTGAGTGATGTGCAAAATAGGCACCAAGGTAGCCGGACATATAATCCATCCCGATGAATCATCTAAACAATGAAGTGGCCTTAGTGAAAGGAGAGGAACAGCCAGAATAATATCGATAAAGCAGAAATATGTGGCGGAAACGTTTCTATCGGTTGTCTTATGTGGTGTTTCTGACTATCTGGGAGGAGACTGAGCAGTGAAACGTGTTACTTTTACACATAAACAAGAACGATCTGTCACACTACTACACTTTAAAACACAGTTTATATGTAATTCATGTCACACAGTCTCACACGGAACCTACATCCGTTTTCTTTTATATACTATGATAAGATACTGTCATCCCCCTTCCCTTCTGTGTGAGAGGATGAATGAGCAAATGTATTTCTAGTTGCATGCTTGATGGTAGCAGACAAGCCTGTCTGCTAGAGAACAGTAGGACCAACATCAGAACAGGTAGCTACACTTTCTAAAAGCAAAGAGGTTTCTATTCTTAGTATGGTCCTGTCCGTCCCTTGTCATGTTGGTATAGGAAGCTGCCCCTCTGGCCACTTCCGTTTGTATCTGTGAAGCACCCTCGGTAGGGGCCCATGGCAGTCTGTCCACTGCGAGCGTCTGAAGTGGTAAGATCACCGGCTAAGCGCGTCTCTGCTAAGTCCGTAGGACAATGGATTTCTTAAGTTCAGCCTAACTGAAAATTTAATCACCTTTATTTCAGGTTTAGATCTAAAATATCTAATGTTATCTTAATTGCAACGCAGTGTAATTCGAGTGTGAAGTTCAGAATATATTCCGGTAGTTGCTTTGTCACTACTTTGTGAGTAAAGTGGAACCACGTGTTGATCAGTAACTCTAACTAAGTTCATCAGTCTTAAATGCGAATGTGCGTGAGATTATAACGTCTCGTCTCGACAATATTTTTCAATATAGCTACTTTTCTTTATGTTCAACCCACGTGGGGTGTACTTTGTGAGACCAGTACCACGTGCTTATACAATTGTTTGACCCATCAGGTTAATAGTAAGACGATAGTAACCAGTTCGAGGTTTTTCTTTTGTAAATTGCTTTTCGATGTAATTTATTTTAATTATCAAAATTATTGTGGAGTTACACTCTTTGTGTAAACCAAGTTGACCACGTGAAGCATGTGGTGTAATCATCAAACTAGCCCTCAACTATTCTTTTCGGGAAGATTTCACAGAGAGTTAGTATGAATTTAGTATACCAGTGAGTGGTAATTTCATGATGGACAGGATTGCGCTACGAACGTAACTTCTTTAACTGAAAATTGAATCGATTGGTTGTGATTAATTTCCTCTTGCATATGTTTCAATATTCTTCGTGTGTTATTTTACGAATGCAGTGTTGTATGCAGTCTCCCAATCGTGTTCCGTAAGATTACAAACTCACATTTTCACAATAATAAAAAAATGGTTCAAATGGCTCTGAGCACTATGGGACTCAACATCTTAGGTCATAAGTCCCCTAGAACTTAGAACTACTTAAACCTAACTAACCTAAGCACATCACACACACCCATGCCCGAGGCAGGATTCGAACCTGCGACCGTAGCAGTCCCGCGGTTCCGGACTGCAGCGCCAGAACCGCTAGACCACCGCGGCCGGCTCACAATCCTAAATAAGGCACCAGTTTAATTATGAATCAAGTTTAATATGTTGAAATATTAACGGAACAATGATCAATGTTAAAATAAATGTCCAAATGTAAACTGATTTATTTCTTTTTATGTAAATTCCCTTTATATATACGTATATATCACCGGTTGTCGTAAGATGACTATTAAAAGATTATAATTAATGTTAGTCTGGTTGGGAATTTGGTAAGCTAGACTGGATACCTGATGAAACAGTTGCGCAGTAATGCAAGGTTAACTTCCTCAGATAGCTCACAGCTTTTAACCCACTTTTATTGTCTTGAATATCAGCACCGCTTTCAGAACAACTTAACGCATTACACTGTGTCGTAGGCCACTTCTTAAAAGACAAAAATCGCATCTCGCTAAACAAGTCTGCTTCACTTCACCCTGCGTTGGGGTGATACCGGAAGATCAGCTTCCAGCCGCTGACGCCTGGAGTCGCCTGGACAGTCCGGCACGAGACGGGACGTCCATCAGGTCCGCAGGCTCGGTGTGGCCGCGTCCGCCGCTCTCTCGCCTCGTTCGTTTTTCATCCATTCCGTTTTATTTTGTCGTTCTTGCCTTTTTGCCGGGGGCCGACTCGGCTCTCTGGAGGCAATTACTTTCGGCGTCCGCTCGCTGCCTCCCGCCTAGACTCTCGTTCCTTTTTGTATGGAGAGCAGGCCCGACCGAGATAAGTGCCTGCTAGCCAGGGAGACACAAACAGCCCTTACCTGACCCCCCCCTCTCTCTCTCTCCTACCTCTCACCCCAACTCTTTCCCCCTCCACCCCTCCCGGCTTGCACACATGCACACACGTCCACTACCACACACACACACACACACACACACACATCCGGACAGCTAACCGGTTCCTTGCCCTTGAACGCCGAGGAAAAGAAGTGGGTAGGCGGAGAGGAACGCTTGGCGTTGGTACTTCAAAACGCCGGACGTATACTGCACACGAGGTGAGCCACGTAACGTTCAGCACTTTTAGTGAGCTACAGGGACCGCGCCTTGGGGAAAAAAAGAGGTGTGGGGGGCGAGGGGGGAGGGGAGGGGAAGAAAGCGTTTTCCTGCCTCCAAAAGCGCCAATTTCAGTGTCCGTTTTATGCGCAGAAAGGAGCCTGTCGTAATAAGTTAGGCTGACCGTGCAAGATGAGGTATTCCGGTGAACGCAGTAAAGTGGATTATGCACTGTCCGATCTCGAAGACCGATCGTCACTGATATCACCTGAAGTGAATAAATGCATACCCTTTCCAGTAACAAACGTAAGAGTATTCAAATAAAGTGCCTTAGAGACAATCTGTGTTCCACTCTCAGTCCATTCAAAATAAACTACCAAAGTTTTTTTGTATTGGTTGGGCTCGACAACTTTCACAAAATTTATAAATGACGTCGTGTAACAGCTTAAGCTGCTGTTAAAAGTGTTCTTTAATAAGAGACCACTGTTTCGGTGAAGAACAGGTGTTGGCCGGCCGGGGTGGTCGAGCGTTTCTAGGCGCAACAGTCTGGAATCGCGCGATCGCTACGGCACCAGGTTCGAATCCTGCTTCGGGCATGGATGTGTGTGATGTCCTTAGGTCAGTTAGGTTTAAGTAGTTCTAAGTTCTAGGGGACTGATGATCTCAGAAGTTGAGTCCCATAGTGCTCAGAGCCATTTCAACAACTGTTGTGGTGGAATGTGATGACGTTAAGAAAGGAGCGTAATATCAAAACGTCGACTCGAACCGTATTTCATGCCACGTACATGTTGTTTCACAACTATTATTGCAGCTTTTAGGGATTGCAGTGGGGACTTAGTAGATAAAGGTTTGATAAGGAAATGTCACGAAATCTGCAACTTGGATATAAAACAAGTTTTAATATCGGCACATTCTCAAATCTCCCGCTTCACACAGAGAAGACAACGAGCTCTGGCGTGTGTGTTCTACACGAGCCCATGGTACGGGCAATATTTGGAGTAGTCGTCGTCGAGTTCTCTTCTACGTGGCGAAGGACTTCCTCTTCAAAGCCGAGCAGGCGACGCGTCCGTGAAGCACCACAGTCAACGCCCCGTGCTGAGGAAGTACAAGCTTCTCGCTGCCGTTGTTGCGCTAGGACGAAAGTGGAATGTGTAGTCGTAATTACAACAGAGACTGAAGACAGCATCCTCCTCTCAGTTCTTGGGCGTATTGTGAAGCGGGGTATTTGAAAACCATCCAATTTCAAACTTATTTTCGATTCGAACGGTGCATTTCTAGGGTTCTTATCAAAAGTTTATGTACTAAGTCCTCTCTCCAGCTTCTGGCAGCCAGTAATAGCAATTGTGAAACACCATATATCTGAAACTTTCTGTTGGAATAAAACAGTGTGTTGGACTGGAACTCAATCCGGGATCTTCACCTTTCGCAGGAAAAGTGTTCTCCCAACTGAGCTACTCGAGCACAATGTGAGGCCCGTCCTCTTATCTTGATTTCATCCAATTCCTCAACTCCTACCTAGTATATGTCATGCATACTACCCAAACAGTTTCCAAAAGTTTAACAGTTTTTAAGAATCGACTGCAAACGTATTCCATGCTATAAAGAGGCTGTTAAGGTTATAGGTACAGGTATTGTGACAATTGGTACCTTAATATGTACCTACTGCAGTGCGTTAGTTGTTTTTTCTCTGCATCTAACAGTCTTCCCTTGGACACATCACATAATTTACTAGCTGATGTTTTCTACATAACTGTAACTGTGCTGCGAAGTAGACTACACCTGTCAATAAAGACGTTCTATTTGGCGTCCACGTATCAACAATGATGAACGGCATGAGGTTGCAGAAGGTACTGGAAACCACTGAATTAAAGAAACATAAAGTGTATCCACAGAACATGTGGCCTATAATTGAAAAAGTGTCATAATGATCCCTCGATTGGCAGAAGACTCCGGAATAGTCTCCGATGCGGATCTCTGGAAGGGGCTACCAACGGGAAGGTGACCATGAGAAAAATATTGAACAACGAACAGAAGGATAACGTTCTACGAGACGGGGAGTGGACTGTCAGAAGCTTGAACGTGGTAGGGAAACTAGAAAATCTGAAAAGGAAAATGCAAAGGCTCAACCCAGGTATAGTAGGGGGTCAGTGAAGTGAAATGGAAAGAAGACAAGGATTTCTGGTCAGATGAGTATAGGGTAATACCACCAGCAGCAGAAAATGGTATAACGTGAGTATCATTCGTTATGAATAGGAAGGTAGGGCAGAGAGTGTGTTACTATGACCAGTTCAGTGATGGGGTTGGTCTTACTAAAAATAGACAGCGAACCAACACCGACGACGATAGTTCAGGTAAACATGCCGACGTCGCAAGCTCAAGATGAAGAGATAAAGTATACAAGGATATTGGAAGGGTAACGCAGTAAGTAAAAGGAGATGAAAATCTACTAGTCGCAGGGGACTGGAATGTAGAGGTAGGGGAGGAAGTAGAGAAAAATGTTATAGGAGACTATGGGTCTGTAATAAATTTCAAATAGTAATAGCGAATACTCTGTTCAAGAATCACAAGATTAGGAGATATACTTGCACAAGGGCGGGTGATAAAGGGAATATTTCAGTTAGGAGGAAACTGCGGAGAGGCTGAAAGAATGTACCGAAGGTCTCTATGAGGAGAAAGATTTGTCTGATGTGATACAAGAAGAATCAGGAGTCGAGTTAGAAGAGATAATAGATCAGAATTTAAGAGAGCTTTGGAGGACTTAAGAACAAATAAAGCAAACTTGAGGATATGTTAGATGACAATCAGTTTGCTTTTAGGAGAGGTAAATGCACCAAGAGGCAATTCTGAAGTTGACAATGGAAGCAAGACTAAAGAAAAATCAAGACACGTTCATAGGATTTGTCGACCACGAAAAAGCGTTCGACAATATAAAATGGTGCAAGGTGTTCGAAATTCAGAGAAAAATAGGAGTAAGCTATAGGGAGAGATAGGTAATATACAATATGTACAAGAGCCAAGATGGCATAGTAAGATTGGACGACCAAGAACGAAGTACTCGAATGAAAAAGGGTGTAAGACAAGAATGTAGTTTTTTGGCCCTACCGTTCAATCTGTACATCGAAGAAGCAATGATGGAAATAAAAGAAAGGTTCAGGTGTGAAATTAAAGTTCAAGGTGAAAAGATATCAGTGATGCGATTCGCTGATGACATTGCTACACTAAGTGACAGTTATCTGGTAAATGGAATAAACAGTCTAATGAGTACAGAAGATGGATTGAAAGTAAATCGAAGAAAGACGAAGGTAATGAGAAGTGGCAGAAATGAGAACAGCGAGAAACGTAACACCAGGATTGATGGTCTCGAAGAACAAGTTAAAGAATTCTGCTACCTACGCAGCAAAATAACCAGTGACGAAAGCAGCAAGGAAGACATCAAAAGCAGACTAGCACAGGCAAAAAGGACAATCATGATCAAGAGGAGTCTAGTAGTATCAAACATATTCCTTAATTTGAGCAAGTAATTTCTGATAATATACGTTTGGAACACAGCAATGTATGGTCGTGAAACATGGACTGTGAGAAAACCGGAGGAGAAGAGAATCAAAGAATCTGCGATGTGGTGCTACAGACGAATGTTGAAAATTAGGTTACCTACTAGGGTAAGGAATGAGGAGGTTCTGCGCAGAGTCGGAGAGGAAAGGAATATGTGTATAATACTGACAAGGAGGAGGGATAGGATGACATCTGTTGAGACATCAGGGAATGACTTCCATGGTACTGGAGGGAGCCGTAGGGGGCAAAAACTGTAGAGGAAGACAGAGATCGCGATAGATCCAGCAAATAATTGAGGACGTAGGTTGCAAGTGCTGCTCTGAGATGAAGAGGTTGGCACAGGAGAGGAATTCGTGGCGGGCCGCATCAAAGCAGTCAGAAAATTGATGACTCTATACTTCAGTATCTGACCTGCTGCCCACGGAAAACAAACATTAATGCCCTGATAATTTTTTCATAATTCGGGACCACAGTAATAATATATTTCTCTAAAGTCAGTACCTCCATTAGACTTGTTTGTGTTAGTGTAAATGTATCACTATAAATAAACAACTGTCTAATGGCGGTACTGACTTTAAAGAAATTAATGCCTTGCTTATGCCATTTGTATTTTGAGGCAGCAACCGATCTATAGACATAATGCTGATAATAGCCAAAATTTGGCTGCGCAGGGGAAAATGGACATTAATGCCTTGCTTGTGCCATTTCCATTTTGAAGTTCTAACCAACCTACAGACATACTACTTGTAATAGCCAAAATTAATTGTCTGCAAATGAAGTGAATAATGAAGTAATGCTGTTCACTACACTCTCCTTAGTTCATCAATAGAAATCTCTGCAATTATACGCCCAAACACACCGTATATTGCATGTTTACTCCCTACGTTGTTGGAGTTGTTGGACTGTTGGACATTTTGCTTCTTTTGTTGACGCTACTGTATTCCAATGCAAATTCCATTGTTAGTCAAATAGTCCTGGAAAATGGTACTTGACCCTTATTGGGATTACTTTTAACAGCAGGTTACAGTGTTACAGTCATAAAATTAAGTACGATGTCTACAGCACTTGTAAACACATCAACGAAGTCCTTAGGCACAATACTTTTTCCAAAAGCTGGAAAAGAAAACGGATATTTTATTATAAGTACAATAACCTATAGGATTTGTGGGTCTGCCCCGAGGCCTTTTTATTCACAAACTAGTTTCGGCAAGAATATCGCCATCATCAGTCGGTGTTTACTCTAAAACGCATTGAACATAGACTTGATTGAAATTAAACTCATCTAAAATACTGATATAACTACACTCCTGGAAATGGAAAAAAGAACACATTGACACCGGTGTGTCAGACCCACCATACTTGCTCCGGACACTGCGAGAGGGCTGTACAAGCAATGATCACACGCACGGCACAGCGGACACACCAGGAACCGCGGTGTTGGCCGTCGAATGGCGCTAGCTGCGCAGCATTTGTGCACCGCCGCCGTCAGTGTCAGCCAGTTTGCCGTGGCATACGGAGCTCCATCGCAGTCTTTAACACTGCTAGCATGCCGCGACAGCGTGGACGTGAACCGTATGTGCAGTTGACGGACTTTGAGCGAGGGCGTATAGTGGGCATACGGGAGGCCGGGTGGACGTACCGCCGAATTGCTCAACACGTGGGGCGTGAGGTCTCCACAGTACATCGATGTTGTCGCCAGTGGTCGGCGGAAGGTGCACGTGCCCGTCGACCTGGGACCGGACCGCAGCGACGCACGGATGCACGCCAAGACCGTAGGATCGTACGCAGTGCCGTAGGGGACCGCACCGCCACTTCCCAGCAAATTAGGGACACTGTTGCTCCTGGGGTATCGGCGAGGACCATTCGCAACCGTCTCCATGAAGCTGGGCTACGGTCCCGCACACCCTTAGGCCGTCTTACGCTCACGCCCCAACATCGTGCAGCCCGCCTCCAGTGGTGTCGCGACAGGCGTGAATGGAGGGACGAATGGAGACGTGTCGTCTTCAGCGATGAGAGTCGCTTCTGCCTTGGTGCCAATGATGGTCGTATGCGTGTTTGGCGCCGTGCAGGTGAGCGCCACAATCAGGACTGCATACGACCGAGGCACACAGGGCCAACACCCGGCATCATGGTGTGGGGAGCGATCTCCTACACTGGCCGTACACCACTGGTGATCGTCGAGGGGACACTGAATAGTGCACGGTACATCCAAACCGTCATCGAACCCATCGTTCTACCATTCCTAGACCGGCAAGGGAACTTGCTGTTCCAACAGGAAAATGCACGTCCGCATGTATCCCGTGCCACCCAACGTGCTCTAGAAGGTGTAAGTCAACTACCCTGGCCAGCAATATCTCCGGATCTGTCCCCCATTGAGCATGTTTGGGACTGGATGAAGCGTCGTCTCACGCGGTCTGCACGTCCAGCACGAACGCTGGTCCAACTGAGGCGCCAGGTGGAAATGGCATGGCAAGCCGTTCCACAGGACTACATCCAGCATGTCTACGATCGTCTCCATGGGAGAATAGCAGCCTGCATTGCTGCGAAAGGTGGATATACACTGTACTAGTGCCGACATTGTGCATGCTCTGTTGCCTGTGTCTATGTGCCTGTGGTTCTGTCAGTGTGATCATGTGATGTATCTGACCCCAGGAATGTGTCAATAAAGTTTCCCCTTCCTGGGACAATGACTTCACGGTGTTCTTATTTCAATTTCCAGGAGTGTAGTTTCATGCTGATGTGTTTCAACACGATACATTATTCTCTATTCCCACCATAGGGAAGTTCTTGCTAGATGGCAAGCCTCAACATCTTCTGTCTACCCAACACCTGTCTGTCCCACTTCTCTCCTCTCTTTCGAATGCTCTCTTCAACTTCGTCTAGCCATTTGCCCCATGACCATCATCTTCCTCTTACACCTATAGTCTTGTGCATATTATTAGCTATCCCTTCCTCATCCATTCTCTTCACATGTCTCTGCCGTTTTAATTTTCCCCTCTTCGTACTCTCTTGTAGGTTTCCTTATCTGTTATCTCGCAAAGACTTTCAATTTTCATGTTACTTATGTGTGTTATACCTATCCAACTTCTGAAAAACATTTTTCACTTCCTCGCATATCACATTTTTCACTTTCCATCGCGACTGCACCTATTGTAGCGTATCACTTAAATATTATGTCTAAGTCCCATAGTGCTCAGAGCCAAATATTATGTCTGGTCTATCAGTATCTTAATTTTCTAGATGACTCCTTTGTTCCTTATGATTCCTGTCATACTTGTCATAAAGCTGTCAACTTACACTGCATGTTCACATATCTCTTCCTCATTTTTTCCGTTTTCATGTATTACACTTCCAAAGTAATTAAAACTTCCGCCATTTTCATCTGATTCCCATTCAGTGTCAGGCTTACTATAAGTCTATCCTGTCCTCTCGTTGTGACTAGCAGCTCACACTTCTTTACATTGCATTGTAGGCTATACCCTTGCACAAACACTTCCCAAACATACAACTACTTCTGTACTTCTTTCGCATTTCTTTTCCAAAAGCAGTACGTCAACAGAACACAACGTTACTGTGACTCTGTCGCTTATATATTATGCCACTTCTATCATTACATCATCCGTCATCACTATGAAACGTAACAGAGATAGTGTACAAAAATTCACTGACGATACCGAAAGTATCGCTGGAATAAAAATGTTTGTGTTATGACAAAATCACAAACCTTTTATAGTTGTTTTTGCAGACACGAAACGACGAGGAGAAATTCTGCGAAGTGTCCATTACAGAAACGTCTCTTGCCATAAAACGGTCCTCTGAACTTTAACAGTGACAAAAGTAACTAACGTTCCTGTAATCTCCCGGCACTGAGTCATCCTGCACTTCATAACTGTGACACCTGTTGACGGCGTCGTTGCGTTTCAGTTGCTGATTATTGTGAGAACTGCAGAATGCGGGGAATATGCTTCTCAGTCTTGTTATTGGTTTGATGTGGCTCGGCACAATTTTCCCGTGCCAGCCTCTTGATCTCAGAGTAGCGCTTACAGCAAACGTCCTTGTCTAGTCTTCCAGCAGTGCCCACGCGAAAAACAAAAACGTTCGGAAACTCCTCTGTTGCGGCTGTACATTTCTGCAACAAGCTTACCTGCCCTCTCCGACTACAGTTCAGTGGTCTTTTGCATTTAACCTCCTCAGTCCCTTTGCAGCATATATGTTAAACCAAATTTGTGTTTTCTTTCTGACTCACGCTACTAAATGTCATAGGCTGATAACTGCCATCATCGTATTTTGTATATGTTGTGTGGAAGTAAATTAACTGTACTTCACACATTTTGTTGCTCTAGAGTTGTTTGGAAATCACAATCAGACTGCCACATTCCCTCTTAAAATGACATGATCCGTGGAATCTTCTTCTCCACATTCACAGGTTATTAGGTTACTACATTCCACTCGTTGTAGATGTTTGGGATTTATTTATTTGCTTATTTATTATTTTTACTTATTTATTTAATTCTTTTAGTCAATAGGCTTGTGATTGATTTCAAGCAAGATGCCCAGCTGGAATCTTCCCGTGTTTTCAGGCCTTTTCCAGGTATACCTCCCCTTCTTGAACAGGCTATTTGCTTTTACTAACTGCCGTTTATTGCAGAACTCAACCTTTCTCCTCTCTTATTCCTAGTACCCAGCCCATATTCTCCCATAATCCTTTATTCTACTCCTTCCCCTACAACTACATTCCAATCTCCCATGTTTAGTAGATTTTTCAAAAAAATGGTTCAAATGGCTCTGAGCACTATGGGACTCAACATCTTAGGTCATAAGTCCCCTAGAACTTAGAACTACTTAAACCTAACTAACCTAAGGACATCACACACACCCATGCCCGAGGCAGGATTCGAACCTGCGACCGTAGCAGTCCCGCGGTTCCGGACTGCAGCGCCAGAACCGCTAGACCACCGCGGCCGGCGTAGATTTTTCATCTCGCTTTAAAAACTGAATTATTCTTTCATTGTCCTCATATACCTTCTCTATCTCTTCATCTTCTGGTTGTGAGGCTTGTATAACTGAACTATCGTTGTCGGTGTTGGTTTGGTATCAGTTCTGATGAGAACTACTCTATCATTGACTGTTTGCAGTATTGACTGTTCTGATTTCCTACAAACGGAATTATTCTTTCATTGTCCTCATATACCTTCTCTATCTCTTCATCTTCTGCTTGCGACTTCGGCTTGTATACCTGAAGTACTGTTGCCGGTGTTGGTCTGGTATCAATTTTGATGAAAACTACTCTATAATTGAACTGTTCGCAGTATTTCACTCTCTGTTCAGCTTTTCTACTTGTAACAAATCCTACTCTCGTTATACCCATTTCTGCTGCTGCTGATATGACTCTACATTCACCTGACAATAAATCTTTGTCTTCCCTACATTTCACTACACTGACCATCACTATATTTGGAATGAGTCTTTGCATTTCAATTTACAGATATTGTAGCTTCCGTACCACTTTTAAGTTTCTGACATTCTATGCTACGAGTCGTAGAAAGATATCCTCTCGTTGGTTATTTCATGTTTTTCGCATGCTAACTTCCCCCTTGGCAGCCCCCTCTTAGAAATCCGAATGGGAGAACTATTCCTCAATCTTTTGCAAGAGAGATCTTAGTGTCATCTTTTCAATTAGAGGTCACATCTGATGAGGTATACCTTACATCTGTAATGCAGTGATGTCCATTGTTTCCTGCATCTTTATGCCTGCCGTTGGTTATTGCTGATTCTTCAGCCTTATATGACAGTTTCCCACCCCAAGTGCAAAAGTGTGTTCTGAACATCTGTCCGTTCCTCCGTCCTCTTTGACAAGGCCATTGACAGAACGAGCATTATTTCTTATGCCAGAAGTTTTCGGTCACCATTGCTGCTTTTTTTACTGAAAATTTGTAGAGTGGTTACGTTACAACTCGAGACCGAGAACATTTTGATTAGTAGTCAAAGAAACGTCCTCCTACGTCTACGCGATAACGTATGTCTTGAATATACGCCATAAACGTTTAATAGCTGCACGATGTCTCGAGTAGGGTCAACGTCGCGCATACTGCACCCGTTCTTAATGCTTCGGAATATGCTTCATATCCGCCTTGCAGAACCTCCATTGACCCACTCACATTGCCATTTATGTAATGTCAAGGCTCGTAGGAGACTTTCATCATAAATACGAGCCCTGTGATCTCGTATACTGGCACTGTTCACGCCCTAGCCGATACTACGGTGCCGTATGACGTACCACGATATCCAGCGGACAAATCCCAAGAATCGCTACTGAACTCTTTGCAAGAATTGAACTGGGCTAGCGTGTCGCAGGAACGGTAGCTCTAGATGGGAGGTGTTGTGCAATCTCCTTTTATTTCATGTGTGAACTAATAACAAGTGCAAATAAAGCTGTACTGAGGTACGATCTGTTGACGCTAAATAGTACGTTTCGTTACGGTATATTAATAATTTATACTTATGGACCGTCTAACAGCAACTGAATAAAACACAATTTTAGTGCCATACGCGTTTCGCCTTTATTTTCTGCAAGGCATCATCAGTGGCCTGGAATATGTACATATGTTAGCTATTTTATTTACATTTTTGTCATTGTGCCTATAGGTTATAAACAGTTCTGGTGGTTGGTATTTCCTATTAAGTAGTAATGTTTTGAACTGTACTTACAGGTTGCGTGGACAGTTTCCTACATATTACGCTCCTGTTGCATTTTTGGTGTTGTTCTTTCTCTTATGAACGCCAATTTGCGGTTTTTTCCCCCATTCCACAACACTATGCACTGAACGTTTGTTTTAAAGCAATGTTTTGGTTTCTGTTGCCGACTGTGAAATGTTTTTGCCAAAGATCGAATGTTATTACTAAACTTATGAGTGTAACTATTGAAGTATCTGTGGTCTGTTCGTGTATGCATTTGTGTGTGCGTTTGCGTATGTGTGTGCGTTTTTTGGTGTGATTTATATTTTTTTGTGTTGTGTGTTTATTTTGGTGTTATATATATATATATATATATATATATATATATATATATATATATATATATATATATATATATATATATATCTTTTTTTGCTGTGTGTGTGTGTGTGTCTCCAGATGATGTGGGGAAGAGTTTTTTTATATATATATTTTCATTTTTTAAAATTTTTTTTTATAATTTTATTTTATGTTATCATTTCCTTTACTAAGTGTAGTAGGGAGCCTGTGCTGATATGTGTTTGTTCCTTTATCACATGTTTGTTTTCTGCTATGGCTTTCTGGATGTGGAAGTTTTCTTACATTTGTATAAGATGTTTGTCATGGTTGCTTATTCTCATTATTTTCATTTCCTGTTCCGTGTTTGTAGGATGATGGTTGTAGTGGTTTAATTGCTCTGCAAATGTGGAATGGTTTGTTTCATACTTCCAACATCTGATATGTTCTTTGTATCTTGTTTGAAAATTCCTGCATGTCATGCCTATGTATACTGCATCACAACTTTGACATTCAAGTTTATATATTCCTGATTGTTGGAATTTGTCTCTCTTGGTAGCTGGCTGGCTTAGGTGTGATTGAAGGGTTTGCCCAGGCTTATATACGGTCCATAAGTATAAATTATTAATATACCGTAATATTACACGCAACTGAGGAAGACAGGGCTATAAAACTTGAAGTACGTTTTGTGCTCGTGTCTAACCCGCGTCTGAACAGTTGAATACGAAAGGTGTAACCGCAAACGCTAGAGACGACATACTTAAGCAGACCCCGCTCGGTGCAATACGGTCGCTGGATACTTCGTTATTCTTTATTTTTATCTAACTACTAAATGTAATAAGGCTCAGAAAGAGCGACACTGGCTTCAATCGTACATGAAGATAGACTTGTTCTACACGTGGTAATTCTCGTTCGGCTTCTTAGGTACGTACGAGGAATTTCAACTTTGAAAGTTAAATGGAAAGGCAAGTATGATGTCAAATGTATGAAGATTACTCAATACACGCATTGAACTAAGTTGCGCCTTCAAAATTAACTTTTGACTTACCAAGAACCGTTATGAGTGACCGCTACGCTATACAGGGTGGTCCATTGATCGTGGGTAAATCAACTAAAGAGTTATTAATGATTTTAATTAAAGGATGTCTCAATCGGCCAAATATCTCACGAAATAAGCATCAAACGAAAAAACTACAAAGAACGAAACTCGTCTAGCTTGAAGGGGGAAACCAGATGGCGCTATGGTTGGCGCTGCCAAAGGTTAAACGGATATCAACTGCGTTTTATAATACGAACCCCCATTTTTTATAATATATTCGTGTAGTACATAAAGAAATATGAATGTTTTAGTTGGACCACTTTTTTCGCTTTGTAATCGATGGCGCTGTAGTAGTCACAAACATATGGCTCAAAATTTTAGACGAACAATTGGTAACAGGTAGGTTTTTTAAATTAAAATACAGAACGTATGTACATTTAAACATTTTATTACGGTTGTTCCAATCTGATACATGTACCCTTTTTGAACTTATCATTTCTGAGAACGCTTGCTGTTACAGCAATATAACCTGTAAATACCACATTAATGCAATAAATGCTCAAAATGATGTCCGTCAACCTCATTGCATTTGGCAATACGTGTAACGACGTTCCTCTCAACAACGAGTGGTTGACCTTCCGTAATGTTCACACATGCATTGACAATGCTCTGACGCATGTTGTCAGGCGTTGTCGGTGGATCACGATAGCAAATATCCTTTAACTTTCCCGACAGAAATAAATTCGGGGACGTCAGATCCGGTGAACGTGCGGGCCATGGTATGGTGCTTCGACGACCAATCCACTTGTCATGAAATATGCTAATCAATACCGCTTCAACTGCACGGGAGCTATGTGCCGGACAGCCATCATGTTGGAAGTACATCGCCATTCTGTCATGCAGTGAAACATCTTATAGTAACACCGGTAGAGCATTACGTAGGAAATCAACATACATTGCACTATTTAGATTGCCATCGATAAAATGGGGGCCAATTATCCTTCCTCCCATAATGCCGCACTATGCATTAACCCGCCGAGGTCGCTGATGTTCCACTTGTCGCCGCCATCGTGGATTTTCCGTTGCCCAATAGAGCATATTATGCCGGTTTACGTTACCGCTGTTGGTGAATGACGCTTCGTCGCTAAATAGAACGCGTGCAAAAAATCTGTCACCGTCCCGTAATTTCTCTTGTGCCCAGTAGCAGAACTGTACACGACGTTCAAAGTCGTCTCCATGCAATTTCTGGTGCATAGAAATATGGTACGGTTGTAATCGATGTTGATGTAGCATTCTCAACAACGACGTTTTCGAGATTCCCGATTCTCTCGCAATTTGTCTGTCACTGATGTGCGGATTAGCCGCGACAGCAGCTAAAACACCTACTTGGGCATAATCATTTGTTGCAGGTCGTGGCTGACGTCGCACACGTGGCTGAACACTTCCTGTTTCCTTAAATAACATAACTATCCGGCGAACGGTCCGGACACTTGGATGATGCGGCCAGGATACCGAGCAGCATACATAGCACACTCCCGTTGGACATTTTGATCATAGCAGCCATATATCAACACGATATCGACCTTTTCCGCAATTGGTAAACGGTCCATTTTAACACGGGTAATGTATCACGAAGCAAATACCGTCCGCACTGGCGGAAAGTTACGTGATACCACGTACTTATACGTTTGTGACTATTACAGCGCCATGTATCACAAAGCGAAAAAAGTGGTCCAACTATAACATATTTTTTACGTACTACACGAATATTTAATAAAAAGTGGGGGTTCCTATTTAAAAAAAACTTCCGTTGATATCCTTTTGATCTATGGCAGCGCCATCTAGCTGGCCAACCATAGCGCCATCTGGTTTCCCCCTTGAAGCTAGACGAGTTTCGTTCTTTGTAGTTTTTTCGTTTGTTGCTTATTTCGTGAGATATTTGGCCCGGTCACTATCAATGGACCACCCTGCATACGGGGGTTTCATATAATTCGGTAACGTGGAAGAATCTGAACGATGGTAATATCCCTCTTGTCATCACTGGACAATTTATCTTTCAAATCGCATTCAGTCCGCTCCACTAACTCCGAATTTCTATGTAACAATTCACCATGACATACAGACGAGCCCGTGATCCATCTGCACGGCGTAGGAACCATTTCTTCGTATGTCGTACTGAAGAATTGCAGGGGGTGCAGTAGTTTCCTGAGATCAACGTGAAAGGTCACTGAACATCAATTAAGTGAAAACTACGTGTGTGGTATGAGTGATCAAGAGTTAAATCTATATCGGTGGATTATGCTCAGAACTAAACACCGATAATTTCATCTTTATATCAGCCGAGAATTTCATCTTTGGACCTTCAGTGTATTTATTCGTCAGTCGTGGCAATGACTGTTGTTGTTGTTGTGGTCTTCAGTCCTGAGACTGGTTTGATGCAGCTCTCCATGCTACTCTATCCTGTGCAAGCTTCTTCATCTCCCAGTACCTACTGCAACCTACATCCTTCTGAATCTGCCTAGTGTATTGATCTCTTGGTCTCCCTCTACGATTTTTACCCTCCACGCAGCCCTCCAATGCTAAATGACTGCTTTCACTTAAATGTCAAGTTCCTACTTAAGAGCTACTTTGAAGGTAAAATCCGTTAACTGGCAGTACCACTTAGTGAATTATTGATCAAGAGTTGAAATTTGCAGCTTCTTCGAATTTTCTAATTTTCTCACCATTAAACGGTGTGTTCCGAGTGAGTGTGATGTCTGTAGTCCGGCGCATTAGATTACACCACTTGATATCCAAACCACTTGGCCTTAAGCATCATATTACTTCATTACAGGTGCGTACAGTTTGCCAAATAAGAAACTGACAAATTAACAGATGTGTACATGCACTCGTATTTCGGTAAAGAGCGAGGTAACGAAGTGTGTGCAGAGCGACCGTGGCCCAGGGTGTAGCGCCTGCTGGCACCGGTCGGCCCTCCGACGCCGCCTGGCTGTCCAGCCGTTTTTCTTGCGCGCCTCGTGCTCCTCTGGCTGCGCCCTCAAGGGCACCAAACCAGTTCTGCGAGAGCGCGAAGCGAGCACCCGCGTCTCTGGTCGTGAATGAACGGCCGACTGTCTTTTTACGCCAGCGCCGGTCGACCGTGCCAGTAATCTATCACGTCTTGTCCCTGGAAGTAACAATTTCTGCGACAGAAAAAGCCACCTCAGCAGTTACTGTAGTATTCTGCTCAAGTTCACTTGTCGTTTCGCTACGAAAACCGTAAACGACGAATGGACGACAGTATGTAAGCGGGCCCGCATTCCCTCCGTGCTCTTAAGTCTCGCAGGAGTAATGTCATTGTAAGAATCTGGCATCGGACCTGTTATGACCAGACAAAGCTACAATTGCCGGGTCATAACTGCAGTTTCTTTGCTTGACTTGCGGCATGGCTGATCACAACTAAAGCACATGAAGCATTAATTCAGTTTGGTACAATAATAATAAAAGCATTAACTTTATACATTCTCTTGCTACAGGAATGTGCTGTATATTTACAACTGTCTTTGAGTATTAAAGCATCACTTGATGCACAGATTTACTAGTCTTCTCTCAAAGCACAGAGTTCTCAGTATTGGCAAATACAGTCCCATGAAAGACAAGAGGAGCACATGAGCCCCATGTAGCCGATGTTGCCTTCTTGACGGAGATCACGAAATGGGGTTGAGCGATTCCATGGCGCTGGAGTACTGGCAGCGAATACGAATTGTAGCAAGACATCGCTAACTTCTCCGATATCGAGGCGACTTGCCCACTCAGTGATATTTGTAAGATACCACTCCCCTGTCACCTACCAGGTGTAGAGGCATGAAACCGGAATTTCCCTATAGATCGTGCTAGACATCAATGTAAGGCCCAATGCGCCGCGTCTGCAGCGTCATATGCTTCCTCTAACGGCTGACGACGAATGTCAATACACAATAAACCCAGTTCCATACATCGGTATCTCTTTCAAACCCGTAAACATGAGAGTTTTGTGCCTGCGGACTAGGATTTGCGGCCAGAATTGGTTTTCTGTTATAGTTTGAAGAAAAGTGCTGCCGAATCGCATAGAATGCTTGTCTAAGTTTTCGGTGAACGTGCTCTTGGGAAAACACGGTGTGTCGAGTGGTTCAAAAATTGAAAAGTGGTGAATTTGACGTGAGAAACGACGGGCGAAGGAAAGCACTGAAAAAGTTCGAAGACAACGAATTGCAGGCCTTATTCGAAACTCAACAGGAACTCACGAAACGATTGAATGTGACGCAAAAAGCCGTTTCTCTACGGTTGAAAGCTATGGGAAAGGTGCAGGAAGTGGGAAAATTGGTTCCGCATGAAGTGAATGAAAGATAGCAAGCAAATCGGAAGACCACTCTTGAAATGCTGCTCGCCAGGTACAAAAGAAAGTCGTTTCCCCATCGAATAGTGATATGTGATGAAAAATATATTTTGAGAATCCTAAGCGTCGTAAATCATGGGTGAATCGAGGCAAACCATCGACATCAGCTGCAAGACCAAATCGCTTCGGAAAGAAGACAATGCTCTGTGTTTGGTGGGATCTGAAGGCTGTCATCTATTGCGAGCTGCAAAATCTAGTGAAACCGTTAACACTGATGGCTACGAACAGCAAATGATCGAGTTAAATCGAGCATTACGTGAAAAACGACCGGAAAACGGAAAAAGGCTACAGAAATTCATATAGCTCCACGATCACACATAGTGAAACGGGTCATGGAAACGATCGACGCGTTCAGTTGGGATACACTAGGGCATGCGGCTTATTCTCCAGACTTGTCTCCATCCAATTATCATCTATTTGCGTCACTGGGACACGCTCTCGCCGAACAACGCTTCAGTTCGTACGAAAATGTACGAAAATGGCTTGCTAGGAGAAATGCATAAATAGTGTAAGTAGGCTGTTTAGGTTTTTTTATTGGTAACGCCACGTAGCGCTCTGTATGAAAATCACTGGCTGTGCGGTGTGCAGCCTGTGGCTGCTTTGCATTGTTGTTGGCTATTGTAGTGTTGGGCAACTGGATGTTAACAGCGCGTAGCGTTGCGCAGTTGGAGGTGAGCCGCCAGCAGTGGTGAATGTTGGGAGAGAAATGGAGGAATTTTGAGAGCGGATGATCTGGATGTGTGTCCATCAGAAACAGTACATTTGTAAGAATGTATGTCATGAACTGCTATATATATTATGACTTTTGAACACTATTATTACATTGTTTGTTCTTTATCAAAATCTTTCATTTGCTAACTATGCCTATCAGTAGTTAGTGCCTTCCGTAGTTTGAATCTTTTATTTAGCTGGCAGTAGTGGCACTCGCTGTATTGCAGTAGTTCGAGTAGCGAAGATTTTTGAGAGGTAAGTGATTATTGTGTCAGGGCCATTCTTTTACAGGGATTACTGAAAGTCAGATTGCGTTGCGCTAAAAAAAAATATTGTGTGTCAGTTTAAGCACAGTCATTTATAATTTTTCTAAGGGGATGTTTCATATGTCGACCCTCAGCCGAGGATACCTTACTGGAATCTTCAGATTTTTTTTTCTTGTAGTTTGTGTAATTAGTGTAGCTATTGTTTATTGCTAGCGCGTAATTATAGAGAGAATCTCCTTTGTAGTTGCAGTCTTTCATTGTTGTACATTAAAACAGGTGTGGCATGCATGTAGATTTGCACCAAGTATTTCGCAGCTGCGTTTGCAATTAACTAGATATTATTTTCAGTGCTATGTTAATGTGATCTCTTATTTTTGCTCTTCAAATTGTGATTTTCTGTGTTATCGTGTGAAATATTGTGACAATAATGGCGTGTGAAAAACGTAATACTAGGCTCCAAAGGAAACTGAGAAATGACAGTGAAGACGAAAGCAGTGTGTTAGCGCCACCGTGTAATGAATTAACGAATGTTCAAACTAGTAATTTGGTAATTGTGAATAGGGAAATGGAGCGGGCTGCAAATAATGGTGTAGACAGTGAAACAATTAGTGAACAGGGAAGCATTATCGATCGATCGGTCGGCAACAGTTCGCCTCAGGAATCCGAAATGACAGCACACAATGTTGCAAATACTGTAGATTCAGGTTTTACGTCTTCACCGTTTTCTCAAATAAGTCAAGACATATTTGCTGCTCATCAAAATGTGAATGTTGCCGGTGCAAATGCACTGCCGAAAAGCATAGGGGAACTGATTCCAGACACTAATACATTATTATTGCAATTAATGCAACAAATGAAACAAAAACAGAGACAATCACAGCAACATTTAGACACAATGGAACAAAATCTTTACACCACACTTGAACAAACACGTGAAGATTTAACTACTGAGTTACATAAAATCGAATCGAAATGTCAAAAAGTCTGTAATGACGTAAAAACACAAATTTGTGAGCATTTTCAACCTATTTTGTCGCGGGATGAAAATACATTATAGAATCACGAAGCAGCCATAAAAGAGCTGCAAACTATTGTTCATGAAAATCATGACACCTTGCAAGCTAAAATTGACTCAGTTGCATCTACCGATTCGGTTACGCAACTAGCAAAAACTCCGGAAAACTTAAAGGACGCAGTAGATACGATTTCAACACAAATGGACACTCTGAAACTTGGTTCAGAAAAACACACTGAGGAAATAAGTTCACTATCGGAGAAAGTAGCCGAACTTTCGGATCAGTTCACTAACTTATCTACAAAGGTGGATGATGATCTGAGTGACACAAGACCTGTAGCCTTCACTGACACAGAAGAGTATGAACAAATTAAGTAATTCAAACAAAATCAGAATCAAATTAATACGCAACACAAAAGAGAAATCCGGCAAGTAGAAGATCAGTTGGCACAAGTAATACAAGAATTACATATTTCAGAGGACACTCGCGCTACGTGCGGTAGCGTTCTCGCTTCCCACGCCCGGGTTCCCGGGTTCGATTCCCGGCGGGGTCAGGGATTTTCTCTGCCTCGTGATGGCTAGGTGTTGTGTGATGTCCTTAGGTTAGTTAGGTTTAAGTAGTTCTATGTTCTAGGGGACTGATGACCATAGATGTTAAGTCCCATAGTGCTCAGAGCCATTTGAACCATTTTTTTGCCACTCGCGCTACAATACGGGAAGAGGGAGATTGAAATACGGAACAGCCACAAAATAATAACACAGCGCATTTCGGAAATTATGAAGAAATTGGCAAGGTGCACCGAATTTTGAAATGGAACCGCCGAAACGACGTTACAATGACCGACATGCGACTCGCCGACACGATGATTTTGACTATAAGCTGTTCATTACTACACGTAAATTCAAAACATTTAAGAATTCTGGCAACGACATTCATCCACAAGCGTGGCTTCATCAATTCTCTCATTGTTTTCTTCCCAACTGGTCATTAGAGCATAGATTAGAATTTATGTGTGGCTATTTAGAGAATGAACCAGCTGTAAGAATGCGATCGGTCATTCACGATTGCCACAGTGAAGGAGAATTTTATCATGCCTTCCTCTCAGCATATTGGTCTCAAGCTATACAGGATCGAGTAAAACATAGCATCATAATGATGAAACATTTCGAACAATCTAAATTTTCCAGTCTTGTGAAATATTTTGAAGACATGTTTCTCAAGAATCAGTACCTGTCAAACCCATACAGCCCCTCAGAACTCATCCGCATTTGCTCAATCAAATTGCCTGAACATTTACGACATATTATTTTAGCATGACGTTGCAAAGACGACATTGAAGCTTTTTAGGGACTGTTACAAGAACTGGAAATTGACACTGACAATCGCGGAACGCGAAAACAGATGCACAACAATTACAGGTCACATCCAACACAATTTCGCGATGACAGAAATAATAAGTGGACACGACAAGGCTTTTCTTGCAATGCAAATCGTGACCAAAACAGACACCACCCATATGACAACCACTGGCAGAGTAATAGTTACAGAGAAAGGTCGCATTTCCGTAGTAATGAATATAACAGAGACAATCATAGAAACAGACAATATGGCAACCAGAACTATTATTATCACGGGAGACAGAATAACTTCAGACGCAACGGTCCACAGTGCAGTGATAATTCAGGGAGAAATTCTCCACCACTTAACCAACAAGAAAGAAACTACAGGAACTACTGACATGACGACAGACGATATAATCATAACGACAGGCCTGAATTTCATCAGAACTGGCGACATTCAAACAGGGCAGGGGTCTCTCGGCAAGGTGAATTTGTAGAAGTTAGGTCTCCTAATCCCAATAACGACGCACGCCAACAAAGAGATAGCAGACAATGACTCGCACCGCAGGCAGCCACGTGCGCCGGCTGGCTCAGAGAAAAATAACATAGATGCTAACCTTGAAAAAAATTTGGGTATTCTTTACCGATGTACCATATCCACATGATAATTCTGTTGAAGCTGAAACTCTGCGTACTAGGAAGAGTAAAGGATTGCACCACATTTCACATGTAAAACCGTTTATTGAAATATAATCTGCTTTTTAACTTAAATTTTTTCACTTCACATTACTAGTACTCTTTGTCACACTTACAAACTGTTAACATGCAACTATGTTTTAAAGTTAACTATCCAGTCAAGAACCTAGGGAACTTAGACAAGTAATTACGAATGCATTGTTATAGTGAACAGATGACACAGTGTTGTTATTTGTACATTCTTCCTTGTTAGTTGCACGATTACGTAAGGAATATACGGCTTACATACTTAGAACATATACTGTTAATGAGATTTTAATGCAGCATTTTGGTTTACTTGAAACGACATTCTTTATTTGAAGTACTTTATGGGAGATTAGTATCTGGTTTCTTTGACAGCTACACGATTATACCACGACGCTACTAATATGTGACACGATTTACATTGTTGCTTTTGCGGTGTATCTGTTTTATATCTGCACAGTTTTTCTGAATTCTTCTGGAAAGGAAAACATGTTTTAGTAGTAACTTTTGTGGTATAGCTACAATGTGACAGCCTTTTCTGTAGCACAACAATACGTTACAGTACAGTACTTACTTCATCACGGCAATAAGCGTAACAACTACGATATCTATACGCATAGCAATTTACTTCGTTTATTACGAGGTAAGTACATTGAATTCTACAGAACTTTGCTTACAGACGACCATAATTACGACACTTGGCACATTTTTTAGCCTGAAGTAATGACAGAGATTATGTTACAACAAGACGCACAATTTAGCGCCGCAGTACACGTATTTGAGTGATTAATTTTGTACTTAAAACATTTATTTTAAGATTTTTGAATTACAAACAAAGTTTTCCGTGATACATTTCATTCCATTTCTGTAATCTGTAACACCTGAGGGTATAATTACATTAATCCTCAGGGGGTACACGCTTACTTTGTGTACCATGTGTGTGGCAAGCACAAGGAGCCCTAGCTAATATGGTATTTGCTTATACAACTTTACACATCGGTACCATATTTCTCCAACACAAAATACACAGCTACCTGATTATTTAACAGAGAAACAAACATTTTTTTACATCAGTGACATGTCTACGCAATTACACAGTTGGATAACTTCACACTTATGAAACTGTATTTTGTCTGTACTTTGTGAACTCTTCATATTTTTTCAGAACCATTGTGATACTATGAGAGCTTTGAATGATGTATTTAGTATGAGATCATCATTTTTAAGGTACGTTTGAGGTAGATGACACTATTGAAATGAGCAGAGAATATTTTTTATGGTTTGAAACTATTGCAGAAAGCTACGACGATTTTAAGATTTGACTGAGTTTTTATGATGTTGTTAATACGATGACAATGTGTATTATGCTGTTGGGGTATGTTTATGATCAATAAGCTGATGCTATATGAGGAATGTGATTACGTGTTTATATGTGTATGAATAATGAATGGAAGTTAGGGAATCTGGTTTGTGAAAAAGGATGTTGGAAACCAAGACTCGTACTTTAAGAGTTATGATTTGTGTGTCCATGCGTGAATGTATCACAATGCCGGCGAAAATTTTTTGGACACTGTTATATTCATATGATTTTGTTTCTACACATTTGCAACGCATTTTCTCGACGTGTGAAATTTTTTTTATGAGACTGTCACTGTAGTGCAAACTGGTGTTGTAAATATTTCGGTTAGAAAACTAAGTGACCTTGATGTAATGCGTTATGGGCGACCAGCTGTGCGAGTCGCCTGGAGAAAAAGCCATTAGGTAGAAAAAAAAAAAGACCATTAACCTCGCTATTGACATTCCTTTGTAGAAAGAATCGCAAATACGACATGCTCGAACTTGAAAACATATGATTACACTGTGGAGCTCTTAATTTATGATGTTTACTAAAATGCCTAATGAAATGATGAGAAACATTTTACATCTATTGTCTTTCTAGTTGAGAGATTGCTCATTTTGTTTAATATCTAGTTTCTAGCTGCACTGCAGCATTGGTTAAAATAAAATTTTATAAATGTACTAATATAAATATTTTATGCCTACAGATCCAGTAAATAATAACTTTATGATGTACTTCAAAAAACGAAGGAGCACAAAAACACATTTCCCTTCATAGGAATTGCATACAGAATTTTCTTTTCACATACTTGGTAATTTTTGGTTGAATAACTTCTTGTGGTGCACCACTTTCATTACATAGACATTAAGATGTGAATATACATTTCCCTTATCTGCATTGTTGTCTTTAGTGTAATATTTTTTCTGCTTGAGCTTTGTCATGTTTAGATATAAGTTATTGCGTTTGCTGCTGCTGTTTGGCAGGCATTGTGCTACTAAATTTCACTCTGTATTACTCTGTTAAGCCAGTTTTACTACTGATTTATTTTTCTTGTTGCTGCACATTGGCTCATATTAGTTGTAATATTGCAATTTCTCTGCCAATTTACATTTACTGCTGCTTGCTTTGCCAATTTGCACTTTTTTTGTCCTTGCTGTTTGTGTTAATTTGTTATGTGCTGCTGCATAGCCTCGTCACTTGGTATATATATCTGAGCTCAGTAGACTTAAGTTAGCTTAAGAGGGGGTAGAGTATATAAGAAACTAACTATGATGAATTGGAAGAAATGCATTGAGAAGCTATAAGAAAATGGTTTGGCCAAAAAAGTAGTGTACAGTGGAGAAAAACTATTCTTGAAAGAGGATGTGAACAGAATACACGAAGCATTCTTGGATAGGATTTTTTTGGTGGAAACAAATGTTGAAATAAAAGGAAAGATCCACCGAATGAAGTTTTGGGTTAGACTGCAGTACCAAATGTCACACTGAAAACAAACCCTGTCCTGCACCATTGTGTTATTATGCTACGTGAATTTGTGTTTTTCCTGTCTTTAGCTAATAAGATTTACGTTGTAGAATTTTTCGGATGTTTAGACATTATTTATTCTGTTTTGTTTTAATGCTCATGTGTGAAGTTGATGTTTAAAAAGTTATTCTGATCTTTTATGTATGTACTTATGTCATAATTCTTGTAACACTGATGTACATGTTTACTTCTATTCTTTTGTAAAGCCTGTTTTACTACAAATGTTATCTGTATTGTTATCTTCTTTAATGATGTATTTTGTACCTTTGTTATCGTAGTCTTTCGTTATAAAATTGTAATTGACACCAGTTCATAAAATTAAGTAACTTGTAAGTTACATTTCACTGCACACTTTTCTGTTGGTCATAGTATATGGACAATATGTGAGAAGTAGGGACTGATAGTGTTTGCATGTGTGTTAATAATTCAGCAAGGGACTGGTTAACAGCATTGCAGGTTCTAAGGACAATTAGAAAAAAACTTTGTGAGTGCACAAGTGGTTGTCCACAAGACTCTTCTATGGTGATTGTGCACCTGCACAGTCGCAACTGATGGCTGCTAGCCATCTCTATGAGGACTACAGTGGGTCTGCACCTCTGGTGGCCCACCAATACCATACTCTCTACCAAGACTATAGTGGGTCTGCGCTGCGATGACCTACCTACCAATATTCTTTAAAACTTCGACTGACTCTGCTGTGGGTTTGCTCTGTTGTGGCCCATTACCTGTCTGCATGTCAAGAGTCAGCACTGTCTTTCCATTGGAAGGACAACACTACTTCGTCAAGACTGCATGGAAATCCACTACTTCCGTGTGCATTCTCTTTTACTGCTCAGACTTTGAAAAAAAAAAACACTGCAATTTTACTGTGATGAATGATCAGGACTGTCTTTATGGACTGTGAGAAAATTTTAGCTTTTGACCAACATTGAATCAATAAGTGAGTGCATTAGATACCTTTGTTATTATAATTATGAAAAATTTTATCAAATCATTGTTGGCCACTGCCCAAAACAATTTGTAAAATTTTTTGTGGGGAGCATGGGGGCTATGTAAGTAGGCTGTTTAGGTTTTTTTAATGGTAACGCCACGTAGCGCTCTGTATCAAAATCACTTGCTGTGCTGTGTGCAGTCTGTGGCTGGTTTGCATTGTTGTTGGCTATTGTAGTGTTGGGCAGCTGGATGTTAACAGCGCGTAGCGTTGGGCAGTTGGAGGTGAGCCGCCAGCAGTGGTGGATGCGGGGAGAGAAATGAATAAATTTTGAGAGCGGATGATCTGGACGTGTGTCCATCAGAAACAGTACATTTGTAAGAATGTGTGTCATGAACTGCTACATATATTATGACTTTTGAACACTATTAAGGTAAATACATTGTTCTCTATCAAAATCTTTCATTTGCTAACTATGCCTATCAGTAGTTAGTGCCTTCAGTAGTTTGAATCTTTTATTTAGCTGGCAGTAGTGGCACTCGCTGTATTGCAGTAGTTCGAGTAGCGAAGATTTTTGTGAGATAAGTGATTATTGTTAGTCAGGGCCATTCTTTTGTAGGGATTACTGAAAGTCAGATTGCGTTGCGCTAAAAAAAAAATATTGTGTGTCAGTTTAAGCACAGTCATTTATAATTTTTCTAAGGGGACGTTTCAATAGCAATGAAGATTATTTTGAATGAAATATTGTTTATCATTTTCAAACAACAGACGTGTAATTATTGCAACCAAATTCTGGTTTCGTACTTCTACACCTGTTAGATCTGGATCTGCATGCCAATAAATATTAACAATAAGGAGGTACAATAATTCGACCCTCAATTGACCGACCGCGTGAGGTGGCGCAGTGGTTAGCACACTCGACTCGCATTCGGGAGGACAACGGTTCAAACCCACGTCCAGCCGTCCTGACGTAGGTTTTCCGTGATTTCCCTAATCGCTTCAGACGAATCCGAGATGGTTCCCTTGAAAGGGCACGGTCGACTTCCTTCCCATCCATCCCTAATCCGATGGGACCGATGTCGTCGCTGTTTGGCCCCTCCCCCAAATCAACCAACCAACCGCTCAATTAACCAAAGCAACGTAGTGGCTAATATACTGTATCACTCCCTTTTTTAACAATACGATGGTGCGAAAGGGAGTCCAGTGCCGCCGTCCAAGCGGTGCAAGTCTTCGATATGGACACGACCCTGCTACGCGAAGCAACTGTACCGTTGTCGATCATGGAATTCATAATGAGCGTAAACATTAAGAGCATTGTTCGCTGCTCAACTGAAATCCGCCTTGTGGTGTTTTGGGCACGAGATGCGGTAAGGGAAGCTTAGAGCAGAGAGGTATATGAAATCGTTCTAGCGATGGTAACGTTCGTATAGGGGAAATCACCACTGACAATAGCGACTGTGACCGAGGGCAGATGTCAAGGCCTGGCACTTGGGAATGAGCATCTCAGAGTAAGCTGTTCGCGTACTGCAGTCGTGAACACAGGAAGTAGTTGAAGAGTAGTAAAATCACGAGTAGGTGACAAGATGTCGGACATCCACACCTCATCACAGAATGCGTAGGTCCGATGTTCTGGTGGTGATCTGTGGCAGGTTCTGACAATTGATTGCAGTGCGCAAGAGTGAACTTTACCGTAGGTGCCATTTCTCTTAGTTGTACCACTGCTTGCGTGTAGCAGTCCGACTGCACTAGCATGTTATAAATTCCGACCACCAGACTGGAAACAGTGAATGCAACTGAAGCGCATCTGCTAAAGAATACTTGCTTCTAACATTTTTAATTTGCACCTGGACAAACAGTTGTTTAGGGTGGTGAATATAAATGGGACACCAGGTATATATATATATATATATATATATATATATATATATATATATATATATACACTCCTGGAAATTGAAATAAGAACACCGTGAATTCATTGTCCCAGGAAGGGGAAACTTTATTGACACATTCCTGGGGTCAGATACATCACATGATCACACTGACAGAACCACAGGCACATAGACACAGGCAACAGAGCATGCACAATGTCGGCACTAGTACAGTGTATATCCACCTTTCGCAGCAATGCAGGCTGCTGTTCTCCCATGGAGACGATCGTAGAGATGCTGGATGTAGTCCTGTGGAACGGCTTGCCATGCCATTTCCAACCTGGCGCCTCAGTTGGACCAGCGTTCGTGCTGGACGTGCAGACCGCGTGAGACGACGCTTCATCCAGTCCCAAACATGCTCAATGGGGGACAGATCCGGAGATCTTGCTGGCCAGGGTAGTTGACTTACACCTTCTAGAGCACGTTGGGTGGCACGGGATACATGCGGACGTGCATTGTCCTGTTGGAACAGCAAGTTCCCTTGCCGGTCTAGGAATGGTAGAACGATGGGTTCGATGACGGTTTGGATGTACCGTGCACTATACGATCACCAGTGGTGTACGGCCAGTGTAGGAGATCGCTCCCCGCACCATGATGCCGGGTGTTGGCCCTGTGTGCCTCGGTCGTATGCAGTCCTGATTGTGGCGCTCACCTGCACGCCGCCAAACACGCATACGACCATCATTGGCACCAAGGCAGAAGCGACTCTCATCGCTGAAGACGACACGTCTCCATTCGTCCCTCCATTCACGCCTGTCGCGACACCACTGGAGGCGGGCTGCACGATGTTGGGGCGTGAGCGGAAGACGGCCTAACGGTTTGCGGGACCGTAGCCCAGCTTCATGGAGACTGTTGCGAATGGTCCTCGCCGATACCCCAGGAGCAACAGTGTCCCTAATTTGCTGGGAAGTGGCGGTGCGGTCCCCTACGGCACTGCGTAGGATCCTACGGTCTTGGCGTGCATCCGTGCGTCGCTGCGGTCCGGTCCCAGGTCGACGGGCACGTGCACCTTCCGCCGACCACTGGCGACAACATCGATGTACTGTGGAGACCTGACGCCCAACGTGTTGAGCAATTCGGCGGTACGTCCACCCGGCCTCCCGCATGCCCACTATACGCCCTCGCTCAAAGTCCGTCAACTGCACATACGGTTCACGTCCACGCTGTCGCGGCATGCTACCAGTGTTAAAGACTGCGATGGAGCTCCGTATGCCACGGCAAACTGGCTGACACTGACGGCGGCGGTGCACAAATGCTGCGCAGCTAGCGCCATTCGACGGCCAACACCGCGGTTCCTGGTGTGTCCGCTGTGCCGTGCGTGTGATCATTGCTTGTACAGCCCTCTCGCAGTGTCCGGAGCAAGTATGGTGGGTCTGACACACCGGTGTCAATGTGTTCTTTTTTCCATTTCCAGGAATATATATATATATATTAAAGGATGTTGAGTGCAGCATAGGCAACGTATCAAATAGCGTAGTTCATGACCTAAGTTTACGGACAATAGGAAAATAAACTGATGTTAAACCATAGCAAGATATAGTTTTTCAGTATTGAGTCTTGGACAATCAGTACCCTTTGGTGTTCAGATAGGTGGTGAGCAGTCATGCAAAGACATTGTTGAGGTTCTCGCTTAAAAACTGAATGCTGCTGCACTGCTGGCCCCGAGATATGACAGACAAATTGATTTAGGAGGTAGCACGTTGTATAAAGATCACATGACTTACAAATACAGCCACATATGAAATTAGGAAGATGATGAAATCAGTAGTGAGAGTTGCCGCCATTGCTGGTTATAACCACTGCTGCACGTCTCGCCACTGAATCAAAGAGCTGTTGCTGTTGGAGTATAGCAGTGCATGCTGCTTTCACATACTGCCAAAACTGGTCAGGTGTAACATCAGGTGGAGTATTCCAGGCCAGTCGTTCCGCCGTCGTCGCCCAGACGTTTCCAATGGACGAGATATCGGGAGAAATATCGGGAGAACAGGGAGACCAAGGCAGCAATGCAATGCGATGGGTGACGAAGGAGTCTTGAGCATTGCATGCTTCGTGTAGCCTCGCATTATTCTGTTGCAGTGTGGCCGCCGGCAAGATTCGAAGTTATTCGAGGACAACATGCTCCAAACACTTTAGAGATGTGGCGCTGGTTCGTTAGTATAGCGGCAATCCGCACTTGGGGTGAAGGGATGGGGCGGGGCCGAAGTAGATTCCAATGTCAACTCAAATCATAATACTGGGTGCAAGACCAGTATGGCGATGTACAGGGTGTTTCAAAAATGACCGGTATATTTGAAACGGCAATAAAAACTAAACGAGCAGCGATAGAAATACACCGTTTGTTGCAATATGCTTGGGACAACAGTACATATACAGGCGGACAAACTTTCGAAATTACAGTAGTTACAATTTTCAACAACAGATGGGGCTGCAAGTGGTGTGACAGATATAGAAGACAACGCAGTCTGTGGGTGCGCCATTCTGTACGTCGTCTTTCTGCTGTAAGCGTGTGCTGTTCACAACGTGCAAGTATGCTGTGGACAACATGGTTTATTCCTTAGAACAGAGGATTTTTCTGGTGTTGGAATTCCACCGCCTAGAACACAGTGTTGTTGCAACAAGACGTAGTTTTCAACGGAGGTTTAATGTAACCAAAGGACCGAAAAGCGATACAATAAAGGATCTGTTTGAAAAATTTCAACGGACTGGGAACGTGACGGATGAACGTGCTGGAAAGGTAGGGCGACCGCGTACGGCAACCACAGAGGGCAATGCGCAGCTAGTGCAGCGGGTGATCCAACAGTGGCCTCGGGTTTCCGTTCGCCGTGTTGCAGCTGCGGTCCAAATGACGCCAACGTCCACGTATCGTCTCATGCGTCTCATGCGCCTCTATCCATACAAAATTCAAACGCGGCAACTCCTCAGCGCCGCTACCATTGCTGCACGAGAGACATTCCCTAACGATATAGTGCACAGGATTGATGACGGCGATATGCATATGCGCAGCATTTGGTTTACTGACGAAGCTTATTTTTACCTGGACGGCATCGTCAATAAACAGAACTGGCGCATATGGGGAACCGAAAAGCCCCTTGTTGCAGTCCCATCGTCCCTGCATCCTCAAAAAGTACTGGTCTGGGCCGCCATTTCTTCCAAAGGAATCATTGGCCCATTTTTCAGATCCGAAACGATTACTGCATCACGCTATCTGGACATTCTTCGTGAATTTGTGGCGGTACAAACTGCCTTAGACGACACTGCGAACACCTCGTGGTTTATGCAAGATGGTGCCCGGCCACATCGCACGGCCGACGTCTTTAATTTCCTGAATGAATATTTCGATGATCGTGTGATTGCTTTGGGCTATCCGAAACATACAGGAGGCGGCGTGGATTGGCCTCCCTATTCGCCAGACATGAACCCCTGTGACTTCTTTCTGTGGGGACACTTGAACGAGCAGGTGTGCCGCCAGAATCCAGAAACAATTGAACAGCTGAAGCAGTACATCTCATCTGCATGTGAAGCCATTCCGCCAGACAGGTTGTCAAAGGTTTCGGGTAATTTCGTTCAGAGACTACGCCATATTATTGCTACGCATGGTGGATATGTGGAAAATATCGTACTATAGAGTTTCCCAGACCGCAGCGCCATCTGTTGTTGAAAATTGTAACTACCGTAATTTCGAAAGTTTGTCTGCCTGAAAATTTACTGTTGTCCCAAGCATATTGCAACAAACGGTGTATTTCTATCGCTGCTCGTTTAGTTTTTATTGCCGTTTCAAATATACCGGTCATTTTTGAAACACCCTGTATAAGGCAACACTTCAACAGTCTTTCACCATGGCGTCTTCAGACTCTAACTCGACCATCGTGTTGGTGCAAGCAGAATCGTGATTTGACAGCAAAAACAATATTGTTCCATTCGTTTGCCCATGTCCGACGTTCAAATATATGTGAATTCCTAAGGGACCAAACTGCACAGGTCGTCGGTCCCTAGACTTACACACTACTTAAACTAGCTTACGCAAAGACAATACATACACCCATGTCAGAGGGACGACGCGAACCTCCCGCGGGAGGGGCAGTGCAGTCCGTTACATGGTGCCCAAGACCGCGCGGCCACTCCGCGCGGCGTCCATCGTTCATCGCACCATTTCAGACTGAATTTGTTGTGATGTGGTTCGTCATTTGGCAGACCGATCCATCACCGCCATGTGCACAATACGAGGTGTGGCTAGAAAAAAACCGGACTAGTACTGGTGAAACAATAAAACGAATGCAATAAGGCTGAAAGTCGCGTGGCCTGTCACGTGACTCTCGCTCCGCCTACTGCTCGAGTTTCATCTGCCTCCTGCACTCAGTCTGCCCGTGGCGTCTGTTTTAAGTAGTTGACGTTTTGTCTGTGCGTCGGAAAATGTTGAGTGTACAGAAAGAACATCGTGTTAACATCAAATTTTGTTTCAAACTAGGAAAATCTGCAAGTGAAACGTTTGTAATATTACAACAAGTGTACGGCGATGATTGTTTATCGCGAACACAAGTGTTTGAGTGGTTTAAACGATTTAAAGATGGCCGCGAAGACACCAGTGATGACACTCGCACTGGCAGACCATTGTCAGCAAAAACTGATGCAAACATTGAAAAAATCGGTAAACTTGTTCGACAAGATCGCCGTTTAACAATCAGAGCAGTGTCTGAGTTAACAGGAGTTGACAAGGAAAGTGTTAGGCAGATTATTCATGAAAGTTTCAACATGAACAAAGTGTGTTCAAAAATGGTTCCAAAGTGTCTCACAATTGAACAGAAGGAACGCCGAAGAATGATTTGTTCTGACATCCTGGAAAACATTGAAAGTGATCCCACCTTCTTACAAAATGTTATTACTTGCGATGAATCGTGGTTTTTTACTTACGATCCCGAAACTAAACGCCAATCGATGCATTGGAAAACTCCTGGTTCTCCACGACAAAAAAAGCACGAATGTCAAAATCGAAATTCAAGGCAATGATGATTGTTTTTTTTTTGACATCAAAGGGATTGTGCACATTGATTGGGTACCAGAGGGACAAACAGTGAATCAGCATTACTACATTAGCGTCCTGGCTACCCTACGTGAGCGAGTACGGAGAAAACGGAACGATCTGTGGAGAAAAGAGTCATGGATCCTTCACCAAGACAATGGCCCAGCTCACAGTGCGTTGTCAGTGAAGACGTTTTTGGCAAAACACAACATTCCCATCTTAGATCATCCACCCTACTCACCTGATTTGGCCCCCTGTGACTTTTTTCTTTTCCCTAAAGTCAAGTCAGCTTTGAAAGGAACTAGATTTGAGACTGTTGAAGCAGTAAAAGAAAAAGCGACGGAAGTAATGTATGGACTTACCGAAAATGATCTGCAGCATTGCTATGAACAGTGGAAAATTCGTATGGAGCGGTGTAGAGACCGAGGAGGAGAGTACATTGAAGGAGATAACATGAAATTGTAAATAATTGTAAATAAACGTTTTTTTCCAGCATCAGTCCGGTTTTTTTCTAGCCGCACCTCGTATGTCTATCATTACGTATAGTGGTGCAACAACGTGGGTACAGTCGGTCCCGTCGTTCCCTCCAGCACCCAGGGATGCTCGATTCCGCCCGACAGGATGACCGATTTCTCTGGCGGATAATTCCCAATGCCTATAGGCAACTATTTTCCCTCAGTCGAACTCAAAAACGTGCTCGTAAGACGCTTGCTGTCTTCTGCGAGGCATACTGAAGCTGCTTGTGCAAAACAACCTCTCGAAAGAGCAATACCATTACATCCGCACGGCCGTTTGTTCCCCCGCAACACAGCGTCTGCAGGTAGCACGCTACTGGCGGTCGTGACGTACGCCTGCGCTGAGATGTTGATCATGTGCATCTCTTGCCGCCGCAAACGCGTGAAGCTAATTTCACCTGATTTGGATGCGTCCTACAGGGTCTTGCACTTTGAGCGGCCAGTAGTGCATATTTACCTTTAGAACAGTAACTCCAACACAAAAATTAGTCTCCTTTGTTTATTTTCATTCACTTATGAGATACAGCATTATTCTCTGGTTTAACTCTTCCTATTTGCAAAGTGAATTTTGAGCTGAGAAACGAGAAGTTCGAGCAGTGTATGGCGTAAGTTCGCGAACCTCTTGTCGACACATGTTCATGAGTCTGGGGATTCTGACATTGGTTGGCTCTGAGCACTATGGGACGTAACTGCTGAGGTCATCAGTCCCCTAGAACTTAGAACTACTTAAACCTAACTATCCTAAGGACATCACACACACCCATGCCCGTGGCAGGATTCGAACCTGCGACTGTAGTGTCTGACATTGGTCTCTCGATACGTATTTTCTGTAATTTCGTTCCTTGTGAAGAATATGAGGCTCTTAGCAAGAATTAGCAGCTTAACTCAGTTAATATTAGACGGAAATCCAGACTTCTTAGAGTCTTGTGCAGAAAGGCGTGCAGTATTCTGCTGCATCCATTTTCAGTAAGCTACTACAAGAATTAAAAAATCTTAGCAATAATACACGCACTATCAAGTCCAAAATGAAGAAGATCCTCATGGTTTGCTCCTTGTATTGTCTTGGGAAGCAATTTCCAACGTTACATTGTTGTTGCTAGTATACAATGTGATTCAGATGCCCCTACCGATGGGTTTTATGCAACTTGAAACGCCTTCGAATACCGCACACAAAATTTTCATATTCTCTCGCTCGCGGTCTATAACTCCTACACCGTACACAAAAAGAATGAACAGGACCTTATTGTTGGAAATTCAGTGAAGTTAAATTTTCGACTGGGATACATTTTCGCTAGAAGCCATGATTTTCGAATTATTAAAGAAAAAACGTACAAAAATATTTACACGCCTTTTTCTTGAATAAGTCGAAAAATGTGGCCTTCAGCGATAACATTGCCTAGTACAAAGTGTAAGTACATTAAATTTCCAACAAAAAAGTCCTATTCATTTTTTCTTTTTTTAAATAAAGACAGCAGTTTGTGTTTAGCTAAAGTGCGTGTCATATATGATATATGTTGGCGGCCGAGTTTAGGTTCGTTCTGCGCATCTGACGTCACAGAACACAGTCAGCCAATGAAAAGAGAACGACGTTGCCAGATCTCGACTGCAGAGCAGAGCACGGACGAGTGTCTTCAGTTTTAGAAACGTTCAGTCATAAATAAAAGCAATGTCTTGATAGCAGATATTCTTTTATAGAAAGTTTGGAAAAAGCATTCTTTATACCAATTGCTACATATTCTATTAATTAATTAAACCAAACAAGCAATAAGACTCCTAATTCAGGCGATAACAAGGAAAGGTGTTTGTATCAATCTCACGAACCGCTTTTTCGCAATAAAGAACAGCGATAATTGTTTATTTCCTATTGTACTTCGACGAAGTGTGAGTAATTCATAATCATACCAACAGTGTTTGTCAGTATTTTGCGTGACCTGTTAAATACCTCGTGGTGTTACATTTTAAGACGAGTTGCGGCAGCGTAACGGTTAAGGCGTTGGGTTAGTAAGGGAAAGGTTCAGAGTTTAAACCTTGTGCGATGCTTATTACTTTCTTTATTTAAAAACAATATCGAAGTGTCTTACTTCACGAATTTTATTCGTTTGAATACAATTTTTTGAAATTTCGAGTGCTTTGTCTCTTCATTAACCCTTTCGCTGCTGCAGACACATGGTGTTCCCACTGCTTTGACACACTTATCATTCGACTTCACAAAAACTATTTGGCCCAAAAATTAGATTTTTACACATCTTCTTGACTCATACCTTCCCCCCATAAATAACTTAATTTTGTTTCGATGTTCAACCCAGTTATTGTGCAGCATTAAATATAGTAACGAAATTTTGAAGAGTTTGCAGAAGTAAAAGTCCATAGCGTATAATTTCCGTATGGTCGATTTTAGTTGCCACAATGTTGAGAATGAAATGTGGACAAGATACCTAAATTTCGTATAAAATTTACTGTATAACAATATCTCATTTAATTTAAGTACCAAATAGGTGTCGTATGTAATATTGAGAAATATTCCGTCTTTCGCGACTGTAATAAAAGTTTTATTTACACTGGGCGCGTTTGGCTTTATTTTAAAGCACTTCAATCAATGAAAGGTATGGCACACACACAATGGTACTTATGTTCTCTTTCTTGTTTTTGTTCCACAGTCGCAGTTTTACCAATGGTATTGAAATATATTCCTCTTCTGCAACTGTAATAAGCGACGTATTTAGACCAGACACATTTCTCTCTTTTGAAGCAGCTTCAGTGGACACTATTTTGTCTCCTCCATTGCCAAGTCACCTTTCGTAGTTTTGTGCTGCGATAACACAATATTCAACGTTTGTGTCGGCTGATCAACGTTCTAGCAAATAAATGCTGTTTGTGTGTGCCACACACAAAAATTATATTTGACATAGCTCAGAGCACTTCACTGATAGACGGTATATGCAGGTCCTAATGTTTTTGTAAGTCCACAGCTTTGTTTAATGCATTTTGTCTACTTCCTTTTGGTTGATTGAAGTGCTTTAAAATAAAGCCAAACGTGCCCGGTGTAAATAAAACTTTTGTTACAATCGCGAAAGACGGAATATTTCTCAATATTACATAAGACCCCTATGTGGTACTTAAATGAGATATTGTTCCACAGTAAACTTTATATGAAATTTAGGTATCTTGTCCACATTTCATTCTCAACGTTGTGGCAACTAAAATCGTCCATACGGAAAGTATACTCTATGGACTTTTACTTCCGCAAACTCTTCAAAATTTCGTGCAATGGTTTACTATATTTAATGCTGCATAATAACTGCGTTCAACATCGAAACAAAATTAAGTCATTTATGGGGGGAAGATATCAGTCAAGAAGATGTGTAAAAATCTAATTTTTGGGCCAAATAGTTTTTGTGGAATCGAATGCCGGCCGCGGTGGCCAAGCGGTTCTAGGCGCTTCAGTCCGGAACCGCGCGACTGCTACGGTCGCAGGTTCGAATTCTGCCTCGGGCATGGATGTGTGTGATGTCCTTAGGTTTAAGTAGTTCTAAGTTCTAGGGGACTGATGACCTCAGATGTTAAGTCCCATAGTGCTCAGAGCCATTTTTGGAATCGAATGACAAGAGTCGGAACACCATGTGTCAGCACAGGCGAGCAGTGCAGTGACAAAATCGCGCACAGCGCGGAATGCGGGGAGCACGTCTCTGTAGCAGCGAAAGGGTTAATGCGGCCGTGGTGGCTTTACTTCATGAACTGCGTGCTCCCCCCTAAACGTGAGCTTGCGAACTATGCTATACTATGGTGCTGCTTCTCTTGGCGCGTGAGTCGTGTGCAGCTGGCAACGCAGCAATTTTCCCGCGTCTGGGCGGGCATGCGCGAGCCGCCAAGATAAAAGAATTGAACTATAGTGAGATAATATGAAAATCTTGTGTATGGTTTTTGAAGGGTAGGGGCAGCTGAATCACGCTGTGGAGTCAGCAGCTTATTGTTGTCGTTTCCCTCGTGTGAATTTTATTTTATAGAGTATTAAGTTGTATGATGTTAATTTCACGTGCTGACTTGTTTCGTGGCCATAGAGATTTGCTCCTCAATTTGGTCATACAGGGTTGTCGGAAATTGCCGTTACAAACTTCTAGAACATGCAGAGGTGAGTGAGTACATAACATTTTGAATAGCAACCCATGTACGGAAACGTATCGTTTCCGTTCTACGACAGTTTCAATTCAAATGTGTACCTCGTCAACGTCTGCTTAGGGCAAGAGAAACGTCTTCTTCCTTCCAAGCACACGGGTCCCGCATACTTAGTCTTCCTACGACACGTAACGGACTCGTTCTTGGAAGCTGTGCCATTGAATGTCCGTCAGGAAATGTGGTTTCAGCAAGATGGAGCACAACCTCACTTTTCATAGGCTGTCTGGAGACATCTCAATAGACGGTATGGTGAACGATGGATAGGCCGTGGTGGTCCAATCTCGTGGCCGCCACGATCGTCGGATTTAACCCGTAAGCACTACTTCTTGTGGGGCCGTATGAAGAACCTAATTTGTGAGACACCTGTAGATACAGAGGAAGATCTGCTGGCACGGGTTGTGCCCGCTGCACAAGACACTGAAGAGACACCAGGTGGGATGGAGAGAGTGTACCACAACATGCTTCGGAGGTACAATGAGTGTAACAACGCTGGTGGTCGCCACATCGAGCCGCTGTTGTAATGCATCGGTACATTGCGGCTGGTGCCATAGATGCTGGGTTCTTGTTGTTGTCGACTAATACGCTCCTGGAAATTGAAATAAGAACACCGTGAATTCATTGTCCCAGGAAGGGGAAACTTTATTGACACATTCCTGGGGTCAGATACATCACATGATCACACTGACAGAACCACAGGCACATAGACACAGGCAACAGAGCATGCACAATGTCGGCACTAGTACAGTGTATATCCACCTTTCGCAGCAATGCAGGCTGCTATTCTCCCATGGAGACGATCGTAGAGATGCTGGATGTAGTCCTGTGGAACGGCTTGCCATGCCATTTCCACCTGGCGCCTCAGTTGGACCAGCGTTCGTGCTGGACGTGCAGACCGCGTGAGACGACGCTTCATCCAGTCCCAAACATGCTCAATGGGGGACAGATCCGGAGATCTTGCTGGCCAGGGTAGTTGACTTACACCTTCTAGAGCACGTTGGGTGGCACGGGATACATGCGGACGTGCATTGTCCTGTTGGAACAGCAAGTTCCCTTACCGGTCTAGGAATGGTAGAACGATGGGTTCGATGACGGTTTGGATGTACCGTGCACTATTCAGTGTCCCCTCGACGATCACCAGTGGTGTACGGCCAGTGTAGGAGACCGCTCCCCACACCATGATGCCGGGTTTTGGCCCTGTGTGCCTCGGTCGTATGCAGTCCTGATTGTGGCGCTCACCTGCACGGCGCCAAACACGCATACGACCATCATTGGCACCAAGGCAGAAGCGACTCTCATCGCTGAAGACGACACGTCTCCATTCGTCCCTCCATTCACGCCTGTCGCGACACCACTGGAGGCGGGCTGCACGATGTTGGGGCGTGAGCGGAAGACGGCCTAACGGTGTGCGGGACCGTAGCCCAGCTTCATGGAGACGGTTGCGAATGGTCCTCGCCGATACCCCAGGAGCAACAGTGTCCCTAATTTGCTGGGAAGTGGCGGTGCGGTCCCCTACGGCACTGCGTAGGATCCTACGGTCTTGGCGTGCATCCGTGCGTCGCTGCGGTCCGGTCCCAGGTCGACGGGCACGTGCACCTTCCACCGACCACTGGCGACAACATCGATGTACTGTGGAGACCTCACGCCCCACGTGTTGAGCAATTCGGCGGTACGTCCACCCGGCCTCCCGCATGCCCACTATACGCCCTCGCTCAAAGTCCGTCAACTGCACATACGGTTCACGTCCACGCTGTCGCGGCATGCTACCAGTGTTAAAGACTGCGATGGAGCTCCGTATGCCACGGCAAACTGGCTGACACTGACGGCGGCGGTGCACAAATGCTGCGCAGCTAGCGCCATTCGACGGCCAACACCGCGGTTCCTGGTGTGTCCGCTGTGCCGTGCGTGTGATCATTGCTTGTACAGCCCTCTCGCAGTGTCCGGAGCAAGTATGGTGGGTCTGACACACCGGTGTCAATGTGTTCTTTTTTCCATTTCCAGGAGTGTATAAACCATAAGGTATAAGTTGTAATGCAAATGCGTCAGTAATAACGGAACGAGTCAGTATTGTTTTCAAGTGGATTGCAACAATTTTACTGGGTCAACCCTAAGTACATTCCTCACGTGGGTGTGGATGAGATAATCATCTGCATTGAAACTGTCGTAGGTCGGATACGATACGTTTCCGGACATGTCCTAGAAATTTGTAACGGGAATTTTCGACCAACCTGTATGAAACTAGACATGTAAAACAAAACAACACAAAGTATATCTTATTTCAGTGTCTTGTTGACTTGAACCTGTTAGATTCAATCCTTATGTTTCAGGAGGACGAATTCTGGTCGTCAAATGAATCTGTAGTTTGGATGGCTTCTGCTTCAGATACTTGTCAGTGTCTCTTGATCTTCACCTTTACACAGTAGCTGGCCGACCGAAAGTGCTGCTCAGAGTAATCACGAAGCTCATCTCTTTCCTGTACACACCTAAACTTAAGCTGCGCGTGCAGCACAATATCAACAGTTAAAGGTGAGAAATAGTGACTTTGAAAAAAAGGCATGGAAAAATAAAAGAAGGACTACGCTCAGCTACACGATGCACTGGTTGGAGGAAGCGACCTGTAAAGGGATTAAGTGGCGCTGCACGTGATAGCCAGCTCAGCTCCATCTGTACACGTGGGCCGCTACATCATTAAGATCGGCGTCCCTCCGCACGCTTTGTCAGGGAGGCGCAGCCTTTGTGCGCGCTGGGGCGGCCTAGACGTAATAAATCGACTGCGGCCCGGCTCGGGTTACCATTAGGCGTTGCCCCCTCTTCTGCCCCTCGCACGCCGGCTCCCGGTGTTCCCCTCAAGACCAGTAGCCGGCAGCCAGCAGCCAGCAGCGGCTGCCAGTTTTTGTCGCCCAAACAGCGCTCCCCGCCCTGCCCCCTCCCCCCCCATCCCCGCCCCCACGATCCGCCCCACAGCCCCGCACAACCTGTTGTCTGATAATATTCAGTCGCCTGCACCATCGCAGTGCACTTCACTTGATCCGCAACTGTCACGGTACCCCCCCCCCCCCCCATGAGCCATTAAGGGGCTGGTGAAACCGATGTGCACTCAGAACAGTTCCTGTTACTGTACAAACTCTTCACCATGCACCAGCCGCGTTAATTCCCTACGAAAACACCAACTTTCGACAGTAACAACCATCAGAGGCTACTTACGTTGCTGCTGTTAACAGTACCAACAGCTAGGGATAGGAAAAAACTGGCAGGTTAACAACCGATGCCGGTATTTTAGTTTTGAATAATCGGTATTTTTCGGCACTTGTTTAGTCTAAGTTGCAAACTTTTCCTTTTTCTTCAATTTATATTAACAACCGGTAAAAGTACGAGGGCCGTTCAGAAAGTAACCTCCGGTTGATTTAAAAAAATACACAAAGTTAAATAAAAATATTTTAATATATACATCTTACAACTACATCTTTGCACTATTTTTCTACATAGTCTCCATAGCGATTGAGGCACTTATCGTATCTCTTCACAAGCTTTGAAATTCCTTCTGCATAAAAATCACCCGCTTGTGCCTGGAGCCAGCCTGTGACCGCATCTTGCTGTCACTATCTCGTACAAGAGAGTCTTAGAAATCTGTGGAAAACCAGTAGACAACTCTGACGTTGAGAAACGTCGATTTTCACAAACTTTTGCATCAACTGTCTGAACGAGTTCGTCAGTCACCAATGATGGTCTACCACTCCTCTCTTCATCATGAACGTTTTCTCGTCCACTTTTGAATAAACGTACCCATTCACGGACAACTCCTTCACTCATAACTCTTGGTCCGTACACGGCACAAAGCTCACGATGAATAGCTGCTGCAGAATATCCTTTGGCTGTAAAAAACCTTATGACAGCACGCACTTCACATTTGGCGGGGTTTTCTATTGCAGCACACATTTCAAACTGCCACAAAAACTAAACTAGCGCAGGTACGACGTTCACTCGACCACGGCTTGATGCGGACTGACCTGTTGAGTGCGTGGACGCACAGATGGCGTCGCTACTCCCCCCACAACCCGCACTGTGACCAATCGGAGGTTACTTTCTGAACCGCCCTCGTATATATACTAAGATGGTATCTCTTCTTTCGGACATGTCCGAAAGAACAGATACCATCTTAGTATATACATAGTTAAGGCTCACCGGCCACTTGACCATCTTCTTCCTCTGTGCGAATGCACAAACAGTGCCCGAACTCTTACGGGAATCGGCAACGCGCCGCGAGTAATGAGTATAGTGGGCGGGGGCACTACGAATGTAGTGCGGGACAATACGTTGAGAATGTGGCTTTCGCAGGAGGCGTGCCAGAGATAAATCCCTGGAGTCGCGCTATCCTCTGTGTCCTCGGTTGCTCGGATGGACGCCGGCACGGTAGCGCAGCGAGTTCGGTCAGACGGTTAGCTGCCCTCTGTAATAAAAAAACTGAGTTCAACGAACTAAAACGGATGTCTTACGACGTCCGCCCCGAGCCAGTGCAACGAACGAAATAAGATTAAAAAAGAAAATGGATAGAGCGTCTGCCATGTAAGCAGGAGATCCCGGGTTCGAGTCCCGGTCGGGGCACACATTTTCATCTGTCCCCGTTGACTTATGTCAACACCTGTAAGCAGCTAAGGGTGTTCATTTCATTGTAACCGGTAAAAGAACCGGCATAGTGTGCGACCTGTGTGTAGGCGTCTGGTGCCACAAAACTCTGAAAAGCCATCAAGCACTTGTCGAATCCATATCATGGAGAATCACTGCTGAACTGCGTCCCAGAAGTGGACCAACGCGCTTTTAAGCAGTGAGTCATAATGTTTTGCGTCGTCACTGTGTATACGAACCACTGGGGATGTGACTCTTTGCCGAGCAGTTCTAGGCGCTTAGCGCAAACATGGCTTAAAGACGATTTTCAAACCGACAAGGAAGATCAAAGAGTGTCTTAGACCGGCAAAGGAGAAAAGGGACCCACTTGCAATGTTGGGAATATACCGTATACCATGCACATGCGGAAAAGTTTATGTCGGAATGACTGGACGATCCATTAACACCAGGATCAAAGAGCATAAGCGACATTGCAGGTTGGGGCAGGTGGAGAAATCGGCCGTGGCAGAGCACGCACTGAATGAGACCGACCACGTAATAAAATTCGCCGACACGGAAGTTCTGGCTGTAGAGAACCATTATCACACGCGCTTGTTCAGAGAAGCTGTAGAAATACAAAAACACGCGAACAGTTTGAACAAGAAAGAGGAAAGCCTTAAGGTCAACGGATCTTGGCTTCCCGTACTGCAGCGCACGACCGTCGCAGGTAGCAAGAGGAGAACCGCACCGGAAATGACCGCGGAGAAGCCCTCGGACGTTGGCGCGCCAGGTGCATATAGTCTGCGCCCGCGAGCTCGGCTCCAGTTCGCCACCGGCAATGGAGGGTGAAGCTTTGACAATGCCAGCCACTCGTGCTGGCGAAATGTCAGAAAAATCATTAGATGAACGTCGGCCGAAGAACCCGAGACAGAAGCCAATAGGCATTTTATAGGTTAGTTTTCTTGATGTGTCGTTTTAAGCTGTGATAAAAATGAACGCAGCTTCATCACCATTCAGAACGTGTGGTGCTGAAATGCTGCAATTTGGTAAGATATTTTGGAGAAATACATTAAATTCGTGGTTTTCTGGCCGTTTGAACAATTTCGCTGGCCTTAAAAATTCCCCCAGCTCTTTGTTTTACTCTAGCGCCTACCATAAACTTTTTATCGGCATTAGCAACAGCCATAAGAATTACAAAAAGGAATTTCAGGTTCTTGAAATAAATCGATCCACTATGCGATGTTCATTTTAGTTCACAATGGCGTCCATCCGAACAGTTCTGTAATTTCTAGAAGAGAGAATATTTTCCGCTACATTCTTGAGGCGTTCTTCGGTGGGTGGCGGCCATACTTCAGGTCCAAACTGTAGCACAATAGCTGAACACTTGTCATAAACTATTCATGGTAACAGTACTTTTTCCAAGTTTAATTGCACATGTTATAATTTTAAAAGTGCCCGCTGTTACGAAAAAACTGAAAGAAAATAAATCAAACTGTTTTGGTACGAAATAATTTAATCAGTAAAGTTAAAATTGCCCGCCCGGTTGGCCGTGCGGTCTAACGCACGGCTTTGCGGGCGGGAAGGAGCGCCTGGTCCCCGGCACGAATCCGCCCAGTGGATTTGTGTCGAGGTCCGGTGAACCGGCCAGTCTGTGGATGGTTTTTAGGCGGTTTTCCATCTGCCTCGGTGAATGCGGGCTGGTTCCCCTTATTCCGCCTCAGTTACACTGAGAGCGATTGCTGCGCAAACAAGTTATCTACGTGCGCGTACACCATCATTACTGTACCACGCAATCATAGAGGTTACACTCGTCTGGTGTGAGACGATTCCTGGGGGGTCCACCGGGGGCCGAACCGCACAATAAGCCTGGGTTCGGTGTGGCGCGGCGGAGGGGTGAAGTGGACTGCGGTAGTCGTCGTGGGGTTGTGGACCACTGCGACTGCGGCGGGGACGGAGCTTCTCCGTCGATTCTAGGTCCCCGGTTACCATACAATACAATACAAAGTTAAAATTAACAGTTGTGTACTTAAAGAAATAATTAACAGTGTTTAATTATATGTAAATACCTAATTAAACAGGTTTGTCACTTACTAACAATGTAACGCCAAGTCTGTTTCTTCTTTGAGAATTAAAAACACAGCATTAAAAATAATAGAGATAAATTCTCGTAGTTCTAGTAGACGAATGTAGAAAGAAGCCGAAAAACCTGAGGGCAAAATCAGACAATGGAAAATCCAGGAAGGAATGTAACAATGTAATGAAAAGATCGTAGCTACTCACCATATAGCGGAGATGGTGAGTCGCAGAGAGGCACAACAAAAAGTCTGAAAGTTAGTTTTCGGCCAACAAGGCCTTTGTCGAAAACAGAAAACATACACACGCATACACACTCACACAAAACGCAACTCACACAAATATGACTACAGTCTCTGGCAAGTCCAGCCAGACATTCCGCTGCCAGAGACAATGGTTATTTTTGTGTGAGTTGCGTTTCCTTGAGTGTGTACGCGTGTGTATGTTTTCTGTTTTTGACAAAGGCCTTGTTGGCCGATAACTAACTTTCCGACAGCCTTTTCGTTGCGCCTTTCTGCGACTCAGCATCTCCGCTGTACGGTGAGTAGAACTATCCTTTTCGTTATATTGCTGAAAAACCTGAAAGATACGTTCAGGAAGAATGTGCGAACTCAGCAACATAAATCTGGGTGTGCCTCCAGCTTTCCACTGAAGAAGTGGAAATTTGCAACTCTTCCGAGCCCGGTTGTTTGGAAATGTTAATAATGTTACAGTAACGTTATTTTAATGCCAATACCATCTCCGTTCTTGAGAGCACGGCCTAGCTGTCAGTCCGAAAAAGTGCCATCTGCAACCATGTCAATGGAGACAGAGCATTTGCACGGCTTATGAAAGGATAGGTAGGAAATTGGCTGTGCCTTTCAAAGGAATCATCCCAAAATTTACCTTAAGGGGCTCCGGAAAGGCTCAAAATCATGAAAAGTTCAATTTTTACTTTTTTGCGTTTTCTGAATCTGCAGACTATTACCTTTTAATATATATATAATTTATTCAATTCCGAAGACGACAACTATTTTTAAATTTTTTTTGAAATGTGTTCTGCATGGGCGTGACCCACTGTGGCGCTGTTAAACTGCTGTCAAATGGTGTTATTATTAACGTCCGTGTTCATCAGGTACATTTTAGTGATGTGAGATAAAGTATGTGTTGTGGCTAACCTGTGATGGTTCAATATATATCGCTGGTGTGATTGTCGATTGTTTCATGTTTATTTACTCTGTCGTTATCTCGAAAATATTCGTAATTAATTCTTTCTTGAGTCTCTGTTTTGTTGAAGTATAATAATGAGTAAAAGTAAAGTTATTAGAAATCCTCTGAAGGCTTTTAAGAAAAGGAGAAATGTTGGAAAGCCAAAGTTATGTGTTATTACTGTAAACAATAAAGACGATGAAAATCCCCAACATAGCTTGTGTCCCAAAGAAGAAGACAGTTGGTGTAAATATAACAAAGGATTGCTAACTGGTGAAGTGTACACTCATAAGCATAGTCTGCTTCATGCAATAATGGAGGTGATAAAACCTATTTTCAGAGACTTAGCAGCACCTGAACTGTTGAAAAAGTGTATTCACGGAAAAACTCAAAACCCCAATGAAAGTGTAAATAGTGTTATATGGTCGAGAATCCCCAAGACTGTATTTGTTGGAATAGAAACACTTCACTTTGGTGTGTATGATGCTGTTGCGACTTTCAATGATGGCAACATTGTAAGGTGCAAGGTATTTAGAAATATGGGAATGAAGATAGGTTCTAACACGGTACGAGCGATGCTTGCTTTATACAAGGAACGCCTTCGGGCTGCAGACAGAGCTGTAAAGAGTCTAGAAATACAAGCAAGAGTAAACAGGAGGAGGAACAAGAGGAAGCTGGAGGAGGAGTTTGCAGAGGATGAAGATAATCCATCCTATGGACCTGGAATGCACTAAAAAGTTAATCCAATCTTTGTCGCTCGATTCCCAAAACTTTTATTTTCTCATACTAATTACATGTTTTCTAAGGATCTTCCAAACATATTTGTTGCAAACTTTCAGTAAATGTTACACAGTACCTTCTGCATAATTTAACATAGCCTTTTTCCAAAAAACTGTATATTTTTGAATATATAAATAAAAAATTACAAAAAAGTGTTGTGAATTTTCATTACAATTGAAAAAAAATCATCTTTAATAACTGAACTAAAATTTTGTAAAATTCCTGTGTTAAGTTGTAGCCCATATTCCAATAAATAATCTGTAAAAAGTTCAACTTCCTACCTCAAATACTTTGTGAGGAAAGATGTAATTTATAAGCGTTATTTTAACATTGCAAGTATAGGGCGTTCCGGAGCCCCTTAAGTAATTCAGAGGCATCACGTAAAACCTAAATCTGCGTGGCCGGACGGGATTCGAAGCATCGTTTTCCTGAATGTGGGTCCAGTGAACCGGTCACTGCGTAACGTCGCTCGATCGGAAGTACTGGAAGTAGAGGAGGCGATTTTCCGTAAGTGTGGTCCACAACAGTACCTTTTGACACAGTGTTCCCTCCTGAAAAGACCTGAGCAGCCAGACAACACCGCGAGCTGCGTTTGCCTGTCTGACACGCCACAAGAGGCGACACTTTCTCCAGTTCCGCCCACGGAGTGGCGTGCGTGACGAAGCAGTTACGGCAGTGGAGGCGCACTGGGCGGAGGTGTGGAGCAGACGCAGCTGCCGGATGCGAGAGGCGCGGGGGCGGCCTTCACAATGAATAAAACACGGCCCGAGGCCGCGGGCGAGGATGAGGCGCGCCGGCCGCGAATGTCAACACGCCGCCAGCGCCGCACACCAACTTAGACTGGGGAGGGGGGGGGGGGGGGGGGGCGCCGCATGAGAATGCGACGCCAGCCTCCTGGACAGGCTTCATCTCCGCCACGAAGGTGCTGGCAGTAATTGCTGTAGCCATCCGAAGCGACCTAACATCGGATTACGAGGCCTGTTCAGAAAGTAAGCTCCGATTGATTGCCAAATTGAAACCACAGTGAACATCAGAAATGTTTCACTTGTAACAATTAGCTACACCTTTCAGCTACTTCTCTACGTAGTCGTCGTTCTGACTTAGACTTTTGTCATAGCGTTGTACCAACTTTTCAATAGCCTCATCATAGAAGGCAGCCGCCAGTGCTTTCCGCCAATTCTCCACGCTGGCCTACACCTCGTTGTCTGTGTCAAAATGTTGTCTTCAAAGACAGCGGTTCATGTGACCAGAGATGAAACTCAGGGGGAGACAATTGCGGACTGTATTGTGGGTAATCTCCCATTTCCATTTGAAAACGATGCAGGAGCATCTTCATTGCCCCTGCAGAATGCGGCTGAGAATTGTCTTGAAGAAGAAACAGCACGACAGTTATGTAATGTTAGATGCATAGCTTCAGGCGAAATTTCTCACCAGGCCCTCGTACTTGGCGGCTGACACTATTTTCTAGACATCTTTACGCACTCACTGCGAGCTCAGAAATGAGAAGAGCGACGTGATGCTAACTGGGGTTATACTAGAGACACTACCCAACACATCTGTGCAAAGCTTTATCGGATTTTCATAGTCGTTTCCATTTCGCGACCGATCGGAGCTTACTTTCTGAACGCCCCTTGTATTTATTAGTTTTATCTCACGTACCACGGACTTAAATGAACCCCTTAGGTGCGAGGTGGCAGAGGGCCAGTGATGTTTACACCGTTCGTCGCCACACATATTGTCTAACGTGCATCCACAATATTGGCTGCTAATGACAGTGGAGAGCACAACATGAGTTTACGGAGCGTAATTGAATTGTTTTGTTGAGGAAGTAATTTACAAAAGTGCTACAGTGCTAATGGTGTTGACACAAGGGAGAGCAAAAGTAACGATAAATAAAACAAACATTGCATTATATCTACAACCATTTCCGAAGCTGACAAACTGCCGATTGGCTTCTGTCTCGGGTTCTTCGGCCGACGTTCATCTAGTGACTTTACTGACGTTTCGCCAGCACGAGTGGCTGGCATTGTCAAAGCTTCGCCCTCCGTTGCCGGTGGTGATGGAATGGCGATTTCTATGAACAGCTGGAAGGCGTCGCTATGGATAGTCCTCTTAGTCCAGTGGTGGCCAACTTCTTCATGGAACAATTCGAAGCACAGGCACTGGACTTGGCGACTCGCAAGCCTAAGGTGTGGTACTTGTAGATCGATCATACTTTCCTTGTGCGGAGCCATGGTGGAGAACAGCTCGGTGACTTCCTAAGACACTTGAACAGTCTCGATGCCAACATAAAATTTACCATGGAAGTAGAAACGGACAAGAAAATGTCATTTCTAGATGTACTGCTCACAAGGGATGGCGAAAACGTGGGACACAGCGTGTATCGAATACCGACACACACGAACCGATACCTGGACAAACAATCAAACCACCACCCGAGCCCGAAAAGAGGCATGATCAATACGCTCGTAACGCGTGCAGGACAAGTATGTGCGCCGCAGCACCTCAGACGCGAAATGCAACACCTGGAAAGTGTTCTGAGGAGCAATGGGTACTGCGCAAGTTATATTAGAAGTGTAACAGAGCCAAACATTCAGCGAAGTAAGGAATCAGAAAAAGGTTACGGCCTTTCTGCCATACATTCCCAGAGTTACGGACAGAATCGGCCGTATAATGCGCAAACATGGCGTAAAGACGATTTTCAAACCGACAAGGAAGATCAAAGAGTGTCTTAGATCGGCAAAGGAGAAAAGGGACCCACTTGTAATGTCGGGAATATATCGTATACCATGCACATGCGGAAAAGTTTATGTCGGAATGACTCGACTATCAATCAACACCACGATCAAAGAACATAAGTGACATTGCAGGTTGGGGCAGGTGCAGAAATCGGCCGTGGCAGAACACGCACTGAATGAGACCGAGCACGTAATAAAATTCGCCGACACGGAAGTTCTGGCTGTAGAGAAGCACTATCACACGCGCTTGTTCAGAGAAGCTGTAGAAATACAAAAACACGCGAACAGTTTGAACAAGAAAGAGGAAAGCCTTAAGGTATCCGGATCCTGGCTTCCCGTACTCCAGCGAACGACCGTCGCAGATAGCAAGAGGAGAACAACACCGGAAATGACCGAGGAGAAGCCTTCGGACGTTGGCGCACCAGGTACATATAGTCTGCGGCAGCGAGCTCGGCTCCAGTTCACCATTGGCAATGGAGGGTGAAGCTTTGACAATGCCAGCCACTCGCGCTGGCGAAACGTCAGTAAAATCACTGGATGAACGTCGGCCGAAGAACCCGAGACAGAAGCCAATCGGCAGTTTGGCAACAAGTGGCCACAAAAGCGTTAACAATTTTGTATTCCGAAGTTGACATTTCCTCAGAAAGGAGCCCAAGGAAGTTCGCAGAATGAGAAAGAAATGACAGATGGAGTAATAGCGTTTCTGCAAGATGAATCAGTTGAATGTATGGGGTCGTATACGCACAACTGTGCGAACAATGTACGTGAGGAGTACAATGATGACGGAAAGTGGTTAACAAGTGAAAGTGATACTCAAAGAGGTGTCGAGGCATGTAGTTCATCATCCTTGTCGGAGGGGGAGCCATAAATTCCGTCTGCAGTGAAACGTAGTAAAGGACACTGAAACGTCCCCTTTGAACAAGCTTTAACTGACACACAATATTTTTTAGCGCAACGCAATCTGACTTTCAATAATCCCTACAAAAGAATGGCCCTGACTAACATTAACCTATACCTTTCACAAATCACTTACCTCACAAAAATCTTCGTTACTCGAACTACTGCAATACAGCGAGCGCCACTTCTGCCAGCTAAATAAAAGATTCAAACTACGGAAGGCACTAACTACTGATAGGCATAGTTAGCAAATGAAAGATTTTAATAGAGAACAAGCAATGTGTTTACCTTAACAGTGTTGAAAAATCATAATATACATAGCAGTTCATGACATCCAGTCTTACAAATTTCAAAACTCCGCCATTTCTCTCCCCACATCCACCACTGCTGGCGGCTCACCTCCAACTGCGCAACGCTACGCGCTGTTAACATCCAGCTGCCCAACACTACAATGGCAGACAACAATGCAAACTAGCCACAGACTGCACACAGTGATTTTCATACAGAGCGCTACGTGGCGTTAGCAATAAAAAAACCTAAACAGCCTACTTACAACACTCATTGTCCAAGTTGCAGGTACTAAACACAATTGCGTACATGGAAGATCATCCGCAGAATATTAAAAAAAAATTACCAACAACTTTCAAATAAGTCCGCAGCAGTATGGCAATATAATGCGTAAGAAAAACTATGGACATTCAAGGGAGGACAAGACGCTCTTGTCAGAAAAGCTGCTGTTTGCGTGATCAAGGCTCCTCGACACAATTTACTGTCACTGGGTAACCTACTACGTTAGTCATATCAAAATGCAAATGACATAGATTTCAGTGATTTCAAGGGAAGCAGTGGATGGTTGCGTAACCTCAAAGATTCCTGAGGAATTGGAAGACGTTAGTCAAGAAAATTTGAAACAAGGCGTCAACTTGACGGTGCACAGCCATCTGCGGAATCAGCCCGAAAATTTGTAGATCAGAAAAACAAACTTTTTCGATCGTTCAGTAAGGAATTTGTTTTCAGCCCCGACCACTCGGTATCTGAAGAGGAAATGAATATGGAAGAAACTCTGGAAATCCGAGGTACCGAGAGAATTGTGTCAAGATCAACTAACATTCATGCCTTAACGCATTCCTATACAATTATTCCGACTGTTAATCTGGATCGCAAATTGGCAGAAACGTTATTTATTTGGCTGCTTGAAGTTGGAGGTGCTCTACCCCCTAAGATTCTTTCTCGTGTGCGTGATCTTGGATGGGCAGTAGGAATATTTACATCCCAGCAAGCAAGAATGGAAAAATTGGCGTAAGAAAACTGCAACTATGGTATGGGCACTGCTTTTGGCCAATAGGTGGTCAGCCTGCTTTTGCTTGATCCCTGGTGTGCATATAAAAATCATACTTTCGAGTAAACTATTCCTCCTGAAAACTGTGTGACATTACACTTCATATCACCTTGAACCAGTGGACATATCCAGTCTCTTTTTCATTCGGTGTTGATAGAGCAAGTTAATGGTTTGTTTTGAACATTTCTTGAATGTCGTCGATGTCCATTTTGTAAATTGTAATACGTATATCGCATATAAGATTGATCTCTGCACCTTCCGGATACTTATTTTCTGTCGCTCTCCTGATGCACATGTGAGTCAAAATGGTTCAAATGGCTCTGAGCACTATGGGACTCAACTGCTGAGGTCATTAGTCCCCTAGAACAGAACTAGTTAAACCTAACTAACCTAAGGACATCACAAACATCCATGCCCGAGGCAGGATTCGAACCTGCGACCGTAGCGGTCTTCCGGTTCCAGGCTGCAGCGCCTTTAACCGCACGGCCACTTCGGCCGGCTACATGTGAGTCATTAGCAGCTAATATTTTTCCTGTCGTAGTTGTTAACACAACACTTTCCAATGAGCCTTACTAAAGACTGAACTTGTCACTTTGCTTTCAAGGGATTCCTTGTTAGATAAGACGAAATAATAAATATACAATACAGTAATGCAAAATAAGAAAAACCAAGGCAAAATTGTACAAGACGATACTGGTTTTCTATTAGATGGACCGCAAGGACCAGAATTCCGCTGAATAGATGTACCTATCACTTGCTGCTCATAGATCTTCTGTGGTGCAAGGATCGCGCAGACTCCTGAAAACTAGTAGATGTGGGTCCTGTACGTCACCACACTCACAGGACTCACCTTCAGTCATGAAGTCCCAAGCTGTAAAGTTAACCTTGCATCATGACACTCCCGTCGTCATTCTATTTAGTGCCTTTCACGGCTCATGCGGTAGATAAAGTCCCGTGGCAGATTCCTCTTTGGCGTTCCCCCAACCCCTTCGGTTAACGAATTTCTCCAGCGCTCTGTTCGGCGAGTTCCAGGTGCTGGTGGAAGTGCTGGGGGCGTCTGCAGTTGACTTCCTTTTTCGCAATTTCTGCTGCTGTTCTTCTGCGAGAGTCACGTGGCGTTATACCCGTAATTTGATAAATTTTGGTGACAGGAGTTGGTCATAGGTAGGCAGTCACAATACGCCCAGTTTAATTCGACGCTGTATCAACCTACTTGGCATGAGTGGAGGTTCGCCAGACTGGTACTGCGAATTCTGCTGCAGAGAAGAATACTAATAGGGGAGATGCACAGAACATCTGTGAGCCGCACGTGGTTTACGTATGATGTTGTTCCAGTCTGATACTTTTAGCTTTGTTTCTTGGCAGCGATTTTAAAGTTTGACACTACAGTCCAACTTTACTCCCAGCTCTATTGTAATATCGTAACGGCATAGTTGTTGCCCTCTCCGGGTAATATTTAACTTCCTCCTAGCTTTCCAGTTATGAAAGGCTTTATCCTGCTTGTGGTGCTGATCATCACAATATTTGCAAAGATCTTCGATAGCTGCTGTTAGCTTCGTCTCCACCGCCTGAAAGGTTTTGCCTTGAGCTGCAGCTGCTGTGTCACCTGCAGAAATATCGAATGACCATACAGAACAAACAGTAAGAAAAGCATATGTCAGGCCGATGCTCACTGGACGAGTCTTAAGGAAGCGGAACCCATTCGCGAAAGAACTAGCTTACAAATCATTTTCATTAGCTTCTTGCGTATTGTTCATCAGTATGGGAACCTTACTAAGCAATATTAATAAAAGAGATTGAGGAAATCTAAAGAACACCGGTGCGTTTCGTCACTGGAGAAGCTTAATGTTGAAATATCGAGAGGACATCGTACGTTCTAAAAGAGTACACCTGCATACGTCTCACGAAATGACAATGACGAGAAACTAGAAATTATTTTTGATATGCAGCAATACCGACAATCATTCTTCCTGTGCCCTTTCCTTGAATGGAACAAGAAAGGGGGCAAAACATAATGGTATGAGAAGTACTCTCTGTCACTCATCGTAAGGTTGTGGAGGGTAGATGTGGATGCAGGATGGGTCAGACATGCACTGCTGACCATTGCTGGCAACGGCATCGCAATGAACAAACGTCAAACTGGCATTAATCGTGCTACATGCTTGGATACGCAAATTATTAGCATTTTAGCGAAACCACAAAAAAGAAGCTAGGAGTAACCCTATCTACAATCTGTATTCATTGCACTACGCCACTTGTGAGAGGGGGAAACCTCTGTTAGCACATGCCCACGCGTCGGAATTGGACGCTGGCAGTCTTCGGTTCGCCTTCCCAATAACATTTTCTGTGTGTCCTTCCCAGTTCGTTCGTTATTGTTATTTCTATGTATTTAATTGAATTTATGGCCTTAAGATTCGACTGATTTATCATGTGAAATCGGAAATCATCAAATATTTTTAACTAAGGGCTAAATTTGTGATCCCTTGATGCCTCAAAATATGTCCTACCAACCGATCCCTTCTTCTAGTCAAGTTGTGCCACAAACTTCTCTTCTCCCCAATCGTATTCAGTACCTCCTCATTAGTTACATGATCTACCCACCTTATCTTCAGCAGCATGGAGAGCTGCATCAAACCAGTCTCAGGACTGAAGACCACAACAACAACAACAACAAGGGCTTCCCTGCAATATTTTGAAAACAGTTGCATAGCGAATAGACATGCCAATCCAAAATATGTGAAATTTAATTTTTTATGCTACAAGTAAAGCGTTTTCCGAAAAACTTCAACAGCTTTGCTACGTTTATGTACTCTTGGTTCTTTCAGCAGCACTACAGATACTCATCTTTCACCATTCTGCTTTGAAACCTAAATGTGGACGCGATTCTCTACGTGGTAGGACAATCTGAAATAATCTTTCAGAAATCTGCAATAAAGAGCCCACAACAAAGAATTGCGGCAGTGAGTCTCAACAGTGCAAGGTTCTCAATAGGAGTGCTGTAACATGAGCTAAACACATGTATGCGTGTTTTGTCTGTTTTCTCTTTTATTTGTACCTCCGAAGGCAGCCTTTGATACATACTGAAACACTCACACACACCCATGATTCGCACACAATATTTGCTTTCGTTGTAAACTTATTACTTACGTTGGGAGGTGGCATCACACTCTCTCACTTTAACAACACTGTCAGTCAGATTACTATTCATAGTTTAGGTCATGATCTCGGTGTTCCCCAGGACTACATTTGTTACACTATGTGATCATAAGTATCCGGAGTCCGCCCTAGTAGCTGAGTGGTCAGCGTGACAGACTGTCAATCCTAAGGGCCCGGGTTCGATTCCCGGCTGGGTCGGAGATTTTCTCCGCTCAGGGACTGGGTGTTGTGTTGTCCTAATCATCATCATTTCATCCCCATCGACGTCAAATCGAAAGACCTGCACCAGGCGAACGGTCTACCCGACGGGAGGCCCTAGCCACACGACATTTCCATAAGTATCCGGACAGCCCCCAAAACAAACGTTTTGCATATTAGGTGCATTGTGCTGCGAGCTACTGCCAGGTACTCCATATTAGCGACCTCATTAGTCATTAGACATCGTGAGAGAGCAGAATGGGGCGCTCCGCGGAACTCACGGACTTCGAATGTTGTCAAATGATTGGGTGTCACTTTCGTCATACGTCTGTACGCCAGATTTCCTCACTCCTAAACATCCCTAGGTTCATTGTTTCCGATGTGATAGTGAAGTGGAAACGTGAGGGGACATGTACAATTCAAAAGCGTACAGGCCGACCTCGTCTGTTGACTGACAGAGACCGCCGACAGTTGAAGAGGGTTGTAATGTGTAATAGGCAGACTTCTATACGGACCGTCACATAGGAATTCGAAACTACTTCAACATCCACTGCAAGTACTATGACAGTTACGCGGGAGGTGAGAAAACTTGGATTTCATGGTCGAGCGGCTGTTCATAAGCCACACATACGCCGGTAAATGCCGAACGACGCCTCGCTTGGTGTAAGGAGCGTAAACATTGGACGACTGAACAGTGGGAAAACGTTGTGCAGAGTGACAAATCACGGTCCACAATGTGGCGATCCGATCGCAGGGTGTGGGTACAGCGAATTCCCGGTGAACGTCATCTGTCAGCGTGCGTAGTGCCAACAGTAAAATTCGGAGGAGGTGGTGTTAAGGTGTGGTCGTGTTTTTCATGGAGGGGCATTGCACCCCTTGTTGTTTTGCGTGGCACTATCACAGCACAGGCCTACATTGAAGTTATAAGCACCTTCTTGCTTCCCACTATTGAAGAGCAACTCGGGGATGGCGACTGCATCTTTCAACACGATCGAGCACCTGCTCATAATGTACGGCCTGTGGCGGAGTGGTTTCACGAGGGTAACGTGCCTGTAATGGACTGACGTGCACAGAGTCCTGACCTGAATCCCTGAACGCCGACGTAGTGCCAGGCCTCACCGACAGATGTCGATACCTCTCCTCAGTGCAGCACTCTATGAAGAATGAGCTGCCATGCCCCAAGAAACTTTTGAGCATCTGATTGAAGTTATGCCTGCGAGAGTGGAAGCTGTCATCAAGGCTAACGGTGTGTAACACCATAACTCTGATGCTGTACTGATTTATTTTGCTTTTGTTTCATTTAATGTTACATTGCTGAGCTTTTGTAAATATTGTTTCATTGAATCGATAACACAAAATTGTATATTTCTTTCTTTGTACAAACTTTGAGTCATGGTCTGATTCTATGCGATGTAGTGTATCTGCAATTTATATTCTTTGTCCCATTTGGAGGGAACAAAACTTACTATATATAATTGTAATTTTGTGTGAATAATTTTTTTTTGTAGAAATGTCTATATGTGCAAATGTTCTGTTTTGTTTAAAATGATTGGTTGCTGTTATGTAAATTGCTGATCCTCGCTTAGGGCTCTTAGTTATTCTGTGTATAAAAGTTGTTGTGGTTCCCCTCGGGAACGGAACTGTGTAGCGCGCGCAAATTGTGGTTGGCCTAGGTGGAAAAGGTGGAACTGATAGTCAGTCGGGCACGAGCCAGCAGTCGGAGATGAGCTACGAGTCCATGCACTGCCATGTAAAGGATGCATATTGTGCTGATTCCGAGAGAGGCTTTTCCTGCTACTTTCCAATGCCTCGGATGGATGGATAAATAGCTGGAACTATTCTGGAATTTGTATCTGTCGTCGCCACCAAGAAATGACAGAGTCCAGCAATTCAGTCTGCGAATCCACCTACCAACATGCAGTTGCCACCACGTTGCGCAATCGCTGTAACGTAATACTATAATGATGTACAGTGAAGGATCAGCTTAATGGATGTATTATTGTGCTCAAATATAAGGTAATTTATATCTGAATTTATGTACCAACCTTGATTTTTCTCCTCATCATAACACCTCTCAGGTTCCTTTCCGTTTGAACTAAAGTAATCACCGAGTGTCCCTACTGAAAGAACTTTTATGACCAATATTATGCTAATTAATGCCTCTTGAACTTAGTAAAAAGAAAGTTAAAGTTAATGTGGCAAGAAAGTGAGTTAAAGTTAATGATGCTTGCTGAAATAATTTTCCTAGTAAAACTGCTTATTAATGTGTTGTTGCTAACTTCAAAATTAAAAGTTCTTAAGACTGAGGCTTATAAAGCAAATGATCACGTTGTTGTCTGTAGTAAATTCTAAAAGGTGAGTCAGTTTCTTGCAATTTTGTCAGTATTGTGTTTCGCTGTAGTAAAAGTGAGAAAGCTGCAGTTGTGAAAGGTTATATGTTCATGATTGCCAAGTGTTTGTATCTCTTGTGTGCATATTAACAGTATAAGGGCCACTCAGTTTGTGTAAGCCCTGAAAGTGATAGTGTTTTTCTGTACCTGTTATAATGTTGCAAATAGTTTGTGCTACTCCAACTGTTAGTTTCACTCTTACCGTAAACATATGAGTGTGTCAGAGTTCATTGCACTCGCGTGTGGCCAAGTCTAGGTTGTGTTTGTCCGTTATAGTTACTTATACCTACTTTCTTCAACGAGAATGTTAATCATTCTTTTGCCTAGTTAGGCTGGCGACCGTTTTCCATTATCAGTTAAACAGTGCAGATAGGCAAAATTTTGTTTGTTACTGTTCAAACATTTACGTAATTCTGACTTTCATTTCCGATAAGCCACCTCTATTAGGTACAACACGGTCAACATAACAAAATTCCTCTCAGAGGGTAACACTGCTCTGTTGCTTTGTACCATAATTACTATAACAAAATAATTCTGTCTTGCAAACTGACTCCTACTTTAGGGTTATGGTATAGCAGTAGCAGACAGGGAGTGTTATACGTGGCTTTTCCGTGACAGGACTAATTGTTCTGTTGGGGCATCGTATGTACTAAGCCAAACTTGGTATTTTGATTGAAATAGCTACGTAAATACGCTGTTGTAGTGTTATAGGTGGGCCAACACCATATTGAATTCCAGCATTACCGACGGACGGCTCCACGAACTTGTAAGTCATTTTCAGCCAGTGTCCAGATGCGTTTGATCATATAGTGTATGTGCGGCTTATGACTTTCTTACATGAGGAAATTGTTGGTAGAATATTCATATATCTGCAAGTGTAGCCTCTAGAGAATTAGTACCCGAGGAGCTGCAGTTGAGGCGACGGGGAACAGGGGGAGAGATGGATTGCGGACCATAAATACTGAGTCCAGCGACCTGGTTGTGCAAGTGATTCTGGGAAGCAACACTCTGTGGATTTTACCTGCAGATGGACTCCGGTCAGTGACACACCCCACTTTCCTCTTAGGGTCAGAGTAGGAGGGCGCCAGTTTGCAAAACATTTTACCTGGGCCAGGCGACAGTCCGTTGGGAAGCCGGTTAGCGGAACGTAGGAAGACACTTAATAGAGACTGCTGTAATCTGAGATTTTGTGCAAATGATGGGCAGGTCGTAAAACTCCAGGCATTCTCATGACAGAAGTTGGGACGATACGGACAGAGCAGCTGGCGCACATGTTTACTGGGAGCAAGACTGTAACCCAGCTGACGCCAAGAAGGCGCCAGGTTCTTTCAGCAAGTGGCAAAAACATATACTTCACAGGCCCAACTGTCTGAGAGGCTTAATAACCTTGTTTCAGAAATTGGAAATGATCGGCCTGGGAAGGTTAGATCTTCCAATAAATGAGGAACTGTGGTCCCATCTAGGTAGAAGTTTTTTGCCGAAACTTGGTCATGCTTACCAAGAAAACGGTCTTTCCCTAGTCTAATTCTTTTTTCAGACAAGAGGGATTTTGAGTCGCTGATTGGCTCCCCTCAGAGTATGCATAGCAGAGGCTTCCTCCCCGAGCATGGGAACCCCTGAGCTGTTTCTGGTTTGCCTACTAGGACAGAAGAACAGTTAAGAGGGAAGATTCAATGAGTAGAGGATAGTTCGATTGGTTTGTGCAATGCGGAGGGGGTGTCGTTTTTGCTAATTTGGCTCCTGTACCGAGGCTTGGTGGATGGTGGAAAGTGGTTGTGATTCTTTGCCTTCTTCGTTTTGCGGTCCACTCCTGGTGGAGGGCTTCATGTGTATCCCTAGTGGATGAGACTCGTGGTCTGCAAATTTTGGTGGACTAGGAGCCATTGGCAGTTTCCCACTGTGTTATCCATGGAACTGCATATCATCTCCGACCTGTGTATTGTCACGAGGGTGAACTTACTGATTGACAATTCCAGCACACACTTTCGCACCTGTGAGTCAAATTGGTTGTCCAGGCCAGAGGACAGCTTCACCTCACACTGGTATCTGCTGGGACTTCCGGGCTCTGATAGGGAAGTTTCCCGCGTTCTAATAATCAGAACACCAGCCCGCGTAGTTTGCAAATTTTCGTGAACCACAGTTTGGAGTGTACTAAGTCGTAGTTGATTTCATTTGAACAGAACTGGGGCCCACAGTGGAGTCATGTAAAAAAAGTCTGATTGCGTTGTAAAAAGGATTAATTTAGGGGAAAATTTGTACAATTTTCCACCACAATGAATGCTTTGCCACTCAAGCACCATTGCTTGCCTAATTTTTGTTTGTCATTTTTTTGTAAGATTTATCAGCCCGACTGTAGCTATAAAACGATAAATAAAAACTTGTCATTATTTTTGTAAACTTAAATGTGCCACTGTTCTCATTCATACTCCCTCGCCGGCCGGTGTGGCCGTGCGTTTCTAGGCGCTTCAGTCTGGAACTGCGTGACCGCTACGGTCGCCGGTTCGAATCCTGCCTCGGGCATGGATGTGTGTGATGTCCTTAGGATAGTTAGGTTTAAGTAGTTTTAAGTTCTAGGGGACTGGTGACCACAGATGTTAAGTCCCATAGTGCTCAGAGCCATTAGAACCATTTGAACCATACTCCCTCAATTATTTACTGCTTTTATTTTATTGTGGTGATACATGGGTTCACCAGTAATTTAAGGTTCAATCGTATTAAATTAGTTAATTTGATTATTTGAGTTCTGAAAGCGATCGCAGACGTAGGCAACAAAAGTGCCAGGAGTGGATTCACTAATTTCATACACAAAAATTAAGAGTGTACCTCACGAATCGAAGGCTATTGAGACGATAGTACTTTTGTTCATGTAAAGAGAATAACATTTAGCATGACTCAGACATATATTTACGATTAGAGTAAGAAATGTTTCGCGACAGCACGATGTGTTCTCATCACTGTCGTATCACTCCAAACACGAATTCAATATGGAACACATAATATTCATGTCTCCAGAAAACTTTCCTGCCTTGCGCTCCTTACATCGCTTAAAGTGTATCAAAGTTAATGTTATTCATATACTTAATGTTGCCCTCTGATATTTGTTCATAGCTCTACGCAGTGGGCCGCAAACAAAATACGCTACGCCACACGAGACACCAGGCCGTGGACACTTCATGCTAATCGTCAAGGCTAGGCTGGACAGCTAGTACTCAGCAATGATTACAGATAATAAAGACTCCTCATGAGGATTGCTCTGCACATGGGAATGAAACGCAGATTTTTGTCATGAAAATTAATTCCATTAGGGCCGGGAAAATTTAGTATCGTTATTAGTGGAGCTGGCTATTTAGTAAGATATCCATCTGAACAACAGATTACTAATGTGAGGGATGAGGGCAACTCGTTTGTCAGAAGAAATGTGGCTGTGAAAAATGTGGCCTCGTGGCCTTGGTCATACCACGGGTATCAGCACGTGCCTTCATAATTTATCGCCTGTCAGCTCAACTCATTTTTGTAGCTCATTAGCAAAAGAAAGAGCGAGTAACTGTAGGTCGTCAGCGTGTTGTTACAAGTAACCTACTTATTCGTTATTTTTTTTTTCTGAAGTTATCTTTCGATCAACAACGGTTGCTCTACAGATGATCGACGAACTGAGCTGCGAAAAAGGTGTGGATAAAAGCGGACACGTCTTTAGTAAGGAATAATTGCTCAAGAGAAATTGGACTAGAGACAGCTGTAGAAAGAGAGCACTTATCCCAACGACGAGTGAAATCTGGTACACAGTGGAAGCTTCATCAATCCGTGGCTCGCGGGACTTATTTCGATTAACAATGACGGGTCGGGTTTTCAGCGGACACAACGAATGTTCTACCGTGCATTCTTCAATGTAGTGTATGATTAGAAGAGTGAATGTTGGGACACAGTGTGTAAGCAAGTGTGTCCTCTCTCTGCCTTACAATCCAAAATTAATGCGGCGCTCTGTATTCGATCAGCGTCGCCGAAATATTTTGATCACTAAAGCAAATTTTCACTAATGCCGGTCGCGCCTAGAGCAAATGTATGACGTCACGATTCTTGTTCCGTCACTTACAATAGTAATGACTATACTATAACTTTTCTATCATTAATTGGCGGTAGATGAAGAAAAATTTCGTTTGAATATATTTCTAGCAACTGAAGTAAGGATTGTAGAAGTTATTATGTGTTTTTCGATTTCTTTTTTTTTGTTTTTTTTTTGTTCTTTTGGGGTAACAGGAAACTGAAATAGAAAGTTCAAAGTTTGTATAAACATGTATTCTGCTGTAAAAACATTTGACCAGGCTTCCTCTTCTCTGCAAACGCTTTGAAATGAGTAAATTCACGGAAAACTAGTGATACTTCGGCAAAAATCATCGTAGATCAACAGCCTTCTTTATTTGAACTTGCAATTCTGAAATTTTACTATGTTGTACAGAGTCATCGCAAAGGTCCATTCCCCCTACGGCGTGTCCACACAATTATTGAAGGGCGTACTGTATTAATGTCATCTATCTTCTGATCATAGTTTATACTGACTGGTGTAACGATACGAACCTCCCGTCCATCTGCTTAGCAGTAATTGAGGATTCCAGGCCTATTCTGCACTTTGGGTTCTATGTTCCCCGGGCGGGGTGCGAGATGCGACTTACATAACACAGCTCTCAAGCATATTTTTGAAACTCAACGGAATTCGTGCCCAGGACGACAGTATGGTAGCTCTGATGTGCATCACTGAACGCAACGACGCCTAATGGTGTTCTCGGTTGTCAATGCTGTTCCAGAAAATCGGAAAACAGAGATAATTAGTCACGTACCACTAATTACTATTAAATTTTGCAAGAGAGGAACAGAAACTTAATATCGAGACGACGCTGATTAATACAAGAAAACAGGTATTTAATACAAGCAGACACTGATAAACAATATGAAAAGCAAATACTATGGTTGGAGGGGTAAGGGGGGAGGGGTGGGGGTGGGGGGTGGGGGGTGAGGAGTTCCCTGTGATTGGCAAGTACTTTTCAAGATGTGCATACCTAGAAGAATACAGTTACCCACAATTTTCGTCCATTTTCAGGAGACACATGGTAAAGGTCACTTTTATGTGGGCTTAGTGGCATTCATTTGTTTTAGAGACTTGGTGGGCTGCGGACGAGAGATCGACGAAGTGGCACACCATCGTGATAACTGGCACAAGTGTTGGAACCCGTCTTATCATCATAGGTTACCGTTATTTGTATTCTAGCTTCATTCGAAATGCACCACTTTCGTCTGTAGACGCACCATGAGACGCAAACACTCACTCACTCACACACACACACACACACACACACATATATATATATATATATATATATATATATATATATATAGGGTGAAAAGTATTTAAACCGATTTAAACCGACAAACTCTGGGAGGGTTATTTAAACCGGTGGAGGCCGTATTACGCTCTTCAGTTGTTGGAGGCCAGATTACGCTCTTCAGTTGTTAGAGGGGGTATTAGAGGGCGTATTACGCTCTTCAGTTGTAGGCAACTGTTGTCCACCAGTGCAGTAGTGCATTGTCTCTGTTTACTAATGGAGCGATACAGCTGGAGAGAGTACACTGATACGGTTGGTGCGTACTACGCAGCGCACCACAACGGACGAGCTGCACAACGGGCTTATCAACAAAAATATCCTAATCGCTGTATCCCGAATCATACGACCTTTGTTGCTGTGTACCAACGTCTGCGTGAGACCGGGTCATTTAGCAGATTACCTGGACAGGGGCGCCGTCGCACGGTAAGAACGCGGCGATTTGAGGAAGCTGTCTTGCAGCATGTGGAGCGAAATCCTTCAACAGCACTCGTGGAATAGCACGTAACAGTCCTTCGAGAGCAATAGTTACGTCCATTTCACTAACAGCGTGTCCACAACCTGGAACCAGTTGATTATCCACCAAGAGCACAGTTTTTGCAGTGGTACCTGGAACAGTGTGAAATCCATCCTACATTTCCATCCTCTGTGTTGTTTACCGATGAAGCAATGTTCGGGCGAGATGGAGTCTTCAACATTCACAATTCACATGTTTGGAGTGAGGATAACCCATATGCCACAGTTACTAGCGCTCATCAAGTGCGGTTCTTCGTTAATGTGTGGGTCGGTGTTGTTGGAGACTGTTTAATTGGGCCGTATCCGCTACCTAGGCCATTAAATGGCAGGAACTATTACAATTTCCTCGCCAGAGCATTGCAAGAATTGCTGGAAGACGTCACGCTACCTACAAGACAACACATGTGGTTCCAACATGACGGGCGCCGGCACATTTCAGTCGTGCATCGGTTCCTGGACCGACGGTTCCCAGAAACGTGGATTCACAGAGGTGGTCCTGTACCGTGGCCTGGTCGATCCACAGATACGTCCCCTCTGGCCTTTTTTGTGTGGGGAGAGATGCGCAACCTTGTTTACGCAACTCCTGTTGCATCAGAAGAGGATCTGGTTGCCCGGATAGTAGGAGCAACAATTCAGGATACTCCTGGGGTTTTTGCCCGACAGAAGATGATCCGTCGGTGTAACCTTTGTTTACGTGTCAATGGAGGCGTTTTTGAAAATCTTCTGTAATTGAAATTGGATTGTGTTAACGTGTTGTCTCCTGGTCATAAAAAACGGAAAAGTGTTCGTTGGTTTAATTAATTTGCCGCCAGAGAAATCGTCGTCTACCGGTTTAAACACTCCCCATACGAAAAAATGACATTAGGGAAAAATATTTGTTTTGATGTCCCCTACAACCTCCCAGAGTTTGTCGGTTTAAATACTTTTCACCTTATATATAAAGTTCGGATGAGATTAGCTCGAAAACTATGCATCGGGTAAAAATAATGGGTAAGACAAATTCGTAAGCTCAAAGGAGGACATCAAGTGGTGCTACACGTGATCCCAGCCCCCGACCCCTTGGGTGGTGCAGGGGGCAACTTTTAAATCTTAAATGGAAAACCAATTTTTTATTGCAGAATCGGATTCTCCATAAAAAAAGTAATCAAGTTTTGCCTCAAACATTTTTAAACCATTGTCAGATGGCGCTTAAATCGAGAAAAGCCTAAAATTGGTGAAGAACTCTGTTTTATTTAGAATAATCCGAGAAAGACGCATCAAATCGATAAAAAATGTGCACCTGTTCTTTCGTTACGCCAAATTAAGCTATTTTTGTACAAAATGTAATGTATCTTACTTTTAGCGTTACCCACGAACAACGACATGGAAGTAGTAGAATGATGTTCCCATGAGGTGCTTTATTAGTGTGAGGTGAGTCCCCTTGCCTCTCACATGTTGGGGTGCTTCATTAGTATGAGTGCCCTTGCCTCTCACAATTTGGCATGCTTAGTTAATTAAATTAGCCACGAAGAATTTGTTCAAAATTATCCCCATTTGCTTGATGCATAAAGTCAATCGTCTGCGAAAGTTGTCTACAGTATTGACAATCATGACGATTTAATTCGCCATTGTTTTTGAATGTGGCTTCACCGGTGAACACAACGCATCTAAAAAATCATTGTCACCTCTTATCTTTCCAAGGCCCATTGGCAGAAATAAACTCGTATTTGCATATCTTTCGGCGCGTGTGAAACGATACGCATGATATTTATGTGCCTTCAAAATCCTCAAAACAGTTGATTTCGGTATTCCAGTTTGTCTCTCAATCGCACGACTACTAATTTCGGGACCCAGTTGAACACAGGCGAGAACGGCAAGGGCACGAGCGTCATATCCATTGTATTCGCGATGACGAGGTGGGCTGTGCATGTATCCATTTCGAGCTCGTTGAGTCCAATTTCTAATAATGTTTTCACTTGGATGTCGTCTGTTCGTGAAACGATCCGCATACAATTGCTCAGCTACAGCGTAATTGTTATGGCATTCACCTAAAATTAACATCATATCAACAAGAGGATAGTGAGCCATGTTTCGCTAAAGAATAATTTCCTTTCGTCAGTTGATGTTTACGGTTCACAATCTGAAAGTGAAGTGACGTCTGATCGCATTGCACCGACCTTTATACTGAACCATAGTTCGCAGTTTGGCTGTAACGCCACAGTCGGGTGAATAATGCAATTATGAAGAGTTCCCTAAAGATATGTTAACACCATTCCGCCTCCCTCCATCAAAAACTGTGGCGAGTACGATACATTTTGTAAAAAAAAAAAAAAAAAAAAGCTTAATTTTGCGTAACGAAAGAATTGGTGCACATTTGGTACCGATTTGATGCGTCCTTCTCGGATCATTCTTAATAAATCGGAGTTCTTCCCAAATTTTAATTTTTCTTGATTTTAGCGCCATCTTTCAATGGTTTAAAAAATGTTTGAGACAAAATTTGATTACTTTCTTATGGAGAATCCGAATCTGCAATAAAAAATTGTGGGGTTTCCATTTAAGATTTAAAAGTTGCCCCCCACCCCACCCAAGAGGGTGGCCACGTGTAGTATCATTTGATGTCCCCTTTTGAGTTTACGAACTTGTCTTATCCACTATTTGTATCCGATGTACAGTTTTCGCGATAATATCATCCGAAACTATAGATGGACCACTCTCTCTCTCTCTCTCTCTCTCTCTCTCTCTCTCTCTCTCTCTCTCTATATATATATATATATATATATATATATATATATATATATATATATATATATTTGACCGGGTCAAATATCTCACGAAATAAGCATCAAACGAAAAAACCACAAAGAACGATACTCGTCTACCATGAAGGAGGAAACCAGATGGCGCTATGGTTGGCCCGTTACATGGCGCTGCCATAGGTCAAACGAATATCAACTGCGTTTTATTTAAATAGGAACTCCCATTTTTTATTACATATTCGTGTAGTACGTAAAGAAATGTGAATGTTTTAGTTGGACCACTATTTTCGCTTTGTGACAGATAGCGCTGTAATAGTCACAACTGTATAAGTATGTGGTATTGCGAGGTGCCGGGGCTAGCAGTGTATTTATCACTAAATTTTACTAGAATCCACATATGTAAATCATGCTCTAAGCCCCCCTATTCTAACTCCGACTTTTGCTGTTGCACAAGGATAAAAAAAATACGCGAACTGACTCTAATCAACCCTGCCAGTGGAGTAGAACAGAGTTTGGCACCTGCAATAATTTAATTTGATAAATAAGTTAAATAAACAAAGGTTTCATTAACATAGGGAGGAATGATGGGGTTGCTCTATCGATTAACAGAATGAAAGTTCTGTCCAAAATAACAATATGATTTATTAAGATTAAACACAGAATAGTAAAAGAAATACAGGAAATATTTATAAAACATCAAATTGGCTAAATTGGAGATTCATACAAACACTATAAAGGTGAAGTTGTCCCTAACTTAGATCGTGAGGTTTAAGACGAAGTGGTATGTGGAGCCAATTCCTTGCCACTCAAATCTCAAGAGAGACACACAGCTAACCCAACAGTAATTGCTGCTACTCAAGACAGAACAGAGTTAGAAAAAGACGAACAGGCGCGCTCTGCTGAGCTCTGATTATCACCTAGGAAAATCCCTATCTGCCGGTGCTGCGGACATACATTACCAAAACTGCCTTATCAACTGCTAGAACACGATCTGGCGTACCGCAGGCGAGGGCTGGTTGCTTCGACGTCCTCGACCGAAAGGCGACTGCCGACCACCCAGAGCACCCGTACAGGCCGAACACACAACATTCCCGCCCCCACGACAGTGGCCGTGGTTACGTTCCAATCAGCAACTCGAAAACCGGCGGAAATTCCACTCCATTGCCGGAGCACTACCATTCCACCAATGGAGATTCTTGGCGCCAATTTCTGTGCTGATTTTGCTACGTCACGGCGCTATGCCCTGAGCAAACCAATCACCGTTACTATTTTGCAGAAAGTGCGGGAATTTTCCCGCCACAACTGCCAGGGTACACAAGTCATTCCCACGCCTCGCTGGTAGCCCGCCAGAAAGTGTTTTCGCAAAGTTTCTCCGAAGTAACGGAACATCTAGGCCAGCCGCTACTTCACACCCCAGCGGGCGTGTCTCTTGACAATGTCGGCGTCTGCAAAGCATTCACTCGACTGTCTCACACACGTCGGCTTAACTCTCTCCAGTTCCACAGAGCCCGCCTGTCACCGGACCACCCGGGTGACGAGAGACGCTGCGTGGGACGTACGCGTGTTAAGGAAAAGCAACCCTCCACCGCATGCAACTAGAGAGGAGAATCGTAAGATAGAAATATGAGAGGGGGCTCATGCCACCCCTCAGTATCACCTAACATTCCGCCAGTGCGGACGGTATTTGCTTCGTGATACATTATCCGTGTTAAAATGGATCGTTTACCAATTGCGGAAAAGGTCGATATCGTGTTGACGTATGCCTATTGTAATCAAAATGCCCAATGGGCGTGTGCTATGTATGCTGCTCTGTATCCTGGACGACATCATCCAAGTGTCCGGACCGTTCGCCGCATAGTTACGCTATTTAATGAAACAGGAAGTGTTCACCCACATGCGAAACGTCAACCACGACCTGCAACAAATGATGATGCGCAAGGAGGTGTTTTAGCTGCTGTCGCGGCTAATCCGCACATCAGTAGCAGACAAATTGCGCGACAATCGGGAATCTCGAAAACGTCGCTGTTGAGAATGCTACATCAACATCGATTACACCCGTACCATATTTATATGTACCAGGAATTGCATAGCGACGACTTTGAACGTCGTGTACAGTTCTGCCACTGGGCACAACAGAAATTGCAGGACAATGACAGATTTTTTGCACGCGTTCTGTTTAGCGACGAAGCATTCAGCAAGAGCGGTAACGTAAACCGGCATAATATGCAGTATTGGGCAACGTAAAATCCACGATGGCTGCGACAAGTGGAACATCACCGACCTTGGCGTGTTAAGGTATGGTGCGGCATTATGGGAGGAAGGATAATTGGCCCCCATTTTATCGACGGCATTTTATCGAAGCACCATACGATGCCCCGCACGTTCACCGGATCTGACGTCCCCGGATTTCTTTCCGTAGGGAAAGTTGAAGGATATTTGCGATCGTGATCCACCGACAACACCTGACAACATACGTCAGAGCATTGTCAATGCATGTGCGAACATGCTGTTGAAAGGAATGTCGTTACACGTATTGCCAAATGCATTGAGGTTGACGGGCATCATATTGAGCATTTATTGCATTAATGTGGTATTTACAGCATGCGTTCTCAGAAATGATAAGTTCACAAAGGTACATGTATGACATTGGAACAATCGAAATGAAATGTTCAAATGTACCTACCTTCTGTATTTTAATTTAAAAAACTTACCTGTTACCAATTGTTCGTCTAAAATTGTGAGCCATATGTTTGTGACTATTACAGCGCCATCTGTCACAAAGCGAAAAAAGTGGTCTAACGAAAACATTCATATTTCTTTACGTACTACACGAATATGTGATAAAAAATGGTGGTTCCTATTTTAAAAAACGCAGTTGATATCCGTTTGACCTATGGCAGCGCCATCTAGCGCCATCTGGTTTCCCCCTACAAGCTAGACAAGTTTCGTTCTTTGTAGTCTTTTCGTTTGACGCTTTTTTCGTGAGATATTTGGCCCGGTGACGATCATTGGACCAGGATATATATATATATATATATATATATATATATATGTATATATATATATGGATCTGGAAACGCGTACTTTCCGAAATAAAAACGTGTTTATAGGAGAGTTTGCGTTACGCTTGGTTGCCGATATTAGCACAGTCGTTACATTGGCGCTCCGCCAAATGTGTTGGCAAGTTGTTATGACGTCTTTCTCACAGTACTTCACCTACCGTTAGGTGGTCTGCAGTCCGTTGTGTGGTTCGAGTCGTGTTGTTTACTGCGTTAATTTTCGCTGTGTTTGTATGCCTTATTATAGAGTACTGACAATCCAGGGTTCGTACGATGGTGTTTTATCTTCTACAAAACGCAGATACATTTATTTGTCTAATGTTATTGCGCTGTTTGTATGTACAAATGGTGTAGTACATTTACATTTTCGTTATTATGAGAAGGAAGATGCTGAGTCGCAGATAGGCACAACAAAAAGACTCTCACAATTAAAGCTTTCGGCCATTGGCCTTTGTGAACAATATACACACATACACACACACAACACTCACATATACGACTGCAGTCTCAGGCAACTGATAACACACTGCGAGCAGCAGCACCAGTGGGGTTGGGTTGTTTTGGGGCAAGAGATCAAACAGCGAGGTCATCGGTCTCATCGGATTAGGGAAGGATGGGGAAGGAAGTCGGCCGTGCCCTTTGAAAGGAATCATCCCAGCATTTGCCTGGAGCGATTTAGGGAAATTACAGCAAACGTAAATCAGGATGGCCGGACGCGGGATTGAACCGTCGTTCTCCCGAATGCGAGTACCGTGTGCTACCACTGCGCCACCTCGCTCGGTCAGCACCAGTGCATCTGCTATATAGTGAGTAGCAACTTTCCTTCTCATAATATTGTTACATTCTGTCCTGGATTTTCCATTGTTTGACCTTTACATATTCCACCTTCAATCACTCGTTAGCAATGGAAGTCTACAACTCGACAACTGAAATGGCGGATATGATAATCTGCTGTGGTTTAGCGAATGGACTTGTCCTGCGAGCCCATGCCTTCCAAGCTAGAAAATATCCACAGCGCTGAGTGCGCTCTGACAAGCTGTTCGGCAGACTTTTGCAGCGTATGAGGGACGCAGGTACCCCTGCAACTGGGAAGACTGAGAGTGGGAGAACCCGCACAGTTCGCACGGCTCTCGCGGAGGAGCATGTATGGGCACATGTAAATCCCCAATAAATTCAGAAAAGAGTGCATCAACACCTGTTCTCAACCAACATATGGGCAGGCGTACTTGGCGATAGATTAATACGGCCATTTGTGCTACCACGAAGGCTAACTGGAGCGCATTATCCGGAGTTTTTCATTAATGTACTGCCTACGTTATTGGAGGGTGTGCCATTGCAGCAATGAATAGTGTGGAAGCACTTTTGTCGCGATATGCGCAAATATCTCACGCAGACACTTCAGGAGATTGACCTGCTCGTTCCCCAGATCTCAATCCCCTAGTCTTTCTCTCTATACTCCACACCGTGTTGATTTGAGACAACACAGTGGCGAGTATACCCCTGATAAAATGTGTGTGTGTGAAATGTTATGAGATTTAACTGTTAAGGTCATCAGTCCCTAAGTTTACACACTACTTAACCTAAATCATCCTAAGGACACACACACACACCCATGCCCGAGGGAGAACTCGAACCACCGCCGTGACCAGCCGCACAGTCCATGACTGCAGCGCCCCTGACCGCTCGGCTAATCCCGCGCGGCCCCTGATAAAAGTTAGCGCACGTGTGCTAGTAACAAGGATTCCACAATAAATGCGCCATGGAAACTATATACTGTTTTGGCAGCGATGGGACCTGAGGATGGCGGTAATGTGCCCCCGAAACTAGTCGTGAGACAGAACAAAGACATTCTCAAGATACAGCTTTAGTAGCACTTTTTCTCATATAGGATGGCTGGTAATGTACCCATATGGCAGACCTTATGGCAACGTACATTGGCGCGGCTTCGAAGTACACTTTTCAGCACGCACTGTTATGCACATCACTCAGCTGCACACGACGCCTGCGTGTCATCATGATGACCCAACACCATCATCAGTTACGACTGCACTTGGTATGAGACCACAGAGGCTGGACTCTGGATCACTGAAAACGTGGACCGTCATCGGATGAATCACCTCTTTTGCTGCACCATATCGGGTATCGTGTCCGAACTCGCCGTCATCCAGACGAATGGTGCTGGAAATATGCATCTGCTCACGCACATAGGCCTTCGGCGGCAGTATTGTGCTATGTGGGACACTCACCTGGGCTTACATGGTTTCTGTGGTAGTAATCCAACTAACTATGGCAACTACGGGTTATCTGAACATTGTTGTGGGCCGTACGCCTCCCTTCATGTCTGATGTCCTCCCCGACAGCGGTGGCATCTTCCACTAAGATAAATACCCCTTCCATAAGGCCAGAATCGTACTAAGGTGGGTTGAGGTGAATCATAGTGGATTCACGTTGATATCTTGGTCACCAAATTCACTTGATATGAAACCGATGGAACGTATCTATCTGGCGCCGGCTCCGCGACCACAAATCCCCAATAATTGTGCTTCCAAAACGCCAACAAACGCCACTTAGGTCTTGTAAACTACCAAGGGCTGGCTGAATCCACGATAGGAAGAATCGCTGCTGTATTGAGTTCTCAAGTTAATGCGGATGAGTAGGAAGATCAAACCTGTAATTTTCAATTAATAGTGTCGTGCTTGAGACAGTTAGTTCGTTTGAATATTCGAAAGCCAAAGGAACGAGCGTGGGAACTGTGGCAGGGAGGACGAATGATAGAATTCGGTTTATTGCGAAACTTTTAGGGAATTGTGCTTCAAGCCGGCCGAAGTGGCCGAGAGGTTCTAGGCGCTTCAGTGTGAAACCGCGCGACCGCTACGGTCGCAGGTTCGAATCCTCCCTCGGGCATGGATGTGTGTGATGTCCTTAGGTTAGTTAGGTTTAAGTAGTTCTATGGGACTGATGACCTAAGATGTTAAGTCTCATAGTGCTCAGAGCCATTTCAACCATTTGAATTGTGCTTCAGCTCTAAAGGAGTCCGCATATAGGACGCTGATGCAACATGTTCTGGAGTACTGCTCGAGTGTTTGGGATCCGTACCAGGTCGAATTGAATGAAGACTTCAAAAATGGTTCAAATGGCTGTAAGCACTATGGGACTTAACATCTGAGGTCATCAGTCCCCTAGACTTAGAACTACTTAAACCTAACTAACCTAAGGACAACTCACACATCCATGCTCGAGGCGGGATTCGAACCTGCGATCGTAGTAGCACTGCGGTTCCGCACTTAAGCGCCTAGAACCGCTCGACCACAGCGGCCAGCTAAGGAAGATTTCGACGCAGTACTGAGACGGGCTGCTAGATTTGTTACCGGTAGATTCAAACAACACGTAAGTGTTCAAATGGTTCAAATGGCTCTGAGCACTATGGGACTCAACTGCTGAGGTCATTAGTCCCCTAGAACTTAGAACTAGTTAAACCTAACTAACCTAAGGACATCACAAACATCCATGCCCGAGGCAGGATTCGAACCTGCTACCGTGGCGGTCCTGCGGTTCCAGACTGCAGCGCCTTTAACCGCACGGCCACTTCGGCCGGCCAGCACGTAAGTGTAACGGAAATGCTTCGGGGGCTGATATGGCAGTCCCTGGAGGGAAGGCGGCGTTCTTTTCGAGAAACAGTGTTGAGAAAATTTAGAGGACCGGCATTTGAAGCTGACGGCTGAAGGATTCTACTGTCATCAACATATACAGGGTGAGTCACCTAACGTTACCGCTGGATATATTTCGTAAACCACATCAGATACTGACGAACCGATTCCACAGACCGAACGTGAGGAGAGGGGCTAGTGTAATTGTTTAATACAAACCATACAAAAATGCACGGAAGTATGTTTTTTAACACAAACCTACGTTTTTTTAAAAATGGAACCACGTTAGTTTTGTTAGCACATCTGAACATATAAACAAATACGTAATCAGTGCCGTTTGTTACATTGTAAAATGTTAATAACATCCGGAGATATTGTAACCTAAAGTTGACGCTTGAAACCTCCGACATTCAGTTGCGTGTTGTAACAAACACGGGCCACGGTCGGCGAGCAGCATCTGTAGGGACATGTTTATGATGACGACCGTGTTTACGAGTGTGGCTGTAGTGCACTGTTGTGGTTTGGTCTAGCTGTCGCAGTGTCCGCATGTAGCGCTTGCTGCTATTGTTATTCTGCATTCGTCTCCGCACGCAGACCAACTGTAGTACACCGTGTTACCAGACGTCTGTGATAGTGTAGTGTTGTAGGAACTGTGACCATGGTGTATTCGAACTCTGAAAAGGCGGAGATGATTTTCATCTATGGCGAGTGCCGACGAAATGCAGCTGAAGCCTGCAGGGTGTATGCAGAACGGTACCCGGACAGAGAGCATCCAACGTGCCGCACATTGCAAAACATCTACCGCCAAATGTATGCAACAGGTATGGTCGTAGCACGCAAACGGGTCTGTAACAGGACCGTCACAGGAGAAGCGGGTGCAGTTGGTGTGTTAGCTGCTGTTGCCATGAACCCACACATGAGTACACGGGACATTGCGAGAGCCGGTGGACTGAGTCAAAGTAGTGTCATGCGCATACTGCATCGTCACCGCTTTCACCCGTTTCATGTGTCGCTACATCAGCAATTACATGGTGATGACTTTAATCATCGAGTGCAATTCTGTCAATGGACATTAACAGAGAATGCGTTGCAGTTCTACCTGTTTACCGATGAAGCGGAATTCACAAACCACGGGACAGTGAATCTACGGAACATGCATTACTGGTCCGTGGACAATCTCCGCTGGCTCAGACAGGTATAGCGACAGCGACCGTGGACTGTAAATGTATGGTGCGGAACCATTGGCGACCACCTCATTGGTCCTCACTTCATTGCAGGGGCCCAAACAGCTGCAACATACATCGCGTTTCTACAGAATGATCTGCCAACGTTGCTCGAAAATGTCCCACTGGAAACGCGTCGACGTATATGGTATCAGCATGATGGTGCACCTGCACATTCCTCAATTAACACTAGGCTGACCCTTGACAGGATGTTCGACGGGCGTTTCATAAGACGTGGAGGACGCATAAATTGGCCAGCCCGTTCTCCTGATCTTACACCTCTGGACTTCTTTCTGTGGGGCACGTCAAAGGAGAATGTGTACCGTGATGTGCCTACAACCCCAGAGGATATGAAACAACGTATTGTGGCAGCCTGCGGCGACATTACACCAGATGTACTGCGGCGTGTACGATATTCATTACGCCAGAGATTGCAATTGTGTGTAGCAAATGATGGCCACCACATTGAACATCTATTGGCCTGACATGTCGGGACACACTCTATTCCACTCCGTAATTGAAAACGGAAACTACGTGAAAAAGACCAATAAAAAGGTGTTAGCATGTGGACGTAATGTGCTCTTCCAGTCTCTACTGTACCTAAGGTCCATCACCGTTCCCTTTGGATCCCTACGTAATTCGGTGCTCTCCGATACACACGATCGAACAGCGGAGGAGTGGTGCTCAAGCGTCAACTTTAGGTTACAATATCTCCGGATGTAATTAACATTTTACAATTCAACAAGCGGCACTGATTACGTATTTGTTTATATGTTCAGATGTGCTAACAAAACTAACGGGGTTCCATTTAAAAAAACGTAGGTTTGTGTTAAAAAACATACTTCCGTGCATTTTTTTATGGTTTGTCTTAACCAGTTACACTAGCCCCTCTCCTCACGTTCGATCTGTGGAATCAATTCGTCAGTATTTGATGTGGTTTACGAAATACATCCAGCGGTAATGTTAGATGACTCACCCCGTATTAAGCGTAAGGACCACGAAGATAAGATTCGAGAAATTAGGGTTCATACGAAGGTATTTAGACATTTGTTTTTCCGTCGCTGTATCTGCAAGTGGAATAGGAAGGGAAATGACATGTAGTGGTACAGAGTACCCTCCGCGATGCACCGTACGGTGGTTTGCGTACTGTCTATGAAGATTTAGATGTGAATCAACGCTCTCTTAGGTAGCTGGTCATGATGTTTTTCTCGCTCATCAGTGTAAGTGTTGTTCCCAGTAAAGTATTAAATGTGCTGAAGTTCGTAATACTGTTGTGATGTTGCGCTAAAAGCGTAAGTAATGCTGGATTAATAAACATCTATGTAACTTAATACATGTTGTATTGGAATGTCCCCACCCATGATGATATGGTCGTAATATGTGAATATTAGCCGGCCGAAGTGGCCGTGCGGTTAAAGGCGCTGCAGTCTGGAACCGCAAGACCGCTACGGTCGCAGGTTCGAATCCTGCCTCGGGCATGGATGTTTGTGATGTCCTTAGGTTAGTTACGAGGGCCGTTCAGAAAGTAACCTCCGGTTGATTTAAAAAAAATACACCAATTTAAATAAAACTATTTTAATATATACATCTTACAACTACATCTTTGCACTATTTTTCTACATAGTCTCCATAGCGATTGAGGCACTTATCGTATCTCTTCACAAGCTTTGAAATTCCTTCTGCATAAAAATCACCCGCTTGTGCCTGGAGCCAGCCTGTGACCGCATCTTTGAGCTCTTCGTCGTCATCAAACCGCTGTGACCCGAGCCATTTCTTCAAATGCATGAAGAGGTGATAATCACTTGGCGCCAGGTCTGGGCTGTAAGGTGGATGGTTGATAACGTCCCACTTGAAGGACTCAAGAAGGGCCGTTGTTCTGCGAGCAGAGTGAGGACGGGCGTTATCGTGCAAAAAAAAACGATACCGGAAGTCAGCATACCACGGCGTTTGTTCTGTATAGCCCGTCGTAACTTTTTTATTGTTTCACAGTACACGTCTTGATTAATGGTCGTACCACGTTCCATGAATTCAACCAACAACACCCCTTTGGCATCCCAAAACACCGTTGCCATCAGTTTTCTGGCAGAAAAATCTTGCGAGGCTTTTCTTGGTTTGGTAGGCGAATTTGAATGTGCCCACATCTTTGATTGTTCTTTTGTCTCAGGGTTCACGTACTTAATCCAGGTTTCGTCACTGGTCACGATTCTGTTTAACAATGGTTCTCCTTCGTCCTCATAACGTGACAGAAAGTCTAATGCAGAGGCCATTCTTTGAGTTTTGTGGTGGTCGGCAAGAATTTTGGGCACCCATCGTGCACAGAACTTACGGTAACCCAATCTTGCTGTCACTATCTCGTACAAGAGAGTCTTAGAAATCTGTGGAAAACCTGTAGACAACTCCGACATTGAGAAACGTCGATTTTCACGAACTTTTGCATCAACTGTCTGAACGAGTTCGTCAGTCACCAATGATGGTCTACCACTCCTCTCTTCATCATGAACGTTTTCTCGTCCACTTTTAAATAAACGTACCCATTCACGGACAACTCCTTGACTCATAACTCTTGGTCCGTACACGGCACAAAGCTCACGATGAATAGCTGCTGCAGAATATCCTTTGGCTGTAAAAAACCTTATGACAGCACGCACTTCACATTTGGCGGGGTTTTCTATTGCAGCACACATTTCAAACTGCCACAAAAACTAAACTAGCGCAGGTGCGACGTTCACTCGACCACGGCTTGATGCCGACTGACCTGTTGAGTGCGTGAACGCACAGATGGCGTCGCTACTCCCCCCACAACCCGCACTGTGACCAATCGGAGGTTACTTTCTGAACCGACCTCGTTAGGTTTAACTAGTTCTAAATTCTAGGGGACTAATGACCTCAGCAGTTGAGTCCCATAGTGCTCAGAGCCATTTGCACCATTTGTGAATATTAATGCAGCTGTCATATTTTGAGCTAGGTTCCTCTCATTGAGTGTCGGCTGTTGCGTACAGGGACCAATCTAAGGATACAAATAGATACTCAAGTGATTCTATCAGGTTTGTGCTCTACTGCAATTTAAAATCTCTTCTATTCGCTTGTAAAAGCCCTTTGCAGAGCCAGCGAGCCAGCCAAGACGGAGTGCACTCTCAACGATCTTGCAGGAACCTATAAAGCGAAGATAAATCCTATTCTATGGCTTGTATACAGGCTTACTGCGCAGCAGTATGAGGTAGGGGTGGAAGTAAAGGGAAAAGCAGTAGTTATAATCACAGAAGCTACCTGATAAAAAGCAAATGAACGTCGTAGGAGCTCGGAACAATGCTCACTGAATCAACATGACTAACGACGAAGAAACGGGCGAGGTGCTTACATTTTGCGGTAGTCAGAGATGGTAGCCAAAGCATCACGTTTATCTACTCGTATATTCGCCGAGTGACAACGGAAAGTACCGCATGCCAAGGACGACTCTTTACAACTGCGATTTCTTGTTACGTGGAAAAGCGCAATAGCTTCGGTTTACCCGTAGCATGAATTAACTGATAGGGGTTTATTACAGTCGGTCTCTCGACGAGAAAATTGGGCAATAAAGCAATCTGCGAACAAAAATTAGCTTCCCAGAAGGAGATTCTGTATCATTTAAGACAGTGGACTCGTAAATTTTCCTTAGTCTCTTATGCAAATAGTGTCAACATGTTTCCAGAATGAGATTTTCACCCTGCAGCGGAGTGTGCGCTGATATTAAACTTCCTGGTAGATTAAAACTGTGTACCGGAGTGAGACTCGAACTCGGGACCTTTGCCTTTCGCAGGCAAGTGCTCTACCATCCGAGCTACTAAGCACGACTCACGCCCCGTCCTCACAGCTTTACTTCCGCCAGTGCCTCGTCTCCTACTTTCCAAACTTTACTTAAGCTCATCAGACATACAAATGGTATCTTCTTATATTACCTAGAATGTTTTTATCTGAGAGAGAATAGTTTTTATGAGATTTTTTCAAGCTAATTTTCTGTTACGAAAGCATTTTCCATATTAATATTTTAGTAGGTTTTGACAATGGATGGTAACATGAGGAGAAACATTGCAAACTGTTGGTACATTGCTGCTAGAAACTGACAGCTCCATTCGTAAGGAAAGTAGCAGTGAACGGCAAAGTACTTTTGAAATTTCATGAATTTTGCTATTTGGTATCTACTACCCCCTCCCCCCCCTCCCCGATAATTGACAGCAAAGTGATACATGTGGTGCTCTGTATAGGTGTGCAAAATGGCTCTGAGCACTATGCGACTTAACTACTGAGGTCATCAGTCGCCTAGAACTTAGAACTAATTAAACCTAACTAACCTAAGGACATCACACACATCCATGCCCGAGGCAGGATTCGAACCTGCGACCGTAGCGGTCACGCGGTTCCAGACTGAAGCGCCTTTAACCGCACGGCCACACCGGCCGGCTATAGGTGTGCAGGATGTGAGTGCAAGATGCGAAGATCATAACCAGACGAAACTACTTTCGTCCAGCAACAGCTGTGGGTCCTTAGATTGCTCTGGAAGAAGGAGCTCCAAACTAGAACACATGAAGTACTAATTCACTTTATTACATAAAAGAATAAGAGATTTACTTTACTGTGACACACTTCTTTGCCACAGGAATGCTTGATAATTTACGACTGTCACTGACTATGAAAGCATCACTTGATGCACAGGTTAAAAAAGCTGTTCTCTGGCAGTAAACAATGGAACATTTACGAAAGTACGTTTTGTTGGAAACTTTAGCTGTAACTGTCCATGATGTTGACTGCTGCAGCTGTGGTCTCGAAACGGGGCTGGGCTCTTGCATTCTCGACACTATTTTGACCACAGTGTGAAGGCATTGCTATGTTTAGAGGGAGTCAGAGGGAGCCATGGTTTTTTTGGAATCCCTCCCTCTCGCCGAATTGCAGCGAGCCCTCGCTAATGTCTGTGGCATCGACTTGCGTTGGCACCGCGATCTCTGCACGATACCACAATATTTATCTTTCTAGAAGGGGAGGGGTGTGGCTTAGCTGACATTATTTGTCCCTCGGTGGGGGACGCCCTTGTCTAATCACCACACTGTCGTCAAAATGTCAAACCAAAATGAAAAAAGAAAGAACCGATAAGTCCATGCACAGCACGACACGTCGTCAGCCTCTATTTATTCGCTCTTTTTCCGCTAATGAGCTAGGAAAAAAACTTCAGCTGACAGGTAATAAACTATGGAGTCACGTGGTGCTACGTATGTATGTAGGGACGCACGGGAATCCACAAGGCCACCGGTTTCACAGCCATATTCCTTCTCAACAAGTAAGCTCTCTATCTTACTCATGTTACCAGACACAATCACCCATTCCATCCGCCTTTCTCAGTTTTAGGAGAACATCATGATTTACTGCCAAGATCTGCTGATAAAATTCCCTTATTTAACAGCCAGTTTTGGACCATATACCTTCCTCAGGTTCATAAAAAATTTACATCTTACTAGGTAATAAATATCAACGGCGTCAAATAATAAAATCCCTAATCCGTCACTGTTGTCAAACAGTAGAAACTTATATCGTCAGTCCATAAAAACGTGCTGAGAATGCACTCTTTCATGTTACACAGGGTGTAAAAAAAAAAAACCAACGCTTAATATGTTATGTGGGAAGGCACTCTGATTAGTTTTCGAGTAGGAACCCATACTCGGAAACGCATGGTTAGGGCACTGGGGAGCGTCGGAGACGCGTGTGTCTTCCACATTATATCAATAAACCCAACATGAGCCGCCCGGCTACGCGCGCGGTCTGACGCGCTCCTTCCCAAGCGGGAAGGCGCGCCGGTCCCCGGCACGAATCCGCCAGGCCGATTAGTATCGAGGTCCGGTGTGCTGTCCAGCCTGTGGATGGTTTTTAAGGCGATTTTCCATCTACCTCGACGAATGCGGGCTGGTTCTCCTTATTCCACCTCAGTTACACTCTGTCGGCGATTGCTGAGCAAACATCTACATCTACATCTACATTTATACTCCGCTAGCCACCCAACGGTGTGTGGCGGAGGGCACTTTACGTGCCACTGTCATTACCTCCCTTTCCTGTTCCAGTCGCGTATGGTTCGCGGGAAGAACGACTGTCCGAAAGCCTCCGTGCGCGCTCTAATCTCTCTAATTTTACATTCGTGATCTCCTCGGGAGATATAAGTAGGGGGAAGCAATATATTCGATACCTCATCCACAAACGCGCCCTCTCGAAACCTGGCGAGCAAGCTACACCGCGATGCAGAGAGCCTCTCTTGCAGAGTCTACCACTTGAGTTTATTAAACATCTCCGTAACGCTATCACGGTTACCAAATAACCCTGTGACGAAACGCGCCGCTCTTCTTTGGATCTTCTCTACCTCCTCCGTCAACCCGATCTAGTACGGATCCCACACTGATGAGCAATACTCAAGTATAGGTCGAACGAGTGTTTTGTAAGCCACCTCCTTTGTTGATGGACTACATTTTCTAAGCACTCTCCCAATGAATCTCAACCTAGTACCCGCCTTACCAACAATTAATTTTATATGATCATTCCACTTCAAATCGTTCCGCACGCATACTCCCAGATATTTTACAGAAGTAACTGCTTCCAGTGTTTGTTCCGCTATCATATAATCATACAAAAAAGGATCCTTCTTTCTATGTATTCGCAATACATTACATTTGTCTATGTTAAGGGACAGCTGCCACTCCCTGCACCAAGTGCCTATCCGCTGCAGATCTTCCTGCATTTCGCTACAATTTTCTAATGCTGCAACTTCTCTGTATACTACAGCATCATCCGCGAAAAGCCGCATGCAACTTCCGACACTATCTACTAGGTCATTTATATATATTGTGAAAAGCAATGGTCGCATAACACTCCCCTGTGGCACGCCAGAGGTTACTTTAACGTCTGTAGACGTCTCTCCATTGATAACAACATGCTGTGTTCTGCTTGCTAAAAACTCTTCAATCCAGCCACACAGCTGGTCTGATATTCCGTAGGCTCTTACTTTGTTTATCAGGCGACAGTGCGGAACTGTATCGAACGCCTTCCGGAAGTCAACAAAAATAGCATCTGTATCTAATATTTTCTGGGTCTCATGAACAAATAAAGCGACTTGGGTCTCACACGATCGCTGTTTCCGGAATCCATGTTGATTCCTACATAGTAGATTCTGGGTTTCCAAAAACTACATGATACTCGAGCAAAAAACATGTTCCAAAACTCTACAACAGATCGACGTCAGAGATATAGGTCTATAGCTTTGCGCATCTGCTCGACGACCCTTCTTGAAAAGACAGGGACTACCTGTGCTCTCTTCCAATCATTTGGAACCCTCCGTTCCTCTAGAGACTTGCGGTACACGGCTGTTAGAAGGGGGGCAAGTTCTTTCGCGTACTCAGTGTAGAATCGAATTGGTATCCCGTCAGGTGCAATGGACTTTCCTCTGTTGAGTGATTCCAGTTGCTTTTCTATTCCTTGGACACTTATTTCGATGTCAGCCATTTTTTCGTTTGTGCGAGGATTTAGAAAAGGAACTGCAGTGCGGTCTTCCACGTACGCGTACACCATAGTTACTTTATCACGCAAACATTTGGGGTTACACTCGTCAGGTCGGCGAAGGTCCACTCTGGCCCGAACTGTACAGTAACGCTCGGTTTGGTTTTGGTGTGGGCGGTGGTGGGGTGGGTGGACTGCTGTGGCCTGTTGTGGGGTTGTGAACCACTGAGGGCTACAGCGAGACAAAGCCTCTCCATCGTTTCTAAGTCCGCGGTTTGATACACAAACTCAACTTGAGAACATATCGTGCTGTCTACATTGCAACGGGCTTCGGACTGCGTACTTGTTACGTGAATGCAGAGCCTACATCGGCGGTGCTGAACTTCACACACGAGGCAATAAGTGTGATTGTCTTTGAAGTATTTCAATCGCTTTTTGGAGTCGAACAATAAGGTCCTTGCCGACGTTACAGATGTGCGATACTCCATACTCTTCAAATTACCCCAAAGAAAGTAGTCGAAAGGTGTCAGATCTGGTGACAGTGCTGGCTAAGGAACTTGTCCATCACTACCGGTCCACTGACTGGGATATGTGACATTGAGGTGATTCTGAACATCGACCTCAAAGTGTGCTGGAGCTCTGTTTTATTGCAGCCGCAGATCCATACGAACATCCAGTGGCAAAACATCGCTAACATATGTGAGGTAGATCGTTCCTTCCTGGCAGATTAAAACTGTGTGCCCGACCGAGACTCGAACTCGGGACCTTTGCCTTTCGCGGGCAAGTGCTCTACCATCTGAGCTACCGAAGCATGACTCACGCCCGGTCCTCACAGCTTCACTTCTGCCAGTATCTCGTCTCCTACCTTCCAAACTTTACAGAAGGTAGGAGACGAGATACTGGCAGAAGTAAAGCTGTGAGGACCGGGCGTGAGTCATGCTGCGGTAGCTCAGTTGGTAGAGCACTTGCCCGCGAAAGGCAAAGGTCCCGAGTTCGAGTCTCGGTCGGGCACACAGTTTTAATCTGCCAGGAGGTTTCATATCAGCGCACACGCTGCAGAGTGAAAATCTCATTCTGGAAACATCTCCCAGGCTGTGGCTAAGCCATGTCTCCGCTATATCCTTTCTTTCAGGAATGCTAGTTCTGCAAGGTTCGCAGGAGAGCTTCTGTAAAGTTTGGAAGGTAGGAGACGAGATACTGGCAGTAGTAAAGCTGTGAGGACCGGGCGTGAGTCATGCTTCGGTAGCTCAGATGGTAGAGCACTTGCCCGCGAAAGGCAAAGTTCCCGAGTTCGAGTCTCGGTCGGGCACACAGTTTTAATCTGCCAGGAAGTTTCATATCAGCGCACACGCTGCAGAGTGAAAATCTCATTCTAGATCGTTCCTGTTAATCTGATGTTAATACCGCCCCGTGTTAATGATTCTGAATCACCACCCAAACGTAGATGTCGTGTAGCTTTAATATTCCATCTCTATTAAACGTGCATTCATCCTTGAATTGAACCTAGCCCGAGATCTGTGGCCGGAGTACGCATTGTTGCAAATGTCACTGCGCAAACTGTACCCGCCATGGGTATTCCTTCTTCCACAATGTCTGGACTTAATGCATATGATACGGATGGTTACCCGTGTGCAGCGCCTGTGGCATCTGGCAAGTACTGCAACTGAGGGGGGGGGGGGGTTGTTAAAATCTCAGCTGACCTTATACTTGCAATTCTTATGCCAAACTCAGCTTTCCCTTTTCTGACACGACATCCTGCTACCCACTGATAAAGAACAACAGGGAGAGTCTATATTCCTGGATTTCTGGAAATCGTTTGACACAGTCCTACACTGCAGAGTGCTAACGGAGGTCCGAGCGTACCGTATAGTGGCTCGAAGCAATACAATCCATTAGGTCCTGGACGGCGAATGTTCATGAGAGGCAAGGAAATCGTCAGTACTGCTCCAGGGCAGTGTGGTAGGACTGCTCTTGTTTCCTACATGCATAAATAATCTTACGAACAGAGAGAGTAACAATCTACGACTATTTGCTGTATTATATGGGAAACTGTTATCGCTGACTGCAGGAGTGTACAAGATGACTTTAGAGAGAATTTCTATTTAGTGTGATGAAAGGCAGCTTGTTCTAAATGAAGAAAAATCTGATCTGATGGAGATGAGTAGGAAAAACAATCCATTAATGTTCGAATATAGTAGTGGTGTGCTGTTTGAGACAACCATAATCATTAAATATATAGACGTTACACTGCAAAGCGGTATGAAATAGAATGAGCACGAAAGTTCGGTAACAGGGAAGGCAAATGGCAGAATTTGGTTTACTGGGTCAATTTTAGAAAAGTGTGATTCATCAATAAAGGAGACCGCTTACAGAGCACTAGCGCAAACCGCTCTTGAGTACTGCTTGAGTGTTTAGGATCCCCACCAGGTCGGATTAAAGAAAGACATCGAGGCAGTTCAGAGGCGTGCTACTAGATTTGTTGCCGGTAGGTTCGACCAGTATGCGAGTATCAAAAGAATACTCAAGTATTACGGATATGCTGAAGCAACTCAAATGGAAGTCCCTGGAGAGGAGACGACATTATTTTCGAGGAACACTACTAAAAACATTTAGAGAACCCGCTTTTGAAGCTGACTACGAACGATTCTACTGCTGCCAACGTACATTCCGTGTAAGATCAGCTAACATAAGATAAGAAAATTGTTTTTTTTTCTTTATTGCGATTTTAATACCCGTATAACAGGTAGGCTGGCAGCAGCACAAGACGCCGCTCTTCAGCCAAAGATAGTACAATGATAAAACAGAGAAGACACATGAGTTGGAAACAAAACGGCGGGGAAAAAACAGTAGACACATGAACATAAAAAACATGAAGCCGTTCACACTCGATGACAATCCACACTACAAACTGTTGACACGAAGCACAAACACTGAAGATGTCGATGGCACTGGTGAACGATGGAGTGTGACGGTGAACACCGAACACTAAACACGACGGCACACACGAGACATCGATGGCTATGATCTCTGGCGCGAGAATGTCCACTTAGCGTGTGCGAGTCCGGGGACCTGCCAAGAGGGGAAGAAGGGTGAGGTGGGGGGAGAACAAGGATGCCAATGGCTGCGGAGATGGGGGGAGGAGGACAGGGGAGGGGAAGCCAGGGTGAGGAGTGGGGAGAAATGGAGGAGGGAGGGAAGAGGGAGAGAAGGGAGGGAGGGTGCCCAAAGGGGCAAACACAGGAAGAGGGAGGGAGGATCAAAGTTGGTAGGAGGGGCAGATGTAGGGGAGGAGGGCATCATCAGGGAGAGGGAGCTGGCGTAAGCCACCTCAGGTAAGGAGGGTGGAGAGATGGAGACAGGGTGGGACATGGGAATACAGGCGCGGCAGTGGGTGGGGGTGGGAGAGAATGGGCGAGACAGGCGGGTGAGGAGGATCGAGTTTACGGGAGGTGTACAGGATCCGTATCCTTTCAAGGAAAAGGAGGAGGTGGGGGAACGGAATGAGATCGTACAGGATCCGCGTGGGGGAGGGGAGACGGATGCGATAGGCGAGGCGGAGAGCATGGCGTTCAAGGATTTGAAGGGATTTATAAAAGGTAGGGGGGGCGAAGATCCAGGCCGGATGGGCATAACAAAGGATAGGGCGGATGAGGGCTTTATAGGTGTGGAGGATGGTGGAGGGGTCCAGACCCCACGTACGGCCAGAAAGGAGACGGAGTCGGGAGTGTGCCTCGGCTAGGATTGTCCGGAGATGGGGGATCCAGGAGAGGCGACGGTCGAGGATGACGCCAAGGTACTTAAGGGTGGGGGTGAGGGCGATAGGACGGCCATAGATGGTGAGATAGAAATCAAGGAGGCGGAAGGAAGGGGTGGTTTTGCCTACAATGATCGCCTGGGTTTTGGAGTGATTGACCTTGAGCAACCACTGGTTGCACCAAGCGGTGAACGAGACAAGATGGGACTGGAGAAGAGAATTGGGGCTCGTACGGATGTATATAATCAGTTGTTTTCCCTCGACCAATTTGCGAGAGGTACAGGAAAGGGAATGACAAGTAGTGATACGTAGCATCCTACGCCAACCACTGTGCACTGGCTTGCGGAGTACATATACAGGGTGGTCCACTGATCGTGACTGGGCTAAATATCTCACGAAATAAGCATCAAACGAAGAAACTACAAAGAACGAAACTTGTCTAGCTTGAAGGGGGAAACCAGATGGCGCTGTGGTTGGCCCGCTAGATGGCGCTGCCATAGGTCAAATGTATATCAACTGCGTTTCTTTTTTTAAAAAAAAAATAGGAACCTCCATTTTTCATTACATATTCGTGTAGTACATAAAGAAATATGAATGTTTTAGCTGGACCACTTTCTTCGCTTCGTGATGGATGGCGCTGTAATAGTCACAAACATATGGCTTACAACAGTTGGTAACAGGTAGGTTTTTTAAATTAAAATACAGAACATAGGTACGTTCGAACATTTTATTTCGGTTGTTCCAATGTGATACACGTGCCTTTGTGAACTTATCATTTCTGATAACTGTTACAGCGTCATTACCTGTAAATATCACATTAATGCAATAAATGCTCGAAATGATGTCCGTCAACCTCAATGCATTTGGCAATACGTGTGACGACATTCCTCTCAACAGCGAGTAATTCGCCTTCCGTAACGTTCGCACATGGATTGACAATGCGCTGACGCCTGTTGTCAGGCGTTGTCGGTGGATATCCTTCAACTTTCCCCACAGAAAGAAATCCGGGGACATCAGATCCGGTGAACGTGCGGGCCATGGTACGGTGCTTCGACGACCAGTCCACCTGTCACGAAATATGCTATTCAGTAACGCTTCAGCAGCACACGAGTTAAGTGCCGGACGTCCATCATGTTGGAAGTGATCGCCATTCTGTCAAGCAGTGAAACATCTTGTAGTAACATAGGTAGAACATTACGTAGGAAATCAGCATAAATTGCACCATTTAGATTGCCATCGATAAAATGGGGGCCAATTATCCTTCCTCCCATAATTTCCGCACTATACATTAACCCGCCAATGTCTCTGATGATACACTTGTCGCAGCCATCGTGGATTTTCCGTTGCCCAATAGTGCATATTATGCCGGTTTACGTTACCGCTCTTGGTGAATGAGGCTTCAACGCTAAATAGAACGCGTGCAAAAAATCTGTCATCGTCTCGTAATTGCTCTTGTGCCCAGTGACAGAACTGTACACGACGTTCAAAGTCGTCTCCATGCAATTTCTGGTGCATATAAATATGGTACGGGTGCAATCGATGTTGATGTAGCATTCTCAACACCGACGTTTTTGAGATTCCCGCTTCTCGCGCTGTTTGTCTGTTGCTGTTGTGCGGATTAGCCGCTACAGCAGCTAAAACACCTACTTCGGCATCATCATTTGTTGCAGGTCGTGGCTGACGTTTCACATGTGGCTGAACACTTCCTGTTTCTTTAAGTAACGTAACTATCGGGCGAACAGTCCGGACACTTGGATGATGTCGTTCAGGACAGGCTTTCAGGTTGTTCTGGGATACCGAAGTGCCACTGGGCTGTGCCCGTCTGACTTCAAGTTATGCGCTTGGGGATTTATGAAAATGAGGTATTGTGTTGTGTGCGTGTTTTTATCTAAATGTTTGTTCTGTGTGTGTGTATGTATTCTCTAAATGTCTTTAAATTGACGGGTGAGTGTTAATTTTGGGCGTTTGTGTTGAAGATCGGGGTGTTCGCGACCTAAATTTTGTATGAGGTTGTGGGGCGATGTTTGTGTTTTCTCATAAAGTTTGGTGGACTTCTCCTTTATGAGGGAGTATATGGTTGGGTGGCCTAAAAATTCTCTAATTTGTGTGTTTCGGACGTATCTGTCAGCGCCTGTGATGACGCGGAAGGTTTTGTTCTGCAGTCGTTGTAGTCGTGCCAGGGTGGTGTCTGACGCCATCGACCATACTTCCGATCCATACAAGATGGCCGGTAGCATGAGCTGACGCCAGAGAAGCATTTTGCAGCTTAGGGTGAGGCCGTCACCCTTTAGGAGGGGGTATAGCTGCGACAGGAGGGCGCAGCCTTTGTTCGCAGCTTTGTGAATGTGTTTCTGCCACGTAAGACGCCTGTTTATTTCGAGGCCTAAGTATGTGATACAATTACGCCAGGCTAGGTCCCGACCACCAATGGTGAGTTGTTGGTCTGGGAGTTTTAGCCTGGTCGTAAAGTATATGGCTTGGGATTTTTCCGGGTTAACTTTTATCTTCCAGATGTTGCACCACTGTGTTATGGTGTCGAGGTGCTCTTGCAGCTTGCGTCGGATGAATGCAAGGTTACGACAGCTCCTGAAGATTGCTGTATCGTCGGCGTAGAGAGCAATCCCTCCGCCGACCTGCTTGGGTATGTCGTTAGTGTAGACTGAGTAGAGAACGGGACCCAAGACCGAACCTTGCGGTACTCCGGCCGCAATCGGTCGTGTCTGGCTCGATCTCGATCCACTTCTTACGAAGAATTGACGCTCCGCAAGAAATGAATCAATGATCTGTATTAGATGTCCTGGGCACCCTATTTGGTCTAGTTTATATATTAGGCCATCGTGCCACCGAGCAGCAAACATAGCACACGCCCGTTGGGCATTTTGATCACAATAGCCGTACATCAACACGACATCGACCTTTTCCGCAATTGGTAAACAGTCCATTTTAACAAGGGTAATGTATGACGAAGCAGATAACGTCCATACTGGCGGAATGTTACGTGATACCACGTACTTATGCGTTTGTGACTATTACAGCGCCATCTATCACAAAGCGAAAAAAGTGATCCAACTAAAACATTCATATTTCTTTACGTACTACACGAATATGTAATAGAAATGGGAGTTCCTATTTAAAAAAAAAACGCAATTGATAACCGTTTGACCTATGGCAGCGCCATCTAGCGGTCCAACCATAGCGCCATCTAGTTTCCCCTTCAACCTAGACGAGTTCCGTTCTCTGTAGTTTTTTCGTTTATGCTTATTTCGTGAGATATTTGGCCCGATATCAATGGACCACCCTATATATATATATATATATATATATATATATATATATATATATATATATATATGACAAAAGTATGTATCTTGATGAGAGTAGAAATCTACTACATAGACATTGCAAATCGCGTACAAAGTGTTCTGTAAGCGAAAAAATACAGGGTGTTCGGAAATTTACGTTACAAACACCTAGGACGTACATAGTGCAGTTAGTACGTGATATTCTGAATAGGAGTCCATGTACGCAAACGTACCGCTTCCGTTTTGCGATGGTTTCAATCCAGACGTTTAACTTAGGCACTTCTGCTTGAGGAATTGACGCAGAACAGATATTAGGTAACAATTCGAAAGGAAACACAACGAAAAGGCCATTTACCACTTAAGTATACTAGTTTGTATTAACACTTAAACATAATATGTTTACATTATTCAAAATAAAAAAAACAACGTACTGTATGTACGAAACAGCACTGATGCATCAAAACAGCGGCTCGATGTGGTGACCACCGACGTTGTTACAGACATTATACCTACGAAGCATGTTCTGGTGCGCACTCCTCATCCCATATAGTGTCTTTCCAATTTCTAGTGCGGGGTCAGAACTCGTGCTAGCAGGTCTACCTCTTTGTCTACAGGAATCTCGTGAAGCAAACTTTGTATACGACCCCGCAAGATGTATTCCGTAGGACTACATGTCATTTGTCTACCATATTGCATAGCGGGACAACTCTTGATACTTTTCTGTTTACCTCAGCAGACGTGGACGCGATACACATTCGAATTGAAACCGTCGTAGAATGCAAACGGTACTTTTCCGGACATGTGTTCGTATTGAAAATACACTGAGGACATGCGTTCCTGTTCTAAATACACTGAAGCGCCAAAGAAACTGGTATAGGCATGCTTACCCACAAGGGAACCTCCCCATCGCACCCCTCTCAGATTTAGTTATAAATTGACGCAGTGGATAGGCCTTGAAAAACTGAACACAGATCAATCGAGAAAACAGGAAGAAGTTCTGTGAAACTATGAAAAAATAAGCAAAATATACAAACTGAGTAGTCCAAGTGTAAGATAAGCAATATAGGACAATCTCAGCTTAGGAGCGTCGTGGTCTCGTGGTTAGAGTAAGCAGCTGCGGAGTGAGAGGCCTTTGGTTCGAATCCTCCTTAGGGCGAAAATTTTACTTTTTTTATTTTCGCAAAGTTACGATCTGTCCGTTCATTCATTGACGTCTCTGTTCACTGCAATAAGTTTAGTGTCTGTGTTTTGCGACCGCACCGCAAAACCGTGCGATTAGTAGACGAAAGGACTTGCCTCTCCAATAGTAACCAAAAACATTTGATCGCACGGTCATAGGTCAACCGATTCCTTCACAGGAAAACACGTCTGATATATTCTATACGACACTGGTGACGGCATGTGCGTCACATGACAGGAATATGTTGTCGACCCACCTAACTTGCACACTTGTCGAATGGGTAAAATGATTCTTCTACCTTGCCCGATTTAGGTTTTCTTGTGGATGTGATAATCACTCCCAAAAAAGTGATGAAAACATAAGAGTTTGTCACATAAACTGCAACAAATGAATGCAACAGTTTCACAGTCGCACAGTTTTCCCTGTGCTCTGTCAAAACATATGTTTTTTACGTTTTCAAATGTTTCCGTGTGTAGACCATCAAATCCTGCATATGTCCAAGCAAATCTAAACATGTCCTGGAATTTGGGAGAGCGAAGTTGATTATGTGTGAGTGCCTGAACTTTAATAATTGTCTGAAAATAAAAAATTAAACTTTTCGCTGGTGAGAAGATTTGAACCAAAGACCTCTCGTTCCGCAGTTGCTCACGCTAACCATGGGACCATGGCGCTCGCACGCTGATACTCTCCTAGATGTTGCATACCTATCGCATGGCCTACTCAGTTTGTATATTTTGCTTATTTTTTTCATAGTTCCACACAACTTCTTCCTGTTTTCTCGATTGATCTGTGTTCAGTTTTTCAAGGCCTATCCCTGTGCCAACTTATAACTAAATCTGAGGGGGGTGCGATGGGGAGGTTCCCTTGTCAGAGAGAAATATAAACAGGCAGAATATGGCGCTGTGGCCGGCAACGCCTATAGAAGACAAAAAGGGTCTGGCGCTGTTGTTAGGACGGTTACTGCTGCTACAATAGCAGGTTAGCAAGATTTAAGTGAGTTTGAATGCGGTGTTATAGGCGGCGCACTAGCGATGGGACACAGCATATCTGACGTAGCGAAGAAGTGGGGATTTTCCTGTACGACCATTTCAGGAATGTACTGTGAATATCAGGAATCCGGTAAAACACCACATCTCCGACATCGCAGAGGCCGGAAACAGATCCTGCAAAAACGGGATCAACGACGAATGAACAGAATTGTTCAACGTGACAGAAGTGCAACCTTCGAACAAAATGCTGCAGATTTCAATGCTGGGCCATAAACAAGTGTCAGCGTGCCAACTATTCAACGAAAAATCATCGGTATGAGCTTTCGGAGCTGAAGGCTCACTGCTGTATTCTTGACGAATGCACGACACAAAGTTTTACACCTCGAATGGGCCTGTCAACACCGTCATTGGACTGTTGATGACTGGAAACCTGTGGCATTGTCGGACGAGTCTCGTTTCAAATTGTATCGAGAGGACGGTCGTGTACGGATATGGAGACAACCTCACGAGTTCATGGACCCTGCGTTGTCAACAGGGGACTGTCCAAGTTGGTTCAGGTACTGTAATTGTGTTGGGCGTGTATAGTTGGAGTGACATGGGACCTCTGATACGTCCGGATACGACTCTGACAGGTGACACGTGCGTCCATTTATGTCCATTGCGCATTGCGACGGACTGGGGCAGTTCTAGCAGGACAATGCGGCACCCCACAACGTTCAGAATTCCTACAGAGTGACCCAGAAACACTCTTCTCAGTTTACACTCTTCCACTGGCCACCAAACTCCCCAGACATGAGCTTTATTGGGCATATATGGGGTGCCCTTCAGCGTGCTGTTCGGAAGAGGTCTCCACCTCATCGTATTCTTAACATTTATGGACAGCCCTGCAGGATTCATGGTGTCACTTCCCTCCAGCACTACTTCAGACGTTAGTGGAGTCCATGCCACGTCGTGCTACGGCACTTGTGTATGCTGCGGGGGCCCTACACGATGTTAGGCAGGTGTACCAGTTTCTTTGGCTCTTCAGTTCATAATGTACTCACTCCCCTGAAAGGTCTCTGTTGGATTCCTTTCATGTTAATTTCTTAACTATGTTGTCACTTACGGCATAAATTCCTCTTCTAAATTTACTATGGTGTTTCTGACTATCTGGGAGGAGACTGAGCGGTGAAACGTGTTACTTTTACACATAAACAAGAACGATCTGTCACACTACTACACTTTAAAACACAGTTTATATGTAATTCATGTCACACAGTCTCATATGGAACCTACATCCGCTTTCTTTTATATAATGTATATGATAAGATACTGTCATCCCCCTTCCCTTCTGTGTGAGAGAATGAATGAGCAAATGTATTTCTAGTTGCATGCTTGAGGGCAGCAGACAAGCCTGTCTCCTAGAGAACAGTAGGACCAACGTCGGAACAGGTAGCTACGCTTTCTAAAAGCAGAGAGGTTTCTATTCTTAGTATGGTCCTGTCCGTCCCTTGTCATGTTGGTATAGGAAGCTGCCTCTCTGGTCACTTCCGTTTGTATTTGTGAGGCACCCCCCAGGAAGGGACCACGGCAGTCTGTCCGCGGAGAGCGTCTGAAGTGGTAAGATCTCCGGCTAAGCGCATGTCTGCTAAGTCCGTAGGACAATGGATTTCTTAAGTTCAGCCTAACTGAAAATTTAATCACCTTTATTTCAGGTTTAGATCTAAAATATCTAATGTTATCTTAATTGCAACGCAGTGTAATTCGAGTGTGAAGTTCAGAATATATTCCGGTAGTTGCTTTGTCACTACTTTTTGAGTAAAGTGGAACCACGTGTTGATCAGTAACTCTAAGTTCATCAGTCTTAAATGCGAATGTGCGTGAGATTATAACGTCTCGTCTTGACAATATTTTTCAATATAGCAACTTTTCTTTATGTTCAACCCACGTAGGGTGTACTTTGTGAGACCAGTTCCATGTGCTTATACAATTGTTTGACCCATCAGGTTAATAGTAAGACGATAGTAACCAGTTCGAGGTTTTTCTTTTGTGAATTGCATTTCGATGTAATTTATTTTAATTATCAAAATTATTGTGGAGTTACGCTCTTTGTGTAAACCAAGTTGACCACGTATAGCTTGTGGTGTAATCATCAAAGTAGCCCTCAGCTAATCTTTTCGGGAAGATTTCACAGAGAGTTAGTATGAATTTAGTATACCAGTGTGTGGTAATTACATGACGGACAGGATTGTGCTACGAACGTAACTTCTTTGGGTGAAAATTGAATCGGTTGGTGGTGGTTAATTTTCTCTTGCATATGTTTCAACGTTCTTTGTGTGTTATTTTATTGAATGCAGTGTTGTATGCAGTCTCCCAATCTTGGCTCCATATTTGATGTGTTCCGTAAGATTACAAACTCACATTTTCACAGTCCTAAATAAGGCACCAGCTTAGTTATGACTCAAGTTTAATATGCTGAAATTTCAATGATCAATGTTAAAATAAATTTCCAAATATAAACTGGTTTATTTCCTTTTATTTAAATTATCTTTTATATATATACATATATATCACCGGTTGTCGTATGACTATTAAAAGATTATAATGTTAGTCTGGTTGGGAATTTGGTAAGCTAGACTGGATACCTGGTGAAACAGTTGCGCAGTAATGCAAGGTTAACTTCCCCAGACAGCTCACAGCTTTAACCCGCTTTTATTGTCTATCAGCACCGCTTTCATAGCAAATTAAAGCAACAACGTTACACTCCTTCTAGAAGTCCTAGAAGTTTGTAAAGAGAATTTCTGAACATCCTGTATATTCTGAAAATCATTACGTAATTTCGTGATAAATGCGTTCTCTCACCTTTCTTTCCTTTCCCTCTCTCTATCTCTATCTCTCCCTCTCTCTCTCTCTCTCTCTATCTCTCTCCCTCTCTATCTCTCTCCCTCTCCCTCTGCCTCTCCCTCCCTCCCCCGTAGCTGCCAACTCCTTGCCCTGCCCCCAACTCTTTACCAACGGGCGAGGTGCAGGTGCTGCTAATTAAGACGTGCACAAAATCTAAGATGATTGTTCTACATCATGCACGAAATTGATACCGACTGTTACGAACGCACGAAACAGACCGTGACTGGCACGCCCATTATCTTCAACCCTGTAATAACACACTCGGACACGTAGCATTTCACAGCAGGGCATGCATCGGGTTTCGTAATTCATGGGGCAATTTTAGTCGCGAATAAGGAGTACTCTATTACGGGTGTCATTAATAGTGGAATAACAGAGCCGTATATAAAATCACAACGTTTAATGAGTGCGTGTAGCGTACAGTCCCTGTCTGCACGGGATTTATAGTCCTACACCCGAACAATTTGTTGACGTTATAGGCTAAATTAAGTTCAGGGACAAGTCACGGCGGAACATTCAAGAACAGGGCTCCAGCGAAGACCTTGTCACGCTAGCCGGCCGCTCCTCGCTCTTTGCGCCTGTTAATTTCTCTTCCCACACCAACAAATTACTGTGCGGCCGGCAGTCACGACGAGTAAACACACCTTATCGCAACGGCTCAGACATTACAAAGCGTACTTAAGCTTCGCCTTGGACCACGAGTACAATAGCAAGTATATTTAATGATTGACGACAGTTCAGACGACTAAATTCCTTACTTTTATTGTATATCATTTTATCCTTTTCGTGGGGCCTCTAAATTTCAGTTTCTTCAGTTAACCTAAGAAGAGAGGTCACCGTCTAGGTATTAGTCTTGATTTTGCGTATTAGTCGGATCAAAGGTAAAACCGCGTAGAAACGTTGCGAGGTGCCGGGGCTAGCAGTGTATTTATCACTAAATTCTACTAGAATCCACATATGTAAATCATGCTCTAAGCCCCCCCCTATTCTAACTCCGACTTTTGCTGTTGCACAAGGATAAAAAAATACGCGAACTGACTCTAATCAACCCTGCCAGTGGAGTAGAAGAGAGTTTGGCACCTGCAATAATTTAATTTGATAAATAAGTTAAATAAACAAAGGTTTCATTAGCATAGTGAGGAATGATAGGGTTGCTCTATCGATAAACAGAATTAAAGTTCTGTCCAAAATAACAATATGATTTATTAAGACTAAACACAAATTAATAAACAAAAACACATGAATTCTAATTTATGATACATTAAATTGGCTCGAATTGGAGACTCATACAAACACTGTAAAGGTGAAGTTGTCCCTAAACTAGATCGTGAGGTTTAAGACGAAGTGGTATGTGGAGCCAATTCCTTGCCACTCAAATCTCAAGCGAGACACACCGCTAACCCAACAGTAATTGCTGCTACTCAAGACAGAACAAAGTTAGAAAAAGACGAACAGGCGCGCTCTGCTGAGCTCTGATTATCACCTAGGAAAATCCCTATCTGCCGGTGCTGCGGACATACATTACCAAAACTGTCTTCTTGACTGCCAAAACACGATCTGGCGTACCGCAGGCGAGGGCTGGTTGCTTCGACGTCCTCAACCGAAAGGCGACTGCCGACTCTCAGAGCACCCGTACAGGCCGAACACACAACATTCCCGCCCCCACGACAGTGGCCGTGGTTACGTTCCAATCAGCAACTCGAAAACCGGCGGAAATTCCACTCCATTGCCAGAGCACTACCATTCCACCAATGGAGATTCTTGGCGCCAATTTCTGTGCTGATTTTGCTCCGTCACGGAGCTATGCCCTGAGCAAGCCAATCACGGTTCCTATTTTGCAGAAAGCGCGGGAATTTTCCCGCCACAGCTGCCTGGGTACATAAGTCATTCCCACGCCTCGCTGGTAGCCCGCCAGAAAGTGTTTTCGCTAAGCTTCTGCGAAGCAACGGAACCTCCAGCCCAGCCGCCACTTCCGGCTCCCGCGGGCGCGTCTCCTGACACTGTCTGCGTCCGGAAAGTATTCACTCGACCCCCCACACCTGTCGGCCTACCCTTTCAAAGTCAGAAGAGCCCGCCTGTCACTGGACCGCCCGGGTGGTGAGAGACGCTGCATGGGAAGTCCGCGTGTAAAGGAATAGCAACGGAACCTCCACCGCATGCAACTAGAGAGGAGAATCGTAAGATAGAAATATGAGAGGGGGCTCATGCCACCTCTCATTGCCCCTACGCCATTTTAGATTGTAATTGGTGAACGGTTGGCTCACTTAGGAGCAAGGTAGTGAGTCAATCGCCCAAGAACAATCTTACAAAGTGACTCCACATGCCGCACTCTATAAAAAAAATCACTGCAACTGAAAAATGCAGCTCATAGAGGGAGGATTATTTATGATGTAGCCAACTTCACCTTCTTAATATGGAACACTAACACTCACATCACACATCCATACCCAGGGAGCCCCTTCCAAACACCGATTCACACAGATATTCACTCTCTAAATATGGCCCGGGCATGTGAGCCAAATATGGAGCAATTTATTCTTTACAATCAAAGTTGTAGTGCTCCGCAATTGAATGCCCAAGATTTTACAACAATTTGAATCATGAAACTAACCTGAACTCACTCTCACATGATACTATTTAAGTTAACAATCTCTTTGTGAGCTTTCAGAATCTAATTACAACCTCCGATTCATTCTGTCTCCCTGCAGCAAGAATAACCTTTACAAAATGTTCCCTGAACTGATGGTCCATTCACAATGACAGTGGTGGTATCTGCTTCAGTTTATGGGGACTTCAGGCACACTGTTCGCATACACACAACAATAAATACAAAATACAAAAAAAACATGGTGTGGAGAACAATACAGTAATTTGTAATAAGAATTACAGTGTAAAAACACAAACACATACAAGGTATAACATACATTACAAAACCAACATTAGACAAAGAAATTTAAGAAAGAAAAGAAAAAAAACAAGGTTCATGGGGCATCAAGTTGTGCATGCACATTGCACAATGTTCACGACTGTGCTGAGAATGAGGCACTAAATCACATTGCTAGAAATATTCGAAGCACTTCACACATTACACCTTACTGACATCACATAGGGCTAAACGTCGGGTGTTGTTGCTATGTTGTTGAAACGGCAGTAGGGTATGCTGGAGCATCTGCAGTACTCTGTTGAGATTGGACCAAGACCCACCCATATGATGACGGCAGTATGGTAGGAAGACACAGTGATAGGCTCTCCTTACGTCGATTAATTGTCTCTGAGGTCTACTTGTTGGGATACATCACTAGTCTAGGCCTCTTCTCTCGCTGGACAGTACTTTATGTTTCCCAATATTGCAGTTCGACGAGGGATGATGGCACGTGGAGTGACTATTGTTAAAACTGCTCTCTAATAGAGAGGAGAAGTAAGAAATGAGACCATACATTTGTTAGTGTGGCACGATACTGCTTTGTGTATGCAGATCGGCCAATGCTAGTGAGTTGTAAAAACCCAAACAGGTGAGTATATAGCGTCCCTTTCTGTCCTGAGGCACATGAGGCGCGGGTTCTGACACGATATGTGATCTTCTTCGTGTACTCACGACAACGTGGTCTGCCGCAGGGAATCCCTCCAAACGGCTGCGGCGTCTGGAGAGCTAGCAGGCTGTCGCGTGTGGGTCGCGTGTCAGTGTCAACGGCCAGCCTCACTTTCGCTTGTGGCCTGGCGAGGGTCCCGCGTAATCCCTCAGGTATGCGGCCGGGTGACTGTCAGCCTGTGGACCGGATGTTCTCGCCCTTCACGTCAGGTGGGGTGCTGACGCTCTTTTCTTGCAGGTAGCCGTAGACCTCTTGTTCCCGCTCCGGCCGGCCTCCGCATTGCCATGATCCTCGTCATCTGTACAATTCTTACAAAAATCTTATGCCTAACTTTTTCCCATGACCTTCTATGTTATAATAAATTTACATAATGAAACATTGATGGTCTGTCATTTCAGACACTCTTATTTTACTTTTATAGTTATTAATCTATGGCAATCATTATAACATCTAATCTAGACATGGAAATAATTTATTTTGATATACGTGTAGAGACCGATCTCAGTATGTACATGGTGTGTGATAACTGATGCTTTGTAATGGATGAACAACTAAATGTGCGGGCCCGCACTAATATTACTATTAATTATATAGATCGACAGTAGACATGCTCAAGAGTTAACTACCATATGCCAACGATCTACATTCTATGTCTTCTAAATAAATTATATTATTATGCAGGCTGAAGTTTTACTGAGCTATAAAGAACATGCAACTATTGTACGTTCGAACATGCAACTATTGTACGTTCGCTCGCCGGTCGTCCCTCCATCTCGGGTCTGTGGTTTCATGACCTGAAAAATAACATCCCAACAGGCGCGCGCCAAGCACAACACTTGTGGTAGAAAACCCCCACAATATTAATCTAGTTATTGTAAAAATCCTAAAGTTTAATTTATCCTAGAATATGGTACTCTATTATTATTATTATTACTTTTTTTTATACAATACTCTTACATAATTCCTGTTACGTTGAGATGTCTCGCTGCTCGCCGCTATTGACGACAGTGATGTGCGCGCCGTACGACATGGCCTCCGAGTTCTCAGTACGCCTCACTGAAACTCCAGAGACTGGGTTAGCCATGGCTATACACGACAATAAATTTATAGTTGCAACTTCCTTCTCTATCTGATGCGGTTTTCGGGATCAAAGCACACCTTTCCAGAAGCAATGTAATATGACCAAGCCAGGGGTGGTTCCTGTTGAGGATTCAGTCGCCCAACACACGCCAGCTACACAGTATGTCACGAATATCCAAGTATAAGTCCCTGGCTATTCATCTGTGACAGTCACGAGCACCACGCTAAATCCCCAACCAGCACATTGGCATGGTAGGCTTTATGCTCGCATTTCTCTCGTCTAGGGCACCATTGGAGTCAAACGCTCACAGGATCACCCCGACTTGCAAGACAACGATGCTGGCGCAGCTCTGCAAAAAACTATACTGCCCATATTCATCCTCGAAATCACGCAATATACCACAATCTTGCCGTGGACTGACGCGTGCCTGCAAGCATTGGTATGAACGTTTCACGAACTGGTTGTGGCCGCTATTGAGCGTATCACGACTTCTCAGAACGCTTCTAAGAGCACGTTCTTGTATGCGCCCGTTTGTGCGACGTCTCGTCACTCATCTTTATCCCTTAACATGGACACCAGATAGGAAAGGACAAGAACATTGCTCATGGAAAGGTAGTCCCTCTTATCGCAACGACAGATGAGATCCCGAACATAGACAAAAAGTTAACAGCAGTAAATTCTTAAGCGAGAAAACGCAGCGTATTAATACTTTAACAATCTTAATCTATTAATGCAACGATTATTGTTCCCCGAAGAAAAGTTCATATCTTTGCCTATTCTAATATGTACACCACTTAAACTACTATTATTCCACGAACTTCTTTGTGTGAGAGAAGTGGTGGAGTCCTATGGACTAGCGTCAATCCCTTCTTAGACTCCCCCTCCTCTGACGTGCATTAGGATTTGCGGGTCTAGTTTCAATCTCCTGGTTCCACTGTTGTCCTTGGTTTCGCTCTCTCCAATTACGGTCGCTTTGCCGTTCGTTATTCCTCCTATCCCAGATTCCTTGTCTACATTGACCCTGCTCCCTGACGTTCTGGTTTCCGTGTCTTTGGTTTCCATAACCTTGAATAGCGTAACCTTGACTTCCGTAACCATGGTTTCCTAACTGACCAGTGCGATTATGCGATCTGTTGTCGTCTTCTGTTCCTGGCCGGTGGTATTTGTTACTTTGCCCCTTCTTCCTGTCCTTTGTGTCTTGTTTATCAAAGACTACTTCGAGTTCGCGCAATAGACTCTTGAATGCTTCTATGTCAGATCCACACTTGCCGACAAGTGTCTGTTGGTACCTAACTGGCAATTTGGAAAAGCAAAATTTAATGATTTCTCCGTTACTATATGGACTATCTAAAAATTGATTCTTCTTGAGTAAATCATCAAGAAATTTGGTTGCGCTCCTATGCCCGGACACTTCCAGTTCAGGACAAAATATTATTTCCTCTTTAATCCTGTCTTGCGTTTCCTTTGACCAGTAGGTCCGCAGGAATGCACCAACAAATTCCTGATAAGTCCGACACGTCACTGCCACACCCCGCATCTTTTCCGCGGCTTGGCCTTCGATGTGTCCACACATGAATTCTAATTTTGCCTGGGTTGGCCATGATGCCGGTAATGAATTTGTGAACTGCATCACCCAGCTCTTCCGATGCATCGACCCTCCATTTTCTTTGAACTTCTGGAATTTTAGTATCGACAGGAAGTGATTGTGATCAAAATCCGTTCTGATCCTCGCACTGGTGTTGTCACTCGTTTCCGATACTTGCACGTCTGCTGAGTGTCCTGCTCTATCTTGCTGATAACTGTGATGTGCTACCTCTGTATCACAGTGGAAGTGGCACTCAGAATTCACTCTCCTAAGTGGGCTATAATTATTGGAGCTATTACTCACTGTTTCTGCGTGTGCAGTGTTAGTTCCGCACTCGGTCAATGGGCTAGAGCACGGCGGGCTTTTCCTCAGAGACACAATTCTTTGTACTCCATCATTGGTACCCGAACGCGCAGTGCTCGTGTGCCCGTTTTGCTCTAGTTTTGCTATCCGACTCTCTACTTCTTCCATTCGTTTCGTGGTGTTCGCAACCGCGATATTACCTTGAGTTTTTAAGAATGCTAGGGATTTTGAGTGGGATTGTGTTGTACGTCGCAAGCGCCCTGCGAGTTTAGAAGTTGATTCCGCGACTTTCATTGCCCCTATTGCTGCCGTTTTGGCTAGGCCTGCTACTTTTTGTGCTACCATTGACATTTGTTTTGCTTCTCCACATTCTTTCTTTATTGTTAATAATTCCCCACGAATTTTCCCTATATGCGAAATTATTGCCTCCGTGTCCTTCTTACGCTGTTCGTCAGCTTCTTCTTTCTCCTTCTTACGCTGTTCTTCAGCTTCTTCTTTCATTGATCGTAGGGAGCTCAGTATTGGGTTAATGTCATCATTTTGATCCTCGTCACACATGGGTGATGTAACTCTGGACACCTGGGCGCTAGAGCTCTGACGTGACCGAGCTGGCCTCTGTCTGCACTCGTTCGTTTGACTATAAACTTCTGCTACCGTCTCGACCTGTGTGCCTGTCTCTGTTCCATCCTCCAATTCACTATCATAATCATGGCCGCGACGTTGCTCTAAGATCGCGTCCAAATCACCGTGCTCATCAATGACCCTGTCGTCCTGTCCTGCTAAAAATGTGCCCGTCTCATCTGCGAACCTATCCCCGTCAGTAACGTGTCTCTTATCCATTATAGTATCCACTTTGTTTTAGCTTCGCTCACTAATAGTCGTGCCTTACTTCTCGTGATCATTCATGAGAGACAAAATTTATCTAAAATACACAATAAAATAATCTACTCCCTGTATTTTTACACATAGACATAAAATTTCAACAACGCTGTTCCAACGCTGTAATTACAAGCACAATTTTATGTGGTACAGAAACCGCACACAAATCCGACAAAGTGCGATGTGGTACGGACACCACATCAACGAAACACAAAAAACAATGAACAACAAAATATATACACTGAAAACAAAAACTGTAATCATGCGCCGCTACTTAAAACTAAACGCGGAACTACCAGAAAAAAACTTGGGTATTAATCAATAAAAAAAATTAGAGAAAAAAAATTCGAATGTTCGTACTAAGAATACTGTTTGTTAATCAGTGATTCTCAGGAAAGATCCGAGGCTAAGGGTCGCCATATTATGCGAGGTGCCGGGGCTAGCAGTGTATTTATCACTAAATTCTACTAGAATCCACATATGTAAATCATGCTCTAAGCCCCCCCTATTCTAACTCCGACTTTTGCTGTTGCACAAGGATAAAAAAATATGCGAACTGACTCTAATCAACCCTGCCAGTGGAGTAGAAGAGAGTTTGGCACCTGCAATAATTTAATTTGATAAATAAGTTAAATAAACAAAGGTTTCATTAGCATAGTGAGGAATGATAGGGTTGCTCTATCGATTAACAGAATTAAAGTTCTGTCCAAAATAACAATATGATTTATTAAGACTAAACACAAATTAATAAACAAAAACACATGAATTCTAATTTATGATACATTAAATTGGCTCGAATTGGAGACTCATACAAACACTGTAAAGGTGAAGTTGTCCCTAAACTAGATCGTGAGGTTTAAGACGAAGTGGTATGTGGAGCCAATTCCTTGCCACTCAAATCTCAAGCGAGACACACCGCTAACCCAACAGTAATTGCTGCTACTCAAGACAGAACAAAGTTAGAAAAAGACGAACAGGCGCGCTCTGCTGAGCTCTGATTATCACCTAGGAAAATCCCTATCTGCCGGTGCTGTGGACATACATTACCAAAACTGTGTTCTTGACTGCCAGAACACGATCTGGCGTACCGCAGGCGAGGGCTGGTTGCTTCGACGTCCTCGACCGAAAGGCGACTGCCGACTCTCAGAGCACCCGTACAGGCCGAACACACAACATTCCCGCCCCCACGACAGTGGCCGTGGTTACGTTCCAATCAGCAACTCGAAAACCGGCGGAAATCCCACTCCATTGCCGGAGCACTACCATTCCACCAATGGAGATTCTTGGCGCCAATTTCTGTGCTGATTTTGCTCCGTCACGGAGCTATGCCCTGAGCAAGCCAATCACGGTTCCTATTTTGCAGAAAGCGCGGGAATTTTCCCGCCACAGCTGCCTGGGTACATAAGTCATTCCCACGCCTCGCTGGTAGCCCGCCAGAAAGTGTTTTCGCTAAGCTTCTGCGAAGCAACGGAACCTCCAGCCCAGCCGCCACTTCTGGCTCCCGCGGGCGCGTCTCCTGACAATGTCGGCGTCCGGAAAGTATTCACTCGACCCCCCACACCTGTCGGCCTACCCTTTCAAAGTCAGAAGAGCCCGCCTGTCACTGGACCACCCGGGTGGCGAGAGACGCTGCATGGGAAGTCCACGTGTGAAGGAATAGCAACGGAACCTCCACCGCATGCAACTAGAGAGGAGAATCGTAAGATAGAAATATGAGAGGGGGCTCATGCCACCTCTCAACGTGTGTTTCTAAATTGGATATTCTGAAGATTGCAGCTGACACAATTAGAAGTAAATGAATTGTCCGATACTGACATAAAGTGAACTGTTTGATACCCATCCACACATGATAGATAATATTGATTTTCTGATGTATTGTGTGAAGTATGAAGATAATTCTAAGCCAAAGAATAACTATAAATTAATTTCATTTATTTATTTATGTATGGCTTTTGGAGATCATCCGTAGTGCCCGCCTCAGGCCATAGAGAAACAACACTTATTTGTGACATCCAGTGAGACTGATGAAACTGAAATTAAGTAAACGATGTAAGTAGATTCAAACATTTAAAATAATGTTTGATACCCATCCACACATGACAGATAATATGGATTTTCTGATGTATTGTGTGAAGTACGAAGATAATTCTAAGCCAAATAATGACTATAAATTGATTTCATTTATTTATTTATTTATGGCTTTTGGAGATCACCCATACTGCCCGCCTCAGGCCATAGAGAAACAACGCTTATTTGTGACATCCATTGAAACAGATGAAACTGAAATTAAGTAAACAACGTAAGTTGATTACCACACTTAAAATAATGTAAAAAATTATCTTCCTGGGCTCTTATATGTCCCTCTGTTATAAAATCGTATAGGAGTTTATAGACTTTTACATCTTATGTTGCTAATTGCATAGTGATTTCTTGAAGCCTTCCATGGCAGCCGAAGAAAATGTGCCGATTATCTTCCTCAACGTCACATTCACATGCTGAGGCTGTAGAGATGTTGCTGGAATCTCCCGTGACTGAAGTGATCTCAGGCCACTGTCAATATGAAGTTTTCCTTGTACCTGCAGTTTGGGTGACAAGTTCGTGACGGAGAATTACAAACCACTGCGGCATAGTGTCTCTCTTTAATTTCGTATGACTGTTGGAGAACTTCATTCCATAGGGCTTTGGTAATAGACTTTATGCTGAGAAAACTATTGCCGGATGCCACTTTATATTTCACTGAGCCAGTGTATACAGCTTTCTTGGCCAGAGTATCTACTTTTTCATTCCTTTTAATTCCACTGTGCGCTTTCACCTGTAACATAATGGTCATTTGTTTACTCGAGAAAACTCCTGAACTGCTTCTATAATCCGATACTCTAAATAATTTTCGCTATTGTTGACGCTGACGTCGTAGCACTTTAACAGCATCATCGCTGAGCGTGAATCTGATAAAATCACGATTGTTTCTTTTTGCACTTCTTTTGCATATTTCAGTCCCTCTAAAATCGCGCTGAGTTCAGTAGTGAGTGTGCATGCAACTTCCGGCAGCTTGAATTTGCCTCATCGATTAGTCTTGCATTTGTGAACGCACTTCACTCACCGTTCCTTTGTTTAGACCCATCTCTGTACGTCTGAATCGAGTTCTCAACATGTAACAAATTGATTTACGACAAAACAACAATTATTTTTGTATTGCGTGCAATTGAAAACATTATTACAATACAATGAGGTGAGAAAAGTCATAGGATATCTTGCAATATCGTGTCGGACCTGCTTTTGGCCGACGTAGTTCAGCAGCTCAACGTGGCATGGACTCAACAAGTGGTTGGAAGATCCCTGCAGAAACGTTGACCCATATTGTTTGTATAGGTGTCCACAACTGCCGAAGTTGAAAGGTGGCTACACTGAGTCACAGCGCCAGAGATTGCGCCAAAGAGTATTATTCTGCCGCCTCCACTGGCGCAGTAGTTGTTCAGAGAATGTCGAGGGCAGTTGTAGTCCAGAGGTTGCCGTGGGAAGTGCTTGTTGAGAGGATGTCGAGAGCAGTACTAGTTGAGGGCATGTCGTGTGCAGTTATTTTTCTGTTGGGCCAGAGAGTAGATGCTGTTCGGTTGGTGTAATGTATATATGGAAGATGTTGCAGTGATTATAGTGTATTTTTCGTCAATATATATGGAGGTAGCAAAAAATTTTTTTATTTCAAATCTCATTGATAATAATGGATCTTGGTCACAGGTTCAGTCAACAAAGCATCTGGCTCGTGTTCATTTATTAGACTTGTAATTCTGGTTTCTATTTGCAATTACAGTATTTCTGATTTTTCAATTAGTTCATTGTAAATGGTGTTTAAAATATCTTGTCATACTAACGAAGAACCGTGCCAGATACATGTACGAGGACAGTTCAATATGTAATGCAACACATTTTTTTTCTGAAACAGGGGTTGTTTTATTCAGCATTGAAATACACCAGGTTATTCCCCAATCTTTTAGCTACACAACACTATTTTTCAACGTAATCTCCATTCAATGCTACGGCCTTACGCCACCTTGAAATGAGGGCCTGTATGCCTGCACGGTACCATTCCACTGGTCGATGTCGGAGCCAACGTCGTACTGCACAAATAACTTCTTCATCATCCGCGTAGTGCCTCCCACGGATTGCGTCCTTCATTGGGCCAAACATATGGAAATCCGACGGTGCGAGATCGGGGCTGTAGGATGCATGAGGAAGAACAGTCCACTGAAGTTTTGTGAGCTCCTCTCGGGTGCGAAGACTTGTGTGTGGTCTTGCGTTGTCATGAAGAAGGAGAAGTTCGTTCAGATTTTTGTGCCTACGAACATGCTGAAGTCGTTTCTTCAATTTCTGAAGAGTAGCACAATACACTTTAGAGTTGATCGTTTGACCATGGGGAAGGACATCGAACAGAATAACCCCTTCAGCGTCCCAGAAGACTGTAACCGTGACTTTACCGGCTGAGGGTATGGCTTTAAACTTTTTCTTGGTAGGGGAGTGGGTGTGGCGCCACTCCATTGATTGCCGTTTTGTTTCAGGTTCGAAGTGATGAACCCATGTTTCATCGCGTGTAACAATCTTTGACAAGAAATTGTCACCCTCAGCCACATGACGAGCAAGCAATTCCGCACAGATGGTTCTCCTTTGCTCTTTATGGTGTTCGGTTAGACAACGAGGGACCCAGCGGGAACAAACCTTTGAATATCCCAACTGGTGAACAATTGTGACAGCACTACCAACAGAGATGTCAAGTTGAGCACTGAGTTGTTTCATGGTGATCCGTCGATCATCTCGAACGAGTGTGTTCGCACGCTCCGCCATTACAGGAGTCACAGCTGTGCAAGGCCGGCCCGCACGCGGGAGGTCAGACAGTCTTGCTTGACCTTGCGGCGATGATGACACACGCTTTGCCCAACGACTCACCGTGCTTTTGTCCACTGCCAGATCACCGTAGACATTCTGCAAGCGCCTATGAATATCTGAGATGCCCTGGTTTTCCGCCAAAAGAAACTCGATCACTGCCCGTTGTTTGCAACGCACATCCGTTACAGACGCCATTTTAACAGCTCCGTACAGCGCTGCCACCTGTCGGAAGTCAATGAAACTATACGAGACGAAGCGGGAATGTTTGAAAATATTCCACAAGAAATTTCCGGTTTTTTCAACCAAAATTGGCCGAGAAAAAAAATGTGTTGCATTACTTATTGAACTGCCCTCGTACGTTGAACCACACTACCACACACAGAACAGTTACACTTGTGCTTTGTTGTTTCGTAGCTTTTATAGTTGCAGGGGAATTAATTAATCAATTGTGTTAACGGAAATTTCCTTTCATTCTTTATTGTTATTTTATGCAGTCAGATTGCGTACTAATACTAGTCAGGGCCAACCAGTTACGAGACTTCGTAACCGGACACATAGCTACTAAAATAACTTTTATTGTATTTATTTAATTAAACCCCCATGCAAAGCGTTATGGGTGCAGGATTTTGTGCAGGAAGTAACCTCTCGATTATGACCCATAAATGTTCGATGGACCAAATGTCGGGCGATCTGGGTGACCAAACGATTCCCTCGAACTGTCTGCAATATTCTTCAAACCAATTGGCAACACCTGTGGACCGGTGACACGGCGCATTGTCATACATAAAAATTCCATCGTTTATAACGAAATAATAAGCAACAAGGTGCCTAAAAGCACCGGTTTCGGGCACTTGGTGCCCTTTTCAGAAGATTATATTTATCGCATTATATGCGATGGGTATAACTTTCTGAAGAACTCTAAGTGCCGGAAATCGATAAAGGAATTGAATTTCTTTCGTACAAAATTGTTTTGTTAAATACGACTACAGTTGTTGAGCATGTATAAAATTTAGTATTCCACCGTTGTTTGCGAACATGACGTCCACGAATGGCAGTAAATGGTCCCCAAGTTGCCGAACATCCAGAGGACCAAATCCATTCCATGTAAACACAATCAACACTATTACGGAGCCAAAACCAGCATGCACAATGCTTTGTTGACAACTTGGTTCCATGGCTACGTGGGATCTGCGCCACACTGGAACCGTGCCAGCAGCTCTTACCAACTGAAATTGGGACTCATCTGACCAGTGCACGGTTTTCCAGTCGTCTAGGGTCCAACCGATATGGTCATGGGCACAGGGGAAGCGCTGCACACAATGTCGTGTTGTTTGCAAAGACACTCGGGTCTGTCGTCTGCTGCCACAGCCATTAACGTCAAATTTCGCCGCACTGTCCTAAGGGATATGATCGTTACGTACCACACTGATTTTTGCGGTTATTTCACACAGTGTTTCTTGTCTGTTAGAACGGATAACTCTACTCAAACGTCGCTGGTCTCGGTGTGTTGAGAAGTAATGGATGAAATGTGGTATTCTCGGCACACTTTTGACATGGTAGATCTCGGAGTATTCAATTCCCTAATAATTTCCAAATTGGAATGTCCCAAGCGTCTAGCAGCAACTATCGTCCCCCATTCAAAGTCTGTTAATTCCGTCGTGCCGCGCGAAGTGGCCAAGTGGTTTGATGCGCCATGTCACGGATTGCACTCGTCTGCCACCGGAGGTTCGAGTCCTCCCTCGGGCATGGCTGTGTGCGTCGTTCTTAGCATAAGTTAGTTTAAGTAATGTGTAAGTCTAGGGACCGATGACCTCAGCAGTTTGGTCCCTTAGGAATTCACACACATTTGAACATTTTAATTCCGTTGTGGGGCATAATCACGTCAGAAACCTTTTGACATGAATCACTTGAGTACAAACGACAGCTCCGGCAATGCAGTGCCATTTTATAACTCGTGTACACTGTACTGTTGCAGTCTGTATAAGCGCATGGTGCTGTATCATGAATTTTGCCCTCTCGGTGTAATGCACGACAAATTATGACCAAATGTGTAGTTATTCCGAAGCTCCAATTAGCTCTTATTAGAAAAGTCAAATGCTCTGGGAGGCGGCGCGTGGGTAGGAACGGGAAAAGGTAATACAAGTCGGTACTGCAAGAAAATGGTTTACTGGTGCAAAAACAAGGTGATAAACGATTACATAACTTTGTACGTAGGTGCGACGCTGAAGCAAAGTTGGCTCTGAGCACTATGCGACTTAATTTCTGAGGTCATCAGTCGCCTAGAACTTAGAACTAATTAAACCTAACTAACCTAAGGACATCACACACATCCATGCCCGAGGCAGGATTCGAACCTGCGACCGTAGCGGTCACGCGCTTCCAGACTGAAGCGCCTTTAACCGCACGGCCACACCGGCCGGCTGAATCAAAGTGTCCTGGCTGGCTGCACCTGATCAAGTGGGCTGAAGCAGCCGCGGAGCTCGTAGACCTCGACAGCACCGGCTAGAGGGCGCTGTCGTCTGTGTCTCTCGTAGTGCCAACATGAGAAACTATTCCGTAGCATCGTTGCTATCGATACCACAGTATGTGTGAATATAGCATGATGAACAACTATCGAACTTCTGTGGGAAAATTTTGAAGCCTGATACTAGTCGAGAAGAATGAATATAAACTCGAAATTAGGATGAATATAAACAGAATACTCACTTTCATCAGTAACAGCAGTATTTTGTAAAATATGAAAGATAACTCTGGTGGGACTATTTAATAGATTGAGAATGTTGGCGAAATTTAATGTACTAACAACATTTATTTTCCCAAAACAAGACATAAATTTTACTTGACAAGTTATAGATTGAATACCCCAAACAACTAACAGGTGTTTTAATACTACATTCGGTGGATCCTGGGTGGCAAAGACAGTTTAACTAGGTGATCCGTGAGTCAAGTACTCTGACCCAAAAATGTGGGTAACGCAAGCTGAATTAATCTGATGCTGAGCAGACTTTGACTGATGAAATCTACTGAAGTTTCTCTACATAGGTGCAGCTCGATGTGTGCGGCGGAGGAGGTGAGACGTGGACACGGCACCTGTGACTCGATCGTGGACATGAAAGAAATGCAAAAAAATCCCACGGTCTAGCGATCAGGCATACGGAACTTAATTTACTCTCTACCAGAGCCCTGAAATCACGGTAGATTTCAGTGTGTGACACACCCGTTTGCTGGTCGTACCAAGGACCAATTTTGCTCACTTATACGACAGAGCGCAGAAGGGCACCAAACGTCACGACTGGTAAACCAAAAACGAATAAGTGCGCCCTCGGCAAACGAGCTGTCCGGGACGTTTCAAGTCACACTGTCGATAAATAACTTCGCCACAGGCGCCCCAGTCCAAACTACTCGCAAGTGAAGTCAGTCTCGGGACAGGTCCGAAATACAAACCACATATGCAAGAGCTTCGAGTAGAAGTGCTTACCAGATCAAAGTCCTGCACCCAAGAGTTTTGCACCACTCCAGAAAAAAAATCAGTTTTCCCACAAAGTACACAAGCGACACTGCCTTCACCCCATCTTAAGCCAATCACAAGGCTCTAGAGGCACTAAATCTCCCCTCCCACACGATAGCACAACTGATGTCAAACCAGGGCAAGAGTTAAGAAACCTGCATCTCTGAAAAAAAAACTCCAATTACTGGCTTTTTTTAAGCTTTTGCAGAGGGGAAAGACATGATTTTTTTGCAAAGTCATCTCTCTTCCCATGGCAACAAGCGAACAGATTCAGTCTCAAGGATCTTTAATCACCTGTGCCTTGGAGCTTGTTAGTCCTAGCTGTGAGGCTTAATAAAGATTCTATGTCTAAATGTTTCTCAGATGCGAGAGTTTTCTTGTACAACCGATACAGCCGAGAGAAGTGGTTCACTGGCCTATTTGCACTATTGGCGAGTACAAAAACATGTGAATTTTCATTACACGTGGCTCTGCACACAATGCCCGATTTATGACTCCACTGTGTAGACGAATCCCTTTAGAACATCGCCCCTGCCCAGGCTTTTGCTGGCACCACTGCAGGTATCATGGCATTGTTCTGCTGGAGCCCTGTCTCGAGGAGGGGCTGCCCTGTCTGCCCTGTATGGCTGTCAGCCTGTCAGGCAAGATTTACTAAGGGATGGGCTCATTGCCAATTGCTTCCAGCTTCCAACAAGCTATTTCTATGAGCTAAGAATCATAAAAATACCTCACGCTTTTAGCGCCCAAATAGGCTCCATCAATGTCTGCTAAGGCCGTTAACTTTCTAGAGTCTCACTCAAAGTGCATCAGGTTGTAATAAAATCTTTAATAATTTTCTGTATGCGAAAAATAGGTGAGAGAGTAAGTTGTCCTCTCTCAAATATGATGACATTATTCAAGAAGGAATAAAAAACTAATTAATCTGTAATGCAATGAATCATAAAATTTGTAAAAATCTTGAATGATTGATGCTCCCTAGCTTCTTAGTATTTGTGAGCTGTATTCAAAATATGTAATAGCCAAACTGATACTTCGGCAGGCAGCCCATTGTCAGTGGTATGTTTTCCGCATGTCCATGTGCGTTGCAAGGTGTTGGGGTGGAGAAGTTTGTGTAATACTTGGATTCAACTGAACTGGCATGAGAGCTGCTCATATACTCGACCCCTCCCCTTAAACTAACACAATAGCTTATGTACAATGGAGAAATGATTGGTAAAAGAATTAATGAAATGAACCTATAGTTCAATAGTAAAAAGGGTAGGACACACACTATAATTTAATAAAGTTATTAATCAGCGTGTATGTTCAATAGTTACAAAAGAAATCATCTGCCTTCTAAATGATACACAACTGAAGTATGACAAGAAGGTTTATTTTACCTAGTAAACACGTAGATACGGTATTCACTGACAATGCTTTAATAGAAAAAGAGCACAAAATAATGATGTTGAGAGGTTTTTTTTAAAAAGAATTGGCAGCTACTCTGAATACTGAATACTGTAATCTATTGTGTGTGGGCCATTGAGTGGTGGTTATGATAAACCCCGACTGTGCAACAAAATGTCGGTCATAAACGAGAGCTATGTGAAAAATCTACATGCAAAATCGTGGGTACTGTAGAGCCAAAACGAGAGCATACATTCCTGGCTGCATTAGAAAAGAATTACAGATCCCTATTACGCCGGTGCTGCAAGTACTTTACCACCTACATGTCAGACAGTGTGTAGACAGCAAACAGCAGTCGGACGGTGCAGCCACATACCACTGTAATGCGGAGCTCTCTGCTGAACGATGACCCTGTACAAAACCCAGTGAGTTAAATTTCAGAAAGAATATAAAGTTCTCTCTGTATCACCGAGACAGTCTTACCCCCTCTTCAAGTTTACCAAAGTGTATCTCCAGGAGGAAACGCTATCAACACACCTACTCTCCATTGTGGTCCAGTTGTGACTCTTCCGTGCACAGTGCACCGACTTCAATAACTAGTGCTTCGCGATCCCACCACGCTCGAATTTGTTCGAATCGTAGGTGGCTGCGGGAAAATACGCAATCCCCTTACTTTCAGCGCACTCTGCAAAATCCCACCATGCTAGGTAGCAACAATCTTTGTGCCCATCGTGGTCGTTGCCTCCAATTTTTAGTGGGCTCTCTGACGTCATATTGAGTCTTGTTGAGTTGCCCATACAATTCCCTGCATTTCACGGCACGTGAAAGCAGCCGTCGAAGCCAAATCTAAAAACGAACAGAATATCGCCTCGACCCTAAGCGCCGGTGTGTCGAGCGCCCCGTGGTTTCAGACCTCAGATTCCGAGAACCACTGAAAACAGTATCAGTATCTGGCGTCGGGCAAGCGAACCCCAGACAGCCAACATCAATAAAACGTTTAGCGCTGGCTCCAGAAAGTCGCGCTCGCCATCGCTTCGTGCCTAATACATTGGCCAAGAGCCGTAGCGGGTTGGCCGCTCTGAGGAGCCGCCACGTGCTGTTGTGAACTGCCCCTCATATTGGAAGAAAAGCCGAGCAGCCCGAACTCACGTTTCTCTGCCACACTCAATGCAGGTGGCCCTCGTCCAGTGTCAGCTCACTCACACAAGGAGGAATGTCACAACACCAGTTGAAACATCATGAATAAAAATCTGTCCTCATTGTCGGTTCCATTTGCAGCGAAGACCTTTCTCGGTCTTCCACCACTGACACACATTAATAAAATGAAACCAAATCAAAAGAAAATTGAGAAAAATATGAGGAGACAGGCCGCTAGAGGCTTGTAATCTCTCAGTGTGTCAGTTAAAAACCTCCTGTGATATCAAAACCGATATCTACACTCCTGGAAATGGAAAAAAGAACACATTGACACCGGTGTGTCAGACCCACCATACTTGCTCCGGACACTGCGAGAGGGCTGTACAAGCAATGATCACACGCACGGCACAGCGGACACACCAGGAACCGCGGTGTTGGCCGTCGAATGGCGCTAGCTGCGCAGCATTTGTGCACCGCCGCCGTCAGTGTCAGCCAGTTTGCCGTGGCATACGGAGCTCCATCGCAGTCTTTAACACTGGTAGCATGCCGCGACAGCGTGGACGTGAACCGTATGTGCAGTTGACGGACTTCGAGCGAGGGCGTATAGTGGGCATGCGGGAGGCCGGGTGGACGTACCGCCGAATTGCTCAACACGTGGGGCGTGAGGTCTCCACAGTACATCGACGTTGTCGCCAGTGGTCGGCGGAAGGTGCACGTGCCCGTCGACCTGGGACCGGACCGCAGCGACGCACGGATGCACGCCAAGACCGTAGGATCCTACGCAGTGCCGTAGGGGACCGCACCGCCACTTCCCAGCAAATTAGGGACACTGTTGCTCCTGGGGTATCGGCGAGGACCATTCGCAACCGTCTCCATGAAGCTGGGCTACGGTCCCGCACACCGTTAGGCCGTCTTCCGCTCACGCCCCAACATCGTGCATCCCGCCTCCAATGGTGTCGCGACAGGCGTGAATGGAGGGACGAATGGAGACGTGTCGTCTTCAGCGATGAGAGTCGCTTCTACCTTGGTGCCAGTGATGGTCGTATGCGTGTTTGGCGCCGTGCAGGTGAGCGCCACAATCAGGACTGCATACGACCGAGGCACACAGGGCCAACACCCGGCATCATGGTGTGGGGAGCGATGTCCTACACTGGCCGTACACCACTGGTGATCGTCGAGGGGACACTGAATAGTGCACGGTACATCCAAACCGTCATCGAACCCATCGTTCTACCATTCCTAGACCGGCAAGGGAACTTGCTGTTCCAACAGGACAATGCACGTCCGCATGTATCCCGTGCCACCCAACGTGCTCTAGAAGGTGTAAGTCAACTACCCTGGCCAGCAAGATCTCCGGATCTGTCCCCCATTGAGCATGTTTGGGACTGGATGAAGCGTCGTCTCACGCGGTCTGCACGTCCAGCACGAACGCTGGTCCAACTGAGGCGCCAGGTGGAAATGGCATGGCAAGCCGTTCCACAGGACTATATCCAGCATCTCTACGATCGTCTCCATGGGAGGATAGCAGCCTGCATTGCTGCGAAAGGTGGATATACACTGTACTAGTGCCGACATTGTGCATGCTCTGTTGCCTGTGTCTATGTGCCTGTGGTTCTGTCAGTGTGATCATGTGATGTATCTGACCCCAGGAATGTGTCAATAAAGTTTCCCCTTCCTGGGACAATGAATTCACGGTGTTCTTATTTCAATTTCCAGGAGTGTATGTAGTACGATGCGGCATCGAAAATTTTATCGCCTAACAAATAACCAATGACAGAAATATCATAATACCAATTTATTTTCAACATAATACCCGTGTACACTAATACACTTGCGGGCATACTCAGATAACTTCTGCAAATAAAAGATGTTCAGTTTCGAGTCCAACCAAGCGTTCACAGCATCAGTCACTGAATCGTCATTGTCAAATCGTCGTCCTTTGACGTCTTCTTCTACGTTTTGGAAAAGAAGATGGAGCCAAATCTGGAGAATATGACGGATGACGTAACAATTCGAACCCGCAGTCACGCAGAGTTTCCAGTGTTGCGAAGGCTATGTTCACCGGTGCGTTGTCCTGATGCAAAAGAACTCCGCGCGCCAATTTTCCGCGCCTTTCTTTCTTTCTCTCTTCTTTCAGACGGCGCAGGAGGGTGAAATAGTATAATGCATTGATAGTTAAGCCCTTTTGCAAGTAATCCACCATAATTACCCCTTCTGCAACCCAGAAGGCCGATGCCATCAACTTACCGGTTAGTTTTTGATCTGGGGTTTTTTGGGGCAGGGGATGAAGGATGTTTCCATTGTTGTGACTGTTGTTTTGTCTTACGACAAAGCGATTAACCCTCGTTCCGTTCATTGTCACATACCTTCCAAGGAATAGTAGTACACAGGCAGTCATGCATACGTGTTATGTCTGCAAAAGCTGAACGGCCACACTTCCTGGTACTATGGTATAACTACGTTGACCTGTGTACTGTAGAGACCCACATCACTTTTGACAGCATACGTTTTACAATTGACATGAACGTCATTTGATACGAACGTGCGTAATGTACACCACTCCACTGTCAATGGGCTCTATGCCTGAACATTAAATATTCCACATGTAACTCACAATGTACAGCGATATGTCTTTTAACAATCGACATAGTGTTAATGAAAATTAGTTAAAATTCTTATGATTTAACGAAAGTCATATTTATGCACACTAATACACAGCACTTCTTGTAAGATTAGTACGGTATGGTAAGCACGCTGTTGTTGATGTTGGCCTATGTGTCGATCACAATATTCTGACCTCATCACTAACGTCTCCAACTGAGTGTTATTACAATCATTTTGCAACTATTGCCATAATTTCGTAACTCCATTGATAAGAAAACAGATTCTCCACTTCTCTGTGGGCTACTGTGCTGCAGATTTGCTGTGTGTTCTGACTTACACCGAAGTGAGTTATCACCAACAACGTGAGAACAATTGTACGCATCGGAGATAGCTATAGTGGCAGAAGGTGGTCCACATACATTTCATAATGGTTTAAGTAGTAGTTGTTGGTGTATATGAAGGTGCTTCATTAAATTTGCTGTTGCTCTGTTACACGACCTTGCAAAAATATTTCATAATTATGATTCATTTGGAAATAACGTAAGCCTATGATCTGATTGTTACGAAAATGTATTATTATACATGGTAAGACCCACGATGGATGACCATAATACTTAATTTCGTCTTGTGTATTTAGTGCGTTAAGTCATTCAACTGAAAAACCGTCGACTTCCGATCCTCCAAATGAGATAAGTATACTTTCCAAAAGAAAATTTCGTAATATATCTGTGTTATCCGTCACAAACCACAAAAATTACCAGCTTAGTTTACTGAAGTTATGTTATTATTTTTTATGCAGTCGATGAGATGGGGATATTGAAGGATCTGGTTTGATAGCTCAATCCGTACTCCAGATTACAGAATAATTTCGTAGGTGATATGGGCCCAGACACACTATGTAAAAAATTAGCGTTTGTCTATGTTCCACGTCTCCTTCTAGACCACTGGACCAGTTTCAACAAAACTTGGGACACATACCCTTTGCCGTCAGGCAACAATGGCTGTGGAGATAAGAAGCACTTAAACACCATAGCGCAGATGATATGACGTCATAAGCAATGAAATGCGTGAAAAATATTTCAGCATCATGCATGGAATTTTAATACATTTATTCCTTACTACTAAAACACCCCTACAGTCGAATCTGCTGAAGGAAATTCCTGACACATGTCAGTGCTTTTGCCGGCCTGTGTGGCCGTGCGGTTCTAGGCGCTTCAGTCTCGAACCGCGTGACCGCTACGGTCGCAGGTTCGAATCCTGCCTCGGGCATGGATATGTGTGATGTCCTTAGGTTAGTTAGGTTTAAGTAGTTCTAAGTTCTAGGGGACTGATGACCACAGATGTTAAGTCCCATAATGCTCAGAGCCATTTGAACCATTTTTTGTCAGTGCTTTTGACAGCTTTCAACTGCGAAGTGCAAATGGCTGTAGGCGAAAACAGCAGCCGTCTATAGAGCTATGAAGAGGCGTTGCGGCAGAGACGTTTACAAAGTCGCGCTGTAGATACGCGAGGTAGCTTCGCACAGCAACTGTGCGTTTCTATCACAAAATTCGCAGAATGAATACAGAGGAAACGCCGAGTTTCTCGGCTAGTACTAAAATAATTTGGAGAATAGGAAGGAAGATGAGACAACAAGTTAGAATGAAGTGCTAGTGACATTTTTTCTGTAGAGGTATTAATTTAGTTAATGAATCAGATGTCCTGACTGTTACAACTTCCCTATTAGAAGTTAAAAGTATTAATCTTCTGTCCCTTGATCGTGAAAACATCGTACCCCTTCTCTCACTAGAGCTATATCTGTTGCCAGATACTAAAAAGTGGCACAGAGGAAGTTACGAACAAGTGAGAGATAACTTGTTAAATTAGTCATTGTATACTGATTAATAAGTACGTTAAATGCACGGTAGCCTTATTACTCTATAGAACGAAATCAACCCACAATTCTGGTTTTCCTACCTGTTAGCCATTCTTCTGTAGGAAAAGTTAATAAAGAGCACTTGCCCGCGAAAGGCAAAGGTCCCGAGTTCGAGTCTCGGTCGGGCACACACTTTTAATCTGCCAGGAAGTTTCATATCAGCGCACACTCCGCTGCAGAGTGAAAATTTCATTCTGGAAAAGTTAATAACATAGAAACACTATAAAACAAAGAATTATAGATCGTCCAGTTCTCAGAGAGAGGTACTCAGCGAAACGATATGAACTACTGAGAATCACTTACGAAGGAATGAAGATTGAGTTTAACGTCCCGCCGTCACTGAGGGCATAAGAGACGGAGCACTAGCTCGGATGGTGTCAGAGATGGGGGAGGAAATCGGCCGTCCCCTTTCAAACGAAACATCCCTTCATTTGTCTGGAGCGATTTACGGAATCACGGAAAAGCTAAATGTGGGTGGCCAGATACGGGGTTGAACAAGTAACTTACAAGAGAGAATGTGGATGGCCCTGAAAAGTATCAGATACGAAACCAGTGGGTGGCAGGTCGACAGTTCGTACCACATCAACATCGTAGAATGCATGATGTCGGCAGCTCACGGCCCAAAGCACGTAATTACGTAATAAACCCGAAAGAGCATGAGTGCAGAGCCACCTGCTACTTATGTGAATTTACGAAAGACTGCTTTCAAGTTGACGGAAGCCAGTTGACGTCAAATAAATATGGCAGCAACTTCTGCACTGATAGCTATCTGTGACGAGGAGATTCCTTCTAAGATCGGCAACGGAATGGGCCCACACAGCACTTCTCCGTCGTTTTATAAACTTGCACTCAGCACAGCAGTGTGCCCGTTCCGAGATAATTTAGTTCCCAAGGTCACCTTTACCGGGCGTGGCGCTGGCGACGGTTCCTGTGGTTTTTGGTTAACACAACGGCAAGATTTCTTCGGCGTTAAGGTCGGGTAACCTGTCGTAGCAACAGGAGAACGACTTTGGGAGGATATCGTGAACAACTGTTATAGTGTGTGTGCAGCATGCTTTTAGACACTATCCCATAGCATATACGGGGTGTCTCACCTAACTCTGCCACCTCAGATATCTCTGGAACGACAATAGATATTCAAAAACGGCTTTCAACTGCATGGACGTACGGCAGGGGCTTGGAAAACCAAATACTATACGAAATTTTAAACGTAAACAAGCGCTATTATCAAAACAGACTTGTGTATTTTTAAATGGACACCCCTCGTTATTTCGTATGCAATCAACAGCATGAAAAATCATAAAAATAGTGGCGTTGGGTGCATCGCAATACTTCAATTACATCACGAGAAATTGCGAAGCGAAGTTGACGCTTGAAATAAATGAAACGCACAGCTATCGCACGTCCTGAGACTCAAATGTGCACCTCACGCTGCCGGTAATCGTGATGTGATTGACGTACTACGTCAGTGGAGTGTTAATGTCTGGTGTGGTATTGTATGACAACACATCATTGGCCCGCATTTCACTGATGGCACCATAAAGGGGGATAGTTTAGCCCCTTCTTGAGCTGTACCTCACTTGAACCGGTCCACTCTAATAATGTGTCAAATAATGTGGTATTAGAATGATGGATGTCCTGCGCATAATGTTTATTGTTGCGAAATGACACCGAGAGGTCCAATTAGTGGAAACGCACTTGGCTTGACGTTTATAAACCTTATAAGTTTTGATATTTGTGGTTTGTAAAGGATAGCAACGGCGTCACAGTTTCAGACGTAATGCATCGTATGTAGTACTGTGCTCAGAGCATGGGTTGCCTGCACCGGCACCTGTATACTGCCGTACCAGTATCACCACGGCACGCTCTGCTTCAGAGTACAAGTGTCTCCTGATCTGGTCTGCTGAACGGCTCTCATACTGTAACGTAATTCACATACGTTGCCACATTAAAACCTGTTTCTTTCTGGCTTGTTACATTTGCCGTCATCTAGTCGATATGTCGGCACCAGTAATGAAGAAAAACAAGATACACTCCTGGAAATGGAAAAAAGAACACATTGACACCGGTGTGTCAGACCCACCATACTTGCTCCGGACACTGCGAGAGGGCTGTACAAGCAATGATCACACGCACGGCACAGCGGACACACCAGGAACCGCGGTGTTGGTCGTCGAATGGCGCTAGCTGCGCAGCATTTGTGTACCGCCGCCGTCAGTGTCAGCCAGTTTGCCGTGGCATACGGAGCTCCATCGCAGTCTTTAACACTGGTAGCATGCCGCGACAGCGTGGACGTGAACCGTATGTGCAGTTGACGGACTTTGAGCGAGGGCGTATAGTGGGCATGCGGGAGGCCGGGTGGACGTACCGCCGAATTGCTCAACACGTGTGGCGTGAGGTCTCCACAGTACATCGATGTTGTCGCCAGTGGTCGGCGGAAGGTGCACGTGCCCGTCGACCTGGGACCGGACCGCAGCGACGCACGGATGCAGGCCAAGACCGTAGGATCCTACGCAGTGCCGTAGGGGACCGCACCGCCACTTCCCAGCAAATTAGGGACGCTGTTGCTCCTGGGGTATCGGCGAGGACCATTCGCAACCGTCTCCATGAAGCTGGGCTACGGTCTCGGACACCGTTAGGCCGTCTTCCGCTCACGCCCCAACATCGTGCAGCCCGCCTCCAGTGGTGTCGCGACAGGCGTGAATGGAGGGACGAATGGAGACGTGTCGTCTTCAGCGATGAGAGTCGCTTCTGCCTTGGTGCCAATGATGGTCGTATGCGTGTTTGGCGCCGTGCAGGTGAGCGCCACAATCAGGACTGCATACGACCGGGGCACACAGGGCCAACACCCGGCATCATGGTGTGGGGAGCGATCTCCTACACTGGCCGTACACCACTGGTGATCGTCGAGGGGACACTGAATAGTGCACGGTACATCCAAACCGTCATCGAACCCATCGTTCTACCATTCCTAGACCGGCAAGGGAACTTGCTGTTCAAACAGGACAATGCACGTCCGCATGTATCCCGTGCCACCCAACGTGCTCTAGAAGGTGTAAGTCAACTATCCTGGCCAGCAAGATCTCCGGATCTGTCCCCCATCGAGCATGTTTGGGACTGGATGAAGCGTCGTCTCACGCGGTCTGCACGTCCAGCACGAACGCTGGTCCAACTGAGGCGCCAGGTGGAAATGGCATGGCAAGCCGTTCCACAGGACTACATCCAGCATCTCTACGATCGTCTCCATGGGATATCCTGCGAAAGGTGGATATACACTGTACTAGTGCCGACATTGTGCATGCTCTGTTGCCTGTGTCTATGTGCCTGTGGTTCTGTCAGTGTGATCATGTGATGTATCTGACCCCAGGAATGTGTCAATAAAGTTTCCCCTTCCTGGGACAATGAATTCACGGTGTTCTTATTTCAATTTCCATGAGTGTATTATTTTAATTTATGGCGAATGTTAGAGAAATACAACCGGAGGTGTGAAACTGTATGCTGAACGCTACCCAGATCGGCGGTGTCCGTCACTTCTCACCATTGGCAACGCCAGCGACTGGCAACGGAAACGAAATTGCTGTTCTGGCTGCTGTAGCGCACAATCCTCAGGTGGATGTACGAGAAATTGCGAGTAGTGCAGGAATAAGCCACAGAAGTGTTTGCTGTAATATTGATAATTTTCGCCTCACAGTGATTAGTATGCGCTGAATAGTAAACGCCTGGTGGCCTGGAGTTATCAAACAACTGTAATAAAAAAGAAATGAATCGTCGCATAGCAACGACAGCATCTATTATTCTTTCTCTTTACAGCTCCTGCGCGGCGGCTGTAAATCTCTATGTGCACGTATCGATTAATGATATAAAAAGAATTGCGTTGTTTCAAGACAAATGAGAAATGAGGACTTGAGCGCTTCACCTTTTACAGTTTGTATTCCATGAAAGGCGGACGCGGACATGCTGCGTTCCGCAATCTGTGTTTTATACGAGGGCGGTTCAGAAAGTAACCTCCGATTGGTCACAGTGCGGGTTGTGGGGGGAGTAGCGACGCCATCTGTGCGTTCACGCACTCAACAGGTCAGTCGGCATTAAGCCGTGGTCGAGTGAACGTCGTACCTGCGCTAGTTTAGTTTTTGTGGCAGTTTGAAATGTGTGCTGCAATAGAAAACCCCGCCAAATGTGAAGTGCGTGCTGTCATAAGGTTTGTTACACCCAAAGGATATTCTGCAGCAGCTATTCATCGTGAGCTTTGTGCCGTGTACGGACCGAGAGTTATGAGTGAAGGAGTTGTCCGTGAATGGGTACATTTATTTAAAAGTGGACGAGAAAACGTTCATGATGAAGAGAGGAGTGCTAGACCATCATTGGTGACTGACGAACTCGTTCAGACAGTTGATGCAAAAGTTCGTGAAAATCGACGATTCTCAATGTCGGAGTTGTCTACTGGTTTTCCACAGATTTCTAAGACTCTCTTGTACGAGATAGTGACAGCAAGATTGGGTTACCGTAAGTTCTGTGCACGATGGGTGCCCAAAATTCTTACCGACCACCACAAAACTCAAAGAATGGCCTCTGCATTAGACTTTCTGTCACGTTATGAGGACGAAGGAGAACCATTGTTAAACAGAATCGTGACCGGTGACGAAACCTGGATTAAGTACGTGAACCCTGAGACAAAAGAACAATCAAAGATGTGGGCACATTCAAATTCGCCTACCAAACCAAGAAAAGCCTCGCAAGATTTTTCTGCCAGAAAACTGATGGCAACGGTGTTTTGGGATGCCAAAGGGGTGTTATTGGTTGAATTCATGGAACGTGGTACGACCATTAATCAAGACGTGTACTGTGAAACAATAAACAAGTTACGACGGGCTATACAGAACAAACGCCGTGGTATGCTGACTTCCGGTATCGTTTTTTTGCACGATAACGCCCGTCCTCACTCTGCTCGCAGAACAACGGCCCTTCTTGAGTCCTTCAAGTGGGACGTTATCAACCATCCACCTTACAGCCCAGACCTGGCGCCAAGTGATTATTACCTCTTCATGCATTTGAAGAAATGGCTCGGGTCACAGCGGTTTGATGACGACGAAGAGCTCAAAGATGCGGTCACAGGCTGGCTCCAGGCACAAGCGGGTGATTTTTATGCAGAAGGAATTTCAAAGCTTGTGAAGAGATACGATAAGTGCCTCAATCGCTATGGAGACTATGTAGAAAAATAGTGCAAAGATGTAGTTGTAAGATGTATATATTAAAATATATTTATTTAACTTGGTGTATTTTTTTAAATCAACTGGAGGTTACTTTCTGAACGGCCCTCGTAATTTGTGAAAAATATTCTGTAAATGTGCTAATTGTCTTCTAAATAAGAGAACATGTATGTTTATGTAATTAATTATGATCAGGCACCATCAAGAGGACATTAATCGCAAGTATTGCCTGTTATGTGCAAAGATTTATTTAATACGCACCAGCTCTTGTAACTGTAATATAAAAAGGTACATAGCACTAAAAACGTGTGTTATATATGAAGTGCGCTTATTTACGCAAATTATCCTTAAGTATCTCCACCTCCTCATTACTCGAATGTTAATCATTGTGTATCAGTTTATCTCCAAAATTTACAATCACGCTGATGGACCCAACTCAGCATTGAGGCAGGAGGTACATTATCGTTTATCTATCATTTCTGAATCACTCCTTTTTTTAATTTGTAGTGTTGTTTTTCTTTTAAAGTCAGTAAATCCCCACTGGATTCGACAAGTTGCTCATCGACGATAGTGGAGTGTCAATGTTTGGTGCGGTATCATTGCTAACTGTATTGTTGGTCCGTATTTTTACTGTGAACGTAGAATGGACAGCAATATGCATCATCTCTTCAGCACACACTAGCGCTCTTCGCGAAGGATCTAGGATTGGAAAGTCGTCTGTCAATGTGGTTCCAACATGATGGATGTCCCGCACACAATGCAAAAGTTGCCAGAGACGTTTCAGATGTGACATTTCAAATTAGGTGGATGGGGCGGGGAGGTGCGGTGCGATGGTCGTAGTGGCTGGGTGACCAAGGGAGATGCGACAATTAATCCTCATGCTCGCAATCCCAGGGCTGGATGATGTGAGGCGTTTGAAGAAGGGGCCTGTCATCTTAAAACAGAGCATCACCTTTGACGAACAAACACTGTACCATGGGATCCACGCGATCAGCTAAAGTGGTCACATAATCCTTGGCAGTAATGTGATCTTGCAGGGCAGCAGTGGGGCCGATGGAAGCTAATGATGTGGCTGCCCAAATCATCACCGAACCTCCGCCACGTCTCACTCTTGGGACGTAAACTCGGTCGAAAGTTGGAAACAGTGTGGAACAAGACTCCTCTGACCAAATGGCTTTCTTCCTTTGCTCCATAGTCCAGGTTTCACTGCTTCGGCACCAAGTTTTCCTGTTACGGGCATTTGCATCACTTATGAGTGGTTTTGGAATTCCAGTTCGTCCCTCGATTCCCTGCGCCTGGAGCTCTCTTCGTGTTGTTTCGGTGATGACGAGATTGGCGAGTGTGACATTCAGTTCTGCATAAATTTTACAGCTCAGTTGTCATTCTCTAATTTTTCGTCTCAGTCCTCTGAACGTTCGAATTCACTTAACTCTGACATAATGCAGTCACAAGTACACGAAACACTGTTCTGCAAAGAAAAGCACTTGTAGTGCACAGAGGTCATCGCACGGGTGGTGTTCGCTGTCAACAGCGCAACCTGCAGGCTTGGCTACCATCTGCATGCATTTTTCGTAGTGTTCTCGTATTTTTGTCAAATTCCTGTAATTTATAATAACTGTACTGTGTACAACGGTATGCTGCGCGTCGTGTATGTGGTGGGATGAAAAGACTGGGTAGGATGAGGTGGATGGAAACTTCAGATATCTCAAGAACAACAATAGATATTCAAAAACAGTTTTCACCAGCATGAACGCGTGGCAGGGGCTTAAGAAACCAAATATTATGCGAAATTTTAAAACGTAAACGAATACTATTTTCAACACAAGCTTTTGTATTTTTAAATGGATACCCCCTATTATTTCGTATGCAATCAATAGTATGAAAAATCGCAAAAATAATTGGCGTTGGTTGCATCGCAATACGTCAATTACATCCCGAGAAATTGCGAAGCGAAGTTGACGCTTGAAATAAATGAAGTGCACAAGTAGCACACGTCCTGAGACTCAAGCGTGCACCACACACTGCCTGTTTCAGGGGCTCACACAATGGGAAGGTATGCACAATCCACAAAAATAAACAAGCAACACGTACAACGCAAAGTTACGTTTTTCAAATTGTAAATGCCGGCCTCGGTGGCCGAGCGGTTCTAGGCGCTTCGGTACGGAACCGCACGACTGCTGCGGTTGCAATTTCGAGTCCTGCCTCGGACATGAATGTGTGTGATGTCCTTAGGTTAGTTAGGTTTAATTAGTTCTTATCTATAGGGGACTGATGACCTCAGATGTTGAGTCCCATAGTGCTCAGAGCCATTTGAGCTATTTGAAATTGTAAATGTATGTTTATTCTAGCGAAATGACAACTAGAGCTACAATTACAGATAACGCACTTGAATTCACTTTGCTAAACACATTTACTAGTGCCCTGTCGCCCACAGAAACTGTATTCTTGTGCATTACGTCCAACGTAGAAAGTACATCCACATCTTGACCAATGAAACTGTGTCACGTCAACATGTGTTTGAAGTGCCCTCTCTAACATTCTGCGTGGTGTCTGTTGTTCTAAGTCGTGTCTCCCTACCACTTTCGCGCAACGACGCTCTGAGCGTGTTTTTTAGGGCACTGACTAGTTTGAACCTGGGACCTGTTGCTGGTAAGGAGACGCCAGACCACAGATGACATGTAGAGTTCAGAAGAGTTCAGTGAGACTAGCGATGATATAACCAAATACTTAATGATTTCAGCGTCAGCTCCACTGCACTCCCTGTAAAAGAATCTTAATACTAACTAAATTTAGTGGAAGGGGTTCAAGGCTTTCCTATTTTTAGTTAGCTGGTAAAATAACGTCGAAAAAGCAGTTAAGTTTACCATTGGAAATTTTATTCTACTCACAAAACATTGTTTATAAATTGCACTATTGATAAAAGGAAATGTTTTAATACAGGATGATAAAAACCAACTGCCTTCAACAAAAATGTGAACGAATACTCCCTGAATGGGTTTCCAAGTTCTACAATGGATCGAAGGATGACCTATGCCATATCACATCTATAATCTAGGTTTAAATTAAGTTTCACAAAAGAGCAAACTATCAAAATGGTCTAAAGTGACCCTCAGTTACCTATAATTACTTATCTGTCTTGTCGTAAATTACAGTGGCTGATGTGGCTTCTTAATAATTATTTAACAGAAAAATCATTGCGTTTCAGATTTTAACTTACGTAGCAAATGTGAATACCATGAGCTTTAACTGACGATCGACACTAGTATTACGTAAAAAGGGGATGTAACAGATGAGACTTCTGCAGTTCTGAGTGAAGCCTTATGTGCTCAAAAATACAGCATCGCGTGCGTTCATTACCTTGTCGGTGTTCGTCAGGGGGAGGTGTAAGCACAGCTCCGCGCACCTCGCCTTCCCGGAAGCAACTCCCTCCTAACTTCTCCTTACTACAATTTACCGAAGTTGGTTTAAAAAAAACTATCTGGCTGTGTTTTCATCTGACCAATCAGGGTCTCAATGTTAACCTTAAGCTCCGCCTACAAAAATTATGTCTATCCAATGAGAAACGTTATACTTTTCGTGGTGGGGCAATGTTTTTTAAGTTTGCAACGTAACAGAGACGCGAAAAAGTCTCACGCTAAAACTTGCAGCTGGTGTGGCCCTTTTAGTGTTATCGTAAGATCTATACTGTTCTTCTGGAGGGCTCTAGCTTTTAACATGGGCTGGGGTGTGGTCCTGTCGGTTAGCTGGCAATGTGGGTGTCCGTCCCTTATCGTAGGGCCTTCTAGCTTAACACGGTCCTGCTCTCGGCTTCTGTTCTCGTTTCTCCCCTCGGAACTGCGTCTGTCTCACGGTGGGAAGGTATGACATGCATTTAGGCATTCTTGTGTTCGTCTGTGGTATTCCATTTGCTCACTCGTTACTCGTATTGCTTTGGTTAATTTAATGTCACGCTTTATTCGGAGCTATGTGACATACTACTGGATTTGCTTATCATGTCAGGGTTTTCATGGATATTACTGAGTGTTTGAAGTCTACTTATGAAAGAAGGGTGCATGATCGCTATAAACCTCTATCATCGTTCCTTGATTTTGCCACAATTTTACAAGAAGAGCCGGCCGCTGTGGCCGAGCGGTTATAGGCGCTTCAGCCCGGAACGCCGCTGCTACTACGGTCGCAGGTTCGAATCCTGCCTCGGACATGGATGTGTGTGTTGTCCTTAGGTTAGTTAGGTTTAAGTAGTTCTAAGTTCTAGGGGACTGATGACCTCAGATGTTAAGTCCCAAAGTGCTTAGAGCCATTTGAACCATTTACAAGAAGAGGGGCATAAGATTCCCTTGAAAAGCATACAGGACCTGTATTTATGCATTCAAAGATGACTGGAAACCATTTTCAATGCCAACAGTTCCCCAACACCGTATTAGTCATGGTAATGTGTTGTGCTTTTGGTGTTTTCATATATTAGTCCATCCTGTGATGTCCTAAGAATTGCTTCGACCTACTCCCTTTTCTGATGACAAATATTTGCCATGGTTCACTTCTAGAGTAGTATGTCGCTGGTCCACATTACTGCAATCATCCTTCTCCAGCAGCACATTCAAAGTATTCATCTCGTTTTGTTGTCCCGTTTTCCAAATTCCACATTCCATTTCAATAAAATTCCGAGTTTCCATCGTAGGTAAGTATTCTTGATTTTCATTTCAATGTTTTTAACGGTACGTCTTTATTTTTTGCTTCTACTTTTGCAGAAATCTTTTATATCCACAGACACCGACGACCATAAACGATGTGATCAACTACGTAATAACGTCTTGGACTACTCTCAGAACGCAGTATAGCAGTGATTCTGGCTGGTGATTCTCTGTGGCAGGGATTAAACAAGTTCTTGGTAGATTTCCCCTTGGTACGCGGTAACAGATGTCTATGCACGAATCGTGCAAGTCCCGTGATTACATGCTGGCGCCCAATAGTGTCCCCTAAATGACCCACCCACCTTGTATTAGGCAAAATTAAGCAAATTTGGTGGCCTAGACATCAACATAAGTTCACTATCATATTCCACAAACCACTGTAGCGCTATTCCAGGCTTGTGAAACGGACAATTACCTTATTGGTAGATTCTGTCGCGTCATGGTTTTGATATCAAGTATAAAGGGATGTAGGTGGTGTGTAATAATGTTCAAGTAGTCTTCAGTGATTATGATGCCTCCCATTATTACCACAGGTCCAATGGGAAGCTCTAGAATCCCTCTCCTGTGCCAACCTCTTCATCTCAGAGCAGCACTTGCAACCCATGTCCTCAATTATTGGCTGGATGTATTCCAATTTCTGTCTTCCTCTACAGATTTTTCCCTCTGCTGCTCTCTCTAAAGCCTTGGAAGTCATTCTCTAATGTCTGAATAGATGTCTTATCATTCTGCCCCTTCTCCTTCTCAATGTTTTCCATATATTCCTTTCCTCGCCGACTGCGCGCAGTACCTCCTCATTCCTTACCTTATCAGTCCACCTAATTTTCAACATTGGACTGCAGCACCACAGCTCAAATGCCTCGATCGCTTATGTTCCGGTTTTCCCACAGTCCATGTTTCACTGCCTTACAATGCTGCACTCAGAAATTTCTCCGTCAAATTAAGGCCTATTTTTGTTTGATACTAGTAGACTTCTCTTGTCCAAGAACGCCCTTTTTGTCAGTGCTAGCCTGCTTTTCATGTCCTCCTTGCTCCGTTCATCATTGGTTGTTTTGCTGCCTAGATATTAGAATTTCTTAATTTCACCTTCTTCATGACCATCAATCCTGATAAGTTTCTCGCTGTTCTCATTCCTGCTACTTCTCATTACCTCCGTCCTTCTTCTATTTACTCTCAATCCACATTCTGTATTCATTAGACCATTTTATTCAACAGATCATGTAATTCCTCTTCACTTTCGCTCATATAGCAATCTAATGAGAATCGTATCATTGAAATCGTTTCACGTTGAATTTTAATCCCATTCCTGAAACTTTCTCTTATTTCCCATCATTACTTCTTCGATGTACAGATTGAAAAGGAGGCTTCAAAAGATTATATCCCTGTTTACACCCTTTATAGTCCGAACACTTCTTTCTTGGTCTTAAACTCTCATTACTCCCGTTTGGCTTTTGTACATACTGTATATTACCCGTCTCTCCATATAGCTTACTCCTATTTTTCTTATAATTTTGAACATCTTGCACCATTTTACATTATCGAACGCTTTTTCCAAGTCGACAAATCCTATGAAAGTGTCTTGATTTTCCTTTAGTCTTGCTTCCATTATCATCCTCTCTGTGCCTTTACCTCTGCTAAAACCAAAGTGATCTTCATCTAATATGTCCTCAGTTTTCTTTAGCATTCTTGTTTACATTATTCTTGTCAGCAACTTGGATGCATGGGCTGTTAAGCTGATTGTGCGATAATTCTCGCACTTCTCAGCTCTTGCAGTCTTTGGAATTGTGTGGATGATATTTTTCCGAAAGTCAGATGGTATGTCGCCAGACTCATATATTCTACACACCAACGTGAATAGTGGTTTTGTTGCCACTTCCCCCAATGATTTTAGAAATTCTGATGGAATGTTATCTATCCCTTCTGCCTTATTTGACCGTAAGTTCTCCAAAGCTCTCTTAAATTCTGATTCTAATGGTGTATCCCCAATCTCTTCTAAACCGACTTTTGTTTCGTCTTCTATCACACGAGGCAAATCTTCCCCATCACAGAGGCCTTCAGTGTCCTCTTTCCACCTATCTGCTCTCTCTCCTAACTAGCGTCTCTGCAAATGAGATCTCTGAAGCTACAACTAGTGAACCATTCCTCCTAAAGTCGGCTGTAGAACTGGCCAGTGCGCTAGCTTGTCTCGTAAGACCAGCCGAGTGGCGGCGCTCGGTCTGCTAGCGTCGACAGTGGCGGCTTGCGGGTCCGATGTGTACTGACGGACCGCGGCCGATTTGAAGCCTACAACCTAGCAAGTGTGGTGCCTTGCGGTGACACCACAGTCATCACTATGATTTTTGGGCTCCCTCCAAACCATTGGTATTCCAGAACGTAAGGACTGCTTTTTACGCTGAAACCATTGCCTCAGTTCTTCAACACACACTGAACAAACTTTGTGTGGAGCCCAAGCCTCATCATCGCCTTATACCAAAATAGGCGAAGTATGCTTTTTCAACAATATCGGAAATGTTTCTTTGTGGCTTTTTAAGGGTATAGTTACCACAAATGTAGCAGAAAGAATCACACGAGTTTGTACATCCTTTGGTGGCCATTGTCCATTGTCCATAAAACAAAAACACAAGAAAACAGTCGCTACTTTAAAGCACTAGTAACAACCACGCGTAATCGGCACAGAGTGAAGGGGTACTGTGAACTGAACGACAATAGCAGAAGCTTACTGCCTGGTGATGGCGGGGGAAGGGCCAGCGCGACTGACAGGCACTGACATGAAAATACTGCTGGTTTCTCCTAATTACTCTTAATTTTACGTACATCTAGTAAAAAAAAACGGCTAAATAACAGTTTATGAAGATCCTGAAAACCAAAATTCAAAGTCACTACAGTGTTGAAATATCGAAAAAAGGTAAAACTAGACATGCAGTTTGTGCAAGAATTGTACGTGATGGAATTTTTTCACTATTTTTCCCGAAATCAGCGTTGAAGGCACTATAAAAATCACTTAATAAATTTAAACAGTTTTTATGTCGCAGACCTGTGTTATTGATTACAGTGATGTTATCCTGCAAGGACTCTCTCTGGAAAGCTCGCAGCGCCTGGAGCTGATTGTGAATGCCCGTCTTCGTTATGTCTGTGACGTTCGACTCATATTTCACCATCATGCAGAAAACTGTAGAGATTTTCATACAATCTGTCATCTGTACTGTCTTATGAACGAAACAGTTTTTATGTCGCAGACCTGTGTTATTGATTACAGTGATGTTATCCTGCAAGGACTCTCTCTGGAAAGCTCGCAGCGCCTGGAGCTGATTGTGAATGCCCGTCTTCGTTATGTCTGTGACGTTCGACTCATATTTCACCATCATGCAGAAAACTGTAGAGATTTTCATACAATCTGTCATCTGTACTGTCTTATGAACGAAACAGTTTTTATGTCGCAGACCTGTGTTATTGATTACAGTGATGTTATCCTGCAAGGACTCTCTCTGGAAAGCTCGCAGCGCCTGGAGCTGATTGTGAACGCCCGTCTTCGTTATGTCTGTGACGTTCGAATCATGTTTCACCATCATGCAGAAAACTGTAGAGATTTTCATACAATCTGTCATCTGTACTGTCTTATGAACGAAACAGTTTTTATGTCGCAGACCTGTGTTATTGATTACAGTGGTGTTATCCTGCAAGGACTCTCTCTGGAAAGCTCGCAGCGCCTGGAGCTGATTGTGAATGCCCGTCTTCGCTATGTCTGTGACGTTCGACTCATATTTCACCATCATGCAGAAAACTGTAGAGATTTTCATACAATCTGTCATCTGTACTGTCTTATGAACGAAAGAGTGTTTATGTCGCAGACCTGTGCTATTGATTACAGTGATGTTATCCTGCAAGGACTCTCTCTGGAAAGCTCGCAGCGCCTGGAGCAGATTGTGAATGCCCGTCTTCGTTATGTCTGTGACGTTCGACTCATATTTCACCATCATGCAGAAAACTGTAGAGATTTTCATACAATCTGTCATCTGTACTGTCTTATGAACGAAACAGTTTTTATGTCGCAGACCTGTGTTATTGATTACAGTGATGTTATCCTGCAAGGACTCTCTCTGGAAAGCTCGCAGCGCCTGGAGCTGATTGTGAATGCCCGTCTTCGTTATATCTGTGACGTTCGACTCATATTTCACCATCATGCAGAAAACTGTAGAGATTTTCATACAATCTGTCATCTGTACTGTCTTATGAACGAAACAGTTTTTATGTCGCAGACCTGTGTTATTGATTACAGTGATGTTATCCTGCAAGGACTCTCTCTGGAAAGCTCACATCGCCTGGAGCTGATTGTGAATGCCCGTCTTCGCTATGTCTGTGACGTTCGACTCATATTTCACCATCATGCAGAAAACTGTAGAGATTTTCATACAATCTGTCATCTGTACTGTCTTATGAACGAAAGAGTGTTTATGTCGCAGACCTGTGCTATTGATTACAGTGATGTTATCCTGCAAGGACTCTCTCTGGAAAGCTCGCAGCGCCTGGAGCTGATTGTGAATGCCCGTCTTCGTTATGTCTGTGACGTTCGACTCATATTTCACCATCATGCAGAAAACTGTAGAGATTTTCATACAATCTGTCATCTGTACTGTCTTATGAACGAAAGAGTGTTTATGTCGCAGACCTGTGCTATTGATTACAGTGATGTTATCCTGCAAGGACTCTCTCTGGAAAGCTCGCAGCGCCTGGAGCAGATTGTGAGTGCCCGTCTTCGATATGTCTGTGACGTTCGACTCATATTTCACCATCATGCAGAAAACTGTAGAGATTTTCATACAATCTGTCATCTGTACTGTCTTATGAACGAAACAGTTTTTATGTCGCAGACCTGTGTTATTGATTACAGTGATGTTATCCTGCAAGGACTCTCTCTGGAAAGCTCGCAGCGCCTGGAGCTGATTGTGAATGCCCGTCTTCGCTATGTCTGTGACGTTCGACTCATATTTCACCATCATGCAGAAAACTGTAGAGATTTTCATACAATCTGTCATCTGTACTGTCTTATGAACGAAAGAGTGTTTATGTCGCAGACCTGTGCTATTGATTACAGTGATGTTATCCTGCAAGGACTCTCTCTGGAGAGCTCGCAGCGCCTGGAGCAGATTGTGAATGCCCGTCTTCGTTATGTCTGTAACGTTCGACTCATATATCACCATCATGCAGAAAACTGTAGAGATTTTCATACAATCTGTCATCTGTTTTGTCTTATGAACGAAACAGTGTTTATGTCGCATACCTGTGTTATTGATTACAGTGATGTTATCCTGCAAGGACTCTCTCTGGAAAGCTCGCAGCGCCTGGAGCTGATTGTGAATGCCCGTCTTCGTTATGTCTGTGACGTTTGACTCATATTTCACCATCACGCACAAAACTGTAGAGATTTTCATACAATCTGTCATCTGTATCGTCTTATGAACGAAACAGTTATTATGTCGCAGACCTGTGTCATTGATTACAGTGATGTTATCCTGCAAGGACTCTCTCTGGAAAGCTCGCAGCGCCTGGAGCACATTGTGAGTGCCCGTCTTCGTTATGTCTGTGACGTTCGACTCATATTTCACCATCATGCAGAAAACTGTAAAGATTTTCATACAATCTGTCATCTGTACTGTCTTATGAACGAAACAGATTTTATGTCGCAGACCAGTGTCATTGATTACAGTGATGTTATCCTGCAAGGACTCTCTCTGGAAAGCTCACAGCGCCTGGAGCTGATTGTGAATGCCCGTCTTCGTTATGTCTGTGACGTTCGACTCATATTTCACCATCACGCAGAAAACTGTAGAGATTTTCATACAATCTGTCATCTGTACTGTCTTATGAACGAAACAGTTATTATGTCGCAGACCTGTGTCATTGATTACAGTGATGTTATCCTGCAAGGACTCTCTCTGGAAAGCTCGCAGCGCCTGGAGCAGATTGTGAGTGCCCGTCTTCGTTATGTCTGTGACGTTCGACTCATATTTCACCATCATGCAGAAAACTGTAGAGATTTTCATACAATCTGTCATCTGTACTGTCTTATGAACGAAACAGTTTTTATGTCGCAGACCTGTGTTATTGATTACAGTGATGTTATCCTGCAAGGACTCTCTCTGGAAAGCTCGCAGCGCCTGGAGCTGATTCTGAATGCCCGTCTTCGTTATTTCTGTGACGTTCGACTCATATTTCACCATCATGCAGAAAACTGTAGAGATTTTCATACAATCTGTCATCTGTACTGTCTTATGAACGAAACAGTTTTTATGTCGCAGACCTGTGTTATTGATTACAGTGATGTTATCCTGCAAGGACTCTCTCTGGAAAGCTCGCAGCGCCTGGAGCTGATTGTGAATGCCCGTCTTCGCTATGTCTGTGACGTTCGACTCATATTTCACCATCATGCAGAAAACTGTAGAGATTTTCATACAATCAGTCATCTGTACTGTCTTATGAACGAAAGAGTCTTTATGTCGCAGACCTGTGCTATTGATTACAGTGATGTTATCCTGCAAGGACTCTCTCTGGAAAGCTCGCAGCGCCTGGAGCTGATTGTGAATGCCCGTCTTCGTTATGTCTGTAACGTTCGACTCATATATCACCATCATGCAGAATGTAGAGATTTTCATACATTCTGTCATCTGTACTGTCTTATGAACGAAACAGTTTTTATGTCGCAGACCTGTGTCATTGATTACAGTGATGTTATCCTGCAAGGACTCTCTCTGGAAAGCTCGCAGCGCCTGGAGCAGATTGTGAGTGTCCGTCTTCGTTATGTCTGTGACGTTCGACTAATATTTCTCCATCATGCAGAAAACTGTAGAGATTTTCATACAATCTGTCATCTGTACTGTCTTATGAACGAAACAGTTTTTATGTCGCAGACCTGTGTTATTGATTACAGTGATGTTATCCTGCAAGGACTCTCTCTGGAAAGCTCGCAGGGCCTGGAGCTGATTGTGAATGCCCGTCTTCGTTATGTCTGTGACGTTCGACTCATATTTCACCATCATTCAGAAAACTGTAGAGATTTTCATACAATCTGTCATCTGTATCGTCTTATGAACGAAACAGATTTTATGTCGCAGACCAGTGTCATTGATTACAGTGATGTTATCCTGCAAGGACTCTCTCTGGAAAGCTCACAGCGCCTGGAGCTGATTGTGAATGCCCGTCTTCGTTATGCCTGTGACGTTTGACTCATATTTCACCATCACGCAGAAAACTGTAGAGATTTTCATACAATCTGTCATCTGTACTGTCTTATGAACGAAACAGTTTTTATGTCGCAGACCTGTGTTATTGATTACAGTGATGTTATCCTGCAAGGACTCTCTCTGGAAAGCTCGCAGGGCCTGGAGCTGATTGTGAATGCCCGTCTTCGTTATGTCTGTGACGTTCGACTCATATTTCACCATCATGCAGAAAACTGTACAGATTTTCATACAATCTGTCATCTGTACTGTCTTATGAACGAAACAGTTTTTATGTTGCATACCTGTGTTATTGATTACAGTGATGTTATCCTGCAAGGACTCTCTCTGGAAAGCTCACAGCACCTGGAGCTGATTGTGAATGCCCGTCTTCGTTATGTCTGTGACGTTTGACTCATATTTCACCATCACGCAGAAAACTGTAGAGATTTTCATACAATCTGTCATCTGTACTATCTTATGAACGAAACAGATTTTATGTCGCAGACCAGTGTCATTGATTACAGTGATGTTATCCACCAAGGACTCTCTCTGGAAAGCTCGCAGCGCCTGGAGCTGATTGTGAATGCCTGTCTTCGTTATGTCTGTGACGTTCGACCCATATATCACCATCATGCAGAAAACTGTAGAGATTTTCATACAATCTGTCATCTGTACTGTCTTATGAACGAAACAGTGTTTATGTCGCATACCTGTGTTATTGATTACAGTGATGTTATCCTGCAAGGACGCTCTCTGGAAAGCTCACAGCGCCTGGAGCTGATTGTGAATGCCCGTCTTCGTTATGTCTGTGACGTTTGACTCATATTTCACAATCACGCAGAAAACTGTAGAGATTTTTATACAATCTGTCATCTGTATTGTCTTATGAAAGAAACAGATTTTATGTCGCAGACCAGTGTCATTGATTACAGTGATGTTATCCTGTAAGGACCCTCTCTGGAAAGCTCGCAGCGCCTGGAGCTGATTGTGAATGCCCGTCTTCGTTATGTCTGTGACGTTTGAATCATATTTCACCATCACGCAGAAAACTGTAGAGATTTTCATACAATCTGTCATCTGTACTGTCTTATGAACGAAACAGATTTTATGTCGCAGACCAGAGACATTGATTACAGTGATGTTATCCTGCAAGGACTCTCTCTGGAGAGCTCGCAGCGCCTGGAGCTGATTGTGAGTGCCCGTCTTCGTTATGTCTGTGACGTTCGACTCATATTTCACCATCATGCAGAAAACTGTAGAGATTTTCATACAATCTGTCATCTGTACTGTCTTATGAACGAAACAGTTTTTATGTCGCAGACCTGTGTTATTGATTACAGTGATGTTATCCTGCAAGGACTCTCTCTGGAAAGCTCGCAGCGCCTGGAGCTGATTGTGAGTGCCCGTCTTCGTTATGTCTGTGACGTTCGACTCATATTTCACCATCATGCAGAAAACTGTAGAGATTTTCATACAATCTGTCATCTGTACTGTCTTATGAACGAAACAGTTTTTATGTCGCAGACCTGTGTTATTGATTACAGTGATGTTATCCTGCAAAGACTCTCTCTGGAAAGCTCGCAGCGCCTGGAACTGATTGTGAATGCCCGTCTTCGTTATGTCTGTGACGTTCGACTCATATTTCACCATCATGCAGAAAACTGTAGAGATTTTCATACAATCTGTCATCTGTACTGTCTTATGAACGAAACAGTTTTTATGTCGCAGACCTGTGTTATTGATTACAGTGATGTTATCCTGCAAGGACTCTCTCTGGAAAGCTCGCAGCGCCTGGAGCTGATTGTGAACGCCCGTCTTCGTTATGTCTGTGACGTTCGAATCATGTTTCACCATCATGCAGAAAACTGTAGAGATTTTCATACAATCTGTCATCTGTACTGTCTTATGAACGAAACAGTTTTTATGTCGCAGACCTGTGTTATTGATTACAGTGGTGTTATCCTGCAAGGACTCTCTCTGGAAAGCTCGCAGCGCCTGGAGCTGATTGTGAATGCCCGTCTTCGCTATGTCTGTGACGTTCGACTCATATTTCACCATCATGCAGAAAACTGTAGAGATTTTCATACAATCTGTCATCTGTACTGTCTTATGAACGAAAGAGTGTTTATGTCGCAGACCTGTGCTATTGATTACAGTGATGTTATCCTGCAAGGACTCTCTCTGGAAAGCTCGCAGCGCCTGGAGCAGATTGTGAATGCCCGTCTTCGTTATGTCTGTGACGTTCGACTCATATTTCACCATCATGCAGAAAACTGTAGAGATTTTCATACAATCTGTCATCTGTACTGTCTTATGAACGAAACAGTTTTTATGTCGCAGACCTGTGTTATTGATTACAGTGATGTTATCCTGCAAGGACTCTCTCTGGAAAGCTCGCAGCGCCTGGAGCTGATTGTGAATGCCCGTCTTCGTTATGTCTGTGACGTTCGACTCATATTTCACCATCATGCAGAAAACTGTAGAGATTTTCATACAATCTGTCATCTGTACTGTCTTATGAACGAAACAGTTTTTATGTCGCAGACCTGTGTTATTGATTACAGTGATGTTATCCTGCAAGGACTCTCTCTGGAAAGCTCGCAGCGCCTGGAGCTGATTGTGAATGCCCGTCTTCGCTATGTCTGTGACGTTCGACTCATATTTCACCATCATGCAGAAAACTGTAGAGATTTTCATACAATCTGTCATCTGTACTGTCTTATGAACGAAAGAGTGTTTATGTCGCAGACCTGTGCTATTGATTACAGTGATGTTATCCTGCAAGGACTCTCTCTGGAAAGCTCGCAGCGCCTGGAGCTGATTGTGAATGCCCGTCTTCGTTATGTCTGTGACGTTCGACTCATATTTCACCATCATGCAGAAAACTGTAGAGATTTTCATACAATCTGTCATCTGTACTGTCTTATGAACGAAAGAGTGTTTATGTCGCAGACCTGTGCTATTGATTACAGTGATGTTATCCTGCAAGGACTCTCTCTGGAAAGCTCGCAGCGCCTGGAGCAGATTGTGAATGCCCGTCTTCGTTATGTCTGTGACGTTCGACTCATATTTCACCATCATGCAGAAAACTGTAGAGATTTTCATACAATCTGTCATCTGTACTGTCTTATGAACGAAACAGTTTTTATGTCGCAGACCTGTGTTATTGATTACAGTGATGTTATCCTGCAAGGACTCTCTCTGGAAAGCTCGCAGCGCCTGGAGCTGATTGTGAATGCCCGTCTTCGTTATATCTGTGACGTTCGACTCATATTTCACCATCATGCAGAAAACTGTAGAGATTTTCATACAATCTGTCATCTGTACTGTCTTATGAACGAAACAGTTTTTATGTCGCAGACCTGTGTTATTGATTACAGTGATGTTATCCTGCAAGGACTCTCTCTGGAAAGCTCACATCGCCTGGAGCTGATTGTGAATGCCCGTCTTCGCTATGTCTGTGACGTTCGACTCATATTTCACCATCATGCAGAAAACTGTAGAGATTTTCATACAATCTGTCATCTGTACTGTCTTATGAACGAAAGAGTGTTTATGTCGCAGACCTGTGCTATTGATTACAGTGATGTTATCCTGCAAGGACTCTCTCTGGAAAGCTCGCAGCGCCTGGAGCAGATTGTGAGTGCCCGTCTTCGATATGTCTGTGACGTTCGACTCATATTTCACCATCATGCAGAAAACTGTAGAGATTTTCATACAATCTGTCATCTGTACTGTCTTATGAACGAAACAGTTTTTATGTCGCAGACCTGTGTTATTGATTACAGTGATGTTATCCTGCAAGGACTCTCTCTGGAAAGCTCGCAGCGCCTGGAGCTGATTGTGAATGCCCGTCTTCGCTATGTCTGTGACGTTCGACTCATATTTCACCATCATGCAGAAAACTGTAGAGATTTTCATACAATCTGTCATCTGTACTGTCTTATGAACGAAAGAGTGTTTATGTCGCAGACCTGTGCTATTGATTACAGTGATGTTATCCTGCAAGGACTCTCTCTGGAGAGCTCGCAGCGCCTGGAGCAGATTGTGAATGCCCGTCTTCGTTATGTCTGTAACGTTCGACTCATATATCACCATCATGCAGAAAACTGTAGAGATTTTCATACAATCTGTCATCTGTTTTGTCTTATGAACGAAACAGTGTTTATGTCGCATACCTGTGTTATTGATTACAGTGATGTTATCCTGCAAGGACTCTCTCTGGAAAGCTCGCAGCGCCTGGAGCTGATTGTGAATGCCCGTCTTCGTTATGTCTGTGACGTTTGACTCATATTTCACCATCACGCACAAAACTGTAGAGATTTTCATACAATCTGTCATCTGTATCGTCTTATGAACGAAACAGTTATTATGTTGCAGACCTGTGTCATTGATTACAGTGATGTTATCCTGCAAGGACTCTCTCTGGAAAGCTCGCAGCGCCTGGAGCACATTGTGAGTGCCCATCTTCGTTATGTCTGTGACGTTCGACTCATATTTCACCATCATGCAGAAAACTGTAGAGATTTTCATACAATCTGTCATCTGTACTGTCTTATGAACGAAACAGATTTTATGTCGCAGACCAGTGTCATTGATTACAGTGATGTTATCCTGCAAGGACTCTCTCTGGAAAGCTCACAGCGCCTGGAGCTGATTGTGAATGCCCGTCTTCGTTATGTCTGTGACGTTCGACTCATATTTCACCATCACGCAGAAAACTGTAGAGATTTTCATACAATCTGTCATCTGTACTGTCTTATGAACGAAACAGTTATTATGTCGCAGACCTGTGTCATTGATTACAGTGATGTTATCCTGCAAGGACTCTCTCTGGAAAGCTCGCAGCGCCTGGAGCAGATTGTGAGTGCCCGTCTTCGTTATGTCTGTGACGTTCGACTCATATTTCACCATCATGCAGAAAACTGTAGAGATTTTCATACAATCTGTCATCTGTACTGTCTTATGAACGAAACAGTTTTTATGTCGCAGACCTGTGTTATTGATTACAGTGATGTTATCCTGCAAGGACTCTCTCTGGAAAGCTCGCAGCGCCTGGAGCTGATTCTGAATGCCCGTCTTCGTTATTTCTGTGACGTTCGACTCATATTTCACCATCATGCAGAAAACTGTAGAGATTTTCATACAATCTGTCATCTGTACTGTCTTATGAACGAAACAGTTTTTATGTCGCAGACCTGTGTTATTGATTACAGTGATGTTATCCTGCAAGGACTCTCTCTGGAAAGCTCGCAGCGCCTGGAGCTGATTGTGAATGCCCGTCTTCGCTATGTCTGTGACGTTCGACTCATATTTCACCATCATGCAGAAAACTGTAGAGATTTTCATACAATCAGTCATCTGTACTGTCTTATGAACGAAAGAGTCTTTATGTCGCAGACCTGTGCTATTGATTACAGTGATGTTATCCTGCAAGGACTCTCTCTGGAAAGCTCGCAGCGCCTGGAGCTGATTGTGAATGCCCGTCTTCGTTATGTCTGTAACGTTCGACTCATATATCACCATCATGCAGAATGTAGAGATTTTCATACATTCTGTCATCTGTACTGTCTTATGAACGAAACAGTTTTTATGTCGCAGACCTGTGTCATTGATAACAGTGATGTTATCCTGCAAGGACTCTCTCTGGAAAGCTCGCAGCGCCTGGAGCAGATTGTGAGTGTCCGTCTTCGTTATGTCTGTGACGTTCGACTCATATTTCTCCATCATGCAGAAAACTGTAGAGATTTTCATACAATCTGTCATCTGTACTGTCTTATGAACGAAACAGTTTTTATGTCGCAGACCTGTGTTATTGATTACAGTGATGTTATCCTGCAAGGACTCTCTCTGGAAAGCTCGCAGGGCCTGGAGCTGATTGTGAATGCCCGTCTTCGTTATGTCTGTGACGTTCGACTCATATTTCACCATCATTCAGAAAACTGTAGAGATTTTCATACAATCTGTCATCTGTATCGTCTTATGAACGAAACAGATTTTATGTCGCAGACCAGTGTCATTGATTACAGTGATGTTATCCTGCAAGGACTCTCTCTGGAAAGCTCACAGCGCCTGGAGCTGATTGTGAATGCCCGTCTTCGTTATGCCTGTGACGTTTGACTCATATTTCACCATCACGCAGAAAACTGTAGAGATTTTCATACAATCTGTCATCTGTACTGTCTTATGAACGAAACAGTTTTTATGTCGCAGACCTGTGTTATTGATTACAGTGATGTTATCCTGCAAGGACTCTCTCTGGAAAGCTCGCAGGGCCTGGAGCTGATTGTGAATGCCCGTCTTCGTTATGTCTGTGACGTTCGACTCATATTTCACCATCATGCAGAAAACTGTAGAGATTTTCATACAATCTGTCATCTGTACTGTCTTATGAACGAAACAGTTTTTATGTTGCATACCTGTGTTATTGATTACAGTGATGTTATCCTGCAAGGACTCTCTCTGGAAAGCTCACAGCACCTGGAGCTGATTGTGAATGCCCGTCTTCGTTATGTCTGTGACGTTTGACTCATATTTCACCATCACGCAGAAAACTGTAGAGATTTTCATACAATCTGTCATCTGTACTGTCTTATGAACGAAACAGATTTTATGTCGCAGACCAGTGTCATTGATTACAGTGATGTTATCCTGCAAGGACTCTCTCTGGAAAGCTCGCAGCGCCTGGAGCTGATTGTGAATGCCTGTCTTCGTTATGTCTGTGACGTTCGACCCATATATCACCATCATGCAGAAAACTGTAGAGATTTTCATACAATCTGTCATCTGTACTGTCTTATGAACGAAACAGTGTTTATGTCGCATACCTGTGTTATTGATTACAGTGATGTTATCCTGCAAGGACTCTCTCTGGAAAGCTCACAGCGCCTGGAGCTGATTGTGAATGCCCGTCTTCGTTATGTCTGTGACGTTTGACTCATATTTCACCATCACGCAGAAAACTGTAGAGATTTTTATACAATCTGTCATCTGTATTGTCTTATGAACGAAACAGATTTTATGTCGCAGACCAGTGTCATTGATTACAGTGATGTTATCCTGTAAGGACCCTCTCTGGAAAGCTCGCAGCGCCTGGAGCTGATTGTGAATGCCCGTCTTCGTTATGTCTGTGACGTTTGAATCATATTTCACCATCACGCAGAAAACTGTAGAGATTTTCATACAATCTGTCATCTGTACTGTCTTATGAACGAAACAGATTTTATGTCGCAGACCTGTGTTATTGATTACAGTGATGTTATCCTGCAAGGACTCTCTCTGGAAAGCTCGCAGCGCCTGGAGCTGATTGTGAGTGCCCGTCTTCGTTATGTCTGTGACGTTCGACTCATATTTCACCATCATGCAGAAAACTGTAGAGATTTTCATACAATCTGTCATCTGTACTGTCTTATGAACGAAACAGTTTTTATGTCGCAGACCTGTGTTATTGATTACAGTGATGTTATCCTGCAAGGACTCTCTCTGGAAAGCTCGCAGCGCCTGGAGCTGATTGTGAGTGCCCGTCTTCGTTATGTCTGTGACGTTCGACTCATATTTCACCATCATGCAGAAAACTGTAGAGATTTTCATACAATCTGTCATCTGTACTGTCTTATGAACGAAACAGTTTTTATGTCGCAGACCTGTGTTATTGATTACAGTGATGTTATCCTGCAAGGACTCTCTCTGGAAAGCTCGCAGCGCCTGGAGCTGATTGTGAATGCCCGTCTTCGTTATGTCTGTGACGTTCGACTCATATTTCACCATCATGCAGAAAACTGTAGAGATTTTCATACAATCTGTCATCTGTACTGTCTTATGAACGAAACAGTTTTTATGTCGCAGACCTGTGTTATTGATTACAGTGATGTTATCCTGCAAGGACTCTCTCTGGAAAGCTCGCAGCGCCTGGAGCTGATTGTGAACGCCCGTCTTCGTTATGTCTGTGACGTTCGAATCATGTTTCACCATCATGCAGAAAACTGTAGAGATTTTCATACAATCTGTCATCTGTACTGTCTTATGAACGAAACAGTTTTTATGTCGCAGACCTGTGTTATTGATTACAGTGGTGTTATCCTGCAAGGACTCTCTCTGGAAAGCTCGCAGCGCCTGGAGCTGATTGTGAATGCCCGTCTTCGCTATGTCTGTGACGTTCGACTCATATTTCACCATCATGCAGAAAACTGTAGAGATTTTCATACAATCTGTCATCTGTACTGTCTTATGAACGAAAGAGTGTTTATGTCGCAGACCTGTGCTATTGATTACAGTGATGTTATCCTGCAAGGACTCTCTCTGGAAAGCTCGCAGCGCCTGGAGCAGATTGTGAATGCCCGTCTTCGTTATGTCTGTGACGTTCGACTCATATTTCACCATCATGCAGAAAACTGTAGAGATTTTCATACAATCTGTCATCTGTACTGTCTTATGAACGAAACAGTTTTTATGTCGCAGACCTGTGTTATTGATTACAGTGATGTTATCCTGCAAGGACTCTCTCTGGAAAGCTCGCAGCGCCTGGAGCTGATTGTGAATGCCCGTCTTCGTTATGTCTGTGACGTTCGACTCATATTTCACCATCATGCAGAAAACTGTAGAGATTTTCATACAATCTGTCATCTGTACTGTCTTATGAACGAAACAGTTTTTATGTCGCAGACCTGTGTTATTGATTACAGTGATGTTATCCTGCAAGGACTCTCTCTGGAAAGCTCGCAGCGCCTGGAGCTGATTGTGAATGCCCGTCTTCGCTATGTCTGTGACGTTCGACTCATATTTCACCATCATGCAGAAAACTGTAGAGATTTTCATACAATCTGTCATCTGTACTGTCTTATGAACGAAAGAGTGTTTATGTCGCAGACCTGTGCTATTGATTACAGTGATGTTATCCTGCAAGGACTCTCTCTGGAAAGCTCGCAGCGCCTGGAGCTGATTGTGAATGCCCGTCTTCGTTATGTCTGTGACGTTCGACTCATATTTCACCATCATGCAGAAAACTGTAGAGATTTTCATACAATCTGTCATCTGTACTGTCTTATGAACGAAAGAGTGTTTATGTCGCAGACCTGTGCTATTGATTACAGTGATGTTATCCTGCAAGGACTCTCTCTGGAAAGCTCGCAGCGCCTGGAGCAGATTGTGAGTGCCCGTCTTCGATATGTCTGTGACGTTCGACTCATATTTCACCATCATGCAGAAAACTGTAGAGATTTTCATACAATCTGTCATCTGTACTGTCTTATGAACGAAACAGTTTTTATGTCGCAGACCTGTGTTATTGATTACAGTGATGTTATCCTGCAAGGACTCTCTCTGGAAAGCTCGCAGCGCCTGGAGCTGATTGTGAATGCCCGTCTTCGCTATGTCTGTGACGTTCGACTCATATTTCACCATTATGCAGAAAACTGTAGAGATTTTCATACAATCTGTCATCTGTACTGTCTTATGAACGAAAGAGTGTTTATGTCGCAGACCTGTGCTATTGATTACAGTGAGGTTATCCTGCAAGGACTCCCTCTGGAAAGCTCGCAGCGCCTGGAGCAGATTGTGAATGCCCGTCTTCGTTATGTCTGTAACGTTCGACTCATATTTCACCATCATGCAGAAAACTGTAGAGATTTTCATACAATCTGTCATCTGTTTTCTCTTATGAACGAAACAGTGTTTATGTCGCATACCTGTGTTATTGATTACAGTGATGTTATCCTGCAAGGACTCTCTCTGGAAAGCTCACAGCGCCTGGAGCTGATTGTGAATGCCCGTCTTCGTTATGTCTGTGACGTTTGACTCATATTTCACCATCACGCACAAAACTGTAGAGATTTTCATACAATCTGTCATCTGTATCGTCTTATGAACGAAACAGTTATTATGTCGCAGACCTGTGTCATTGATTACAGTGATGTTATCCTGCAAGGACTCTCTCTGGAAAGCTCGCAGCGCCTGAAGCACATTGTGAGTGCCCGTCTTCGTTATGTCTGTGACGTTCGACTCATATTTCACCATCATGCAGAAAACTGTAGAGATTTTCATACAATCTGTCATCTGTACTGTCTTATGAACGAAACAGATTTTATGTCGCAGACCAGTGTCATTGATTACAGTGATGTTATCCTGCAAGGACTCTCTCTGGAAAGCTCACAGCGCCTGGAGCTGATTGTGAATGCCCGTCTTCGTTATGTCTGTGACGTTTGACTCATATTTCACCATCACGCAGAAAACTGTAGAGATTTTCATACAATCTGTCATCTGTACTGTCTTATGAACGAAACAGTTATTATGTCGCAGACCTGTGTCATTGATTACAGTGATGTTATCCTGCAAGGACTCTCTCTGGAAAGCTCGCAGCGCCTGGAGCTGATTGTGAGTGCCCGTCTTCGTTATGTCTGTGACGTTCGACTCATATTTCACCATCATGCAGAAAACTGTAGAGATTTTCATACAATCTGTCATCTGTACTGTCTTATGAACGAAACAGTTTTTATGTCGCAGACCTGTGTTATTGATTACAGTGATGTTATCCTGCAAGGACTCTCTCTGGAAAGCTCGCAGCGCCTGGAGCTGATTGTGAATGCCCGTCTTCGTTATGTCTGTGACGTTCGACTCATATTTCACCATCATGCAGAAAACTGTAGAGATTTTCATACAATCTGTCATCTGTACTGTCTTATGAACGAAACAGTTTTTATGTCGCAGACCTGTGTTACTGATTACAGTGATGTTATCCTGCAAGGACTCTCTCTGGAAAGCTCGCAGCGCTTGGAGCTGATTGTGAACGCCCGTCTTCGTTATGTCTGTGACGTTCGAATCATGTTTCACCATGATGCAGAAAACTGTAGAGATTTTCATACAATCTGTCATCTGTACTGTCTTATGAACGAAACAGTTTTTATGTCGCAGACCTGTGTTATTGATTACAGTGATGTTATCCTGCAAGGACTCTCTCTGGAAAGCTCGCAGCGCCTGGAGCTGATTGTGAATGCCCGTCTTCGCTATGTCTGTGACGTTCGACTCATATTTCACCATCATGCAGAAAACTGTAGAGATTTTCATACAATCAGTCATCTGTACTGTCTTATGAACGAAAGAGTCTTTATGTCGCAGACCTGTGCTATTGATTACAGTGATGTTATCCTGCAAGGACTCTCTCTGGAAAGCTCGCAGCGCCTGGAGCTGATTGTGAATGCCCGTCTTCGTTATGTCTGTAACGTTCGACTCATATATCACCATCATGCAGAAAACTGTAGAGATTTTCATACATTCTGTCATCTGTACTGTCTTATGAACGAAACAGTTTTTATGTCGCAGACCTGTGTTATTGATTACAGTGATGTTATCCTGCAAGGACTCTCTCTGGAAAGCTCGCAGGGCCTGGAGCTGATTGTGAATGCCCGTCTTCGTCATGTCTGTGACGTTCGACTCATATTTCACCATCATTCAGAAAACTGTAGAGATTTTCATACAATCTGTCATCTGTACTGTCTTATGAACGAAAGAGTGTTTATGTCGCAGACCTGTGCTACTGATTACAGTGATGTTATCCTGCAAGGACTCTCTCTGGAAAGCTCACAGCGCCTGGAGCTGATTGTGAATGCCCGTCTTCGTTATGTCTGTGACGTTCGACTCATATTTCACCATCATGCAGAAAACTGTACAGATTTTCATACAATCTGTCATCTGTACTGTCTTATGAACGAAACAGTTATTATGTCGCAGACCTGTGTCATTGATTACAGTGATGATATCCTGCAAGGACTCTCTCTGGAAAGCTCACAGCGCCTGGAGCAGATTGTGAGTGCCCGTCTTCGTTATGTCTGTGACGATCGACTCATATTTCACCGTCATGCAGAAAACTGTAGAGATTTTCATACAATCTGTCATCTGTACTGTCTTATGAACGAAAGAGTGTTTATGTCGCAGACCTGTGCTATTGATTACAGTGATGTTATCCTGCAAGGACTCTCTCTGGAAAGCTCGCAGCGCCTGGAGCTGATTGTGAATGCCCGTCTTCGTTATGTCTGTGACGTTCGACTCATATTTCACCATCATGCAGAAAACTGTAGAGATTTTCATACAATCTGTCATCTGTACTGTCTTATGAACGAAAGAGTGTTTATGTCGCAGACCTGTGCTATTGATTACAGTGATGTTATCCTGCAAGGACTCTCTCTGGAAAGCTCGCAGCGCCTGGAGCAGATTGTGAGTGCCCGTCTTCGATATGTCTGTGACGTTCGACTCATATTTCACCATCATGCAGAAAACTGTAGAGATTTTCATACAATCTGTCATCTGTACTGTCTTATGAACGAAACATTTTTTATGTCGCAGACCTGTGTTATTGATTACAGTGATGTTATCCTGCAAGGACTCTCTCTGGAAAGCTCGCAGCGCCTGGAGCTGATTGTGAATGCCCGTCTTCGCTATGTCTGTGACGTTCGACTCATATTTCACCATTATGCAGAAAACTGTAGAGATTTTCATACAATCTGTCATCTGTACTGTCTTATGAACGAAAGAGTGTTTATGTCGCAGACCTGTGCTATTGATTACAGTGATGTTATCCTGCAAGGACTCCCTCTGGAAAGCTCGCAGCGCCTGGAGCAGATTGTGAATGCCCGTCTTCGTTATGTCTGTAACGTTCGACTCATATTTCACCATCATGCAGAAAACTGTAGAGATTTTCATACAATCTGTCATCTGTTTTCTCTTATGAACGAAACAGTGTTTATGTCGCATACCTGTGTTATTGATTACAGTGATGTTATCCTGCAAGTACTCTCTCTGGAAAGCTCACAGCGCCTGGAGCTGATTGTGAATGCCCGTCTTCGTTATGTCTGTGACGTTTGACTCATATTTCACCATCACGCACAAAACTGTAGAGATTTTCATACAATCTGTCATCTGTATCGTCTTATGAACGAAACAGTTATTATGTCGCAGACCTGTGTCATTGATTACAGTGATGTTATCCTGCAAGGACTCTCTCTGGAAAGCTCGCAGCGCCTGAAGCACATTGTGAGTGCCCGTCTTCGTTATGTCTGTGACGTTCGACTCATATTTCACCATCATGCAGAAAACTGTAGAGATTTTCATACAATCTGTCATCTGTACTGTCTTATGAACGAAACAGTTTTTATGTCGCAGACCTGTGTTATTGATTACAGTGATGTTATCCTGCAAGGACTCTCTCTGGAAAGCTCGCAGCGCCTGGAGCTGATTGTGAATGCCCGTCTTCGTTATGTCTGTGACGTTCGACTCATATTTCACCATCATGCAGAAAACTGTAGAGATTTTCATACAATCTGTCATCTGTACTGTCTTATGAACGAAACAGTTTTTATGTCGCAGACCTGTGTTACTGATTACAGTGATGTTATCCTGCAAGGACTCTCTCTGGAAAGCTCGCAGCGCTTGGAGCTGATTGTGAACGCCCGTCTTCGTTATGTCTGTGACGTTCGAATCATGTTTCACCATGATGCAGAAAACTGTAGAGATTTTCATACAATCTGTCATCTGTACTGTCTTATGAACGAAACAGTTTTTATGTCGCAGACCTGTGTTATTGATTACAGTGATGTTATCCTGCAAGGACTCTCTCTGGAAAGCTCGCAGCGCCTGGAGCTGATTGTGAATGCCCGTCTTCGCTATGTCTGTGACGTTCGACTCATATTTCACCATCATGCAGAAAACTGTAGAGATTTTCATACAATCAGTCATCTGTACTGTCTTATGAACGAAAGAGTCTTTATGTCGCAGACCTGTGCTATTGATTACAGTGATGTTATCCTGCAAGGACTCTCTCTGGAAAGCTCGCAGCGCCTGGAGCTGATTGTGAATGCCCGTCTTCGTTATGTCTGTAACGTTCGACTCATATATCACCATCATGCAGAAAACTGTAGAGATTTTCATACATTCTGTCATCTGTACTGTCTTATGAACGAAACAGTTTTTATGTCGCAGACCTGTGTTATTGATTACAGTGATGTTATCCTGCAAGGACTCTCTCTGGAAAGCTCGCAGGGCCTGGAGCTGATTGTGAATGCCCGTCTTCGTCATGTCTGTGACGTTCGACTCATATTTCACCATCATTCAGAAAACTGTAGAGATTTTCATACAATCTGTCATCTGTACTGTCTTATGAACGAAAGAGTGTTTATGTCGCAGACCTGTGCTACTGATTACAGTGATGTTATCCTGCAAGGACTCTCTCTGGAAAGCTCACAGCGCCTGGAGCTGATTGTGAATGCCCGTCTTCGTTATGTCTGTGACGTTCGACTCATATTTCACCATCATGCAGAAAACTGTACAGATTTTCATACAATCTGTCATCTGTACTGTCTTATGAACGAAACAGTTATTATGTCGCAGACCTGTGTCATTGATTACAGTGATGATATCCTGCAAGGACTCTCTCTGGAAAGCTCACAGCGCCTGGAGCAGATTGTGAGTGCCCGTCTTCGTTATGTCTGTGACGATCGACTCATATTTCACCGTCATGCAGAAAACTGTAGAGATTTTCATACAATCTGTCATCTGTACTGTCTTATGAACGAAACAGTTTTTATGTCGCAGACCTGTGTTATTGATTACAGTGATGTTATCCTGCAAGGACTCTCTCTGGAAAGCTCGCAGGGCCTGGAGCTGATTGTGAATGCCCGTCTTCGTTATGTCTGTGACGTTCGACTCATATTTCACCATCATGCAGAAAACTGTAGAGATTTTCATACAATCTGTCATCTGTACTGTCTTATGAACGAAACAGTTTTTATGTTGCATACCTGTGTTATTGATTACAGTGATGTTATCCTGCAAGGACTTCCTCTGGAAAGCTCACAGCACCTGGAGCTGATTGTGAATGCCCGTCTTCGTTATGTCTGTGACGTTTGACTCATATTTCACCATCACGCAGAAAACTGTAGAGATTTTCATACAATCTGTCATCTGTACTGTCTTATGAACGAAACAGATTTTATGTCGCAGACCAGTGTCATTGATTACAGTGATGTTATCCTGCAAGGACTCTCTCTGGAAAGCTCGCAGCGCCTGGAGCTGATTGTGAATGCCTGTCTTCGTTATGTCTGTGACGTTCGACCCATATATCACCATCATGCAGAAAACTGTAGAGATTTTCATACAATCTGTCATCTGTACTGTCTTATGAACGAAACAGTGTTTATGTCGCATACCTGTGTTATTGATTACAGTGATGTTATCCTGCAAGGACTCTCTCTGGAAAGCTCACAGCGCCTGGAGCTGATTGTGAATGCCCGTCTTCGTTATGTCTGTGACGTTTGACTCATATTTCACCATCACGCAGAAAACTGTAGAGATTTTTATACAATCTGTCATCTGTATTGTCTTATGAACGAAACAGATTTTATGTCGCAGACCAGTGTCATTGATTACAGTGATGTTATCCTGTAAGGACTCTCTCTGGAAAGCTCGCAGCGCCTGGAGCTGATTGTGAATGCCCGTCTTCGTTATGTCTGTGACGTTTGAATCATATTTCACCATCACGCAGAAAACTGTAGAGATTTTTATACAATCTGTCATCTGTATTGTCTTATGAACGAAACAGATTTTATGTCGCAGACCAGTGTCATTGATTACAGTGATGTTATCCTGTAAGGACTCTCTCTGGAAAGCTCGCAGCGCCTGGAGCTGATTGTGAATACCCGTCTTCGTTATGTCTGTGACGTTTGAATCATATTTCACCATCACGCAGAAAACTGTAGAGATTTTCATACAATCTGTCATCTGTACTGTCTTATGAACGAAACAGATTTTATGTCGCAGACCAGAGACATTGATTACAGTGATGTTATCCTGCAAGGACTCTCTCTGGAAAGCTCGCAGCGCCTGGAGCTGATTGTGAGTGCCCGTCTTCGTTATGTCTGTGACGTTCGACTCATATTTCACCATCATGCAGAAAACTGTAGAGATTTTCATACAATCTGTCATCTGTACTGTCTTATGAACGAAACAGTTTTTATGTCGCAGACCTGTGTTATTGATTACAGTGATGTTGTCCTGCAAGGACTCTCTCTGGAAAGCTCGCAGCGCCTGGAGCTGATTGTGAGTGCCCGTCTTCGTTATGTCTGTGACGTTCGACTCATATTTCACCATCATGCAGAAAACTGTAGAGATTTTCATACAATCTGTCATCTGTACTGTCTTATGAACGAAACAGTTTTTATGTCGCAGACCTGTGTTATTGATTACAGTGATGTTATCCTGCAAGGACTCTCTCTGGAAAGCTCGCAGCGCCTGGAGCTGATTGTGAATGCCCGTCTTCGTTATGTCTGTGACGTTCGACTCATATTTCACCATCATGCAGAAAACTGTAGAGATTTTCATACAATCTGTCATCTGTACTGTCTTATGAACGAAACAGTTTTTATGTCGCAGACCTGTGTTATTGATTACAGTGATGTTATCCTGCAAGGACTCTCTCTGGAAAGCTCGCAGCGCCTGGAGCTGATTCTGAATGCCCGTCTTCGTTATGTCTGTAACATTCGACTCATATATCACCATCATGCAGAAAACTGTAGAGATTTTCATACAATCTGTCATCTGTATTGTCTTATGAACGAAACAGTGTATATGTCGCATACCTGTGTTATTGATTACAGTGATGTTATCCTGCAAGGACTCTCTCTGCATAGCTCACAGCGCCTGGAGCTGATTGTGAATGCCCGTCTTCGTTATGTCTGTGACGTTTGACTAATATTTCACCATCACACAGAAAACTGTAGAGATTTTCATACAATCTGTCATCTGTATTGTCTTATGAACGAAACAGATTTTATGTCGCAGACCAGTGTCATTGATTACAGTGATGTTATCCTGCAAGGACTCTCTCTGGACAGCTCACAGCGCCTGGAGCTGATTGTGAATGCCCGTTTTCGTTATGTCTGTGACGTTTGACTCATATTTCACCATCACGCAGAAAACTCTAGAGATTTTCATAAAATCTGTCATCTGTACTGTCTTATGAACGAAACAGTTATTATGTCGCAGACCTGTGTCATTTATTACAGTGATGTTATCCTGCAAGGACTCTCTCTGGAAAGCTCGCAGCGCCTGGAGCAGATTGTGAGTGCCCGTCTTCGTTATGTCTGTGACGTTCGACTCATATTTCACCATCATGCAGAAAACTGTAGAGATTTTCATACAATCTGTCATCTGTACTGTCTTATGAACGAAACAGTTTGTATGTCGCAGATCTGTGTTATTGATTACAGTGGAGTTATCCTGCAAGGACACTCTCTGGAAAGCTCGCAGCGCCTGGAGCTGATTGTGAATTCCCGTCTTCGTTATGTCTGTGACGTTCGACTCATATTTCACCATCATGCAGAAAACTGTAGAGATTTTCATACAATCTGTCATCTGTACTGTCTTATGAACGAAACAGTTTTTATGTTGCATACCTGTGTTATTGATTACAGTGATGTTATCCTGCAAGGACTCTCTCTGGAAAGCTCACAGCGCCTGGAGCTGATTCTGAATGCCCGTCTTCGTTATGTCTGTGACGTTTGACTCATATTTCACCATCACGCAGAAAACTGTAGAGATTTTTATACAATCTGTCATCTGTATTGTCTTATGAACGAAACAGATTTTATGTCGCAGACCAGTGTCATTGATTACAGTGATGTTATACTGCAAGGACTCTCTCTGGAAAGCTCAATGCGCCTGGAGCTGATTGTGAATGCCCGTCTTCGTTATGTCTGTGACGTTTGACTCATATTTCACCATCACGCAGAAAACTGTAGAGATTTTCATACAATCTGTCATCTGTACTGTCTTATGAACGAAACAGATTTTATGTCGCAGACCAGTGACATTGATTACAGTGATGTTATCCTGCAAGGACTCTCTCTGGAAAGCTCGCAGCGCCTGTAGCTGATTGTGAGTGCCCGTCTTCGTTATGTCTGTGACGTTCGACTCATATTTCACCATCATGCAGAAAACTGTAGAGATTTTCATACAATCTGTCATCTGTACTGTCTTATGAACGAAACAGTTTTTATGTCGCAGACCTGTGTTATTGATTACAGTGATGTTATCCTGCAAGGACTCTCTCTGGAAAGCTCGCAGCGCCTGGAGCTGATTGTGAATGCCCGTCTTCGTTATGTCTGTGACGTTCGAATCATGTTTCACCATCATGCAGAAAACTGTAGAGATTTTCATACAATCTGTCATCTGTACTGTCTTATGAACGAAACAGTTTTTATGTCGCAGACCTGTGTTATTGTTTACACTGATGTTATCCTGCAAGGACTCTCTCTGGAAAGCTCGCAGCGCCTGGAGCTGATTGTGAATGCCCGTCTTCGTTATGTCTGTGACGTTCGACTCATATTTCACCATCATGCAGAAAACTGTAGCGATTTTCATAAAATCTGTCATCTGTACTGTCTTATGAACGAAAGAGTGTTTATGTCGCAGACCTGTGCTATTGATTACAGTGATGTTATCCTGCAAGGACTCTCTCTGGAAAGCTCACAGCGCCTGGAGCTGATTGTGAATGCCCGTCTTCGTTATGTCTGTGACGTTCGACTCATATTCCACCATCATGCCGAAAACTGTACAGATTTTCATACAATCTGTCATCTGTACTGTCTTATGAACGAAACAGTTCTGATGTCGCAGATATGTGTTATTGATTACAGTGATGTTATCCTGCAAGGACTCTCTCCGGAAAGCTCGCAGCGCCTGGAGCTGATTGTGAATGCCCGTCTTCGTTATGTCTGTGACGTTCGACTCATATTTCACCATCATGCAGAAAACTGTAGAGATTTTCATACAATCTGTCATCTGTACTGTCTTATGAAAGAAACAGTGTTTATGTCGCATACCTGTGTTATTGATTACAGTGATGTTATCCTGCAAGGACTCTCTCTGGAATGCTCACAGCGCCTGGAGCTGATTGTGAATGCCCGTCTTCGTTACGTCTGTGACGTTTGACTCATATTTCACCATCACGCAGAAAACTGTAGAGATTTTCATACAATCTGTCATCTGTACTGTCTTATGAACGAAACAGATTTTATGTCGCAGACCAGTGTCATTGATTACAGTGATGTTATCCTGCAAGGACTCTCTGGAAAGCTCGCAGCGCCTGGAGCTGATTGTGAATGCCCGTCTTCGTTATGTCTGTGACGTTCGACTCATATATCACCATCATGCAGAAAACTGTAGAGATTTTCATACAATCTGTCATCTGTACTGTCTTATGAACGAAACAGTGTTTATGTCGCATACCTGTGTAATTGATTACAGTGATGTTATCCTGCAAGGACTCTCTCTGGAAAGCTCACAGCGCCTGGAGCTGATTGTGAATGCCCGTCTTCGTTATGTCTGTGACGTTTGTCTCATATTTCACCATCACGCAGAAAACTGTAGAGATTTTCATACAATCTGTCATCTGTATTGTCTTATGAACGAAACAGATTTTATGTCGCAGACCAGTGTCATTGATTACAGTGATGTTATCCTGCAAGGACTCTCTCTGGAAAGCTCACAGCGCCTGGAGCTGATTGTGAATGCCCGTCTTCGTTATGTCTGTGACGTTTGACTCATATTTCACCATCACGCAGAAAACTGTAGAGATTTTCATACAATCTGTCATCTGTACTGTCTTATGAACGTAACACATTTTATGTCGCAGACCAGTGTCATTGATTACAGTGATGTTATCCTGCAAGGACTCTCTCTGGAAAGCTCACAGCGCCTGGAGCTGATTGTGAGTGCCCGTCTTCGTTATGTCTGTGACGTTCGACTCATATTTCACCATCATGCAGAAAACTGTAGAGATTTTCATACAATCTGTCATCTGTACTGTCTTATGAACGAAACAGTTTTTATGTCGCAGACCTGTGTTATTGATTACACTGATGTTATCCTGCAAGGACTCTCTCTGGAAAGCTCGCAGCGCCTGGAGCTGATTGTGAATGCCCGTCTTCGTTATGTCTGTGACGTTCTACTCATATTTCTCCATCATGCAGAAAACTCTAGAGATTTTCATACAATCTGTCATCTGTACTGTCTTATGAACGAAACAGTGTTTATGTCTCATACCTGTGTTATTGATTACAGTGATGTTATCCTGCAAGGACTCTCTCTGGAAAGCTCGCAGCGCCTGGAGCTGATTGTGAATGCCCGTCTTCGTTATGTCTGCGACGTTTGACTCATATTTCACCATCACGCAGAAAACTGTAGAGATTTTCATACAATCTGTCATCTGTATTGTCTTATGAACGAAACAGATTTTATGTCGCAGACCAGTGTCATTGATTACAGTGATGTTATCCTGCAAGGACTCTCTCTGGAAAGCTCACAGCGCCTGGAGCTGATTGTGAATGCCCGTCTTCGTTATGTCTGTGACGTTCGACTCATATTTCACCATCATGCAGAAAACTGTAGAGATTTTCATACAATCTGTCATATGTACTGTCTTATGAACGAAACAGATTTTATGTCGCAGACCAGTGTCATTGTTTACAGTGATGTTATCCTGCAAGGACTCTCTCTGGAAAGCTCGCAGCGCCTGGAGCTGATTGTGAATGCCCGTCTTCGTTATGTCTGTGACGTTCGACTCATATATCACCATCATGCAGAAAACTGTAGAGATTTTCATACAATCTGTCATCTGTACTGTCTTATGAACGAAACAGTGTTTATGTCGCATACCTGTGTTATTGATTACAGTGATGTTATCCTGCAAGGACTCTCTCTGGAAAGCTCACAGCGCCTGGAGCTGATTGTGAATGCCCATCTTCGTTATGTCTGTGACGTTTGACTCATATTTCACCATCACGCAGAAAACTGTAGAGGTTTTCATACAATCTGTCATCTGTATTGTCTTATGAACGAAACAGATTTTATGTCGCAGACCAGTGTCATTGATTACAGTGATGTTATCCTGCAAGGACTCTCTCTGGAAAGCTCACAGCGCCTGGAGCTGATTGTGAATGCCCATCTTCGTTATGTCTGTGACGTTTGACTCATATTTCACCATCACGCAGAAAACTGTAGAGATTTTCATACAATCTGTCATCTGTATTGTCTTATGAACGAAACAGATTTTATGTCGCAGACCAGTGTCATTGATTACAGTGATGTTATCCTGCAAGGACTCTCTCTGGAAAGCTCGCAGCGCCTGGAGCTGATTGTGAGTGCCCGTCTTCGTTATGTCTGTGACGTTCGACTCATATTTCACCATCATGCAGAAAACTGTAGAGATTTTCATACAATCTGTCATCTGTACTGTCTTATGAACGAAACAGTTTTTATGTCGCAGACCTGTGTTATTGATTACAGTGATGTTATCCTGCAAGGACTCTCTCTGGAAAGCTCGCAGCGCCTGGAGCTGATTGTGAATGCCCGTCTTCGTTATGTCTGTGACGTTCGACTCATATTTCACCATCATGCAGAAAACTGTAGAGATTTTCATACAATCTGTCATCTGTACTGTCATATGAACGAAACAGTTTTTATGTCGCAGACCTGTGTTATTGATTACAGTGCTGTTATCCTGCAAGGACTCTCTCTGGAAAGCTCGCAGCGCCTGGAGCTGATTGTGAATGCCCGTCTTCGTTATGTCTGTGACGTTCGACTCATATTTCACCATCATGCAGAAATCTGTTGAGATTTTCATACAATCTGTCATCTGTACTGTCTTAAGAACGAAACAGTTTTTATGTTGCATACCTGTGTTATTGATTACAGTGATGTTATCCTGCAAGGACTCTCTCTGGAAAGCTCACAGCGCCTGGAGCTGATTGTGAATGCCCGTCTTCGTTATGTCTGTGACGTTTGACTCATATTTCACCATCACGCAGAAAACTGTAGAGATTTTCATACAATCTGTCATCTGTATTGTCTTATGAACGAAACAGATTTTATGTCGCAGACCAGTGTCATTGATTACAGTGATAATATCCTGCAAGGACTCTCTCTGGACAGCTCACAGCGCCTGGAGCTGATTGTTAATGCCCGTCTTCGTTATGTCTGTGACGTTTGACTCATATTTCACCATCACGCAGAAAACTGTAGAGATTTTCATACAATCTGTCATCTGTACTGTCTTATGAACTAAACAGTTATTATGTCGCAGACCTGTGTCATTTATTACAGTGATGTTATCCTGCAAGGACTCTGTCTGGAAAGCTCGCAGCGCCTGGAGCAGATTGTGAGTGCCCGTCTTCGTTATGTCTGTGACGTTCGACTCATATTTCACCATCATGCAGATAACTGTAGAGATTTTCATACAATCTGTCATCTGTACTGTCTTATGAACGAAACAGTTTTTATGTCGCAGACCTGTGTTATTGATTACAGTGATGTTATCCTGCAAGGACACTCTCTGGAAAGCTTGCAGCGCCTGGAGCTGATTGTGAATGCCCGTCTTCGTTATGTCTGTGACGTTCGACTCATATTTCACCATCATGCAGAAAACTGTAGAGATTTTCATACAATCTGTCATCTGTACTGTCTTATGAACGAAACAGTTTTTATGTTGCATACCTGTGTTATTGATTACAGTGATGTTATCCTGCAAGGACTCTCTCTGGAAAGCTCACAGCGCCTGGAGCTGATTGTGAATGCCCGTCTTCGTTATGTCTGTGACGTTTGACTCATATTTCACCATCACGGAGAAAACTGTAGAGATTTTCATACAATCTGTCATCTGTACTGTCTTATGAACGAAACAGATTTAATGTCGCAGACCAGTGTCATTGATTACAGTGATGTTATCCTGCAAGGACTCTCTCTGGAAAGCTCGCAGCGCCTGGAGCTGATTGTGAATGCCCGTCTTCGTTATGTCTGTGACGTTCGACCCATATATCACCATCATGCAGAAAACTGTAGAGATTTTCATACAATCTGTCATCTGTACTGTCTTATGAACGAAACAGTGTTTATGTCGCATACCTTTGTTATTGATTACAGTGATGTTATCCTGCAAGGACTCTCTCTGGAAAGCTCACAGCGCCTGGAGCTGATTGTGAATGCCCGTCTTCGTTATGTCTGTGACGTTTGACTCATATCTCACCATCACGCAGAAAACTGTAGAGATTTTTATACAATCTGTCATCTGTATTGTCTTATGAACGAAACAGATTTTATGTCGCAGACCAGTGTCATTGATTACAGTGATGTTATCCTGCAAGGACTCTCTCTGGAAAGCTCAATGCGCCTGGAGCTGATTGTGAATGCCCATCTTCGTTATGTCTGTGACGTTTGACTCATATTTCACCATCACGCAGAAAACTGTAGAGATTTTCATACAATCTGTCATCTGTATTGTCTTATGAACGAAACAGATTTTATGTCGCAGACCAGTGTCATTGATTACAGTGATGTTATCCTGCAAGGACTCTCTCTGGAAAGCTCGCAGCGCCTGGAGCTGATTGTGAATGCCCGTCTTCGTTATGTCTGTGACGTTCGACTCATATTTCACCATCATGCAGAAAACTGTACAGATTTTCATACAATCTGTCATCTGTACTGTCTTATGAACGAAACAGTTCTTATGTCGCAGATCTGTGTTATTGATTACAGTGATGTTATCCTGCAAGGACTCTCTCCGGAAAGCTCGCAGCGCCTGGAGCTGATTGTGAATGCCCGTCTTCGTTATGTCTGTGACGTTCGACTCATATTTCACCATCATGCAGAAAACTGTAGAGATTTTCATACAATCTGTCATCTGTACTGTCTTATGAACGAAACAGTGTTTATGTCGCATACCTGTGTTATTGATTACAGTGATGTTATCCTGCAAGGACTCTCTCTGGAAAGCTCACAGCGCCTGGAGCTGATTGTGAATGCCCGTCTTCGTTACGTCTGTGACGTTTGACTCATATTTCACCATCACGCAGAAAACTGTAGAGATTTTCATACAATCTGTCATCTGTACTGTCTTATGAAGGAAACAGTTTTCATGTCGCAGACCTGTGTTATTGATTACAGTGATGTTATCCTGCAAGGACTCTCTCTGGAAAGCTCACATCGCCTGGAGCTGATTGTGAATGCCCGTCTTCGTTATGTCTGTGACGTTTGACTCATATTTCACCATCACGCAGAAAACTGTAGAGATTTTCATACAATCTGTCATCTGTATTGTCTTATGAACGAAACAGATTTTATGTCGCAGACCAGTGTCATTGATTACAGTGATAATATCCTGCAAGGACTCTCTCTGGACAGCTCACAGCGCCTGGAGCTGATTGTTAATGCCCGTCTTCGTTATGTCTGTGACGTTTGACTCATATTTCACCATCACGCAGAAAACTGTAGAGATTTTCATACAATCTGTCATATGTACTGTCTTATGAACTAAACAGTTATTATGTCGCAGACCTGTGTCATTTATTACAGTGATGTTATCCTGCAAGGACTCTGTCTGGAAAGCTCGCAGCGCCTGGAGCAGATTGTGAGTGCCCGTCTTCGTTATGTCTGTGACGTTCGACTCATATTTCACCATCATGCAGATAACTGTAGAGATTTTCATACAATCTGTCATCTGTACTGTCTTATGAACGAAACAGTTTTTATGTCGCAGACCTGTGTTATTGATTACAGTGATGTTATCCTGCAAGGACACTCTCTGGAAAGCTTGCAGCGCCTGGGGCTGATTGTGAATGCCCGTCTTCGTTATGTCTGTGACGTTCGACTCATATTTCACCATCATGCAGAAAACTGTAGAGATTTTCATACAATCTGTCATCTGTACTGTCTTATGAACGAAACAGTTTTTATGTTGCATACCTGTGTTATTGATTACAGTGATGTTATCCTGCAAGGACTCTCTCTGGAAAGCTCACAGCGCCTGGAGCTGATTGTGAATGCCCATCTTCGTTATGTCTGTGACGTTTGACTCATATTTCACCATCACGGAGAAAACTGTAGAGATTTTCATACAATCTGTCATCTGTACTGTCTTATGAACGAAACAGATTTTATGTCGCAGACCAGTGTCATTGATTACAGTGATGTTATCCTGCAAGGACTCTCTCTGGAAAGCTCGCAGCGCCTGGAGCTGATTGTGAATGCCCGTCTTCGTTATGTCTGTGACGTTCGACCCATATATCACCATCATGCAGAAAACTGTAGAGATTTTCATACAATCTGTCATCTGTACTGTCTTATGAACGAAACAGTGTTTATGTCGCATACCTTTGTTATTGATTACAGTGATGTTATCCTGCAAGGACTCTCTCTGGAAAGCTCACAGCGCCTGGAGCTGATTGTGAATGCCCGTCTTCGTTATGTCTGTGACGTTTGACTCATATTTCACCATCACGCAGAAAACTGTAGAGATTTTTATACAATCTGTCATCTGTATTGTCTTATGAACGAAACAGATTTTATGTCGCAGACCAGTGTCATTGATTACAGTGATGTTATCCTGCAAGGACTCTCTCTGGAAAGCTCGCAGCGCCTGGAGCTGATTGTGAATGCCCGTCTTCGTTATGTCTGTGACGTTTGACTCATATTTCACCATCACGCAGAAAACTGTACAGATTTTCATACAATCTGTCATCTGTACTGTCTTATGAACGAAACAGATTTTATGTCGCAGACCAGTGACATTGATTACAGTTATGTTATCCTGCAAGGACTCTCTCTGGAAAGCTCGCAACGCCTGGAGCTGATTGTGAGTGCCCGTCTTTGTTATGTCTGTGACGTTCGACTCATATTTCACCATCATGCAGAAAACTGTAGAGTTTTTCATACAATCTGTCATCTGTACTGTCTTATGAACGAAACAGTTTTTATGTCGCAGACCTGTGTTATTGATTACAGTGATGTTATCCTGCAAGGACTCTCTCTGGAAAGCTCGCAGCGCCTGGAGCTGATTGTGAATGCCCGTCTTCGTTATGTCTGTGACGTTCGAATCATGTTTCACCATCATGCAGAAAACTGTAGAGATTTTCATACAATCTGTCATCTGTACTGTCTTATGAACGAAACAGTTTTTATGTCGCAGACCTGTGTTATTGATTACACTGATGTTATCCTGCAAGGACTCTCTCTGGAAAGCTCGCAGCGCCTGGAGCTGATTGTGAATGCCCGTCTTCGTTATGTCTGTGACGTTCGACTCATATTTCACCATCATGCAGAAAACTGTAGAGATTTTCATACAATCTGTCATCTGTACTGTCTTATGAACGAAAGAGTGTTTATGTCGCAGACCTGTGCTACTGATTACAGTGATGTTATCCTGCAAGGACTCTCTCTGGAAAGCTCACAGCGCCTGGAGCTGATTGTGAATGCCCGTCTTCGTTATGTCTGTGACGTTCGACTCATATTTCACCATCATGCAGAAAACTGTACAGATTTTCATACAATCTGTCATCTGTACTGTCTTATGAACGAAACAGTTCTTATGTCGCAGATCTGTGTTATTGATTACAGTGATGTTATCCTGCAAGGACTCTCTCCGGAAAGCTCGCAGCGCCTGGAGCTGATTGTGAATGCCCGTCTTCGTTATGTCTGTGACGTTCGACTCATATTTCACCATCATGCAGAAAACTGTAGAGATTTTCATACAATCTGTCATCTGTACTGTCTTATGAACGAAACAGTGTTTATGTCGCATACCTGTGTTATTGATTACAGTGATGTTATCCTGCAAGGACTCTCTCTGGAAAGCTCACAGCGCCTGGAGCTGATTGTGAATGCCCGTCTTCGTTACGTCTGTGACGTTTGACTCATATTTCACCATCACGCACAAAACTGTAGAGATTTTCATACAATCTGTCATCTGTACTGTCTTAAGAACGAAACAGATTTTATGTCGCAGACCAGTGTCATTGATTACAGTGATGTTATCCTGCAAGGACTCTCTGGAAAGCTCGCAGCGCCTGGAGCTGATTGTGAATGCCCGTCTTCGTTATGTCTGTGACGTTTGACTCATATTTCACCATCACGCAGAAAACTGTAGAGATTTTCATACAATCTGTCATCTGTATTGTCTTATGAACGAAACAGATTTTATGTCGCAGACCAGTGTCATTGATTACAGTGATGTTATCCTGCAAGGACTCTCTCTGGAAAGCTCACAGCGCCTGGAGCTGATTGTGAAAGCCCGTCTTTGTTATGTCTGTGACGTTTGACTCATATTTAACCATCACGCAGAAAACTGTAGAGATTTTCATACAATCTGTCATCTGTACTGTCTTATGAACGTAACAGATTTTATGTCGCAGACCTGTGTCATTGATTACAGTGATGTTATCCTGCAAGGACTCTCTCTGGAAAGCTCACAGCGCCTGGAGCTGATTGTGAGTGCCCGTCTTCGTTATGTCTGTGACGTTCGACTCATATTTCACCATCATGCAGAAAACTGTAGAGATTTTCATACAATCTGTCATCTGTACTGTCTTATGAACGAAACAGTTTTTATGTCGCAGACCTGTGTTATTGATTACACTGATGTTATCCTGCAAGGACTCTCTCTGGAAAGCTCGCAGCGCCTGGAGCTGATTGTGAATGCCCGTCTTCGTTATGTCTGTGACGTTCGACTCATATTTCTCCATCATGCAGAAAACTCTAGAGATTTTCATACAATCTGTCATCTGTACTGTCTTATGAACGAAACAGTGTTTATGTCTCATACCTGTGTTATTGATTACAGTGATGTTATCCTGCAAGGACTCTCTCTGGAAAGCTCACAGCGCCTGGAGCTGATTGTGAATGCCCGTCTTCGTTATGTCTGTGACGTTTGACTCATATTTCACCATCACGCAGAAAACTGTAGAGATTTTCATACAATCTGTCATCTGTATTGTCTTATGAACGAAACAGATTTTATGTCGCAGACCAGTGTCATTGATTACAGTGATGTTATCCTGCAAGGACTCTCTCTGGAAAGCTCACAGCGCCTGGAGCTGATTGTGAATGCCCATCTTCGTTATGTCTGTGACGTTTGACTCATATTTCACCATCACGCAGAAAACTGTAGAGATTTTCATACAATCTGTCATCTGTACTGTCTTATGAACGAAACAGATTTTATGTCGCAGACCAGTGTCATTGATTACAGTGATGTTATCCTGCAAGGACTCTCTGGAAAGCTCGCAGCGCCTGGAGCTGATTGTGAATGCCCGTCTTCGTTATGTCTGTGACGTTCGACTCATATATCACCATCATGGAGAAAACTGTAGAGATTTTCATACAATCTGTCATCTGTACTGTCTTATGAACGAAACAGTGTTTATGTCGCATACCTGTGTAATTGATTACACTGATGTTATCCTGCAAGGACTCTCTCTGGAAAGCTCACAGCGCCTGGAGCTGATTCTGAATGCCCGTCTTCGTTATGTCTGTGACGTTTGACTCATATTTCACCATCACGCAGAAAACTGTAGAGATTTTCATACAATCTGTCATCTGTATTGTCTTATGAACGAAACAGATTTTATGTCGCAGACCAGTGTCATTGATTACAGTGATGTTATCCTGCAAGGACTCTCTCTGGAAAGCTCACAGCGCCTGGAGCTGATTGTGAATGCCCGTCTTCGTTATGTCTGTGACGTTTGACTCATATTTCACCATCACGCAGAAAACTGTAGAGATTTTCATACAATCTGTCATCTGTACTGTCTTATGAACGTAACAGATTTTATGTCGCAGACCTGTGTCATTGATTACAGTGATGTTATCCTGCAAGGACTCTCTCTGGAAAGCTCACAGCGCCTGGAGCTGATTGTGAGTGCCCGTCTTCGTTATGTCTGTGACGTTCGACTCATATTTCACCATCATGCAGAAAACTGTAGAGATTTTCATTCAATCTGTCATCTGTACTGTCTTATGAACGAAACAGTTTTTATGTCGCAGACCTGTGTTATTGATTACACTGATGTTATCCTGCAAGGACTCTCTCTGGAAAGCTCGCAGCGCCTGGAGCTGATTGTGAATGCCCGTCTTCGTTATGTCTGTGACGTTCGACTCATATTTCTCCATCATGCAGAAAACTCTAGAGATTTTCATACAATCTGTCATCTGTACTGTCTTATGAACGAAACAGTGTTTATGTCTCATACCTGTGTTATTGATTACAGTGATGTTATCCTGCAAGGACTCTCTCTGGAAAGCTCACAGCGCCTGGAGCTGATTGTGAATGCCCGTCTTCGTTATGTCTGTGACGTTTGACTCATATTTCACCATCACGCAGAAAACTGTAGAGATTTTCATACAATCTGTCATCTGTATTGTCTTATGAACGAAACAGATTTTATGTCGCAGACCAGTGTCATTGATTACAGTGATGTTATCCTGCAAGGACTCTCTCTGGAAAGCTCACAGCGCCTGGAGCTGATTGTGAATGCCCGTCTTCGTTATGTCTGTGACGTTTGACTCATATTTCACCATCACGCAGAAAACTGTAGAGATTTTCATACAATCTGTCATCTGTACTGTCTTATGAACGAAACAGATTTTATGTCGCAGACCAGTGTCATTGTTTACAGTGATGTTATCCTGCAAGGACTCTCTCTGGAAATCTCGCAGCGCCTGGAGCTGATTGTGAATGCCCGTCTTCGTTATGTCTGTGACGTTCGACTCATATATCACCATCATGCAGAAAACTGTAGAGATTTTCATACAATCTGTCATCTGTACTGTCTTATGAACGAAACAGTGTTTATGTCGCATACCTGTGTTATTGATTACAGTGATGTTATCCTGTAAGGACTCTCTCTGGAAAGCTCACAGCGCCTGGAGCTGATTGTGAATGCCCATCTTCGTTATGTCTGTGACGTTTGACTCATATTTCACCATCACGCAGAAAACTGTAGAGATTTTCATACAATCGGTCATCTGTATTGTCTTATGAACGAAACAGATTTTATGTCGCAGACCAGTGTCATTGATTACAGTGATGTTATCCTGCAAGGACTCACTCTGGAAAGGTCACAGCGCCTGGAGCTGATTGTGAATGCCCATCTTCGTTATGTCTGTGACGTTTGACTCATATTTCACCATCACGCAGAAAACTGTAGAGATTTTCATACAATCTGTCATCTGTATTGTCTTATGAACGAAACAGATTTTAATGTCGCAGACCAGTGTCATTGATTACAGTGATGTTATCCTGCAAGGACTCTCTCTGGAAAGCTCGCAGCGACTGGAGCTGATTGTGAGTGCCCGTCTTCGTTATGTCTGTGACGTTCGACTCATATTTCACCATCATGCAGAAAACTGTAGAGATTTTCATACAATCTGTCATCTGTACTGTCTTATGAACGAAACAGTTTTTATGTCGCAGACCTGTGTTATTGATTACAGTGATGTTATCCCTCAAGGACTCTCTCTGGAAAGCTCGCAGCGCCTGGAGCTGATTGTGAATGCCCGTCTTCGTTATGTCTGTGACGTTCGACTCATATTTCACCATCATGCAGAAAACTGTAGAGATTTTCATACAATCTGTCATCTGTACTGTCATATGAACGAAACAGTTTTTATGTCGCAGACCTGTGTTATTGATTACAGTGGTGTTATCCTGCAAGGACTCTCTCTGGAAAGCTCGCAGCGCCTGGAGCTGATTGTGAGTGCCCGTCTTCGTTATGTCTGTGACGTTCGACTCATATTTCACCATCATGCAGAAAACTGTAGAGATTTTCATACAATCTGTCATCTGTACTGTCTTATGAACGAAACAGTTTTTATGTCGCAGACCTGTGTTATTGATTACAGCGATGTTATCCTGCAAGGACTCTCTCTGGAAAGCTCGCAGCGCCTGGAGCTGATTGTGAATGCCCGTCTTCGTTATGTCTGTGACGTTCGAATCATATTTCACCATCATGCAGAAATCTGTAGAGATTTTCATACAATCTGTCATCTGTACTGTCTTATGAACGAAACAGTTTTTATGTTGCATACCTGTGTTATTGATTACAGTGATGTTATCCTGCAAGGACTCTCTCTGGAAAGCTCACAGCGCCTGGAGCTGATTGTGAATGCCCGTTTTCGTTATGTCTGTGACGTTCGACTCATATTTCACCATCATGCAGAAAACTGTAGAGATTTTCATACAATCTGTCATCTGTACTGTCTTATAAACGAAACAGTTTTCATGTCGCAGACCTGTGTTATTGATTACAGTGATGTTATCCTGCAAGGACTCTCTCTGGAAAGCTCGCAGCGCCTGGAGCTGATTCTGAATGCCCGTCTTCGTTATGTCTGTGACGTTCGACTCATATTTCACCATCATGCAGAAAACTGTAGAGATTTTCATACAATCTGTCATCTGTACTGTCTTATGAACGAAACAGTTTTTATGTTGTAAACCTGTGTTATTGATTACAGTGATGTTATCCTGCAAGGACTCTCTCTGGAAAGCTCACAGCGCCTGGAGCTGATTGTGAATGCCCGTCTTCGTTATGTCTGTGACGTTCGACTCATATTTCGACATCATGCAGAAAACTGTAGAGATTTTCATACAATCTGTCATCTGTACTGTCATATGAACGAAACAGTTTTCATGTCGCAGACCTGTGTTATTGAATACAGTGATGTTATCCTGCAAGGACTCTCTCTGGAAAGCTCGCAGCGCCTGGAGCTGATTGTGAATGCCCGTCTTCGTTATGTCTGTGACGTTCGACTCATATTTCACCATCATGCAGAAAACTGTAGAGATTTTCATACAATCTGTCATCTGTACTGTCATATGACCGAAACAGTTTTTATGTCGCAGACCTGTGTTATTGATTTCAGTGGTGTTATCCTGCAAGGACTCTCTCTGGAAAGCTCGCAGCGACTGGAGCTGATTGTGAATGCCCGTCTTCGTTATGTCTGTGACGTTCGACTCATATTTCACCATCACGCAGAAAACTGTAGAGATTTTCATACAATCTGTCATCTGTACTGTCTTATGAACGAATCAGATTTTATGTCGCAGACCAGTGTCATTGATTACAGTGATGTTATCCTGCATGGACTCTATGGAAAGCTCACAGCGTCTGGAGCTGATTGTGAATGCCCGTCTTCGTTATGTCTGTGACGTTTGACTCATATTTCACCATCACGCAAAAAACTGTAGAGATTTTCATACAATCTGTTATCTGTACTGTCTTATGAACGAAACAGATTCTATGTCGCAGACCAGTGTCATTGATTACAGTGATGTTATCCTGCAGGGACTCTCTCTGGAAAGCTCGCAGCGCCTGGAGCTGATTGTGAATGCCCGTCTTCGTTATGTCTGTGACGTTCGACTCATATTTCACCATCATGCAGAAAACTGTAGAGATTTTCATACAATCTGTCATCTGTACTGTCTTATGAACGAAACAGTTTTTATGTCGCAGACCTGTGTTATTGATTACAGTGATGTTATCCTGCAAGGACTCTCTCTGGAAAGCTCGCAGTGCCTGGAGCTGATTGTGAATGCCCGTCTTCGTTATGTCTGTGACGTTCGACTCATATTTCACCATCATGCAGAAAACTGTAGAGATTTTCATACAATCTGTCATCTGTACTGTCATATGAACGAAACAGTTTTTATGTCGCAGACCTGTGTTATTGATTACAGTGGTGTTATCCTGCAAGGACTCTCTCTGGAAAGCTCGCAGCGACTGGAGCTGATTGTGAATGCCCGTCTTCGTTATGTCTGTGACGTTCGACTCATATTTCACCATCACGCAGAAAACTGTAGAGATTTTCATACAATCTGTCATCTGTACTGTCTTATGAACGAAACAGATTTTATGTCGCAGACCAGTGTCATTGATTACAGTGATGTTATCCTGCAAGGACTCTCTCTGGAAAGCTCACAGCGCCTGGAGCTGATTGTGAATGCCCGTCTTCGTTATGTCTGTGACGTTTGACTCATATTTCACCATCACGCAAAAAACTGTAGAGATTTTCATACAATCTGTCATCTGTACTGTCTTATGAACGAAACAGATTTTATGTCGCAGACCAGTGTCATTGATTACAGTGATGTTATCCTGCAAGGACTCTCTCTGGAAAGCTCGCAGCGCCTGGAGCTGATTGTGAGTGCCCGTCTTCGTTATGTCTGTGACGTTCGACTCATATTTCACCATCATGCAGAAAACTGTAGAGATTTTCATACAATCTGTCGTCTGTACTGTCTTATGAACGAAACAGTTTTTATGTTGCATACCTGTGTTATTGATTACAGTGATGTTATCCTGCAAGGACTCTCTCTGGAAAGCTCACAGCGCCTGGAGCTGATTGTGAATGCCCGTTTTCGTTATGTCTGTGACGTTCGACTCATATTTCACCATCATGCAGAAAACTGTAGAGATTTTCATACAATCTGTCATCTGTACTGTCTTATGAAGGAAACAGTTTTCATGTCGCAGACCTGTGTTATTGATTACAGTGATGTTATCCTGCAAGGACTCTCTCTGGAAAGCTCGCAGCGCCTGGAGCTGATTGTGAATGCCCGTCTTCGTTATGTCTGTGACGTTCGACTCATATTTCACCATCATGCAGAAAACTGTAGAGATTTTCATACAATCTGTCATCTGTACTGTCATATGAACGAAACAGTTTTTATGTCGCAGACCTGTGTTATTGATTACATGGTGTTATCCTGCAAGGACTCTCTCTGGAAAGCTCGCAGCGCCTGGAGCTGATTGTGAATGCCCGTCTTCGTTATGTCTGTGACGTTCGACTCATATTTCACCATCATGCAGAAAACTGTAGAGATTTTCATACAATCTGTCATCTGTACTGTCTTATGAACGAAACAGTTTTTATGTCGCAGACCTGTGTTATTGATTACAGTGATGTTATCCTGCAAGGACTCTCTCTGGAAAGCTCGCAGCGCCTGGAGCTGATTGTGAATGCCTGTCTTCGTTATGTCTGTGACGTTTGACTCATATTTCACCATCACGCAAAAAACTGTAGAGATTTTCATACAATCTGTCATCTGTACTGTCTTATGAACGAAACAGATTTTATGTCGCAGACCAGTGTCATTGATTACAGTGATGTTATCCTGCAAGGACTCTCTCTGGAAAGCTCGCAGCGCCTGGAGCTGATTGTGAGTGCCCGTCTTCGTTATGTCTGTGACGTTTGACTCATATTTCACCATCATGCAGAAAACTGTAGAGATTTTCATACAATCTGTCATCTGTACTGTCTTATGAACGAAACAGTTTTTATGTCGCAGACCTGTGTTATTGATTACACTGATGTTATCCTGCAAGGACTCTCTCTGGAAAGCTCGTAGCGCCTGGAGCTGATTGTGAATGCCCGTCTTCGTTATGTCTGTGACGTTCGACTCATATTTCACCATCATTCAGAAAACTGTAGAGATTTTCATACAATCTGTCATCTGTACTGTCTTATGAACGAAACAGTTTTTATGTTGTTAACCTGTGTAATTGATTACAGTGATGTTATCCTGCAAGGACTCTCTATGGAAAGCTCACAGCGCCTGGAGCTGATTGTGAATGCCCGTCTTCGTTATGTCTGTGACGTTCGACTCATATTTCACCATCATGCAGAAAACTCATACAATCTGTCATCTGTACTGTCATATGAACGAAACAGTTTTCATGTTGCAGACCTGTGTTATTGAATACAGTGATGTTATCCTGCAAGGACTCTCTCTGGAAAGCTCGCAGCGCCTGGAGCTGATTGTGAGTGCCCGTCTTCGATATGTCTGTGACGTTCGACTCATATTTCACCATCATGCAGAAAACTGTAGAGATTTTCATACAATCTGTCATCTGTACTGTCTTATGAACGAAACAGTTTTTATGTCGCAGACCTGTGTTATTGATTACAGTGATGTTATCCTGCAGGGACTCTCTCTGGAAAGCTCGCAGGGCCTGGAGCTGATTGTGAATGCCCGTCTTCGTTATGTCTGTGACGTTCGACTCATATTTCACCATCATGCAGAAAACTGTAGAGATTTTCATACAATCTGTCAACTGTACTGTCTTATGAACGAAACAGTTTTTATGTTGCATACCTGTGTTATTGATTACAGTGATGTTATCCTGCAAGGACTCTCTCTGGAAAGCTCATAGCGCCTGGAGCTGATTGTGAATGTTCGTCTTCGTTATGTCTGTGACGTTCGACTCATATTTCACCATCATGCAGAAAACTGTAGAGATTTTCATACAATCTGTCATCTGTACTGTCTTATGAACGAAACAGTTTTTATGTCGCAGACCTGTGTTATTGATTACAGTGATGTTATCCTGCAAGGACTCTCTCTGGAAAGCTCGCAGTGCCTGGAGCTGATTGTGAATGCCCGTCTTCGTTATGTCTGTGACGTTCGACTCATATTTCACCATCATGCAGAAAACTGTAGCGATTTTCATACAATCTGTCATCTGTACTGTCTTATGAACGAAACAGTTTTTATGTTGCATACCTGTGTTATTGATTACAGTGATGTTATCCTGCAAGGACTCTCTCTGGAAAGCTCACAGCGCCTGGAGCTGATTGTGAATGCCCGTCTTCGTTATGTCTGTGACGTTCGACTCATATTTCACCATCATGCAGAAAACTGTAGAGATTTTCATACAATCTGTCATCTGTACTGTCTTATGAACGAAACAGTTTTCATGTGGCAGACCTGTGTTATTGATTACTGTGATGTTATCCTGCAAGGACTCTCTCTGGAAAGCTCGCAGCGCCTGGAGCTGATTGTGAATGCCCGTCTTCGTTATGTCTGTGACGTTCGACTCATATTTCACCATCATGCAGAAAACTGTAGAGATTTTCATACAATTTGTCATCTGTACTGTCATATGAACGAAACAGTTTTTATGTCGCAGACCTGTGTTATTGATTACAGTGGTGTTATCCTGCAAGGACTCTCTCTGGAAAGCACGCAGCGACTGGAGCTGATTGTGAATGCCCGTCTTCGTTATGTCTGTGACGTTCGACTCATATTTCACCATCATGCAGAAAACTGTACAGATTTTCATACAATCTGTCATCTGTACTGTCTTATGAACGAAACAGTTTTTATGTCGCAGACCTGTGTCATTGATTACAGTGATGTTATCCTGCAAGGACTCCCTCTGGAAAGCTCGCAGCGCCTGGAGCTAATTGTGAGTGCCCGTCTTCGTTATGTCTGTGACGTTCGACTCATATTTCACCATCATGCAGAAAACTGTAGAGATTTTCATACAATCTGTCATCTGTACTGTCTTATGAACGAAACAGTTTTTATGTCGCAGACCTGTGTTATTGATTACAGTGATGTTATCCTGCAAGGACTCTCTCTGGAAAGCTCGCAGCGCCTGGAGCTGATTGTGAATGCCCGTCTTCGTTATGTCTGTGACGTTCGACTCATATTTCACCATCATGCAGAAATCTGTAGAGATTTTCATACAATCTGTCATCTGTACTGTCTTATGAACGAAACAGTTTTTATGTTGCATACCTGTGTTATTGATTACAGTGATGTTATCCTGCAAGGACTCTCTCTGGAAAACTCACAGCGCCTGGAGCTGATTGTGAATGCCCGTCTTCGTTATGTCTGTGACGTTCGACTCATATATCACCATCATGCAGAAAACTGTAGAGATTTTCATACAATCTGTCATCTGTACTGTCTTATGAAGGAAACAGTTTTCATGTCGCAGACCTGTGTTATTGATTACAGTGATGTTATCCTGCAAGGACTCTCTCTGGAAAGCTCGCAGCGCCTGGAGCTGATTGTGAATGCCCGTCTTCGTTATGTCTGTGACGTTCGACTCATATTTCACCATCATGCAGAAAACTGTAGAGATTTTCATACAATCTGTCATCTGTACTGTCATATGAACGAAACAGTTTTTATGTCGCAGACCTGTGTTATTGATTACAGTGGTGTTATCCTGCAAGGACTCTCTCTGGAAAGCTCGCAGCGCCTGGAGCTGATTGTGAATGCCCGTCTTCGTTATGTCTGTGACGTTCGTCTCATATTTCACCATCATGCAGAAAACTGTAGAGATTTTCATACAATCTGTCATCTGTACTGTCTTATGAACGAAACAGTTTTTATGTCGCAGACCTGTGTTATTGATTACAGTGATGTTATCCTGCAAGGACTCTCTCTGGAAAGCTCGCAGCGCCTGGAGCTGACTGTGAATGCCTGTCTTCGTTATGTCTGTGACGTTTGACTCATATTTCACCATCACGCAAAAAACTGTAGAGATTTTCATACAATCTGTCATCTGTACTGTCTTATGAACGAAACAGATTTTATGTCGCAGACCAGTGTCATTGATTACAGTGATGTTATCCTGCAAGGACTCTCTCTGGAAAGCTCGCAGCGCCTGGAGCTGATTGTGAATGCCCGTCTTCGTTATGTCTGTGACGTTCGACTCATATTTCACCATCATGCAGAAAACTGTAGAGATTTTCATACAATCTGTCATCTGTACTGTCATATGAACGAAACAGTTTTTATGTCGCAGACCTGTGTTATCGATTTCAGTGGTGTTATCCTGCAAGGACTCTCTCTGGAAAGCTCCCAGCGACTGGAGCTGATTGTGAATGCCCGTCTTCGTTATGTCTGTGACGTTCGACTCATATTTCACCATCACGCAGAAAACTGTAGAGATTTTCATACAATCGGTCATCTGTACTGTCTTATGAACGAAACAGATTTTATGTCACAGACCTGTGTTATTGATTACAGTGATGTTATCCTGCAAGGACTCTCTCTGGAAAGCTCGCAGCGCCTGGAGCTGACTGTGAATGCCCGTCTTCGTTATGTCTGTGACATTTGACTCATATTTCACCATCACGCAAAAAACTGTAGAGATTTTCATACAATCTGTCATCTGTACTGTCTTATGAACGAAACAGATTTTATGTCGCAGACCAGAGACATTGATTACAGTGATGTTATCCTGCAAGGACTCTCTCTGGAAAGCTCGCAGCGCCTGGAGCCGATTGTGAGTGCCCGTCTTCGTTATGTCTGTGACGTTCGACTCATATTTCACCATCATGCAGAAAACTGTAGAGATTTTCATACAATCTGTCATCTGTACTGTCATATGAACGAAACAGTTTTTATGTCGCAGACCTGTGTTATTGATTACAGTGATGTTATCCTGCAAGGACTCTCTCTGGAAAGCTCGCAGCGCCTGGAGCTGATTGTGAATGCCCGTCTTCGTTATGTCTGTGACGTTCGACTCATATTTCACCATCATGCAGAAAACTGTACAGATTTTCATACAATCTGTCATCTGTACTGTCTTATGAACGAAACAGTTTTTATGTTGTATACCTGTGTTATTGATTACAGTGATGTTATCCTGCAAGCACTCTCTCTGGAAAGCTCACAGCGCCTGGAGCTGATTGTGAATGCCCGTCTTCGTTATGTCTGTGACGTTCGACTCATATTTCACCATCATGCAGAAAACTGTAGAGATTTTCATACAATCTGTCATCTGTACTGTCATATGAACGAAACAGTTTTTATGTCGCAGACCTGTGTTATCGATTTCAGTGGTGTTATCCTGCAAGGACTCTCTCTGGAAAGCTCGCAGCGACTGGAGCTGATTGTGAATGCCCGTCTTCGTTATGTCTGTGACGTTCGACTCATATTTCACCATCACGCAGAAAACTGTAGAGATTTTCATACAATCTGTCATCTGTACTGTCTTATGAACGAAACAGATTTTATGTCGCAGACCTGTGTTATTGATTACAGTGATGTTAGCCTGCAAGGACTCTCTCTGGAAAGCTCGCAGCGCCTGGAGCTGATTGTGAATGCCCGTCTTCGTTATGTCTGTGACGTTCGACTCATATTTCACCATCATGCAGAAAACTGTAGAGATTTTCATACAATCTGTCATCTGTACTGTCATATGAACGAAACAGTTTTTATGTCGCAGACCTGTGTTATTGATTACAGTGGTGTTATCCTGCAAGGACTCTCTCTGGAAAGCTCGCAGCGACTGGAGCTGATTGTGAATGCCCGTCTTCGTTATGTCTGTGACGTTCGACTCATATTTCACCATCATGCAGAAAACTGTACAGATTTTCATACAATCTGTCATCTGTACTGTCTTATGAACGAAACAGTTTTTATGTCGCAGACCTGTGTTATTGATTACAGTGATGTTATCCTGCAAGGACTCTCTCTGGAAAGCTCGCAGCGCCTGGAGCTGATTGTGAATGCCCGTCTTCGTTATGTCTGTGACGTTCGACCCATATATCACCATCATTCAGAAAACTGTACAGATTTTCATACAATCTGTCATCTGTACTGTCTTATGAACGAAACAGTTTTTATGTTGCATACCTGTGTTATTGATTACAGTGATGTTATCCTGCAAGGACTCTCTCTGGAAAGCTCGCACCGCCTGGAGCTGATTGTGAATGCCCGTCTTCGTTATGTCTGTGACGTTCGACTCATATTTCACCATCATGCAGAAAACTGTAGAGATTTTCATACAATCTGTCATCTGTACTGTCTTATGAACGAAACAGTTTTTATGTTGCATACCTGTGTTATTGATTTCAGTGATGTTATCCTGCAAGGACTCTCTCTGGAAAGCTCACAGCGCCTGGAGCTGATTGTGAATGCCCGTCTTCGTTATGTCTGTGACGTTCGACTCATATTTCACCATCATGCAGAAAACTGTAGAGATTTTCATACAATCTGTCATCTGTACTGTCTTATGAACGAAACAGTTTTCATGTCGCAGACCTGTGTTATTGATTACAGTGATGTTATCCTGCAAGGACTCTCTCTGGAAAGCTCACAGCGCCTGGAGCTGATTGTGAATGCCCGTCTTCGTTATGTCTGTGACGTTCGACTCATATTTCACCATCATGCAGAAAACTGTAGAGATTTTCATACAATCTGTTATCTGTACTGTCATATGAACGAAACAGTTTTTATGTCGCAGACCTGTGTTATCGATTTCAGTGGTGTTATCCTGCAAGGACTCTCTCTGGAAAGCTCGCAGCGACTGGAGCTGATTGTGAATGCCCGTCTTCGTTATGTCTGTGACGTTTGACTCATATTTCACCATCACGCAAAAAACTGTAGAGATTTTCATACAATCTGTCATCTGTACTGTCTTATGAACGAAACAGATTCTATGTCGCAGACCAGTGTCATTGATTACAGTGATGTTATCCTGCAAGGACTCTCTCTGGAAAGCTCGCAGCGCCTGGAGCTGATTGTGAGTGCCCGTCTTCGTTATGTCTGTGACGTTCGACTCATATTTCACCATCATGCAGAAAACTGTAGAGATTTTCATACAATCTGTCATCTGTACTGTCTTATGAACGAAACAGTTTTTATGTCGCAGACCTGTGTTATTGATTACAGTGATGTTATCCTGCAAGGACTCTCTCTGGAAAGCTCGCAGCGCCTGGAGCTGATTGTGAATGCCCGTCTTCGTTATGTCTGTGACGTTCGACACATATTTCACCATCATGCAGAAAACTGTAGAGATTTTCATACAATCTGTCATCTGTACTGTCTTATGAACGAAACAGTTTTTATGTTGCATACCTGTGTTATTGATTACAGTGATGTTATCCTGCAAGGACTCTCTCTGGAAAGCTCACATCGCCTGGAGCTGATTGTGAATGCCCGTCTTCGTTATGTCTGTGACGTTCGGCTCATATTTCACCATCATGCAGAAAACTGTAGAGATTTTCATACAATCTGTCATCTGTACTGTCTTATGAACGAAACAGATTTTATGTCGCAGACAAGTGTCATTGATTACAGTGATGTTATCCTGCAAGGACTCTCTCTGGAAAGCTCGCAGCGCCTGGAGCTGATTGTGAATGCCCGTCTTCGTTATGTCTGTGACGTTTGACTCATATTTCACCATCACGCAAAAAACTGTAGAGATTTTCATACAATCTGTCATCTGTACTGTCTTATGAACGAAACAGATTCTATGTCGCAGACCAGTGTCATTGATTACAGTGATGTTATCCTGCAAGGACTCTCTCTGGAAAGCTCGCAGCGCCCTGATTGTGAGTGCCCGTCTTCGTTATGTCTGTGACGTTCGACTCATATTTCACCATTATGCAGAAAACTGTAGAGATTTTCATACAATCTGTCATCTGTACTGTCTTATGAACGAAACAGTTTTTATGTCGCAGACCTGTGTTATTGATTACAGTGATGTTATCCTGCAAGGACTCTCTCTGGAAAGCTCGCAGCGCCTGGAGCTGATTGTGAATGCCCGTCTTCGTTATGTCTGTGACGTTCGACTCATATTTCACCATCACGCAAAAAACTGTAGAGATTTTCATACAATCTGTCATCTGTACTGTCTTATGAACGAAACAGATTCTATGTCGCAGACCAGTGTCATTGATTACAGTGATGTTATCCTGCAAGGACTCTCTCTGGAAAGCTCGCAGCGCCTGGAGCTGATTGTGAGTGCCCGTCTTCGTTATGTCTGTGACGTTCGACTCATATTTCACCATCATGCAGAAAACTGTAGAGATTTTCATACAATCTGTCATCTGTTCTGTCTTATGAACGAAACAGTTTTTATGTCGCAGAGCTGTGTTATTGATTACAGTGATGTTATCCTGCAAGGACTCTCTCTGGAAAGCTCGCAGCGCCTGGAGCTGATTGTGAATGCCCGTCTTCGTTATGTCTGTGACGTTCGACTCATATTTCACCATCATGCAGAAAACTGTAGAGATTTTCATACAATCTGTCATCTGTACTGTCTTATGAACGAAACAGTTTTTATGTTGCATACCTGTGTTATTGATTACAGTGATGTTATCCTGCAAGGACTCTCTCTGGAAAGCTCACATCGCCTGGAGCTGATTGTGAATGCCCGTCTTCGTTATGTCTGTGACGTTCGACTCATATTTCACCATCATGCAGAAAACTGTAGAGATTTTCATACAATCTGTCATCTGTACTGTCTTATGAACGAAACAGATTTTATGTCACAGACAAGTGTCATTGATTACAGTGATGTTATCCTGCAAGGACTCTCTCTGGAAAGCTCGCAGCGCCTGGAGCTGATTGTGAATGCCCGTCTTCGTTATGTCTGTGACGTTTGACTCATATTTCACCATCACGCAAAAAACTGTAGAGATTTTCATACAATCTGTCATCTGTACTGTCTTATGAACGAAACAGATTCTATGTCGCAGACCAGTGTCATTGATTACAGTGATGTTATCCTGCAAGGACTCTCTCTGGAAAGCTCGCAGCGCCCTGATTGTGAGTGCCCGTCTTCGTTATGTCTGTGACGTTCGACTCATATTTCACCATCATGCAGAAAACTGTAGAGATTTTCATACAATCTGTCATCTGTACTGTCTTATGAACGAAACAGTTTTTATGTCGCAGACCTGTGTTATTGATTACAGTGATGTTATCCTGCAAGGACTCTCTCTGGAAAGCTCGCAGCGCCTGGAGCTGATTGTGAATGCCCGTCTTCGTTATGTCTGTGACGTTCGACTCATATTTCACCATCATGCAGAAAACTGTAGAGATTTTCATACAATCTGTCATCTGTACTGTCTTATGAACGAAACAGTTTTTATGTTGCATACCTGTGTTATTGATTACAGTGATGTTATCCTGCAAGGACTCTCTCTGGAAAGCTCACATCGCCTGGAGCTGATTGTGAATGCCCGTCTTCGTTATGTCTGTGACGTTCGACTCATATTTCACCATCATGCAGAAAACTGTAGAGATTTTCATACAATCTGTCATCTGTACTGTCTTATGAACGAAACAGATTTTATGTCGCAGACCAGTGTCATTGATTACAGTGATGTTATCCTGCAAGGACTCTCTCTGGAAAGCTCGCAGCGCCTGGAGCTGATTGTGAATGCCCGTCTTCGTTATGTCTGTGACGTTCGACTCATATTTCACCATCATGCAGAAAACTGTAGAGATTTTCATACAATCTGTCATCTGTACTGTCTTATGAACGAAACAGTTTTTATGTTGCATACCTGTGTTATTGATTACAGTGATGTTATCCTGCAAGGACTCTCTCTGGAAAGCTCACAGCGCCTGGAGCTGATTGTGAATGCCCGTCTTCGTTATGTCTGTGACGTTCGACTCATATTTCACCATCATGCAGAAAACTGTAGAGATTTTCATACAATCTGTCATCTGTACTGTCTTATGAACGAAACAGTTTTTATGTTGCATACCTGTGTTATTGATTACAGTGATGTTATCCTGCAAGGACTCTCTCTGGAAAGCTCACATCGCCTGGAGCTGATTGTGAATGCCCGTCTTCGTTATGTCTGTGACGTTCGACTCATATTTCACCATCATGCAGAAAACTGTAGAGATTTTCATACAATCTGTCATCTGTACTGTCTTATGAACGAAACAGATTTTATGTCGCAGACCAGTGTCATTGATTACAGTGATGTTATCCTGCAAGGACTCTCTCTGGAAATCTCGCAGCGCCTGGAGCTGATTGTGAATGCCCGTCTTCGTTATGTCTGTGACGTTCGACTCATATTTCACCATCATGCAGAAAACTGTAGAGATTTTCATACAATCTGTCATCTGTACTGTCTTATGAACGAAACAGTTTTCATGTCGCAGACCTGTGTTATTGATTACAGTGATGTTATCCTGCAAGGACTCTCTCTGGAAAGCTCACAGCGCCTGGAGCTGATTGTGAATGCCCGTCTTCGTTATGTCTGTGACGTTCGACTCATATTTCACCATCATGCAGAAAACTGTAGAGATTTTCATACAATCTGTCATCTGTACTGTCATATGAACGAAACAGTTTTTATGTCGCAGACCTGTGTTATCGATTTCAGTGGTGTTATCCTGCAAGGACTCTCTCTGGAAAGCTCGCAGCGACTGGAGCTGATTGTGAATGCCCGTCTTCGTTATGTCTGTGACGTTTGACTCATATTTCACCATCACGCAAAAAACTGTAGAGATTTTCATACAATCTGTCATCTGTACTGTCTTATGAACGAAACAGATTCTATGTCGCAGACCAGTGTCATTGAATACAGTGATGTTATCCTGCAAGGACTCTCTCTGGAAAGCTCGCAGCGCCTGGAGCTGATTGTGAGTGCCCGTCTTCGTTATGTCTGTGACGTTCGACTCATATTTCACCATCATGCAGAAAACTGTAGAGATTTTCATACAATCCGTCATCTGTACTGTCTTATGAGACAAACAGTTTTTATGTCGCAGACCTGTGTTATTGATTACAGTGATGTTATCCTGCAAGGACTCTCTCTGGAAAGCTCGCAGCGCCTGGAGCTGATTGTGAATGCCCGTCTTCGTTATGTCTGTGACGTTCGACTCATATTTCACCATCATGCAGAAAACTGTAGAGATTTTCATACAATCTGTCATCTGTACTGTCTTATGAACGAAACAGTTTTTATGTTGCATACCTGTGTTATTGATTACAGTGATGTTATCCTGCAAGGACTCTCTCTGGAAAGCTCACATCGCCAGGAGCTGATTGTGAATGCCCGTCTTCGTTATGTCTGTGACGTTCGACTCATATTTCAACATCATGCAGAAAACTGTAGAGATTTTCATACAATCTGTCATCTGTACTGTCTTATGAACGAAACAGATTTTATGTCGCAGACAAGTGTCATTGATTACAGTGATGTTATCCTGCAAGGACTCTCTCTGGAAAGCTCGCAGCTCCTGGAGCTGATTGTGAATGCCCGTCTTCGTTATGTCTGTGACGTTTGACTCATATTTCACCATCACGCAAAAAACTGTAGAGATTTTCATACAATCTGTCATCTGTACTGTCTTATGAACGAAACAGATTCTATGTCGCAGACCAGTGTCATTGATTACAGTGATGTTATCCTGCAAGGACTCTCTCTGGAAAGCTCGCAGCGCCCTGATTGTGAGTGCCCGTCTTCGTTATGTCTGTGACGTTCGACTCATATTTCACCATCATGCAGAAAACTGTAGAGATTTTCATACAATCTGTCATCTGTACTGTCTTATGAACGAAACAGTTTTTATGTCGCAGACCTGTGTTATTGATTACAGTGATGTTATCCTGCAAGGACTCTCTCTGGAAAGCTCGCAGCGCCTGGAGCTGATTGTGAATGCCCGTCTTCGTTATGTCTGTGACGTTCGACTCATATTTCACCATCATGCAGAAAACTGTAGAGATTTTCATACAATCTGTCATCTGTACTGTCTTATGAACGAAACAGTTTTTATGTTGCATACCTGTGTTATTGATTACAGTGATGTTATCCTGCAAGGACTCTCTCTGGAAAGCTCACATCGCCTGGAGCTGATTGTGAATGCCCGTCTTCGTTATGTCTGTGACGTTCGACTCATATTTCACCATCATGCAGAAAACTGTAGAGATTTTCATACAATCTGTCATCTGTACTGTCTTATGAACGAAACAGATTTTATGTCGCAGACAAGTGTCATTGATTACAGTGATGTTATCCTGCAAGGACTCTCTCTGGAAAGCTCGCAGCTCCTGGAGCTGATTGTGAATGCCCGTCTTCGTTATGTCTGTGACGTTTGACTCATATTTCACCATCACGCAAAAAACTGTAGAGATTTTCATACAATCTGTCATCTGTACTGTCTTATGAACGAAACAGATTCTATGTCGCAGACCAGTGTCATTGATTACAGTGATGTTATCCTGCAAGGACTCTCTCTGGAAAGCTCGCAGCGCCCTGATTGTGAGTGCCCGTCTTCGTTATGTCTGTGACGTTCGACTCATATTTCACCATCATGCAGAAAACTGTAGAGATTTTCATACAATCTGTCATCTGTACTGTCTTATGAACGAAACAGTTTTTATGTCGCAGACCTGTGTTATTGATTACAGTGATGTTATCCTGCAAGGACTCTCTCTGGAAAGCTCGCAGCGCCTGGAGCTGATTGTGAATGCCCGTCTTCGTTATGTCTGTGACGTTCGACTCATATTTCACCATCATGCAGAAAACTGTAGAGATTTTCATACAATCTGTCATCTGTACTGTCTTATGAACGAAACAGTTTTTATGTTGCATACCTGTGTTATTGATTACAGTGATGTTATCCTGCAAGGACTCTCTCTGGAAAGCTCACATCGCCTGGAGCTGATTGTGAATGCCCGTCTTCGTTATGTCTGTGACGTTCGACTCATATTTCACCATCATGCAGAAAACTGTAGAGATTTTCATACAATCTGTCATCTGTACTGTCTTATGAACGAAACAGATTTTATGTCGCAGACCAGTGTCATTGATTACAGTGATGTTATCCTGCAAGGACTCTCTCTGGAAAGCTCGCAGCGCCTGGAGCTGATTGTGAATGCCCGTCTTCGTTATGTCTGTGACGTTCGACTCATATTTCACCATCATGCAGAAAACTGTAGAGATTTTCATACAATCTGTCATCTGTACCGTCTTATGAACGAAACAGTTTTTATGTTGCATACCTGTGTTATTGATTACAGTGATGTTATCCTGCAAGGACTCTCTCTGGAAAGCTCACAGCGCCTGGAGCTGATTGTGAATGCCCGTCTTCGTTATGTCTGTGACGTTCGACTCATATTTCACCATCATGCAGAAAACTGTAGAGATTTTCATACAATCTGTCATCTGTACTGTCTTATGAGCGAAACAGTTTTCATGTCGCAGACCTGTGTTATTGATTACAGTGATGTTAGCCTGCAAGGACTCTCTCTGGAAAGCTCGCGGCGCCTGGAGCTGATTGTGAATGCCCGTCTTCGTTATGTCTGTGACGTTCGACTCATATTTCACCATCATGCAGAAAACTGTAGAGATTTTCATACAATCTGTCATCTGTACTGCCATATGAACGAAACAGTTTTTATGTCGCAGACCTGTGTTATTGATTACAGTGGTGTTATCCTGCAAGGACTCTCTCTGGAAAGCTCGCAGCGACTGGAGCTGATTGTGAATGCCCGTCTTCGTTATGTCTGTGACGTTCGACTCATATTTCACCATCATGCAGAAAACTGTACAGATTTTCATACAATCTGTCATCTGTACTGTCTTATGAACGAAACAGTTTTTATGTCGCAGACCTGTGTTATTGATTACAGTGATGTTATCCTGCAAGGACTCTCTCTGGAAACCTCACATCGCCTGGAGCTGATTGTGAATGCCCGTCTTCGTTATGTCTGTGACGTTCGACTCATATTTCACCATCATGCAGAAAACTGTAGAGATTTTCATACAATCTGTCATCTGTACTGTCTTATGAACGAAACAGATTTTATGTCGCAGACAAGTGTCATTGATTACAGTGATGTTATCCTGCAAGGACTCTCTCTGGAAAGCTCGCAGCGCCTGGAGCTGATTGTGAATGCCCGTCTTCGTTATGTCTGTGACGTTTGACTCATATTTCACCATCACGCAAAAAACTGTAGAGATTTTCATACAATCTGTCATCTGTACTGTCTTATGAACGAAACAGATTCTATGTCGCAGACCAGTGTCATTGATTACAGTGATGTTATCCTGCAAGGACTCTCTCTGGAAAGCTCGCAGCGCCCTGATTGTGAGTGCCCGTCTTCGTTATGTCTGTGACGTTCGACTCATATTTCACCATCATGCAGAAAACTGTAGAGATTTTCATACAATCTGTCATCTGTACTGTCTTATGAACGAAACAGTTTTTATGTCGCAGACCTGTGTTATTGATTACAGTGATGTTATCCTGCAAGGACTCTCTCTATAAAGCTCGCAGCGCCTGGAGCTGATTGTGAATGCCCGTCTTCGTTATGTCTGTGACGTTCGACTCATATTTCACCATCATGCAGAAAACTGTAGAGATTTTCATACAATCTGTCATCTGTACTGTCTTATGAGCGAAACAGTTTTCATGTCGCAGACCTGTGTTATTGATTACAGTGATGTTATCCTGCAAGGACTCTCTCTGGAAAGCTCACATCGCCTGGAGCTGATTGTGAATGCCCGTCTTCGTTATGTCTGTGACGTTCGACTCATATTTCACCATCATGCAGAGAACTGTAGAGATTTTCATACAATCTGTCATCTGTACTGTCTTATGAACGAAACAGATTTTATGTCGCAGACCAGTGTCATTGATTACAGTGATGTTATCCTGCAAGGACTCTCTCTGGAAAGCTCGCAGCGCCTGGAGCTGATTGTGAATGCCCGTCTTCGTTATGTCTGTGACGTTCGACTCATATTTCACCATCATGCAGAAAACTGTAGAGATTTTCATACAATCTGTCATCTGTACTGTCTTATGAACGAAACAGATTCTATGTCGCAGACCAGTGTCATTGATTACAGTGATGTTATCCTGCAAGGACTCTCTCTGGAAAGCTCGCAGCGCCCTGATTGTGAGTGCCCGTCTTCGTTATGTCTGTGACGTTCGACTCATATTTCACCATCATGCAGAAAACTGTAGAGATTTTCATACAATCTGTCATCTGTACTGTCTTATGAGCGAAACAGTTTTTATGTCGCAGACCTGTGTTATTGATTACAGTGGTGTTATCCTGCAAGGACTCTCTCTGGAAAGCTCGCAGCGACTGGAGCTGATTGTGAATGCCCGTCTTCGTTATGTCTGTGACGTTCGACTCATATTTCACCATCATGCAGAAAACTGTACAGATTTTCATACAATCTGTCATCTGTACTGTCTTATGAACGAAACAGTTTTTATGTCGCAGACCTGTGTTATTGATTACAGTGATGTTATCCTGCAAGGACTCTCTCTGGAAAGCTCGCAGCGCCTGGAGCTGATTGTGAATGCCCGTCTTCGTTATGTCTGTGACGTTCGACTCATATATCACCATCATTCAGAAAACTGTACAGATTTTCATACAATCTGTCATCTGTACTGTCTTATGAACGAAACAGTTTTTATGTTGCATACCTGTGTTATTGATTACAGTGATGTTATCCTGCAAGGACTCTCTCTGGAAAGCTCGCACCGCCTGGAGCTGATTGTGAATGCCCGTCTTCGTTATGTCTGTGACGTTCGACTCATATTTCACCATCATTCAGAAAACTGTAGAGATTTTCATACAATCTGTCATCTGTACTGTCTTATGAACGAAACAGTTTTTATGTCGCAGACCTGTGTTATTGATTACAGTGATGTTACCCTGCAAGGACTCTCTCTGGAAAGCTCGCAGCGCCTGGAGCTGATTGTGAATGCCCGTCTTCGTTATGTCTGTGACGTTCGACTCATATTTCACCATCATGCAGAAAACTGTAGAGATTTTCATACAATCTGTCATCTGTACTGTCTTATGAACGAAACAGTTTTTATGTTGCATACCTGTGTTATTGATTACAGTGATGTTATCCTGCAAGGACTCTCTCTGGAAAGCTCACATCGCCTGGAGCTGATTGTGAATGCCCGTCTTCGTTATGTCTGTGACGTTCGACCCATATATCACCATCATTCAGAAAACTGTACAGATTTTCATACAATCTGTCATCTGTACTGTCTTATGAACGAAACAGTTTTTATGTTGCATACCTGTGTTATTGATTACAGTGATGTTATCCTGCAAGGACTCTCTCTGGAAAGCTCGCACCGCCTGGAGCTGATTCTGAATGCCCGTCTTCGTTATGTCTGTGACGTTCGACTCATATTTCACCATCATGCAGAAAACTGTAGAGATTTTCATACAATCTGTCATCTGTACTGTCTTATGAACGAAACAGTTTTTATGTTGCATACCTGTGTTATTGATTTCAGTGATGTTATCCTGCAAGGACTCTCTCTGGAAAGCTCACAGCGCCTGGAGCTGATTGTTAATGCCCGTCTTCGTTATGTCTGTGACGTTCGACTCATATTTCACCATCATGCAGAAAACTGTCGAGATTTTCATACAATCTGTCATCTGTACTGTCATATGAACGAAACAGTTTTTATGTCGCAGACCTGTGTTATCGATTTCAGTGGTGTTATCCTGCAAGGACTCTCTCTGGAAAGCTCGCAGCGACTGGAGCTGATTGTGAATGCCCGTCTTCGTTATGTCTGTGACGTTTGACTCATAATTCACCATCACGCAGAAAACTGTAGAGATTTTCATACAATCTGTCATCTGTACTGTCTTATGAACGAAACAGATTCTATGTCGCAGACCAGTGTCATTGATTACAGTGATGTTATCCTGCAAGGACTCTCTCTGGAAAGCTCGCAGCGCCTGGAGCTGATTGTGAGTGCCCGTCTTCGTTATGTCTGTGACGTTCGACTCATATTTCACCATCATGCAGAAAACTGTACAGATTTTCATACAATCTGTCATCTGTACTGTCTTATGAACGAAACAGTTTTTATGTCGCAGACCTGTGTTATTGATTACAGTGATGTTATCCTGCAAGGACTCTCTCTGGAAAGCTCGCAGCGCCTGGAGCTGATTGTGAATGCCCGTCTTCGTTATGTCTGTGACGTTCGACTCATATTTCACCATCATGCAGAAAACTGTAGAGATTTTCATACAATCTGTCATCTGTACTGTCTTATGAACGAAACAGTTTTCATGTCGCAGACCTGTGTTATTGATTACAGTGATGTTATCCTGCAAGGACTCTCTCTGGAAAGCTCGCAGCGCCTGGAGCTGATTGTGAATGCCCGTCTCCGTTATGTCTGTGACGTTCGACTCATATTTCACCATCATGCAGAAAACTGTAGAGATTTTCGGAAAGGTCGCAGCGCCTGGAGCTGATTGTGAATGCCCGTCTTCGTTATGTCTGTGACGTTCGACTCATATTTCACCATCATGCTGAAAACTGTAGAGATTTTCATACAATCTGTCATCTGTATTGTCTTATGAACGAAACAGTTTTTATGTCGCAGACCTGTGTTATTGATTACAGTGATGTTATCCTGCAAGGACTCTCTCTGGAAAGCTCGCAGCGCCTGGAGCTGATTGTGAATGCCCGTCTTCGTTATGTCTGTGACGTTCGACTCATATTTCACCATCATGCAGAAAACTGTAGAGATTTTCATACAATCTGTCATCTGTACTGTCTTATGAACGAAACAGTTTTCATGTCGCAGACCTGTGTTATTGATTACAGTGATGTTATCCTGCAAGGACTCTCTCTGGAAAGCTCGCAGCGCCTGGAGCTGATTGTGAGTGCCCGTCTTCGTTATGTCTGTGACGTTCGACTCATATTTCACCATCATGCAGAAAACTGTAGAGATTTTCATACAATCTGTCATCTGTACTGCCTTATGAACGAAACAGTTTTTATGTCGCAGACCTGTGTTATTGATTACAGTGATGTTATCCTGCAAGGACTCTCTCTGGGAAGCTCGCAGCGCCTGGAGCTGATTGTGAATGCCCGTCTTCGTTATGTCTGTGACGTTTGACTCATATTTCACCATCATGCAGAAAACTGTAGAGATTTTCATACAATCTGTCATCTGTACTGTCTTATGAACGAAACAGTTTTTATGTCGCAGACCTGTGTCATTGATTACAGTGATGTTATCCTGCAAGGACTCTCTCTGGAAAGCTCGCAGCGCCTGGAGCTGATTGTGAATGCTCGTCTTCGTTATGTCTGTGACGTTTGACTCATATTTCACCATCATGCAGAAAACTGTAGAGATTTTCATACAATCTGTCATCTGTACTGTCTTATGAACGAGACAGATTTTATGTTGCATACCTGTGTTATTGATTACAGTGATGTTATCCTGCAAGGACTCTCTCTGGAAAGGTCGCAGCGCCTGGAGCTGATTGAGAATGCCCGTCTTCGTTATGTCTGTGACGTTCGACTCATATTTCACCATCATGCAGAAAACTGTAGAGATTTTCATACAATCTGTCATCTGTACTGTCTTATGAACGAAAAAGTTTTTATGTCGCAGACCTGTGTTATTGATTACAGTGATGTTATCCTGCAAGGACTCTCTCTGGAAAGCTCGCAGCGCCTGGAGCTGATTGTGAATGCCCGTCTTCGTTATGTCTGTGACGTTCGACTCATATTTCACCATCATGCAGAAAACTGTAGAGATTTTCATACAATCTGTCATCTGTACTGTCTTATGAACGAAACAGTTTTTATGTCGCAGACCTGTGTTATTGATTACAGTGATGTTATCCTGCAAGGACTCTCTCTGGAAAGCTCACAGCGCTTGGAGCTGATTGTGAATGCCCGTCTTCGTTATGTCTGTGACGTTCGACTCATATTTCACCATCATGCAGAAAACTGTAGAGATTTTCATACAATCTGTCATCTGTACTGTCTTATGAACGAAACAGTTTTTATGTCGCAGACCTGTGTTATTGATTACAGTGATGTTATCCTGCAAGGACTCTCTCTGGAAAGCTCGCAGCGCTTGGAGCTGATTGAGAATGCCCGTCTTCGTTATGTCTGTGACGTTCGACTCATATTTCACCATCATGCAGAAAACTGTAGAGATTTTCATACAATCTGTCATCTGTACTGTCTTATGAACGAAACAGTTTTTATGTCGCAGACCTGTGTTATTGATTACAGTGATGTTATCCTGCAAGGACTCTCTCTGGAAAGCTCGCAGCGCCTGGAGCTGATTGTGAATGCCCGTCTTCGTTATGTCTGTGACGTTCGACTCATATTTCACCATCATGCAGAAAACTGTAGAGATTTTCATACAATCTGTCATCTGTACTGCCTTATGAACGAAACAGTTTTTATGTCGCAGACCTGTGTTATTGATTACAGTGATGTTATCCTGCAAGGACTCTCTCTGGGAAGCTCGCAGCGCCTGGAGCTGATTGTGAATGCCCGTCTTCGTTATGTCTGTGACGTTTGACTCATATTTCACCATCATGCAGAAAACTGTAGAGATTTTCATACAATCTGTCATCTGTACTGTCTTATGAACGAAACAGTTTTTATGTCGCAGACCTGTGTCATTGATTACAGTGATGTTATCCTGCAAGGACTCTCTCTGGAAAGCTCGCAGCGCCTGGAGCTGATTGTGAATGCTCGTCTTCGTTATGTCTGTGACGTTTGACTCATATTTCACCATCATGCAGAAAACTGTAGAGATTTTCATACAATCTGTCATCTGTACTGTCTTATGAACGAGACAGATTTTATGTTGCATACCTGTGTTATTGATTACAGTGATGTTATCCTGCAAGGACTCTCTCTGGAAAGCTCGCAGCGCCTGGAGCTGATTGAGAATGCCCGTCTTCGTTATGTCTGTGACGTTCGACTCATATTTCACCATCATGCAGAAAACTGTAGAGATTTTCATACAATCTGTCATCTGTACTGTCTTATGAACGAAAAAGTTTTTATGTCGCAAACCTGTGTTATTGATTACAGTGATGTTATCCTGCAAGGACTCTCTCTGGAAAGCTCGCAGCGCCTGGAGCTGATTGTGAATGCTCGTCTTCGTTATGTCTGTGACGTTTGACTCATATTTCACCATCATGCAGAAAACTGTAGAGATTTTCATACAATCTGTCATCTGTACTGTCTTATGAACGAGACAGATTTTATGTTGCATACCTGTGTTATTGATTACAGTGACGTTATCCTGCAAGGACTCTCTCTGGAAAGCTCGCAGCGCCTGGAGCTGATTGAGAATGCCCGTCTTCGTTATGTCTGTGACGTTCGACTCATATTTCACCATCATGCAGAAAACTGTAGAGATTTTCATACAATCTGTCATCTGTACTGTCTTATGAACGAAAAAGTTTTTATGTCGCAGACCTGTGTTATTGATTACAGTGATGTTATCCTGCAAGGACTCTCTCTGGAAAGCTCGCAGCGCCTGGAGCTGATTGTGAATGCCCGTCTTCGTTATGTCTGTGACGTTCGACTCATATTTCACCATCATGCAGAAAACTGTAGAGATTTTCATACAATCTGTCATCTGTACTGTCTTATGAACGAAACAGTTTTTATGTCGCAGACCTGTGTTATTGATTACAGTGATGTTATCCTGCAAGGACTCTCTCTGGAAAGCTCACAGCGCTTGGAGCTGATTGTGAATGCCCGTCTTCGTTATGTCTGTGACGTTCGACTCATATTTCACCATCATGCAGAAAACTGTAGAGATTTTCATACAATCTGTCATCTGTACTGTCTTATGAACGAAACAGTTTTTATGTCGCAGACCTGTGTTATTGATTACACTGATGTTATCCTGCAAGGACTCTCTCTGGAAAGCTCGCAGCGCTTGGAGCTGATTGAGAATGCCCGTCTTCGTTATGTCTGTGACGTTCGACTCATATTTCACCATCATGCAGAAAACTGTAGAGATTTTCATACAATCTGTCATCTGTACTGTCTTATGAACGAAACAGTTTTTATGTCGCAGACCTGTGTTATTGATTACAGTGATGTTATCCTGCAAGGACTCTCTCTGGAAAGCTCGCAGCGCCTGGAGCTGATTGTGAATGCCCGTCTTCGTTATGTCTGTGACGTTCGACTCATATTTCACCATCATGCAGAAAACTGTAGAGATTTTCATACAATCTGTCATCTGTACTGCCTTATGAACGAAACAGTTTTTATGTCGCAGACCTGTGTTATTGATTACAGTGATGTTATCCTGCAAGGACTCTCTCTGGGAAGCTCGCAGCGCCTGGAGCTGATTGTGAATGCCCGTCTTCGTTATGTCTGTGACGTTTGACTCATATTTCACCATCATGCAGAAAACTGTAGAGATTTTCATACAATCTGTCATCTGTACTGTCTTATGAACGAAACAGTTTTTATGTCGCAGACCTGTGTCATTGATTACAGTGATGTTATCCTGCAAGGACTCTCTCTGGAAAGCTCGCAGCGCCTGGAGCTGATTGTGAATGCTCGTCTTCGTTATGTCTGTGACGTTTGACTCATATTTCACCATCATGCAGAAAACTGTAGAGATTTTCATACAATCTGTCATCTGTACTGTCTTATGAACGAGACAGATTTTATGTTGCATACCTGTGTTATTGATTACAGTGATGTTATCCTGCAAGGACTCTCTCTGGAAAGCTCGCAGCGCCTGGAGCTGATTGAGAATGCCCGTCTTCGTTATGTCTGTGACGTTCGACTCATATTTCACCATCATGCAGAAAACTGTAGAGATTTTCATACAATCTGTCATCTGTACTGTCTTATGAACGAAAAAGTTTTTATGTCGCAGACCTGTGTTATTGATTACAGTGATGTTATCCTGCAAGGACTCTCTCTGGAAAGCTCGCAGCGCCTGGAGCTGATTGTGAATGCTCGTCTTCGTTATGTCTGTGACGTTTGACTCATATTTCACCATCATGCAGAAAACTGTAGAGATTTTCATACAATCTGTCATCTGTACTGTCTTATGAACGAGACAGATTTTATGTTGCATACCTGTGTTATTGATTACAGTGACGTTATCCTGCAAGGACTCTCTCTGGAAAGCTCGCAGCGCCTGGAGCTGATTGAGAATGCCCGTCTTCGTTATGTCTGTGACGTTCGACTCATATTTCACCATCATGCAGAAAACTGTAGAGATTTTCATACAATCTGTCATCTGTACTGTCTTATGAACGAAAAAGTTTTTATGTCGCAGACCTGTGTTATTGATTACAGTGATGTTATCCTGCAAGGACTCTCTCTGGAAAGCTCGCAGCGCCTGGAGCTGATTGTGAATGCCCGTCTTCGTTATGTCTGTGACGTTCGACTCATATTTCACCATCATGCAGAAAACTGTAGAGATTTTCATACAATCTGTCATCTGTACTGTCTTATGAACGAAACAGTTTTTATGTCGCAGACCTGTGTTATTGATTACAGTGATGTTATCCTGCAAGGACTCTCTCTGGAGAGCTCACAGCGCTTGGAGCTGATTGTGAATGCCCGTCTTCGTTATGTCTGTGACGTTCGACTCATATTTCACCATCATGCAGAAAACTGTAGAGATTTTCATACAATCTGTCATCTGTACTGTCTTATGAACGAAACAGTTTTTATGTCGCAGACCTGTGTTATTGATTACAGTGATGTTATCCTGCAAGGACTCTCTCTGGAAAGCTCGCAGCGCTTGGAGCTGATTGAGAATGCCCGTCTTCGTTATGTCTGTGACGTTCGACTCATATTTCACCATCATGCAGAAAACTGTAGAGATTTTCATACAATCTGTCATCTGTACTGTCTTATGAACGAAACAGTTTTTATGTCGCAGACCTGTGTTATTGATTACAGTGATGTTATCCTGCAAGGACTCTCTCTGGAAAGCTCAATGCGCCTGGAGCTGATTGTGAATGCCCGTCTTCGTTATGTCTGTGACGTTCGACTCATATTTCACCATCATGCAGAAAACTGTAGAGATTTTCATACAATCTGTCATCTGTACTGTCTTATGAACGAAACCGTTTTTATGTCGCAGACCTGTGTTATTAATTACAGTGATGTTATCCTGCAAGGGCTCTCTCTGGAAAGCTCGCAGCGCCTGGAGCTGATTGTGAATGCCCGTTTTCGTTATGTCTGTGACGTTCGACTCATATTTCACCATCATGCAGAAAACTGTAGAGATTTTCATACAATCTGTCATCTGTACTGTCTTATGAACGAAACCATTTTTATGTCGCAGACCTGTGTTATTAATTACAGTGATGTTATCCTGCAAGGGCTCTCTCTGGAAAGCTCGCAGCGCTTGGAGCTGATTGTGAATGCCCGTCTTCGTTATGTCTGTGACGTTCGACTCATATTTCACCATCATGCAGAAAACTGTAGAGATTTTCATACAATCTGTTATCTGTACTGTCTTATGAACGAAACAGTTTTTATGTCGCAGACCTGTGTTATTGATTACAGTGATGTTATCCTGCAAGGACTCTCTCTGGAACGCTCGCAGCGCCTGGAGCTGATTGTGAATGCCCGTCTTCGTTATGTCTGTGACGTTTGACTCATATTTCACCATCATGCAGAAAACTGTAGAGATTTTCATACAATCTGTCATCTGTACTGTGTTATGAACGAAACCGTTTTTATGTCGCAGACCTGTGTTATTAATTACAGTGATGTTATCCTGCAAGGGCTCTCTCTGGAAAGCTCGCAGCGCCTGGAGCTGATTGTGAATGCCCGTCTTCGTTATGTCTGTGACGTTCGACTCATATTTCACCATCATGCAGAAAACTGTAGAGATTTTCATACAATCTGTCATCTGTACTGTCTTATGAACGAAACAGTTTTTATGTCGCAGACCTGTGTTATTGATTACAGTGATGTTATCCTGCAAGGACTCTCTCCTGAAAGCTCGCAGCGCCTGGAGCTGATTGTGAATGCCCGTCTTCGTTATGTCTGTGACGTTCGACTCATATTTCACCATCATGCAGAAAACTGTAGAGATTTTCATACAATCTGTCATCTGTACTGTCTTATGAACGAAACAGTTTTTATGTCGCAGACCTGTGTTATTGATTACAGTGATGTTATCCTGCAAGGACTCTCTCTGGGAAGCTCGCAGCGCCAGGAGCTGATTGTGAATGCCCGTCTTCGTTATGTCTGTGACGTTCGACTCATATTTCACCATCATGCAGAAAACTGTAGAGATTTTCATACAATCTGTCATCTGTACTGTCTTATGAACGAAACAGTTTTTATGTCGTAGACCTGTGTTATTGATTACAGTGATGTTATCCTGCAAGGACTCTCTCTGGGAAGCTCGCAGCGCCTGGAGCTGATCGTGAATGCCCGTCTTCGTTATGTCTGTGACGTTTGACTCATATTTCACCATCATGCAGAAAACTGTAGAGATTGTCATATAATCTGTCATCTGTACTGTCTTATGAACGAAACAGTTTTTATGTCGTAGACCTGTGTTATTGATTACAGTGATGTTATCCTGCAAGGACTCTCTCTGGAAATCTCGCAGCGCTTGGAGCTGATTGTGAATGCCCGTCTTCGTTATGTCTGTGACGTTCGACTCATATTTCACCGTCATGCAGAAAACTGTAGAGATTGTCATACAATCTGTCATCTGTACTGTGTTATGAACGAACACTGGCCCTCGTCCGTCTCCTCGACCTAAACACTCTTGTCTGAACAACATGGCAGAAACAACCATTCCCATCCATTGTTCAGCCACTTCAAGTCCTCAGTATCAAGAACGCAAACCTGTACTAACATCCAACATTATATTAGAGATCCGAGTAACATCTCCAGTTTCAGAAGGCAGTCAATGACATATCTACTAAGGCAACAATAAGGATTACGATGGTCCTTTTCCAAACTCGTTATTCCTGCACGTCAGTTTTTCCAACCTGTTCCTCGTCATTACCCAGTATTCTCTGCTGACGTAGCCTCCTTAAATTTCGTTTCCCCAGAACTCCCTATATCTGCCAAACATCTATTTCGTACTTCTGTAGATTATTTTTATATCTGCCACTATCATTGTTATTATTGTCATTATTATTATTGTCACTAATTGTGGCAGCAACTGCAGTAGTACGTGTACCGCCAGGATTGAATTTATTAAGTCACAGTCAGTACTACTTACTCACATTGACACATAAGACACTCAAATCATTTCAGTACCACTTTTCATATTACGATTGTTATTTATTAGGTAACAATGATGCAAAAAGAGGGTACCGGGTGTCCGATGTAAGAGAGGACCTGATGGTCATAATCATATCAGGTTAAGCAGATAAATAAAATAAATACATAGATAGCCGTTTTTCCTCGCCGCATTTGCTACCGTCGCGGGAAAGAACATAGCACTGGTACAATGTACCGTGCGCCATGAAACGTATGGTGGCTTGAGGAGTAAGTGTGTAGATGTAGACGTAGATCAAAGTAGATTTGTGAAGTTGTGTGCCCTGTTTCCTGTCGTCGCCTCATGAAGGGAAGCCTACAGCTTTGAGACACAGACAGTGTCAGAAATGGCATGGCACGTAGCCCACGGCAGTAATATTCCGGTCCTCTATCCGTCCAGCAGAGTTGGAATGAGGCTGGCAACGTAACGAGGGGACGCTACAGCACAGCACCCAGCGGGGGGCCCCAATCTGGCGCTGCTGATTTACAACAGCCGTAAAACGCGGCGTGTCCCCGGCGACAGGCGAGTATTTCATAGGACGGACAAAGCGCTGCTGACCTACTGTGCGCCAGTACGAGGGGCTGGGAGCTGGTGCGCTGTCGGCCCGCCTCCTTGACACCAGCAGTACTGGGACGGTACTAACGTTATAGTGGTGGCGGTTTGGCCAGCAATAGCTCGAGGCGTTCAGTCGACACCGAAGATCAGTTACAGACGAACGGCTCTATCCTTACAGGAAGGCCGGGTAGTACTAGGCATGTAAGACTTTTAGATAATATTATATTTCGTGAAGGTAGAATAGGAACATTCTTCACGCTATACAAATACTATTATACTTTATTTAATATAATAATTTCACACTCGACGTCGATGGTTATACACTGAGGCGCCATAGAAACTGGTATAGGCCATACATATTCAAATACAGAGTTATATAAACAAGCGCATTACGGCGCTGCGCTCGGTGATGCCTGCCTGTATAAGACAACAAGTGTCTGGCGCAGTTGTTAGATCGGTTACTGCTGCTGCAATGGCAAGTTATCGAGATTTAAGTGAGTTTGAACTTGGTGTTATAGTCGGTGCACGAGCGATGGGACACAGCATCTCCCAGGTAGCGAAGAAGTGGGGATTTTCTAGTAAGACTATTTCACTAGTGTACCGTGAATATCAAGAATCCGGTGAAACACCAAATCTCCGACATCGCTTTGGCCGAAAAAAGATCCTGCAAGAATGGAAACAAAAACGGCTGAAGAGAATCGTTCAACGTGACACAAGTGCAACCCTTCCGCAAATTGCTGCAGATTTCAATGCTGGGCCATCAGCAAGTGTCAGCGTGCGAACCATTCAACGAAACATCGTCGATATGGGCTTTCGGAGCCCAAGGCCCACTCGTGTACCCTTGAACACTGTACGACACAAAGCTTTACGCCCCGCCTGGGCCCGTCAGTAGCGACATTGCGGTGTTGATAACTTCACCACATGTTGCCTAGTCGGACGACCCTCGTTTCAAATTGTATCGAGCGGATGGACATGTACGGGTATGGAGACAACCTTAAGAATCGATGGACTCTTCATGTGAACAGGGGACTGTTCAAGCTGGTAGAGGATCTGTAATGGCGTGTTTGTGCAGTTGGAGTGATATGGACCCTTGATACGTCTAGAAACGACTCAGGCAGTTGACACGTACGTAAGCATCTGAGTGATCACCCGCATCCATTCTCGTCTATTGTGCAGTACCAGCAGGACAATACGACACCCCGCACATTTAGAATTGCTATAGAGTTGTTCCAGGAACATTCTTCTGACTTTAAACACTTCCGCTGATCACTAAACTTCCCAGACATGAACATTATTGAGCATATCTGGGATGTCTTGCAACGTGCTGTTCAGAAGAGATCTCTGCCCTCTCGTACTCTTACGGATTTATGGACAGCCCTGCAGGATTCATGGTGTCAGTTCCCTCCAGCACCTTTAGTTGAGTCCATGCCACATCGTGCTGCGGCACTTCTGCGTGCTCGCGGGGGCTCTCCACGATATTAGGCAGGTGTACCAGTTTCTTTGGCTCTTCAGGGGCAATCAAATGTAAACCGGACACCAGCCACAACAGGACCATGGAATGTGTGTGAAATCTTATGGGACTTAACTGCTAAGGTCATCAGTCCCTAAGCTTACACACTACTTAAATTATCCTAAGGACAAACAAACACACACACACCCATGTCCGAGGGAGGACTCGAACCTCCACCGAAACCACCTGCATAGTCCGTCACTGCAACATCTTAGACCGCTCGGCTAATCCCGCGCGGCATGGAATGGTTCCATTCAAAAGTAATGACTACCTGCATTTACATATTTATCCCACTAAGAGACGAGAGGAACAACTCCTGTTTCGTAGAATGCTGGCGGCCGCTGACTGATCTACAACTGCTCTCTCTCGTGCACTTCCTTGTCTGAATGAAATTGACGTCCACACATGACGTTCTTCAGGTCTAAATGACATGGCGAAAGATCTGGGCTGTATGGAGGATGTTGCACTGTGCTACCAACCAAATTGCTGAAGCGCAGCCTTTGTCCAGCTGCCAGGATGGATGGGTGGGGGGTTGGCGTTATCTTGCAGCAGGATGATTCTGTTTGACATCATTCCTGGGCGTTTTGACTTGATGACACGTCGCAATTTCTGCAGAGTGTCTTCATAGCACCGCATATTGATTTTGGTTCCCCACTTGAGGAGGAACTCGACGAGCAGCGGGTCCTTGCAGTCGAAGAAGAAGGTTTTGTGGAGAGATTTGGATTTCTTTAACGGGGGAGATGTGAGATGTTTCCGCTTTTTGCTTTGCCATTTACCCTTGGGTTGTTGGAATGTTGTCAGTTGGATTTATCCTTTTCCACATAGCACCTTCTCCCACACTCCAATCGGACAAAGGCCACGCTCCAGCGATTTGTAGGGAAACATTGCAACATCCTCTGTACAGCCTTCATCATGCGATTTTCACATCTTTGGCCATCTGAAGAAAGACATGCGTGGACGCCTGTTCCAGTCGGACACGGAAGTGCAAGAGTGGCTGCAGTCGTGGACCCGCCGTTGGCGCTCAGCGTTATATGAAACAGGAATTGATCGTCTCGTATACCAGTCGGATAAATGTCTTGAGGGTACTTCTGAATTGAACCATTCCATGGTCCCATTGTTGCGAGTGTCCAGTTTTCATTCGAATACCCCTCATAATCAAATCTTTACTACTCGAGCCAGTGTAGACAAAAGCTATTTACCGTCTGGGCATCCAACTTTATAGAAATCATGTTCTGGCTGTGCACGTGCAGGATTTGCATTGTCATTAGTGTTAGTGTCACGACTTACCGTTAGACGCACATACTGATGCACCGACGTAGGTTTGAAACACATGCATCAGTATGCAGTGTGGTTGTAGGCACTCAACATGGGTATGGACGTGGTGAACTGCTGTTTTACCAAAATAACAGCAACAGTGCTGCTACTCTTCGCGAGTATCGACGCATTAAAGGAATACGGAGATGCCGTCTTTGAGACTCCATAACACATTTAGAGAATCCGAATCACTGGCCAATGGATCCAAACTGCGTGGCCACCAAGTTCGCCAGATTCGAACCAGAGTGATTCCTGCCAGTGGGGTTACATGAAAGACAGGGTTTATCTACGGGACAACAATACACGTTGAGGTTGAATACACTACTGCCCATTAAAACTGCTGCACCACGAATATGACGTGCTACAGACGCGAAATTTAACCGACAGGAAGAAGATGCTGTGATATGCAAATGATTAGCTTTTCAGAGCATTCACACAAAGTTGGCGCCGGTGCGACACCTACAACGTGCTGACATGTAGAAAGTTTCCAACCGATTTCTCATACACAAACAGCAGTTGACCGGCGGTGCCTGGTGAAACGTTGTTGTGATGTCTCGTGTAAGGAGGAGAAATGCATACCATCACGTTTCCGACTTTGATAAAGGTCGGATTGTAGCCTATCGCGATTGCGGTTTATCGCAACGCGACATTGCTGCTCGCGTTGGTCAAGATCCAATGACTGTTAACAGAATATGGAATCGGTGGGTTCAGGAGGGTAATACGGAACGCCGTGCTGGATCCCAACGGCCTCGTATCACTAGCAGTCGAGATGACAGGCATCTTATCCACATGGCTGTAACGGATCGTGCAGCCACCTCTCGATCCCTGAGTCAACAGACGGGGACGTTTGCAAGACAACAACCATCTGCACGGACACATCGACGACGTTTGCAGCAGCATGGACTATCAGCTCGGAGACCATGACTGCGGTTACCCTTGACGCTGCATCACGTCATTTTTTCGGATGAATTCATGTTCTGTTTACAGCATCATGTGGTCGCATCCGTGTTTGGCGACATCGAGGTGGACGCATATTGGAAGCGTCTATTCGTCATCGCCATACTGGCATATCAACGGCGTGATGGTATGGGGTGCCATTGGTTACACGTCTCGGTCACCTCTTGTTCGCGTTGACGGCACTTTGAACAGTGGACGTTACATTTCAGATGTGTTACGACCCGTAGGTCTACCCTTCATTTGATCCCTGCGAAACCCTACATTTCAGCAGGATAATGCACGACCGCATGTTGTAGCTCCTGTACGGGCCTTTCTGGATACAGAAAATGTTCGACTGCTGCCCTGGCCAGCACATCCTCCAGATCTCTTACCAATTGAAAACGTCTGGTCAATG